>NC_083337.1:94505753-95727629 GCF_019175385.1 Lycium barbarum | reverse complement strand
TGAGGCTCCATTCTGGGCAGAACATACGGCCTAACATATGGCTATGTTTTATACGGTCCGTATGTTGGACCGTATATTACCTAGCTTTCCGAAATTCGTTCTCGTCGACTCGCTTGATCTCCAATCCTTATGGAACCTTCTTAACACTTCCTTAACACCTCATTAGCAATATAAGGGATATTATAAATCTTCTCCAAGACATCATTAAGTCATCTCTAACTCGTCACTCGTAAACCATTTCCGATACATAACGTATACCTTGCCTTTCTTGGCAAACTTTCTTCTCTTGCTTCGAATGTCTTTGAAATCTCAATTAGGGTCATCAAATGCTATTTCTTACTTATTGAAACATTGTATATTTCATGCCCTTCATTAGTCTATCCACTATACACTAACGGAAAAAATTTTCGAGGTGTAACATTCTTCCCCCATTTTAGAACGTTCGCCCTCGAATGTGAGTTCTCGAGAATTCTACGAAAATTTCGCCAGAGTTTCTCCTGTAATATGGCACTACCATCCTGAAATGCCTCACAGGGCCACAACATAATAGCAATAAAGTTTGGCCACACACGACCCGAAATCATAAAAAAAAACATACATACCTCATAATCTTGACATTTCATCTTGGATCTCTTCCGGGGGCTGAAATAAGTGCGGTTACTTAGACTTTATATTCTCTTCCGCCTCCCAAGTCATTTTTTTGGTTGTTGTTTCTCCATAAGACCTTAACTGAGTCTACTTCTTTTTTTCTAAGTCTCCATACTTGCCTATCTAGTATGGCAACAGGTACTTCTTCATAAGCCAACCTTTCTGTCACTTGAACATCATCCACTGGAACAATCCTTGTAGGATCTCCAACAAACTTACGGAGCATTGAGACATGGAAAAACGGATGTACTGATTCAAGATCTGAGGGTAAGTCCAATTCAAAGACTACTTGGCCCACCTTGCGGATAATCTCATAAGGTCCTATATATCGCGGATTCAACCTTTCTTTCTTACCAAATCTCATCACTCCTTTCATTGTTGACACCTTTAAGAATACCCAATCACCAACTTGAAATTCTAAGTCTCGTCGATGGTTGTCCGCATAAGATTTCTAGCGACTTTGGGCTGTCAACAATCGATCTCATATCACCTTGACCTTTTCTACTGCTTGTTGAATCAATTCACGGCCTATTAGCTGTACTTCTCCTACTTCAAACCACCCAATTGGGGATCTACACTTCCCTCCATATAAGGCTTTATACGGAGCCATCTGAATACTGGAATGGTAGTTGTTGTTGTATGCAAACTCAATAAGGGGTAAGTGGTCATCCCAACTACCACCGAAATCTAGAACACATGCTCTTAGCACATCCTCCAAGGTCTGAATGGTACGTTCGGCTTGTCCATCAGTCAGTGGATGGAATGTCGTGCTAAGCTTTACTTGAGTACCCAAACTTTCTTGGAAGGATTTCTAGAACTTAGTTGTAAATTGTGCCCCTTTGTCTGTGATAATAGATATTGTAACACCATGAAGTCTCACAATATCCTTGAGGTATAACCATGAATAATCTTCTACTGAGTATGTAGTTCTAACTGGAAGAAAATGGGCTGATTTCGTGAGTCTGTCCACAATCACCCACATGGAGTCATATTTACTTAGGGAATGAGGTAATACCACAAGAAAATCCATGTTGATCACTTCCCATTTCCAAGTAGGGATTTCCATTGCTTGCAATAACCCTTCTGTCTTTTGATGTTCGATTTTCACTTGCTGATAGTTTGGACATTGAGCTATAAATTCTGCTATGTTTCTTCATTCCATCCCACCAATACATTAACTTGAGGTTATGATACATTTTTGCACTTGGATGAATAGAATACCTAGAATAATGAGCTTCTTCTAGAATTTGACGTCGTAATTCAGCAACACTCGAAACACATAGCCTGCTTCGGTATCTAAGAACTCCATCTATAGAAGTTTCAAATGGAGACTTCACTTTTTCATGAAATGTGTCCCTATAGTGGCTCATCTGAGGATCTTCATATTGACTCTCTTTCACCTCCATGTCCAGGGATGAAACAGTTGGATCATTGATATCAATTCCTGCACTGCCTGAATCAATTAGACAAACTCCAAGGCTAGCTAGCTAGTGGAGCTCACCAATTAATTCCTCCTTCTCCAGAAGAGCTTCACATAGGCTACCCATTGATCTGCGGCTAAGCGCATCAGCTACTATATTTGCCTTCCCAGGGTGGTATAAAATACTCACATCATAATCTTTCAGTAGCTCTAACCACCGCCTCTGTCGTAGATTTAACTCCTTCGGCTTGAAAATATATTGAAGACTCTTGTGATCTGTATAGATATCAACATGAACACCATACAAGTAGTGTCTCCACATCTTTAGTGCATGAATAACTGCAGCCAATTCAAGGTCATGAGTCAGATAGTTCTTTTCATGTTTCCGCAGCTATCTCGAAGTATAAGCAATGAATTTACCATACTGCATCAATACACATCCTAACCCAATGCCAGAAGCATCACAATATACAACATAACCATCTGGCCCTTCTAGGAGTGTCAAGACTGGGGCTGAAGTTAATTTGTCCTTCAACCCTTTGACGCTACGTTCACAAGCATCATTCCACTGAAATTTAGATAACTTCTGGGTTAGCTTCGTCAATGGGGCTGAAATAGACGAAAATCCTTCTACGAATCTTCTATAGTAACTTGCCATCCCAAGAAAACTACGGACTTCCGTGGGTGTCATAGGCCTTGGCCAAGTTTTCACAGCTTTAATTTTCTGAGTATCCACTCGAATGCCATCATCTGAAATAACATGACCCAAAAATGTCACGGAATTCAGCCAAAACTCACATTTTAAAAATTTTGCATACAATTCTCGAGTTCGAAGAATTCAAAGAACAATACGTAAATGGTCTGCATGTTTTGATTCTATCCGAGAATATACCAAAATATCATCAATGAACACGATCACGAACAGATCTAAGAGTGGCCTGAATGCATTATTCATCAAATTCATGAACACTGCCAGAGCATTAGTTAACCCGAATGACATCACTCGGAATTCATAATGGTCATATCTCATTCGGAAGGCTGTTTTTGGAATATCTTCTTCTTTAACTCTCACTTGATGATAACCTGACCTTAGATCTATTTTGGAAAATCACTTGTCACCCTGTAATTGATCAAACAAATCATCAATCCTCGAAAGAGGGTATTTATTCTTGATCGTCTCCCTATTCAACTGCCTACAATCAATGCACATCGGTAAAGAACCAACTTTCTTGGGAACAAGTAGGACTGGTGCTCCCCAAGGTGATGAACTGGGCCTAATGAATCCTTTTTCAAGCAAATCTTTCAATTGTGCCTTTAGCTCTTTCAATTCGGCAGGAGCCATTCGGTAAGGCGGAATAGAAATAGGCTCGGTCTCTAGAAACACATCAATGGCAAAATCAATCTCTTTTTTCGGAGGAAGGACTGGGAGTTCATCTGGAAAAACATCCAGAAATTCATTCACTATTGGAACGGATTAGAAAGTTGGCGACTTTGCTTCGGTGTCATGAACTTGGACTAGATAATAAATATAGCCTTTAGCTATCTTGCCTTAAGGTAGGAAATAAACCTACCCCTTGGAGATGCTGTATTACCCTTCCATTCAAGCACGGGCTCTCCCGGAAATTGAAATTGAGCTACTTTCATTCGGAAATCAACATTAGCATAACATGAGGCCAACCAATCCATACCCATAATTATATCGAAATCTGGCATTTCCAGCTCAACTAAATTAACTTTACTCTGGCGGTCACATATCACGATTACACAATTTTTGTACACTTGTCTAGCTATCACGGGATCACCAACCGGAGTAGATACCTCAAAAGGTTTAATTGTCTCGGGTGTCACCCCAATACGATCAGCAACATACAGACTAATATAAGATAAGGTACAACCCGGATCTATCAATGCATATACATCATGGGAAATACGGATAATATACCTGTAACCACATCCGGGGAGGACTCAAGATCCTGTTATCCGGCTAAAGCATAGATACGGGGCTGGATAGCACCTGAACTAGGTGCTCCCCCTCTGCCTCTACCTCGGCTTGCTGGAATCTGGGGAGTCTGCCCTACCGGGCGCACAGAAGAAGAACCAGCCGCTGATCCTGTGGGTTGAACCCCAACTCTACCACTCATCGACGGGCAATCTCGCATCATATGCCCAACCTGGCCACAGGCGTAGCAAGCATCTGAACCTCGGCAACACTGACTAGAATGTAACTTACCGCACTGACTACATTGTGGTACTGGTGGTCTCTTCTGGCAATAATCACCCCCAAAATGAGAACCTGAGGATCTCGAACTCTGACCCTGCCCTGAATGAATGGAGCGGTCAAATCTCCTACCTGTAAATCATGAAGGTGCACTAGTCGTCGACTGGCTTGAGTGTCTAGGATACGATTTCCTCGATCCCCCTCTATAGTCGCTAGCTGCACCCATAGATCTGGCCCTCTTACTTTGCCCTCTATCAATGTCACGCTCACTCTTCTGTGGATGTTTTTGCTCTTCTATGTTCTGGGCATGGGCCTGAATGTGGGAAACATCAATCCCATCTTGGAATGAAGCCGTCAAGCAGTCCTTGACAAAATGTGGCCCTAAGCCACTCACAAATCTGTGCACTCTATCTCCCATGTCGGCCACCATAGTCGGAGCATATCTAGCCAATGAATTAAACTGGAGGTTATACTCCCGAGCACTCATATTTCCTTGTTTTAGATTTAAGAACCTATCTGCTCTAGCTCGGCGGACCTCGGGTGTTAAATAGTGACGGATGAAGGCATCTACAAATTCTTGCCAAACTGGAGGAGGTGAATTCTTTTTCCTTGAAGATATCCAATTATTATACCATAAGACCGCCACATCCCGGAGTCTATAAGATGCCAACTCCACAGATTCAGTCTAGGAGGCATGAATAATCTTCAATGTCGTCAACATTTCATCAATAAAAACCTGCAGGTCTTCATCCAGCTTTGACCCGAAAAACTCCGGAGGATTCAAACTCATGAAATCACGGGCTCTAATACTAATTGCCCTGTCACTTGAACCTGTACCCTGCCGCTGTGCCTGGGCGGCAGCTAACTGCGTCAATAGCTGAATAGCCTCGGTCATTTGTTGACCCGAAGTAACTGGGGGAGGAACTTGAGACATAGGAGCTAGAGCTGAAGCCCCATCTTGTTCTTCTAAATTAGGCGGAGTAGGAGGGGTATTAGATAGAGCCTCATTATGTGATTCACCCTCTTCTACATTAATTAACGGATCCCTTTCTACCCGCTTTTCTATCGTAGTCTTGCCCTTTTGGGCGACTATAGCTTTTCTCTTTACCAACATCTCTGAAATCATAGCACACTATTAGGGAACAGAAAATCTTATAACACGGCTCTATCACACGATCTCATAAGAAGAAGAATGGTCATTTTTCCTAAATGCCTTGTAGCCTCCTATTTATTAGTGCGGCGCGCAACACACCATAAACAAGACTCTACTAGACACGGCTCGTAGACACTTCCTAGGACTGAACGGCTCTGATACAACTTTTGTCACAACCCAACTAGGGGCCATGACGGGTACCCGGAGCTAACCACCGAGCACCACTCATGCTATTACTCATCATATTCATCCTGCGTTCATTCATTACTCTCGTGCTTATAATCATAAGAAAATCACTTTCATTTTGATACATATTTACCTTTATATACATAAGCCATTCGGCTATCAAAATAATATATATACAATAAGGACATCGTAAGACCATATTACCCACACGTTCGTATCTACGAGCCTCTACTAGAGTACTAGACATATGGACGGCACAGGACCCCGCCGTGCCCAAAATATATACACAAAATATAAAGCAATGGCACCTCCAAAACAATGGAGTGCTCTCAAAGTCTGCTGATAGCTCTTATTAATCCTTGTCTACCTGTGGGCATGAACACAACGTCCAAAGAAAAGGACGTCAGTACGAATATTGTACTGAGTATGTAAGGCATAAACAATAAAAATACATCAATAAAACAGGGGGATATCAAATGAAGAACAATTTGTAACTGGCTGACAATTTTAATAGAAATAATGTATGCTGACTTACTCCATAAATATCATCATCATATCATGTATGCATATATATATGTATAAGCTGCCCGACCATATAGGTACGGTGTGATCATCATTAGCCCGCGTCCAGGCCTCTCGCGTCCGGGGTAACCATCTCATGCCGCCCACTAGTGGTGTCTGCCTAAGCCATCTAGACATGGTGTATATGTTGCCCGCCTTAGCGGTGTCTGCCTGGCCATATAGGCGCGGCATAATGTCATCATCATGTACTTATCATAAAGCATGCATAAAAACTCAAGGATAACTATACTTTACCGGGGTGACATAAGGTCGTGAACCCCCGATTCCATTATGGAGCATTCATAAGCATTCTGCCTCACCTTAAAGGAATTAGCATATAAGGTAAGTGTATACAATAAACAACATCAATCGATCATAGTTAGAATCATTAGCTTTAGGATCTTTAAAATTAACTCATCATCATCACTATCATGCTCATGACATATCTTGTTTCTCTATCTCATGTGAAGCTCTTTATAGTGATAGGCTCATGATTGCCAGAATGTAAGAAAGTCATGGAAAAATAGGAGAATTCTCACATATAATGCTTATCTCATGTTCTTAATGTCATTTATAACATGCTTATAATCACAACATATCAAGAATCATGACTCATTTCAAACTACTGCCCAAAAATGCCACTATTCTCACATTCATGACCTATTTTCTATCTCCTTCTACCATCTAAGTCTTTGAACCTCTCAATACCTTAAACAACATGGAATGACCATAAAACTTACCTTGGACAGTGGGGGGATGAGCCTTGAGTGGAAATACTTCACTCGAGCCAAAACCCAAGTTCACTTCTAATGGGATTTCTTGCCTTGGATGCACTCTAATGAGTTTCTTACACTTGATTTTCTTGGTTTGATGAAGTTGATCATAAATTTCTCTTGAGTCCTTGTGGAAGAAGGATGGAGAGCTTTCTAGAGAGTTCTTGAAGTGGAGTGAGAAAATGAAATGAAATAAATGAGGTTGAGGTCCCTTATATCAATTTTAAAATCTGTCCTGGCTCGGTTTCACGGACCAACATGCGGTCCGTATCTTTTATACGGACCGTATGTCTGGCCGTATCTTTGGTCCAGTGAGGGCTGCCATTCTGGGCAGAACATACGGCCTAACATACGGCCAGTATGTTTTATACGGTCCATATGTTGGACCGTATATTGCCCAGCTTTTCAAAATTCGTTCTCGTCGACTCGTTTGATCTCCAATCCTTATGGAACCTTCTTAACACTTGTTTAACACCTCATTAGAAATATAAGGGATGTTATAACTCTTCTCCAAGACATCATTAAGTCATCACTAACTCATCACTCATAAATCGTTTCCGATACATAACGTATACCTTGCCTTTCTTGGCAAACTTTCTTCACTTGCCTCGAATGTCTTTGAAATCTCAATTAGGGCCATCAAATGCTATTTCTTACTTATTGAAATATTGTATACTTCGTTCCCTTCGTTATTCTATCCACTGTACATTAACGGAAAATTTTCCGAGGTGTAACAAAAAAATCCTTATATTATGGCTCTATCGCACGATCTTATGAAGAAAGAAGGTCATTCATTCCAAAAATGCCCGCAGCCTCCCGTTTATAAGCGTGGCGCGTAACACATTCATAAATAAGACTCTACTGGACACGGCTCGTAGACACACCCTAGCACAGAATTGTTCTAATATCACTTTTGTCACGACCTGACCGGAGGGCCATGACAGGCACCCGGTGCTAACCCAACCGGACACCTCTTATCGTACATCCACATTTATCCCTAGGTGGGCCACACAGCTAAATCATAATTTCTATCCGTCATTCATGCAAATATTAGTGGCAACGGTACATTCATAACATCATTAACAACTATACCCCCATCAATGTACATAAGCCGACGAGGCTATCAAGACATCTAACCATATAGAACTGTCTACGAGCCTCTAAGAAGAGTACGTAGTATCATATAGGCAGGACGGTACCCTGCCGTGCCCATGCATGTACACAAAAGAATAATACCAAAGCTGTAGCTCCGAATGAAATAGAGCTCCTCTAAGCAGTCCCTGAATAAGAAAGCTATGGATCAAGCCTGTGTCCCTGGCCACCTGCGGGCATGACGCAGCCTCCACAAATAAAAGGACGTCAGTACGAAGATTGTACTGAGCATGTAAAGCATAATCAACATAATAATAGGAGCATAAGAGACAACATAGGAAACAACTTAGGATGGGAGAATCGCGATATAGTAAAGCCATCATTATCATTACTTACTTACTTACTTACTTGTCTTACATAGGGACCTTCCATTTCTAAAGCGTGCTCGTGTACATACATACATATACATTTGTGTTCGTATTCATATTCGTATACATACCATACCCGACCATGAAGGTTCGGTGTTTCGCATACCCGGCTATGACAAGGCTCGGTGATTATACATACCAGTCCCTACCAATGCTCAGTGTCATCCGCACCCAACTGCAGTGGTGTGCGCACAACAGATATCATACCCAGCCATATAAGCTCGGTGTTACATAATAGCCATACATACTTAGACACGTATACATAAGAATCCATAAGTATCACCAACATCATTACTGTCACACCCTAACCTTACTAGGGTGTGATGGGCACCCGACCATCACTTAAGGCCGAGCGAAACCTCTGACCCTTAGTACACACATAATCTTGTCGGACTTTTAAATCAAATAGAATGAAATGCATAGTAATACTTTCGGAAATATTCTTTCCGTTATTCTCAAATCAAACCAAAGTCCATAATCGTATAGAATTTATATCATAACACAGGGTGACATATCGGCTGATGGAGCCGCTTACAAAACCGACATACTATACCCACGACTCTGTCTGCAAAGTCTCTAACTTCGAACAAAACATCATAGCATAATACTCTGATCTGCCAACCCTCCAGAGGCAAATGGAGCTTGCAAACTTCGCTGGAACAACTTCTGTAATGACTTCTACTAATCTGGGTGTACCTGCGCGACATGAAACGCAGCCCCCAAAGAAAGGGGGTCAGTACGGAAAATGTACTGAGCATGTAAGGCATGAATTACAGGAAACATAATCATAATCGACACAAGCAGTACAAACATAAGTACATTATTCAGAATACCAAACTACTTATTTTTCAGAACGCAGATCGTATCTGCCGATGTCATATGTCAGAAGAAGTACAGAGAGTAAGTAAATCATCCAGAATATCCAAATACTTGTTTTCCAAACACAAATCATATATGCCGAAGTCATATGCCAGAAGAAGTACAGAAGATAAGTGGCTTATCCAGATTATTAAAATGCTTACTCGAAACACAAATCATGCATGTCAGAAACGGTGTCCGGTCCTTTGCGGGACCCGGGGAACGTGGTCGCCACCCCGTCTTTGGCGCCACACACATCATACTCCAGAAGATTTACTCCGTAATCTCACACACATAACACATCATAGCATATACACGGTACCCAGGAACCGGACATATATACACGAGAATCCGGGAACCGAACACATCATACTCCATAACATATACACGGTAACCGAGGACCGGACACATATACACGGTACCCCAAAACCGGACACATCATACTCCGGAATTGTATATATGGAACCCGACCCTCAAGCAAGGGACTCGGCGAACCATACGCACGATACATACCAGGCCGGGACTTAGCGAAAGAGGTCATGACACATGCTCGAGCAGAGTAGTGAGAAACTATATGCATATAAATCAAGACTCGATAGATAAGTATACTTACCGACGTCTGAAGGCTCAGAAACAAGTTTCGGGTCAATCCGACTTATTATAACAAAGTTATGAGCGTTTGAAGTTTTACCACAGGATTCAAGCAATTGGAAACCATTTACGAAAGTTAGGAACATTAACACTTACAGAACTCTTCCGAAAGCATATCAAAAGTGAATAAGAATCATATACAAGCTCGGAATCAAGAGCAGAGTAACCCCAAGATGTATATCATACCTTAGTCGGCTCTAGGACATGCCAAAAGAAAGAAAGGGTAAGCCTTACATACCTGCTCCACGTCCTATTCGCTACACTTAATTGTCCAAGCTTGCTAGTCTACATACAAAAGAATTCACATAATCATTAGATTCATCGTCATTCACTTGCCTTAGTCTTTCAAATGAATTCACTTATATTCTATCGAAATTTCGGCAGCATTTCCCCTGTAAATGCAACATCCCCGAGAATCTAACTCGGCCAATTTAACAACAACAAACCCGAGATTACAACTTGGCCAAATTATCAACAATAATACCAACAATCATATCTCCAACTTCAACATTTGTTTTAAAATACATTCTAACATTAACAATTCTTTCTACACAATCCGACGACATTCCATTTTTATTCAACTCAATCACATATATTCAAGCTAGCACCAATGATCCCACATTCATGTATTTATCCGAAATCATTCTAACATGACTCAAGAACACTTTGAACAATTCACACAATATTCAAACAATCCAATTAACATACTACTCCACCCGAAACCTTCCAAATGCAACAAGAACCATAACAACACACTTCCTTCTTTCAAATTCAATTACAACAACCCAACTTACAATCTTCCAAATTCATGAAGTATATCAACAACCCATACATTAACAAATTTATTCTTACAAATATAAGAAATCATACTAATATCACATTAACTTCTTCAATAATCCACAAACGATTTCCACTTCATTTCAAACCATTAAATCTTCATTTAACATAATAGAATCCACAACACAACAATCCAAAAATACTAAATAAAATTAGTTCTCCACTCCCACACAACACAACATATGCACGGCTACAACTTCCACACCATAATTTCATAAATTTCGTGAATTTGCACACACTACTACATGCACCAATTATCCATAACATATGTAAAAGAAGATTGAACCTTACCTCTTCCACTTGACTTATCAATTCTTGGCTAAGGTTGGTGTTTTGCTCAAATGAGTGCTTTGCTTGCTCCAACAACCACTCCATGTTGTTAAGGACCTTCAACTTGCTTGGAATACTAGAAGAAATAATTTTTTTGGTCAACTTCTCAAGAGATGAATTTTTGGGGGTATGGACGAATACCCCTTGCTCTTCTTTCTTCTTTTTCTTTTTTTTTTCTTTTCCAAGGTTCTAGTGTTTTTGTGTAGAATATGACTAATATGTCATATATATATATATGCTCTCCTAATTCATCCATGTGGGCCAAGCCCACCCTACATTGGACGGCCACATGGCCAAAATGGTCCATTCAAGATATTTCTTGAATTGTTGTGAAATTCCCATTTTGCCCCTAGCCTTTCCACAATATTACCATGAACCATTTTGTGAATTTTCCGTTTTACCCTTAGCCTTTTTCAATATTTCCATACTAATAATATTCATAAATAATATTTATAACAACTTGTACATTAAAAAAAAATTAAAATGGTCTTGCCCTTAACTTACCACGACTATCTCGAAATATCCGAACGTACAAAATATGGGCTATAACATCCTCCCCCCCTTTAGAACATTCTTCCTCGAATGTTCAACTGACCTCATGGGGTGTCATAATACTTCGGGAGGGTCCTTTTTATAGTTGTCCTTTTTCTTCCTGCCCATTCCTTATCTCTCACTCTATTTCCTTTATAATCGAACTTCTTAGTCTTTAGATGAGCCCTCATTTCGTGTCATGGGTTTTCCAATCCATTGCGTCAATTCATTATCCTCGCCTTGCCTAGACCATCTGTTCTCTGTTACTGTTTCATCACAATGCCTTAATAGAGGCCATGTCTTTGGTATGCAAGCTTCACTTAACGATCCAATATGGCCACAGGCTGTTCCTTGCTCTCATTTAATCTACAGCATTGCAGTCTCGCTTATCATGCTATAAATATTCACCTGCCTTTGGTGTTCTCTTTCCTTCGCCCCCTGTTTCTTTATGTCTTTGTCACTGTTCCCTTTAATCTTTCATTCCAATTATTTATCCAAAAACGTATATATGTAATGTTTATCTACCATTTATTACCCTTCGCAGTGCAGTTACACTTATGGTAACTTATGATCCGAGTTCACTTATCTTCTTAGTTCGCGGCATCTTTGAGTTCTTGCTACAACTTTTTCTTTACTTCCTTCCCTCACATTTCTCGACACAAGTATACTTGTCCTTGGTGCCTTTGTATTGGTGCTGCGTTGTTTCTTTCATTCAAAATTTCCAAACTACCAATCATGGACTCTTTCGTTATAATAGTCGTTGTCGTCCAAAATATCCTTTGAAGATTATCATTTCCTCGATCATCCCTTATGCACTCGGCTTGTAGCCATTTTCTTGCTCTTTTTATTACTCTTTACAACACGTCATTACGTACTTAGGTACGGCGCCAAATTGGCCCGATGTGAGGAATTCAAATCATGGCATAATCATATCATAATTCATGTTGGCATGAAGTATTTTCTTAAGGTATCTTTCATCCTTTCCTTTCCTGTCGGCCTTATAGTACCCTCATTGTCAACTCGTTTTTATCTCTTTCATGTATTCTCTTGGTATGCCGATATGTTTTGAATTCTAGCCCCGAGCTATTACATTTCCTCCTTGGACTTGAGGCCTAATATAATATGTTCTCCCCCCCCCCTTTTAAGGGGCTCCATATATGCCAGCAGTCCTTTTGTGAAGTCTTCGTTTATAACTTACTCCTCGTCTTTCTTTCCAACTCTGTGCACAACATATCGAAACTTCTTACCATAAGTTTTTCTTTCATTTTGCACTTATATCATCATTCTTATCAATATTCCCATATCCTTCCATCCACTATTAATCCTTTCACTCATTTAGCCCACTTAGTCGTGATTCTTCTTAACCATGCCCTTGTGTTGCAACCGCGCATCCATATTTTTCGAGCGTCCACTACCTTTGCTCTTAGGACAAAATCCTTACAGTTTACACTCTCTCTATCCTCGCTCATCGAATCCTTTGACTATACTTATGGCATTATGACCGAGCGGTCTTCCATACACATTTTGATATTTCACTCCATTTTCTCTAAGATCAAGTCCTTCAGACCTCACATGAATTTTCGCTCCACACCTTAAATTTTCAAATCAACAGTGTCGACCCATTATCCTTGTTTTTCCTTGGTGCGTAATTGGGTTCCTACCGCTACCTCGTTAAGGTATCCTTCTTACGCCTATGGTTAGTGGCTTCCAATTGCCCTGTGCCTACACTCTTTCCTCTTCCTTTGACCGACCCATTTATATATTTTTCCTACTTTCATTCTTAACCCTCTTGGGTTTCTTCCTCTTTGAACACTCTTCTTCTTTTGCCATTTGTGGCATTGGCTTTGAAGTTCGCAAAATTTTTACTTTAAGCTCGCAAATCCGTTTCATTTCTAAGTCATCCTCTCAGGATAACACTTCTATATCCGAGGTAATCACATTAATGCGACTGCACATTTATCCCTTTATATACCAAATCCCCTAACATCGTCACAAGGCTTTATCATTCTTTCTCTTACTTCACATTCCTTGTCGTGGTCACTATTCCTTCAGTCCCAGTTATTGAAATTGGTTCTCGAGCCTCACACATTCCTCTTCTGTTCCATATTAACGCACTTTACCCTTTTCACGTGCCTATCTTTGAATCTTTACCCAAATAATCCCATGTTTTGCCGGTAGTTCCTCTCGGGGTTTTTCCCCACTAAGGTTCCTTACCTTTCATCTTTTTCCGACATTTTGATCTCTTTATCTTCCATCTACAGTCTTTCCTTATTTTCCAGATATCGTTGTGTTAAGACTTTTCCATTCTTAACCTGTAGCGAAAATAACATCAGCTTATTTTATAACACTTGCACTATTTATTTTTGCTGCCACTCGAACTTCGGTACCCTTACTTGGTTAATGCCTTCTTTACCGTAGCGCCAGTTGCTGGGACTCACATGTCCACCGATACAAGAACATGTGGGATATCCTACGCATTCATATATATACATATATAATTACTATCAACTAGCCCACAAAATACCTCCAAACGCCATTCAAGCCTATCCAAATTTCAGAACTGTGTTGCACCTTCTGTCTTTCCACCGGTCTGGCCTGCCTCGTCATATGTGACCTCTTATGGTCTCCAACCACCCCGTATACTCTAGTTTCCCTTAAGTTACTCTAACTTCTCATTTGTCCCTTATGTCTGGATATATAGAATTTGTTGCATACTTCCCAGGGGGTCACCCATCCTAAAATTGCTCTCACCTTAGCACGCTTAACCTCGAAACTTTGGTGGGATCCAGTGCCTTAATGCTGATATAATCGTGTCCGCTTCCTAGCATGACCTTTATTACATGATTTGGAGCGAGTCGAGGTCTTACAGATTCCGAGGCATTTTCGTAGCACGTCCTTCTCCTTTACAATTACTATTTTACCCTTTTCAATTCCCAGTGTTCACCTTTAACTTATATGCATAACTACCCTTCGTCCTAAATTCCCAGATTCCTGATGGTGGCGAATATACCTTCATCGCCGTTACTTTTGAGCAAAACAGTTGGTTATCAATCTGTTCGGATTTCCACTCACCATCCTTACATAATAATCTAAAGCAAAACTGGTTGTTGACTTTCTCTGAACCCTCCAACAGATCTTGCTCCTGTTAAGTCTCGAATGTTATCCATTTTAATCCTTCGGACTGTCAATCGTCTTTCTCACAGTTGTTCTTCAAACCACGCCGAATCCATAACCCTTCTGAAACAACTCATCCCACTTATTATCCTTTTATGATATTTCCTTTCCACGCCCTTCCTATTAGGTATTTCAGATCAATTAACCTGATTTTGAAAAATTCTGACCGGGTCTCCTCTACAAATTCTTACCATTCAAATCTGTGTGCAGCAAATACCAACAATACCTTACAGAACATACGGCTATATGACACATCCCAACCATCCAAAGCTTCCAGTTTCGGATAACAGAACAAGTATATCAAAACTTAACTTTATGACTTTTCCATATCATCACTTACCTTTTTCCGTCGTATGTAAGGCTTACATAAGGAATCTCATTTCCTATGACTTGGCTCTATCGCACGATCTATGACAGAAAGAAGGTCAACAATCCCTAGATGCCTTGTAGCCTCCTGTTTATAAATGTGGCGCGCTTCACATCATAAATAGGACTCTACCGGACACGACTTTGCAGACAACCCCTAGGACAACCTGCTCTGTTACCACTTTGTCACACCCTAACCTTACCAGGGTGTGATGGGCACCCGACCCTTACTTAGGGCCGAGCGAACCATCTGACCCTTAGTACACACATAATCTTGTCGGACTTTTAAATCAAATAGAATGAAATGCATAGTAATACTTTCAGAAATATTGTTTCCGTTATTCTCAAATCAAACCAAAGTCCATAATCGTATAGAATTTATATCATAACACAGGGTGACATATCGACTGATGGAGTCGCTTACAAAACCGACATACAATACCCACGACTCTGTCTGCAAAGTCTCTAACTTCGAACAAAACATCATAGCATAATACTCTGACCCGACAACCCTCCAGAGGCAAATGGAGCTTGCCAACTTCGCTGGAACATCTTCTGTAATGACTTCTACTCATCTGGGTGTACCTGCGCGGCATGAAACGCAGCCCTCGAAGAAAGGGGGTCAGTACGGAAAATGTACTGAGCATGTAAGGCATGAATTACAGGAAACAGAACCTTAATCGACACAAGCAGTACAAACATAAGTACATTATTCAGAATACCAAACTACTTATTTTTCAGAACGCAGATCGTATCTGCTGATGTCATATGTCAGAAGAAGTACAGAAAGTAAGTAAATCATCCAGAATATCCAAATACTTGTTTTCCAAACACAAATCATATATGCCGAAGTCATATGCCAGAAGAAGTACAGAAGATAAGTGGCTTATCCAGAATATCAAAATGCTTACTCGAAACACAAATCATGCATGTCAGAAACGGTGTTCGGTCCCTTGCGGGACCCGGGGAACGTGGTCGCCACCCCGTCTTTGGCGCCACACACATCATACTCCAGAAGATTTACTCCGTAATCTCCGTCACACAAAACACATCATAGCATATACACGGTACCCGGGAACCGGACATATATACACGAGAACCCGGGAACCGGACACATCATACTCCATAACATATACATGGTAACCGGGGACCGGACACATATACACGGTACCCCAGAACCGGACATATAATACTCCGGAATTGTATATATGGAACCCGGCCCTCAAGCAAGGGACTCGGTGAACCATACGTACGATACATACCAGGCCGGGACTCGGCGAAAGAGGTCATGACACATGCACGAGCAGAGTAGTGAGAAACTATATGCATATAAATCAAGACGGGATAGATAAGTATACTTACCGACGTCTGAAGGCTCAGAAACAAGTTTCGGGTCAATCCGACTTAGTATAACAAAGTTATGAGCGTTTGAAGTTTTACCACAGGATTCAAGCAATTGGAAACTATTTACGAAAGTTAGGAACATTAACACTTACAGAACTCTTTCGAAAGCATATCAAAAGTGAATAAGAATCATATACAAGCTCGGAATCAAGAGCAGAGTAACCCCAAGATGTATATCATACATTAGTCGGCTTTAGGACATGCCAAAAGAAAGAAAGGGTAAGCCTTACATACCTGCTCCACGTCCGATTAGCTACACTTAATTGTCCAAGCTTGCTAGTCTACATACAAAAGAATTCACATAATCATTAGATTCATCGTCATTCACTTGCCTTAGTCTTTCAAATGAATTCACTTATATTCTACCGAAATTTCGGCAACATTTCCCCTGTAAATGCAACATCCCCGAGAATCTAACTCGGCCAATTTAACAACAATAAACCCGAGAATTCAACTCGGCCAAATTATCAACAATAATACCAACAATCATATCTCAAACTTCAACAATTGTTTCAAAATACATTCTAACATTAACAATTCTTTCCACACAATCCGACGGCATTCCATTTTTATTCAACTCAATCACATATATTCAAGCTAGCACCAATGATCCCACATTCAAGTATTTATCCGAAATCATTCTAACATGACTCAAGAACACTTTGAACAATTCACACAATATTCAAACAATCCAATTAACATACTACTCCACCCGAAACCTTCCAAATGCAACAAGAACCATAACAACACACTTCCTTCTTTCAAATTCAATTACAACAACCCAACTTACAATCTTCCAAATTCATGAAGTATATCAACAACCCATACATTAACAAATTTATTCTTACAAATATAAGAAATCATACTAATATCACATTAACTTCTTCAATAATCCACAAACGATTTCCACTTCATTTCAAACCATTAAATCTTCATTTAACATCATAGAATCCACAACACAACAATCCAAAAATACTAAATAAAATTAGTTCTCCACTCCCACACAACACAACATATGCACGGCTACAACTTCCACACCATAATTTCAGGAATTTGATGAATTTCCACACACTACTACATGCACCAATTATCCATAACATATGTAAAAGAAGATTGAACCTTACCTCTTCCACTTGACTTATCAATTCTCGGCTAAGGTTGGTGTTTTGCTCAAATGAGTGCTTTGCTTGTTCCAACAACCACTCCATGTTGTTAAGGACATTCAACTTCCTTGGAATACTAGAAGAAATAATTTTTTTGGTCAACTTCTCAAGAGATGAATTTTTGGGGGTATGGCCGAATACCCCTTGCTCTTCTTTCTTCTTCTTCTTTTTTTATTCTTTTCCAAGGTTCTAGAGTTTTTGTGTAGAATATGACTAATATGTCATATATATATATATATGCTCTCCTAATTCATCCATGTGGGCCAAGCCCACCTTACATTGAACGGCCACATGGCAAAAATGGTCCATTCAAGATCTTTCTTGAATTATTGTGAAATTCTCATTTTGCCCTAGCCTTTCCACAATATTACCATGAACCATTTTGCGAATTTCCCTTTTTACCCTTAGCCTTTTTCAATATTTCCATACTAATAATATTCATAACAACTTGTACATTAAAAAAAATTTGAAAATGGTCTTGCCCTTAACTTACCACGACTATCTCGAAATATCCGAACGTACAAAATACGGGCTATAACAATTACCATCATCGTTTTCATTACGTCTATCCTTGGAGGATCAACTATCATACACGGGATGCAATGGAATCATGGAAGTATCGAGGATCATGAGCTTTAGTAACTTTAGAGATAGAACCCTTTGGAGGACATTATGGATCTCATGAAAGGATATATATACATAGCCAAGGAACCATGCCATATTGAAAGAAGGATTAGCCTTACATACCTCTTTGTCTTCTCAACTATCTAGCGTTCACCATTGAAGCTTGAATAATCTACATTTAGAAGGATTCATGTCGTGGTTAAGCCTTAATTATACTTTAAAATTCAAACTAGAATAATTCATAGTCTAATGAAAACTGGGCAGCATTTCCCCTATTTCGTCAACTTCCACCATATCACAAAATAACTCCCAACAACCACAATAACATCCATAATACACTCATAATATCCAATTCAAGTAATCATATTACACCAAGCCTTCAATATTCACCCCCATGTTCAACTCATACTAGCAACTTCATACCAATTTTAGCACATTTTCATGTAATGCTTCTTCATCACCATTATTACCTTCCATAACATTGTTACATCCATATCATACTAAGAATCATGACTCCATATAGATTACTACACACAAACATCATAAAAGCTACATTTAGACTTCATTTTCTACCTCCTTCGTTCACCCATGTTTTGCTACAACCAAACATTCTCAGCAACATGAAATAAGCATGAAAACTAACCATTTCATCCCATGGAAACAATCTTTGGAGCAGCTATCAAATTTGTGCAAAACCCTAGCTACAATGCCCAAGTTTTCTTGTAGTCTAGAAACCCTAAGAAACCTTCTAACGTATGAACACTTTGATTCTTGCCTCTTGATCTTTGTTTTATCTAGGATTGAGGTGGAATAAGTTTAGACAAGGGTTTTGAGCTCTAAATACTTGGAGAAGATGAAAAATGAAATAAAAGAACCAAGGGCAACTATTTATACAACAACTTAAAATCTGCCCGGCGGATGCTATACGGACACTTATACGATCCGTATAAGTGGCCGTGGTTCACCACCATGAAAAACATCGTCCTGCTGGGGGTTATACGGACCGTATAAAGTTATACAGACCGTATAAGTGGTCGTATAACTCCACTTCCCTGAAATGGTTTCCGTCATTTTGTTCGATCTCCAATCCTTATGAAACCTTCTTGACACTTGTTTAACACTTCATTACCAATCTAAGGAGAGTTACAACTCTTCTTTAAGACATCATTAAGTCAATCATTAGCTCGGCACTTTATGGAGCTTTTCCAGAACACCACATATGGTTTGCCCTTCTCAAAGAACCTTCTCCTCTTACTTCCAACATCTTCGAAATCATAACTAGGATCGTTAAATAACCTTTCTTACTTATAGAAATATTATATTCATCTCACCCTGCATTATTCTATCTATCATATGACGATTTGAAATTTTTTTGAGGTGTAACAACTCCGCCCGCTCCAGAGGATCATAGAGGAGCTCCAGCTATAGCACCTCAAGTTCCTCTACCAGATGCCTCAGGTTAGGAGATGAGAGAGTCTATTCAGTTATTGACCCAGCTAGTAGCCACTCAGGCCCAGCGTTAGGGTACAGGTCTTGGTGATAGGGTTGTTAGCGCTGGGGTTCGTGATTTTATTAATTTAGACCCTCCAAAATTCTCAGGGTCAAAGCCTGATGAGGAACCGCATAACTTTATCGATGGGATGTTGAGGACGTTGCGGGTGATGCATGATTCAGATACTGAGTCTCTAGAGTTATCCTCTTATAGATTACGGGATGTGGTCGTTGATTGGTATGATACCTGGATGTCTTCTAGAAGGGTTAATGCACCTTCATCCGTATGGCAAGAGTTTGTAGATGCCTTTCTTCGACATTATTTGCCGCCAGAAATTCGACAGACCAGAGCTGATAAGTTTATGAATCTTAGACAAAGGAATATGAGTGCGCAGGAGTATAGCCTTTGTTTTTATTCTGTCACGACCCAAACCGATGGCCATGACTAGTGCTCGAGCTGGACACTCGTATGCGAACCTGCTAGACATACTCATACTGAAACTAAGAACAATAAGGGAAATTTGAAAAGACAGGTTGTAAATCTATAATGCCATATATCATAATGAACCCGTCTCCTAAGGAGTCACAGTTAAGCTAACAGAACAAATATGAAAGCCGACAAGGCTGCCAATAATATACGCGAGAATATCCAAAACGTACTACATCCATATAATTGACCAGACCATATGTATATATATAACCCACATATGTCTACAAACCTCTAAGAGTATAACAAATTCTATGTCAAATTGATCAGAACCAAAATGGCTCAAGCTCCAGAACAATGGAGCTATCCAAGCAGCTGAGCAGAAGTCCTAAGCCGAAGGATCACCAAACTGAGAATCTGTACCTGCGGGCATGAAACGCAGAATGGAGAATTTGAAATGACTATAAGCACTAGCTAATTACTGATTGGAATGAATGGAATGTGGCTTTGGATAAATTGCTACATTAATTACAATACTCGAGTACCAACCATCAGATTAGATTTTGTACTATATATCGAGAGTTCTCATCGTCTCGTGATTGTGTTAGGGTTTCATACATGGGTAATCTAAGTTATAGATGATATAAAGGAACACATGAATATGGGGCAGTATAACAAATGTATTGGAAAAGAATCATATGAATTTGAAAATTGGAAATGGGGACATAGAGTGGAATATAAATAGATAATGATGTGAGTACATCCAAAAGGGGGGAAGCGGATGAGAGAAATGCAAGTGTAAGATGAAATTGTTATAACCCGTGTTTTGAACGTTTGGAAATTCCAAAGCCGTCGTGGAAAGTTAGGGGCGAGATCATTTTCAAAATTACTTCAATATACGAGTGGTCGAAGACATTATTTATGACTATTATTAGCATGGAAGTATTTTGAGAGGTTGAGGGCGAAAAAGGAAAATTTGCAAAATGGCCCATGGAAATATTGGAAAAGGCTAGGGGCAAAATGGTCATTTCACAAGTATTGGAAATTTGAAGAAAAATCTACAAAATAAAAAGAAGAGGAAAAGAGAAGAAAATTCTAGAAATGGAAAAAAAAAGGAAAAATCTAGAGAGGGGCATGTGCCCCTCACATGCCACTATATATATATATGTATAAGTCTTGAAAAAAAAACAAGACAATTCATTATTTGTCTCTAGAGGATTCAAGAAATAAAACAAGAAAGATGAAGGAAAAAAAAAGGGGGCCATATTCGGCCCTAGCCATGGAAAATTGGCTCCATGAAATCTTGCCCCAAAAATTATTTTCTTGTGGTATTCCTACTAATTCAAGGGCCCTCTACAACGTGGTGTAATTGTTTCGGAAGATAGGCCATCCGTTTCATTGTTTTCCGCACTTTGGTTGAGTAAAGAAGCTGGGAGGAAAAGGTAAGAATTAATCCTCTTTTATATGTTATAAAGGGTTTGTGTATGTTGTGGTATGTGGAAATGGAAGAGAAGCATGAAAACATGCATGTTGGAAGCTTGGATGTGTGTGTACACGTTGTGTAGGAAAAAAATGGAATAATTTTTATATGGTAATTTGATTGTTGTTGATAAGTATCCTATGACGAAAATGAGAACTTGATGATTCAAGTTGGAGTTGAGATTAGTGTGTGTAGCCGTGTGTGTGTGTGGTGTGTAGAAATGATGGATTAAGTGTATTTAGCATGATTATGTGTTGTTGTGATGTGCAAAAAAAATGGATGAAAATTATGGAATGTGTGTGTTGAAGGGCTGGCCGAAAATGGACTGTTTTGCATGTCAAAGAATGAACTAATTTTATTTAGTATGTTTGGGTTGTTGTGTTGTGGATTATGTGATGTAAATGAGAGCTCAATGATCTAAGATGGTGTCGTAATTGTTGCGGGCTGTTTTTGGAAGCCAATTTGAATCAAATGTAGCTTCTTGTAATCATGATAATAATGTTGTTAAAGTGTGGTTTGTTGGTGTAGTTTGTAAAGTTTGAAGAAAGAAATGTGTTGTGATGGTTCCTATGGAAGTTGGAAGATTTCGGGTTCCATGGTGCATTGTTAGGTTGTTTGAAAAAAATTGTGTCAATTGTTTAAAGCATTCGTGAATATTGTTTGAATGGTCTTGGATTAGTAATCGAATGCATAAACGTTGATATTAGTTCGAATATTGTGAACGTTGTCGGATTATGTAAAAAGAGCGTTTAATGTTAGAATGTATTCTTGAATTGATTATTGATGCCATAGCTTGGTTGTTGGTTGGGTTGTTGTTGAATTGGGCCGAGCCATATTCTCGGGGTTGGTACGTTTACAGGGGAGATGCTGCCGAAATTCCGGCAGAATATAAGTGAATGTGCCTGAAAGATTAGGGCAAGTATGTGACAATGAATCTAATGAATGGATGAATCCTCTTGAATGTAGATTAACAAGTTGGAGGCACAAGCGTAACTAGTTGGTCGCGGCGCAGGTATGTAAGGCTTACCCTTTCTTTCTTGGCATGTCTTAGAGCAACATAAGGTATGATACGATATGTACCTTGGGGAAATTCTACTCTTGAATTCTGAGTTTTGTCCCTAAAAAGTTCTGTATGCGTAAATGTCCAAAGCTTTATTTGATATGTTCTAAATGGAATTTGAAAGACAATTGGTATGATTAACATGTTGATTTCCAAACGATAGTACGATTAACTATTCCATTGAGTCTTTAATATACTTTGGTATGTACATATGATCCTAAGAGTTATATTTGATTTGGTCCATATGATATTCGAAAGAGATTTGTTTCTGAAGTCCTGTTTAATATGTTTTTGAGTCTGCCTACGATTCTGAGTCACTTCTGATATAAGTATGTCTGACATGATCGAGCCTATGATATGATCGAGTAACGAGATATGTATAAAGAATTGTGGTTCTAAAAGAGTTCTGTAAGATTTAATGTCTCCGACTTTCATGGAATATGTCTCTAAAAGGATTCTGTAAGGATGATAGCACGTTTGATGATTCCAGCGAGTCTTTGATATATTTGATACGTACGTATGATTTCAAGAGTTCTCTTTGGTATGATCCATAACCATGTCTAAAAGGTAGTTAACCTGATTACAACTTTGATTTTCCAAGAAGAGCTTCCGAAACGATTGTAGAGCGTTCTGTACTTCAAACGCTCGTAACTTTTGTATACTAATTCCGATTGACCCGAAACTTGTTTCTGAACCTTCATATGTCGATAAGTATGTTTGTATATAAGTATGTTGTATCTCGGGTCCTGACTTGTGTGCATATGGTTTCGCACTACTCTGTTCGTGCAAGTTTGATATGTCTATTCACTGAGCCCGGGCCAGGACATGTTCTCGTGCGTATTCTATTGCATTATTCACCGAGTCCCTTCCACTTGCGGGCCGGGACACGTTACATGTATATGATGTTATGATGATATGGGGATGGTGGCCAGGATGGCATATGATGTTTTATTCACCGAGACCCGCAAGGGAGGGCCGGGACACGTTATATGTACCTACCGAGTCCCTCAATAGAGGGCCGGGACACGTTATGCATACATGATATATGATCTACCGAGTCCCTCATTAAAGGACCGGGACACGTTATGTATATATACGATATATGATTCTGCTATGCATGATTCTACCCACCGAGTCCCTTAGAGAAGGGCCGGGACACGTTATATGTACATATGGTACGTGATGTTGATACGTCTGACCTTATTCACCGAGTCCCTTACTAAAGGGCCGGGACACGTCGCATATATACAGGTATGTATACGTATATGAATCAAGATTTGAGAGATACTACTTCGTTACCTAAAAGAAAACGTATTGATGATTTTATACAGTTTTACTGGTTCTGTAAAGTTTTCATTTCTGACTATGTTTCCTCGTTCCATATTTTATGCCTTACATACTCGGTACAATTTCCGTACTGACCCCCTCTTCTTCGGGGGCTGCGTTTCATGCCGCGCAGGTACTCCCAGATGAGATGAAGACATTATAGAAGATGTTCCAGCGAAGATGGAAAACTCCATTTGCTCCTGGAGGACTGCCGAGTCAGAAGTATATGTGATACGGATTCTGGTTAATGTTAGAGACTTTGCAGACAGAATCGTGGGTATGGTATGTCGGTTTAGTAAGCGGCTCCATCAGCCGATGTGTCGTTTGTATTACGTTATAAAGTCCGTATGATTACAGATTTGTTTGATTTGAAAGCTACAAAATATACATATTTCTGTAAGTTTTACTACGTATTATATTCTATTTGATTAAGAGTCCGGAAAAATTATGTACGAAATGAAAGTCTGTGGGTTCGCTCGGCTTCGGATGTGGGGCCGGGTGCCCATCACACCCTAGCGGAATTAGGGTGTGACAAAGTGGTATCAGAGAAGGTCTGTCCTAGGGGTTGTCTGCAAAGTCGTGTCCGGTAGAGTCCTGTTTATGATGTGAAACGCGCCACATTTATAAACAGGAGGCTACGGGGCATTTAGGGATTGTTGACCTTCCTTCTGTCATAGATCGTGCGATAGAGCCAAGCTATAGGAAATGAAATTTCTTATGTAAGCCTTACGTACAACGGAAAAGGTGAGTGGTGACATGGAAAGTCACAGGGGTAAGTACTGGTGTATTTGATCCGTTACCTAAAATTGGCAGTCCCGGATGGCCGGAATGTGGTGTAGCTGTGTGTTCCGCAAGGTGTTATTGGTATTTGCAGTGTACAGGAGGATGGTATAAGAAAAACAAGGTCGGATGGGGGATTCAGAAAGTTGACAATTAATTTTCCCACAAGTTACTATGTAAAAGCGGTGAATAAGGAGTTCGAACGGACTGATA
The DNA here is from genome assembly GCF_019175385.1 of Lycium barbarum. Classification (NCBI taxonomy): domain Eukaryota; kingdom Viridiplantae; phylum Streptophyta; class Magnoliopsida; order Solanales; family Solanaceae; genus Lycium; species Lycium barbarum. The sequence continues at coordinate 95,702,435 of NC_083337.1, read as the reverse complement.
TCGGAGCAGCCATAAAATAATTGCAACGGAGGTGTATCTATGATCACCAGGGGCCTCGGAACCTAGGATGAAAAGTAGTTATACACGGAAGCGAAAGGTGAGCACTGAGGACCGAAAAGGGTAAAATGGTAATTATGGAAGAAAAGACGTACCACGAGGGTGTCCCGGGATCTGTAAGACCTCGATTAGTCCCGAATCATGTAGTAAAGGTCATGAGAGAAAGTGGACCCGAAAATACCAACATTAAGGCATCGGATTCCACTAAAGATTCGAGGTTAAGCGTGCTCAGGTGGGAGCAATTTCAGGATGGGTGACCCCCCTGGGAAGTAATTGGGAAAATTTTGCAAAATTAAAATTTAAGGGAACAAATGGAAAACTAGAGTAACCTGAGTGAGGCTATGGTGTATGGGGTGGTTGGAGACCATAAGAAGACGCAGAGAACGAGGCAGACCAGCTCGGTGAAGAGGCAAAAAGTGTGTCACAGCTCAGGAATTAGGATAGGCTTGAATAAAGTTTGGAAATATTTTGTGGGTTAATTGATAATAACTATATGTGTAGGTGTGGATGCATACATTATTCCATATTCGATGATATCAGTGGACATGTGTGTCCCAATAACCTATGCTACTGTAACGGAGACCTCAATCGAGTAAAGGGACACCGAAACCTGAATAGTAGTGAGAAAACAAATGGTGTAAATGTTATAAGGTAAGACGCTATTTTCACTATGGGTCAAGGACAAAAAGGTCTTAACAGCTCGGTATTTGAAAAAGAAGTGAGTGAGTACATGAGGAGTAAGGAAATCAAGATATCGAAAAAAAAGGTAAGAGACAAGAAAACCTCTGAGAGCAAATTTCCGGCGTGGTACGAGATTATCAGATAAAGGTTTAAATACAGGCATGGGGCGAGAATAAAGTACGATAATATGGAACAAAGGAGGAGTGTCTGAGGTTCGAGGATTAATTTCCATAAGTAGAGATGGAAGGGAATGAAAAGGTGAGCAAAACGACGACATAGGTAGGAAGTAAAGGGGGAGAAACTTGAGCTGGGGACGTTTCGATACGTTAGGTATAGAGTTAGAAAGAGAGACGAGGGGTGAAGAATATCTAAGAGATAAGAGTACTTGAAGATGGTGATATATGAGGAACCCCCCTTAAAGGGGGGGAGGCCATATTGGGCTTACAAGGAAGGATGAGGAGCGAAATGAGCACCAACACATGAGGTCAAAGACAAGTATGCCTGTATCGAGAGATACGAGAGGAAAGATTAAGGAGGAGTTGTGGTAAAGATCTAAAGGTATGGCTTTTGTTGAGATATGGTTACAAAATAGTAATAGAAAGGAGATGATCCAACGAAGACAAGTTGGCCCAGCATTTAGGAAACCCATGAGACAGAATAAGGACCCATATGAGGACGGAAAGGCTCGATTATGTGGAATGGGCATGGAGAAACGGTCAACTATGAAAGACACCCCCTCCCGAAGTGCTACGAGTCCCCATAAGGTCAGTTGAACATTCGAGGACGAATGTTCTAAAGGGGGGGGGGGGGGGAGGATGTTATAACCCGTGTTTTGAACGTTTGGAAATTCCAAAGCCGTCGTGGAAAGTTAGGGGCGAGATCATTTTCAAAATTACTTCAATATACGAGTGGTCGAAGACATTATTTATGACTATTATTAGTATGGAAGTATTTTGAGAGGTTGAGGGCGAAAAAGGAAAATTTGCTAAATGGCCCATGGAAATATTGGAAAAGGCTAGGGGCAAAATGGTCATTTCACAAGTATTGGAAATTTGAAGAAAAATCTAGAAAATAAAAAGAAGAGGAAAAGAGAAGAAAATTCTAGAAATGGAAAAAAAAAGGAAAAATCTAGAGAGGGGCATGTGCCCCTCACATGCCACTATATATATATATGTATAAGTCTTGAAAAAAAACAAGACAATTCATTATTTGTCTCTAGAGGATTCAAGAAATAACACAAGAAAGATGAAGGAAAAAAAAAGGGGGCCATATTCGGCCCTAGCCATGGAAAATTGGCTCCATGAAATCTTGCCCCAAAAATTATTTTCTTGGGGTATTCCTACTAATTCAAGGGCCCTCTACAACGTGGTGTAATTGTTTCGGAAGATAGGCCATCCGTTTCATTGTTTTCCGCACTTTGGTTGAGTAAAGAAGCTGGGAGGAAAAGGTAAGAATTAATCCTCTTTTATATGTTATAAAGGGTTTGTGTATGTTGTGGTATGTGGAAATGGAAGAGAAGCATGAAAACATGCATGTTGGAAGCTTGGATGTGTGTGTACACGTTGTGTAGGAAAAAAATGGAATAATTTTTATATGGTAATTTGATTGTTGTTGATAAGTATCCTATGACGAAAATGAGAACTTGATGATTCAAGTTGGAGTTGAGATTAGTGTGTGTAGCCGTGTGTGTGTGTGGTGTGTAGAAATGATGGATTAAGTGTATTTAGCATGATTATGTGTTGTTGTGATGTGCAAAAAAAATGGATGAAAATTATGGAATGTGTGTGTTGAAGGGCTGGCCGAAAATGGACTGTTTTGCATGTCAAAGAATGAACTAATTTTATTTAGTATGTTTGGGTTGTTGTGTTGTGGATTATGTGATGTAAATGAGAGCTCAATGATCTAAGATGGTGTCGTAATTGTTGCGGGCTGTTTTTGGAAGCCAATTTGAATCAAATGTAGCTTCTTGTAATCATGATAATAATGTTGTTAAAGTGTGGTTTGTTGGTGTAGTTTGTAAAGTTTGAAGAAAGAAATGTGTTGTGATGGTTCCTATGGAAGTTGGAAGATTTCGGGTTCCATGGTGCATTGTTGGGTTGTTTGAAAAAAATTGTGTCAATTGTTTAAAGCATTCGTGAATATTGTTTGAATGGTCTTGGATTAGTAATCGAATGCATAAACGTTGATATTAGTTCGAATATTGTGAACGTTGTCGGATTATGTAAAAAGAGCGTTTAATGTTAGAATGTATTCTTGAATTGATTATTGATGCCATAGCTTGGTTGTTGGTTGGGTTGTTGTTGAATTGGGCCGAGCCATATTCTCGGGGTTGGTACGTTTACAGGGGAGATGCTGCCGAAATTCCGGCAGAATATAAGTGAATGTGCCTGAAAGATTAGGGCAAGTATGTGACAATGAATCTAATGAATGGATGAATCCTCTTGAATGTAGATTAACAAGTTGGAGGCACAAGCGTAACTAGTTGGTCGCGGCGCAGGTATGTAAGGCTTACCCTTTCTTTCTTGGCATGTCTTAGAGCAACATAAGGTATGATACGATATGTACCTTGGGGAAATTCTACTCTTGAATTCTGAGTTTTGTCCCTAAAAAGTTCTGTATGCGTAAATGTCCAAAGCTTTATTTGATATGTTCTAAATGGAATTTGAAAGACAATTGGTATGATTAACATGTTGATTTCCAAACGATAGTACGATTAACTATTCCATTGAGTCTTTAATATACTTTGGTATGTACATATGATCCTAAGAGTTATATTTGATTTGGTCCATATGATATTCGAAAGAGATTTGTTTCTGAAGTCCTGTTTAATATGTTTTTGAGTCTGCCTACGATTCTGAGTCACTTCTGATATAAGTATGTCTGACATGATCGAGCCTATGATATGATCGAGTAACGAGATATGTATAAAGAATTGTGGTTCTAAAAGAGTTCTGTAAGATTTAATGTCTCCGACTTTCATGGAATATGTCTCTAAAAGGATTCTGTAAGGATGATAGCACGTTTGATGATTCCAGCGAGTCTTTGATATATTTGATACGTACGTATGATTTCAAGAGTTCTCTTTGGTATGATCCATAACCATGTCTAAAAGGTAGTTAACCTGATTACAGCTTTGATTTTCCAAGAAGAGCTTCCGAAACGATTGTAGAGCGTTCTGTACTTCAAACGCTCGTAACTTTTGTATACTAATTCCGATTGACCCGAAACTTGTTTCTGAACCTTCATATGTCGATAAGTATGTTTGTATATAAGTATGTTGTATCTCGGGTCCTGACTTGTGTGCATATGGTTTCGCACTACTCTGTTCGTGCAAGTTTGATATGTCTATTCACTTAGCCCGGGCCAGGACATGTTCTCGTGCGTATTCTATTGCATTATTCACCGAGTCCCTTTCACTTGCGGGCCGGGACACGTTACATGTATATGATGTTATGATGATATGGGGATGGTGGCCAGGATGGCATATGATGTTTTATTCACCGAGACCCGCAAGGGAGGGCCGGGACACGTTATATGTACCTACCGAGTCCCTCAATAGAGGGCCGGGACACGTTATGCATACATGATATATGATCTACCGAGTCCCTCATTAAAGGACCGGGTTCCATGGTGCATTGTTGGGTTGTTTGAAAAAAATTGTGTCAATTGTTTAAAGCATTCGTGAATATTGTTTGAATGGTCTTGGATTAGTAATCGAATGCATAAACGTTGATATTAGTTCGAATATTGTGAACGTTGTCGGATTATGTAAAAAGAGCGTTTAATGTTAGAATGTATTCTTGAATTGATTATTGATGCCATAGCTTGGTTGTTGGTTGGGTTGTTGTTGAATTGGGCCGAGCCATATTCTCGGGGTTGGTACGTTTACAGGGGAGATGCTGCCGAAATTCCGGCAGAATATAAGTGAATGTGCCTGAAAGATTAGGGCAAGTATGTGACAATGAATCTAATGAATGGATGAATCCTCTTGAATGTAGATTAACAAGTTGGAGGCACAAGCGTAACTAGTTGGTCGCGGCACAGGACCCCGCCATGCCCATACGTATGTACACAAAGCAATAGATACCAAAAGTTATAGCTCCGAATGAAATGGAGCTCCGCTATGTAGTCCTTGAGTAATAAAGATATGGATCAAGCCTGTCTCTGTGGCCACCTGCGAGCATGACGCAGCGTCCACAAACAAAAGGACGTCAGTACAAAAAATGTACTGAGTATGTAAAGCATAATCACCATCAATATAGAAGCATAAGAGACAACATGAGAAATAGCATAAGGTGGGAGGTAGTAGAACTATTGTCATAAACACTTACTTGCTTTTGATAGGGACCTTCCATTTCTAATGCGTGATTGTGTACATACATCCATATATGTATCTATATTCGTATCTATATTTATTTACATTCGATATCCATATCCATATTCATTTACATATTCATATTTATAGCATACCCGACCTTGAAGGATCGGTGTTTCACATACCTGGCCGTGGCAAAGCTCGGTAATTATACATACCTGGCCCTACAAAGGATCAGGGTTATCCGTACCCAACTGCAGTGGTGCGCGCGCAATACATATCATACCCGGCCATATAAGCTAGGTGTTACATAATAGTCATATATTGACACATATATATAAATTCCCATAAGCATCTTGGCATCATTGCTATCGTCGTTTCATTATATCTATCCTTAGAGGGTTATTCATCATATAAGGAGTTTAGTAGAATCGTAACATACTGAGAAGCATGAGCTATAGTAGTTTTTAAAGATAGAATCATTTGGAGGACATCATAGGCTCATAAAAGGATAGGTATATAGCCAAAGAACCATGCCTTATTGAAAGAAGGGTTAGCCTTACATACCTCTTTGTTTAGCTATTCTACCGCTTGGACGTTCTTCTTCAATGCTCACGTTTCTACCTTCATTAGAGTTATACTAACATTAGAAAATCGATAGCTTAGCATACTTGACTAAAGCTAGAGAAAATTGGGCAGCATCTCCTTTATTTATACAACTTCCTCCATATCATATGTCTACTCCCAAAAATCAATAATAACATTCACAACATCATAACAATAGTATTTATTCACCTACATTAACCATATTTCTCAATTCGCTTCCAATCATCCATATCCATGGTCATAGCACACTATTACGTTCACTCATATAAAATGTCTATCCCATGTTCCAATGTCATTTATAACGTAATCATAATCACAACATATCAAGACTCATGACTGAATCCAAGCTACTACTCACAAATAGCACTATTCTCACATTCATGTCCCATTTCTATCTCCTTCTACAATCCAAGTCTTTCAACCTCTCAATACCTCAAAAAACATGGAAAGACCATAAAACTTACCTTATATTGTGTAGGAACGAACCTTGAGTTGAGATACTTCACTTGAACCAAAACCCTAGTTCCACTTCCACTTGGATTTCTTGTCTTGGATAAACTTTAATGACTTTCTTACACTTGATTCTAGCCTTTTGATCTTTGTTTTTCTTGGATTTGAGTGGAATGTGCTTGGAGAATGGTTTTGAGCTCTCAATACTTGTAGAAGATGAAAAATTAAATAAAAGAACCCAAGGCATCTATTTATAGAAAAACTAAAAATCAGCCTGTCGGATACTATACAGACACTTATACGGTCCGTATAAGGTGCCGTGGTTCACCACCAAGAAAAAGGTCTCCCTGCTGGGAGTTATACGGACCCCTTATATGGACCGTATAAGGTTATACGGATCGTATAAGTGGTCGTATAACTCCATTTCTCTGAAATGGTTTCCGTCGTTTCGTTCATCTTCAATCCTTATGGAACCTTTTTAACACTTGTTTAACACTTCATCACAAACCTAAGGAGAGTTACAAATCTTCTTTAAGACGTCCTTAAGTCATCATTAATTCGGTACTCGTAAATCTTATCCAACACCTAACGTATGCCTTGCCTTCTCTTGGCAAACTTTCTTCTCTTACCTCGAATGTCTTTGAAATCTCAATTAGGGTCATCAAATTCTATTTCTTACTTATTGAAATATCGTATACTTCGTGCCCTCCGTTAGCCTATTCACTGTGCATCAACGGGGAATTCTTTGAGGTTTAACAGGTCGCTAGAGGCCAGACACTCATCACGACTCATCGGTTTGGGTCGTGACAGAAGTGGTATCAGAGCAGTTTCGTCCTAGGGTTATCTACAGACCGTGTCTAGTAGAGTCTTGTTTGTGGGTGTGTTGTGCACCACACCTATAAACAGGAGGCTATATGACATTTCAGATATTTTCATTCTTTCTCTCTTACATTGTGCGATAAACCCCTTTGCTAAGCATTCGCTTTCTAATAAATTGTTCTAATTTCAGCAATGCCTAGCAAGAAAGCTACAGCCACCCAGAAGGGCAAGAGAGCGGCCGGTAAGGACACTATCCGTACTCGGTAGGCCACGAGGGCCCAGGATGAGGTTCAGAGTGAGGGGCCGTCTGAGACATCGCATACCCCGCCTCCAGCACCTGCCCTAGTTCCACAGTCGGATGCACTGAGCCAGGATGTACGGGATGCTATACGGTTGTTGACCAGATAAGTAGCCGCCCAGGCACAGCGGCAGAGAGTTAGTGTTGACCCAGTAGACAGGGCTAGTAGTTCGAGGGTTAAGACCTTCCTTGGGTTAGGTCCTCCCGAGTTTTCTGTGGTAAAGCAAAATATGGGCCTCCAGGATTTACTTGATGGTATGCAGAGGACCTTGAGAGTTATGCATGCGGATGAGGTTCAGTCGGTGGAGTTGGCTTCATATAGACTCCGGGATATTTTGATATAGTGATATCGGACATGGGAGTTATCTATGGTAGAAAATGCCCCTCCAGCTGTGTGGCGAGAGTTCTCGAATGCTTTTCTTCGCCATTATCTACCTCCAGAGGTCTGACCGGCCCAAGCAGACATGTTCCTATGTATTGAGTAGGGCAGTATGTATGTGCAAGAGTGTTGTGTATACTTCGATTCCTTTGCTAGATATGCCCCAGCCATGGTGGTTGAGATGGAGGATAGAGTTCATCGCTTTGTGGCTGGCCTAGGGCCACACTTGATAGATGAGTGTACGAGTGCTGCATTATATCCAGGCATGGATATCTCCCGTATATAGGCGTATGCACAAAATTTGGAGGATCGTAAACGCCTGCGAAGAATGGAGCGCTAGCTTGAGCGGAGCCGTGGTAAGAGGGCTAGATCTTTTGATATGGTTGGTGAGTTCAAGGGAGGACCGAGACAGCAGCATTCTAGATATTCTTATCAGTCGGCAGGGAGTGCACCTTCGCTGTTTCCAAGTCCGAGGTTTGATTGGTCTTCTTTTTCCAGAGCGGGCTAGAGTTCTAGAGCGTCATGGTCTCAGTACCGACCATAGTCAGGCCAGATGAAGCCCCTTTTGCCGCGATGTACCCAGTGTGGAAAGTTACATGCAGGTCAGTGTCGGCTGGGCTTAGATGGTTTCTATACTTATGGGCAGTCAGGCCACAGGATGAGGGAGTGCCCGATGGGGGTTGGTACAGGTATGGTTCAGCCTATAGGGTATGTGGCTGGCTCTTCTTCTGCAGTGCGCCCTTTAGGGCAAGTTTTTCAGGCGCCAGCAGGCCGAGGTAAAGGGAGGAGTGGAGCATCTAGCTCGAGTGGTCCTCAGCATCGCGTGTATGTATTTGCTGATAGACAGGACCGCGAGACGTTTCCTGATGTTATTACAGGTATATTATCCGTTTCCTCCCATGATGTTTATGCACTGATTGACCCAGGTTCCACTTTATCATATGTTATACCCTTTATTACCGGCAAGTTTGGGATAGAGCCCAAGTTGATTAAATGTTTTGAGGTGTCTACGGCAGTTGGTGATCCGGTTATAGCTAGGCGAGTATACTTAGACTGTGTTGTTATAGTTTGTGACTGTCATATCGTAGCAGATCGGATTGCGTCAGATATGATTGATTTTGATGTTATTATGGGCATGCCAGCTGGCTTCTTGTTATGCTAATGTTGATTGTAGAGCAAAAATGGTTCGATTCCAGTTTCCAGGCGAGCCAATCCTAAAGTGGAAGGGCAATGTTGCTTCGCCTAGAGGTAGGTTTATTTCCTACCTTAAGGCAGAGAAAATGATCAGAAAAGGGTATATTTTTCACCTAGTTTGAGTTCAAGATGTGCAAGCAGAGTCGCCGACTCTTCAATCTTTTCCTGTGGTTAATGAGTTCCCAGAAGTGTTTCCAGATGAGCTTCCAGGCAATCCCCCAGAAAGGGAGATTGATTTTGCTATTGTTGATTTTACTATTAACCTATTGCCAGACTCTCAGCCAATATCTATCCCTCCTTATAGGATGACACCTGCAGAGTTGAAATAATTAAAGGAGCAGTTGAAAGATTTGCTCGAGAAGGGCTTTATTAGGCCTAGCACATCACTGTGGGGAGCGCCGGTGTTATTTGTAAGAAAGAAGGATGGCTCTTTGCGAATGTGTATTGATTATAAGAAATTGAATAAAGTTACTGTAAAGAATAAGTATCCGCTCCCCAGGATCGATGATTTATTCGATCAGTTACAAGGCACTAAATATTTCTCGAAGACAGACTTGAGATCAGGATATCACCAGGTCAGGGTCAAAGAAGAGGACATTCTGAAGACAACATTTCAGACTAGATACACCCACTATGAGTTTCGTGTTATGTCGTTCGGGATAACTAATTCCCCATCCGTATTCATGGATTTGATTAATCGTGTATTCAGGCCCATTCTAGATTTTTTTCGTAATTGTGTTCATAGATAATATTCTGGTTTATTCGCCGTCAGATGCTGATCATGCAGAACATCTACGGACAGTGCTTGGGATTCTTCGAGGGAAAGAGTGGTTGCCAAGTTTTCTAAGTGTGAGTTCTGGTTGAACTCTATGGCTTTTCCGGGTCACAATATTTCAGAAGAAGGCATTAGAGTGGATGCCCAAAAGATTGAGGCTGTGAAGAATTTGCCAAGGCCCACGGCACCAACAGAGATACATAGTTTCTTGGGCTTTGCAGGTTATTATAGAAGGTTTGTAGAACGATTTTCCTCTCTTTCAGCCCCATTGACTAAGTTGACCCAGATATCAGCTATGTTCCAATGGACAGATGCTTGTGAGTAGAGTTTTTAGATGTTGAAGGATAAGTTAACTTCAGCACCAGTTTTTACTCTTCGAGAAGGAGCAGAGGTGTCACACCCTGATTCCCCTAGGGTGTGATGGGCACCCGACCCCATATCCGGAGCCGAGCGAACCCACAGACTTTCATTCGTACAAAATCTTTCCGGACTCTTAAACTTCATAAAACACGATACATAGCAAATCTTACAGAAAATACACATATATTTTTTTTTCCTTAGCTTTCAAATCAAAAGGGGTCTGTAATTCCCACAGACGTCATAGCATAACACAGAACGACACATTGGCTGCTGGAGCCTCTTACTAAACTGACATACCACACCCACGACTCTGTCTGCAAAGTCTCTAACATCATACAGAATCCATAATGTATATGCTATGTCAAACTTTGACTCGGCAGTCCTCCAGGAGCAATTGGAGTTCGCCAGCAGTGAAATAGATTTTATAATGTCTCCATCTCGTCTGGGAGTACCTGCGCGGCATGAAACGCAGCCCCCGAAGAACAGGGGGTCAGTACGGATATGTACTGAGTATGTAAGGCATAAGTACAGAAAACGAAACCATGACTGATATAGACGGAACAACATACAAAAACTTATTCAGAAATATCAAACGCTTATCATTTTTCTTTTCCAGACACGAATCATACTTACTCATCTCGTATACCAGACAGATTACAGAACGTACAAATTGCTTGGATGACATCACATAGCAGACGGAATACAGAATGTACGGAAGGTCAGAATACTTACTTTCCCACATAAGTCATGCATATCAGAATCGGTTATCTTATCACATACGCGGCAACCCCGGGGACAAATAACACGCCGGGACAAGTACCATATCATACAGACGATAACCTCGGGGACAAATAACACTCCGAGGAACAGTCACATCATATCATATGCATGGTGGCCTCGGGGACAGATAACACGCCGAGGAACTGATGGACAGTGCCAATGAATGCGCACGATAACATAGGCACGTGCCTGCCACTCCTGCCTTTGGCGCCACAACACATCTATCTTCCAGAAGTTTTTCTCCGATCTCCGTCACACATCACAACATAACCACGGTACCCGGGGGTGGACATATAACACAGCACCCCGAGCCCGGACACATCATACTTCGTAACATAACCTCGGTAACCGGGGACGGACATATAACACAGTACCCCGGAACCGGACACATCATACTTCGGAATTCATATATGGAACCCGGCCCCCAACAGAGGACCCGGCGAACCATCCGCACAATACATACCGGCCCGGGACTCGGCGAAGGAAGTCATAACATATGCACGAGCAGAGTCGTGAAGAATCAAATGCGCATAACTCAAGCTCAATAAGTTAATCAAACGCATTCTCAGAATGTCCATACAGATCACTTATTACAGATTACTTATAGATTATTCAAACATATTCTCGGAATATCCATAACAGATTTCTTATTACAGAATACTTTATGTCAAATTACTTTTAACAGAATATTTCTATCAAAGTACTTATCGCTTTTACTCAATCAGAATACATGTTCCCAATTGCTTGCATCGGATTACCCATAACCGACTACTTATGTCCGAATACATATATCAAAAGGGTTATGACGGAATGCTTATAGACATGTGGGGGTCCAGAACGAGTTTCGGGTCAATCGGAGTTAGTATACAAAAGTTACGAGCGTTCGAAGTACAGAACGCTCTATAATCATTTCGGAAGCTTTTCTTGGAAAACCAAAGTCGTAATTAGGTTAACTACCTTTTAGACATGATTATGGATCAAACCAAATAGAACTCTTGGAATCATACGTACGTCGGAACACTTAAATCAGAATAAATATATCAAAAGGGTTATGCCAGGATACTTAATTCCACATATTTATATCGGAATGTTCAGATCAGAGTACCTACTTGTATCGGAATTTCTCATATCCGAACACTTATGCCAAATACTTACGTCAGAACATTTGTGTTGGCATGATTAGCCCAGAAGGTTTACATCAAAATACTTAGATCACGATTCGCCTATCAGGCTCATTTGACACTTAAGTTAGGGAAAACATACAGATCACAGACAGACTCAGAATTACAGAATGGAGTAACCTCAAGATACATATCATATCATATCCTACATGGCTCTAGGGCATGCCAAAAGAAAGAAAGGTAAGCCTCACATACCTGAGTGACGACCAACTAGTTGCGCTTACGCATCCAACTTGTTTGCTTACATGCAAGAGAGTTTATCCATCTTGTCAATCTACGTCCAAAAGGATTCATTCATTCGTTAGACTCGTTGTCACATACTTGTCTTAACCTTTCAAACACGTTTACTTATGTTCTGCAGGAATTTCGGTAGCATCTCCCCTGTAAATCTACCAATCCCGAGAATAAGGCTCGGCCCCAAATCAACAACAACCATCCGGGAATTTAACCCGGCCAAACCAACAAAGATACTAACAACACCAATAAGAGGTTCAAAACACATTTTTAACATTAGTGACTCTTTGCTATACAATTTGGCAATATTCCGTTTTTGCTCAAATCAACCGCATACGATCGAACTAACATCAATATTCGTACACTCAAGTGCTAATCCAAAACACTTAAACAAGATTCAAAAACACTTCGGACAACCCACAAAATGTTCAAACAATTCAAACAACGCACCATAGAATCCAAAATCTTCCAACTTCCATAGGAACCATCACAACACATTTCTTTCTCCAAAATTTCACAATCTATACCAAAAAACCATACTTTTACCACATTATTATCAAAATTACAAGAACTATATTTGGCTCACATTAGTTTCCACAACAAACCATAAACTACTATAATCTCAACTTTGAATCATTAAACTTCTTTTTGCGTTATAAAATCCACAACGACACAACTAATATACTAAAATTAATTCCTCCCTTCTCCAATAGACAACACCATACGGCCACATCAACTACATACACACCCACACGGCCTCAATAACCACATGCTTATTTTCATGCAACTTTCATTTATTTTTATGCATTACAACCACAAGTAACACATTACATGGAATTAATCCAATCTTTCCATATTACAACACACACCCACGGCTAGCCACACTACACACACATGTTTCATGAATTAAATCCTTTTCCACACACTTCAACATACACAAATCACCCATAACATAAGTAAAAGAGAATTGAACCATACCTTTCCATTCATCTTCCTCCATCACTTGGCTAAGCCATATTTTTGCAAGAATAAATACCCTACTTGCTTCAACAACTCCACCATGTTAAAAAACATCTTTCATATAGCAAGAAAACTAGAAGAACATAATCCTCCATGATCAAATTGGAGGGGCTGGTTTCGGCCAGCCCCCTTAGCCGAACCCTCACCTTTTTTTTTTTTTTTGTGTTTTATTTTTCTATTCTTGGTCTTGAATTGGAAAGATGATCAAATATATATATCCACATAATTCAATCATGTGAGGGGCACATGCCCCTTTCTAGAAATTTCTTATATTTTCTTGAAACTTTTCCTTCAATTAAAAGATGAATCAAGTCTTGTCTTGCACACTTTGACCCTTATGTTCTCCAACAAATGGCCAATGTGACCCTTTGAACTTTCATGAATTTTTTTGTGAAATTCCCGTTTCGTCCCTCGACTTTTCTCAATATGACCATTTTACCCCTAACCTTCCACATTATTTCCATTGATCATTTTGCAATTTCTCTTCTTGCCCTTAGCCTCTCACAATATTTTCATACTAATAATGGTCATAAATGATATTCTTAACGACTTGCGCATTAATGTAGTTTTTGAAAATGGTTTCATCCTTAACTTCCCACGACGACTTTGAAATATCCAAACGTTCAAAATACGGGCTATAACATCCTCCCCCCCGTTTAGAACATTCGTCCTCGAATGTTCAACTGACCTTATAGGGCTTTATAATATTTCGGGAGGGTCCGTCCTATAGCGCTTTTTTTCTTCATGCCCGTTCTTTATCCCTTATCTTATCCTCCTTGACCCTTTCACGCATCCTCGTTTCACGTCGTAGGTTTCTCTTTTTTTTTTTTCCAGTCGACGACATCATTCTCGTCGGCATTCCTACATCTTTCCGTTCGCCATTGATCCTTTCGCACATTTAGTTTGCTGTCTTACTTATAAATTTTCCTTAACCGTGCTCTTGCGTCACGTTCCTTATCGTGGCCGCTATTCCTTTGGCTCTACTTATTCAGATCGGTCTTCAACCCTCACACACTTTTCCTTTGTTCATGTTGCCACACTTGTTCTTTTTACGTACTTATACTTGCAATTTCACCTCAGATAATTCCGTGTGCTTCCAGTTATTCCCCTTTTTGGAAGTCTTGCCCATTCATGTTTCTTATCTTTCGCTCCTTTCGGAGATTTAATCTCTTTATTTCCCACCTGCATACTCACTTTCTTCTTCAAACATCATAGTGCTCAGACTGTTCCGTCCTTAACCTGTAGCGAAGGTAGCAACTCATCTCATAGTACTTGCACCATTTGTTCCCTTACTACTGGTCAGGTTTCTGATGCCTTCTTTCTGCCATAGCATAGATCGTTAGGGCACACGTGTCCACTGACACCTTCACACACGAGATATTACACATGCTCATACACACATACACACATAATCAATACCACTAATCCACAATACACTTCTAGACGCTGTTCAAGCCTATCCGAATTCCCAAGCTATGAGGTACTCTCGTCCCTTCACCGGGCTAATCTGTCCCGTTCTACGCATCTTATTAAGGTTTCCAGTCATCCTACATACTATAGTTTTCACTCAGAATATTCTGGATTTCCATTTGCCTTTTATATCAAAATATGTAGAATTTCTTGAAGACTTCCCAGGGGGTCACCCATCCCAGGATTGCTCCCACCTGAGCACGCTTAACTTTGAAACTTGGCTGGAATCCAATGCCTTAATGCCGATATTTTCGCGTCGACTTCCGCGCGTGACCTTTACTACATAATTTGAGGCTAATCGAGGTCTTACAGATCCCGGGACACCCTCGTAACATGTCTTTTCCTTCACAATTACCATTTTACCCTTTTTGGGCCTCAGAGCTCACCTTTCGCTTCCGCGTATAATTACTTTTCATCTTAGGTTCCCAAATTCCTGATAGTAACAGATGCTTCTTCGTTTCCCTTACTTCATAATTGTCCGGATATCCGTCCGTTCGAATTTCTTACTCACCGCTTTTACATAATAATCTGTAGCGAAATTAGTTGTCAACTTTCTGAATCCTTCATCCGACCTTGTTTTCCTTGTACAGAACAAATATTAGTAACGACTTATAGAACATACGGCTACATCACATTCTGGCCATCCGGAACTGCCAATTCCAGATAACAAGGCAAATACGTCAATACTGCCCCCGGTGACCTTCCATATCACCACTTACCTTTTGTGTCGTATGTGAGGCCCATATAAGAGATCTCATTTCCTATAGTTTGGCTCTATCGCACGATCTGAGACAGAAAGATGGTTAACAATTCCTAAATGCCCTGTAGCCTCCTGTTTATAAATGTGGCCGGCAACACACCATAAACAGGACTCTACTAGACACGACTTTGCAGACAACTCACGGACAGACCTTGCTCTGATACCACTCTGTCACACCCTGATTCCCCTAGGGTGTGATGGGCACCCGACCCCATATCCGGAGCCGAGCGAACCCACAGACTTTCATTCGTACAAAATCTTTCCGGACTCTTAAACTTCATAAAACACGATACATAGCAAATCTTACAGAAAATACACATATATTTTTTTTTCCTTAGCTTTCAAATCAAAAGGGGTCTGTAATGACCACAGACGTCATAGCATAACACAGAACGACACATTGGCTGCTGGAGCCTCTTACTAAACTGACATACCACACCCACGACTCTGTCTGCAAAGTCTCTAACATCATACAGAATCCATAATGTATATGCTATGTCAAACTTTGACTCGGCAGTCCTCCAGGAGCAATTGGAGTTCGCCAGCAGTGAAATAGCTTTTATAATGTCTCCATCTCGTCTGGGAGTACCTGCGCGGCATGAAACGCAGCCCCCGAAGAACAGGGGGTCAGTACGGATATGTACTGAGTATGTAAGGCATAAGTACAGAAAACGAAACCATGACTGATATAGACGGAACAACATACAAAAACTTATTCAGAAATATCAAACGCTTATCATTTTTCTTTTCCAGACACGAATCATACTTACTCATCTCGTATACCAGACAGATTACAGAACGTACAAATTGCTTGGATGACATCACATAGCAGACGAAATACAGAATGTACGGAAGGTCAGAATACTTACTTTCCCACATAAGTCATGCATATCAGAATCGGATATCGTATCACATACGCGGCAACCCCGGGGACAAATAACACGCCGGGACAAGTACCATATCATACAGACGATAACCTCGGGGACAAATAACACTCCGAGGAACAGTCACATCATATCATATGCATGGTGGCCTCGGGGACAGATAACACGCCGAGGAACTGATGGACAGTGCCAATGAATGCGCACGATAACATAGGCACGTGGCTGCCACTCCTGCCTTTGGCGCCACAACACATCTATCTTCCAGAAGTTTTTCTCCGATCTCCGTCACACATCACAACATAACCACGGTACCCGGGGGTGGACATATAACACAGCACCCCGAGCCCGGACACATCATACTTCGTAACATAACCTCGGTAACCGGGGACGGACATATAACACAGTACCCCGGAACCGGACACATCATACTTCGGAATTCATATATGGAACCCGGCCCCCAACAGAGGACCCGGCGAACCATCCGCACAATACATACCGGCCCGGGACTCGGCGAAGGAAGTCATAACATATGCACGAGCAGAGTCGTGAAGAATCAAATGCGCATAACTCAAGCTCAATAAGTTAATCAAACGCATTCTCAGAATGTCCATACAGATCACTTATTACAGATTACTTATAGATTATTCAAACATATTCTCGGAATATCCATAACAGATTTCTTATTACAGAATACTTTATGTCAAATTACTTTTAACAGAATATTTCTATCAAAGTACTTATCGCTTTTACTCAATCAGAATACATGTTCCCAATTGCTTGCATCGGATTACCCATAACCGACTACTTATGTCCGAATACATATATCAAAAGGGTTATGACGGAATGCTTATAGACATGTGGGGGTCCAGAATGAGTTTCGGGTCAATCGGAGTTAGTATACAAAAGTTACGAGCGTTCGAAGTACAGAACGCTCTATAATCATTTCGGAAGCTTTTCTTGGAAAACCAAAGCCGTAATTAGGTTAACTACCTTTTAGACATGATTATGGATCAAACCAAATAGAACTCTTGGAATCATACGTACGTCGGAACACTTAAATCAGAATAAATATATCAAAAGGGTTATGCCAGGATACTTAATTCCACATATTTATATCGGAATGTTCAGATCAGAGTACCTACTTGTATCAGAATTTCTCATATCGGAACACTTATGCCAAATACTTACGTCAGAACATTTGTGTTGGCATGATTAGCCCAGAAGGTTTACATCAAAATACTTAGATCACGATTCGCCTATCAGGCTCATTTGACACTTAAGTTAGGGAAAACATACAGATCACAGACAGACTCAGAATTACAGAATGGAGTAACCTCAAGATACATATCATATCATATCCTACATGGCTCTAGGGCATGCCAAAAGAAAGAAAGGTAAGCCTCACATACCTGAGTGACGACCAACTAGTTGCGCTTACGCATCCAACTTGTTTGCTTACATGCAAGAGAGTTTATCCATCTTGTCAATCTACGTCCAAAAGGATTCATTCATTCGTTAGACTCGTTGTCACATACTTGTCTTAACCTTTCAAACACGTTTACTTATGTTCTGCCGGAATTTCGGCAGCATCTCCCCTGTAAATCTACCAATCCCGAGAATAAGGCTCGGCCCCAAATCAACAACAACCATCCGGGAATTTAACCCGGCCAAACCAACAAAGATACTAACAACACCAATAAGAGGTTCAAAACACATTTTTAACATTAGTGACTCTTTGCTATACAATTTGGCAATATTCCGTTTTTGCTCAAATCAACCGCATACGATCGAACTAACATCAATATTCGTACACTCAAGTGCTAATCCAAAACACTTAAACAAGATTCAAAAACACTTCGGACAACCCACAAAATGTTCAAACAATTCAAACAACGCACCATAGAATCCAAAATCTTCCAACTTCTATAGGAACCATCCCAACACATTTCTTTCTCCAAAATTTCACAATCTATACCAACAAACCATACTTTTACCACATTATTATCAAAATTACAAGAACTATATTTGGCTCACATTAGTTTCCACAACAAACCATAAACTACTATAATCTCAACTTTGAATCATTAAACTTCTTTTTGCGTTATAAAATCCACAACGACACAACTAATATACTAAAATTAATTCCTCCCTTCTCCAATAGACAACACCATACGGCCACATCAACTACATACACACCCACACGGCCTCAATAACCACATGCTTATTTTCATGCAACTTTCATTTATTTTTATGCATTACAACCACAAGTAACATATTACATGGAATTAATCCAATCTTTCCATATTACAACACACACCCACGGCTAGCCACACTACACACACATGTTTCATGAATTAAATCCTTTTCCACACACTTCAACATACACAAATCACCCATAACATAAGTAAAAGAGAATTGAACCATACCTTTCCATTCATCTTCCTCCATCTCTTGGCTAAGCCATATTTTTGCAAGAATAAATACCCTACTTGCTTCAACAACTCCACCATGTTAAAAAGCATCTTTCATATAGCAAGAAAACTAGAAGAACATAATCCTCCATGATCAAATTGGAGGGGCTGGTTTCGGCCAGCCCCCTTAGCCGAACCCTCACCTTTTTTTTTTTTTTTGTGTTTTATTTTTCTATTCTTGGTCTTGAATTGGAAAGATGATCACATATATATATCCACATAATTCAATCATGTGAGGGGCACATGCCCCTTTCTAGAAATTTCTTATATTTTCTTGAAACTTTTCCTTCAATTAAAAGATGAATCAAGTCTTGTCTTGCACACTTTGACCCTTATGTTCTCCAACAAATGGCCAATGTGACCCTTTGAACTTTCATGAATTTTTTTGTGAAATTCCCGTTTCGTCCCTCGACTTTTCTCAATATGACCATTTTACCCCTAACCTTCCACATTATTTCCATTGATCATTTTGCAATTTCTCTTCTTGCCATTAGCCTCTCACAATATTTTCATACTAATAATGGTCATAAATGATATTCTTAACGACTTGCGCATTAATGTAGTTTTTGAAAATGGTTTCATCCTCAACTTCCCACGACGACTTTGAAATATCCAAACGTTCAAAATACGGGCTATAACAAGATGGTTGTGTGGTATATTATGGTGCTTTTGGTGTTGGATTGGGCTGTGTGTTGATGCAGTGCGGTAAGGTTGTTGCTTATGATTCTAGACAGTTGAAGAAGCACGAGAAGAATTATCCAAGCCATGATCTTGAGTTAGGGGTAGTGATTCATGCCTTGAAGATATGGAGGCACTACTTATACGGTGTCCATGTTGATATCTATACTGATCATAGGAGTCTCTAGTACATCTTTAAGCAGAAGGACTTGAACTTGCGTCAGAGGCGATGGTTAAAGTGGTTAAAAGACTATGATGTGGATATTCTGTACCACCCCGGGAAGGCTAACGTAATCACCGATGCCCTCAGTCGTAAATATATAGGTAGCGTGTCACACGTGCCGCCAGAGAGAAGAGAAATGGTTCGTGAGGTTCATCGATTAACTATCCTCGGAGTTCGATTGATAGATTCGGGGGATGCAAGAGTTATTGTTCAAGACACAGCGGCGTCATCCTTGGTAGTAGAGATAAAGGAGCATCAGTACAAGGATCCTGTTTTAGTTCATTACTGAGATACAACACCTTAGAAAGAAAAGATACCTTTTGTGATTACAGGTGATGGAGTACTCAGGTATCGAGGCAGATTATATGTCCCTAATGTTGCAGGGCTCTGTCAGCAGGTTATTGGGGAGGCACATTACTCTTGCTATTCTATTCATCCAGGCTCAACAAAGATGTACCATGATCTCAAAGAAGTTTATTGGTGGGATGGTATGAAAAGAGATATAGCAGAATTTGTTGCTCAGTGTCCAAATTGTCAGCAGGTCAAAATAGAGCACCAGAAGCCTGGAGGTCTGTTGCAGGTTATCGAAATTCTGACATGGAAGTGGGAGGTAATTAATATGGACTTTATTATAGGGTTTCCCCGTACACAGCAAAATTATGATTCGATATAGGTCATAGTTGATAGGCTTACAAAGTCAGCTTATTTTCTTCCTGTCAGAACTACTTATGTAGCTGAGGATTATGCAAAGATTTACCTTAAGGTGATTGTACGACTTTATGGTGTTCCTTCAGCCATTATTTCAGATAGGGGAGCACAGTTCACAGCCAAATTCTGGAAGTCTTTTCAGCAAGGATTGGGGACTCAGGTGAGTCTTAGTACTGCGTTTCACCCCCAGACAGATGGACAGGCAGAGCGTACTATACAGACCCTTAAGGATATGCTTAGAGCTTGTGTACTTGACTTTCAAGGCAATTGGGATGATCATTTGTCTCTTATGGTTTTTGCATATAACAACAGTTACTATTCCAGTATTTAGATGGCTCATTATGAGGCCTTATATAGGCGGAGATGTAGATCGCCCATAGGGTGGTTCGATGTCGGGGAGAATCAGTTGGTAGGCCCAGACATAATTCAGCATGTAGTTGATAAGGTGAAAGTGATTAGAGAGAGGTTGCTAATAGCTCAGAGTCGACAGAAATCATATGCGGATAATCGGCAACGTAAGCTAGAGTTCGAGATAGGCGATTGGGTGTTCTTGAAAGTTTCGCCTATGAAGATAGTGATAAGTTTTGGAAAGAAGGGTAAGTTGAGCCATGGATATATTGGACCATGTAAGATCATTCGTATAGTGGGCACAATGGCATATGAGCTAGAATTGCCTTCTGAGTTAGAGTCGGTACATCCAGTATTTTATGTATCTATGCTTCGTAAATGTATCGCAGATCCTTCAAGAGTGGTACCAGTTGATGGTATCCAGGTGACCGAGCATTTATTATACGAGGAAGTTCCAGTGGCTATATTGGACAGACAGGTCCGTCAGCTGCAGACCAAGGAGTATTGAGGATGTGACCTGGGAAGCAGAAGAGGCAATAAAGACTGAGTACCCACATTTGTTCCCAGCAGTACAGGAGGTTCGATCTGAGGCATCATTGCCCCCAAGTATTATATCATTTCAGTTATCGTGATTGGTCGTGTGAGGCCATTGTATTGTGTGTTATAGTATGTGGCCCTGTGTGGCATTATCTTGGGTTGTTGCGTGCAGGATCGATTGGTATAAGTACAGGGAAAACTCTGCTGAAATTTTTATAACCCAGCATTATTCGAACATTCGAGGATGAATGTTCCTAAGGGGGGAGAATGTTACACCTCTCGTGTTCGTGGTGGTAGAACCCATGATTTTCTAGTCGGGTATGCCCTTGGAATAGAGATTGGAGCCCGAGTTTGGGGGTAAGAAGTGCCTTACCTCGTGTAAGAGGGTACCAACAGATATTCCTGGCAATTTATAGAAGTTGAACAAATCGAATCGACGCGATCTGAACTAAATAAAAAAAAATCTGCAGAATACCAGTCAACGTCAACGGGTCGTCGACATGGTCGAAGGATCGTTGACACGTCGACGGGCCGTCGACCCACTCGTCGAACCGGACCGCTGTAGCCTTTTTAATTTCAAGTATAAATAGATGGTTCACGACCCTATTTCATATTTTTCCTTCTTTCCAAATCAGAAAACCCTAATATATTCTCTCGCATTATTTTCCATCATATTAAAGGAGATTTGACAAGACCCGGACCCCGTAAACCTGAGCTTGTGAAGGAGAAGGTTGCTTCTAGGGTTTCTTCAAGGTTAGGAAGCTTAGGGAGTTGAAGTTGAAGTGATTCTTGGGATTTTTTACCCCTCAAGGTATGTTAATCATTTCTACCCTTGTATTTGAGTTTATTATCAAGAGTTTTAGTGAACTAAGTAAAGAGACGGTATTTGTGGGACTGGTAAGTTGATGAAGGACGAGATGGTGACTTAAGGTTATTTTAAGAGATGATTGGCAATGTATTTAATTATATTTTGATATATATATATATATATATATGTGTGTGTGTGTGTGTGTGTGTTGTTATCGTGTTGTGGGTATTGTGGTTGATGTTCGATCGAATGAGAAGTTAAAGAGTTGTTAAGCTTATAAGGAAAATGTTGCCCATAAATTGTGAAGCTCTATTCTTGTTTAAAATGATTAGTAAGTGAGGTAAATAGCCTAATTATGCCCTATGTTATCTTAATTGTAGACTTGCAAGTTCGAGAGGTAGAACTTGTACGATTGAGTATACTTCAAGGTATGTTAAGGCCATTCTTTCCTTCTTTTGGCATGATCCTATGATATGATCCAACAAGCGAAGCGAGCTTCCATATTACTCTACTCCTAGTAGCATTAGAAGTACTTTAGTTTTTGATGTTCATGTACCCCGTTCATGGGTGATCCTTCTATTCATGGGTCCAGCCTTATGTAGCCAGCTCTGTGTATACAATTTATTCATGCATTACATTCATTATATATTTATGTACATTGACCCGTGACCAGTAGGCGCTATATACGCGAATATTAGATATATGTAAAGTATGAGAAGAGATATAGGCATTATACACGCATTACCACTATGACGATGATATTGATTATGGCCGCAGAGGTGTTATGTCCCGTGTTTTCGTATAATTGGAAATCGTGAAATAATTACGACTTGTGGATTATAAGGACATATTTTGATTTTAGTGAATATGACTATGTTGGTTATGGAATTATTAATGTTAAGACCTCGGGGTAGGCCGAGGATAAATTTGGAATTTCGGAAATTAGTTTCGGGAATCACAAATCGGGACTTTTCAAGAAGTGGGCCCAAGAAATAAAAAGATTACAATTGAAGCCCAAGCAAGAGAAGGGGCCGGCCAAGCCTATTTTTAAAAGGGTCATGTGCTATGCACATGACCCCAAATGGATATATACTAGGAAGTCTTAGCAATTCAAGAACAAAAATCAAAGAACTCACAAAAAAAGGGGTTTCGGCCGAAGTCCAAAGAGAAAAGAAGAGAAAAATTCCAAGCTTGTGTGGTGACTCAAAAATCTTGGTTTCTACATAATTGTGAAGTACTCAAGACCCTCTTCAACGGGGTATAATTAGTTTGGCACAAGAACGACGTTTTCGACAAGTCGGGTTTTCAAAGAAAGGTAAGAATTTTGCCCTTGATTGATATATAATTGATATGAATATGTTAAGGAGTGGGAGTAGATGGGAATCCCATAGTTTTGATGCAAATAGGAAGTCGTGGGTGTGTGTGTGTAGTGTGTATTAGCCGTGAGTTATGGAAGAAAGAAATGGGTTGAATTGATCTTGTTTAAGTTGGCATAATGTGTTGTTGTGACCCTTAGATCGTAATTGATTGATTGTTGAATTAAATTGGCGGTGGAAAACGAATTCGGATATTATCGGAAAGTGTATATCCTTGGTATTCTTATGTATATCAATGTATATTTTGGGGTGCTATAGACTTTAGATATGAATCTATAATGATATTGATGAATTCGGAATGAAACGACGTTAGTTAGAATGTTCGTCGTGAAATTTTGATATTTTGAAGAACTATGGAAACTAATTGATTTTGGTGCAATTTCGTGTATGTCTTAGGTTGTAATTGGAATGTGTTTGACTAATGTTGTATAGGTAAATTAATACAATTATGTGGATATAGAATTGGAGTTTTGAAAGTTTGAATGGAAGTTGCCAACTTAGATAACAAAGTAGAACTCTAAAGCTAGAATGGTGTGATTGTTGTTTATATTGTTTTGGTTGATGTGTGGGCTGTTGTGGTTGGTTAATTTGAGCCGAGCTACGCCTCGGGGATGTTAGATTTATAGGGGAAATGCTTCCGAAATTTCGGTAGGCAAATATGGAGTTAAAGGCATTTTGAGCCTAGGAATCTCAATTGGTAACTTTGACCATTTGCAGATTTTTGACGAAACGGGGCGGGACTTTTGGAAGGGCTTACGACGTCTGTGAGGTATGTAAAGCTTCCCAATTCTTTATTTGGCATATCTTAGTGTGTTAGTTGAATATGAGACCTTCCGGAGCATTTCTGCTCCTCGAAACCCGATCCACAGGAAAGTTACTATTCATTCAATTCGATTGAAGCCTAAAGGCTCCCTTTTGGCTAGAATGCCATTATTCGTCCGAAACCTATCGAAATGTGGTCGGGTAACCTAGAAATGATGATGTATGACCCTTGGCATATTACTGCTCGAAAAAGAATATGTTCGCCACCTCACTTCGACTCGAGGTGGGTCCGCTACCCCAAAATGCCCGATTTGCCCTTCGGGCCATCTTTGAGAATAGAGTTGAACGTACCACTTCTGATTTTTGGAACATCCTTCCACGGGGTATGTTTGGACTATTCGATGCACTAATCCAGGTTTTGAACTATATGGACCATTTTGGAATCGTTTTGCAAAATGAAACCTTATGTCGACTAAGTATTCGACTATTTTGTAATAGGATATGATTTATGAGTTTACTTTGTTTTGAAACACTATTTTGAAATACGATTTGCATTTGTTTGCTCACGACTCCGCTCGTGCCTTATTATGACTTCGTTCACCGGTTCTCGGGCCGGTTTTGATTCGTGCGCCTTATGACAATTCGGTCGTATGCTGTGTTACGGTTCCCGAGGCTTCGCCATAGGGCCGGGTTCCATTTGGAGTTATGCTGTGATATGGCTCGTGATGCGATACGCTCACCGATGATTATGATTATGTTCGGGGATGTACGGGGATTTGAAACCTTCTGGTGTTATGCTGTGTGTGGCGCCAGCGTCGGAGTGGCGACCACGTTCTTAAGCGTTTGCATGATTTTGTTTGCATAAAATACATGTATATGATTTCGATACAGATTTTGACATACCAGTTGTACCCCACTTTGACATTTGATTTGCTTTTGGTTTTGATCCATAATTCTGTACTCCGTGCTTTACATACTCAGTACATATTTCGTACTGACCCCCTTTCCTCGGGGGCTGCGTTTTATGTCCGCAGGTGCAGATATCGGTGATCCTCCGCAGTAGGCTTCACTTCTTGCTATTCCGGAGTACTCTTATTTGATCCGGAGTCCACTTTTGGTACAGACTCTTTCGCTTTGTATATATATTCGGTATATTTGACTATCTGGGTACGGCGGGGCCCTGTCTCGCCATATGTTTTTGTTTTGAGTTCGTAGAGGCCTGTAGTCATATATGTGGGGCGAGGGTCCTATGTGTTTATTGTCTGATTTTGCTTTCGGGTCTTAAAGCGGTCTGTTTGATATGATGGCCCCAAATGGCCCTTTTGTATATATTTGTATTTTGACCGGCGATGTCTATTCCGCCGCTTTGTTTGAGTTTGATTTGATATGACCGCTTAAGACATATTCTCGATATAAATTATGTTTGATATAACTTCTTGAAAATTCTGAAATAAGTTTGGATTCGGAAATGAATATGCGATTTGGTCTGGGTACCCAGGTAGGGTGCCAGTCGCGGCCCACGGGGCTGGGTCGTGACAAAAGTGGTATCAGAGCGGTTTGTCCTCGGAATGTCTACAGGCCGTGTCTCGTAGAGTCTTGTTTATCGATGTGTTGTGCACCACATCTATAAACGGGAAGCTACAGGGCATTTAGGATGTTACTTTCTTTGTAATCTTAGATCGTGCGATAGAGCTGTGCTATTAGGAGGATTTTGATCTGACTCGCCTTCGTGTTTGCAGTGATGCCTCCGAAGAAGGCAACGGCGGCCCAGAAGGGCAAGGCGAGGATTGGAGAGACTAGCCAGGCACAGCGAGCTACCCGGGCTCGTGTCTATGATTTGCCCGAGGATGTGCCTCATTCTGAGGGGTCTGCTACACCCCCACTAGTACAGCCTGGAGCAGGACCTTCAGCAGCTCCAGAGGTCCGTGTACCCGCACCTGAGACTCCAGCTCCGCAGCCAGGGGCGGAGGATAGGACCCTGAGGGAGGCTGTACAGCTGTTGACTACACTGGTAGCAGGACAGGCTCGCAGGCGCGGGCGGAGGGACGACGATGATGATGACAGGCGGGACAGCCTGAGAGTTCGGGAGTTTTTGCTATGTGGCCCTCCAGAGTTCTTCGGGTCTAAGCCCGACGAGGACCCCCACGACTTTATTCGGGGGATGCGACGCTCACTGGACTTGGTCAGGGCTTCAGAGACCGAGTCAGTTGAGCTGGCTTCGCACCGGCTTCGAGATGTGGCTACCCACTGGTACGAGACTTGGGAGCTGTCTAGAGGAGAGGGTGCCCCTCCAGCCACTTGGGATCAGTTTGTGACAGCATTCACCCGCCACTTTTTGCCCCCAGAGTTACGGCGGGCACGGGCTGATCGATTCTTACGTCTGCAGCAGAGGGGTCGGAGTGTTCGCGAGTATAACCTTGAGTTTGATTCTCTGGCCCGATATGCACCGGCCGTGGTAGCAGATATGTCCGATCGGATGCACAGATATGTTATGGGATTGGACCGGTATTTGTTTGATAGTTGTATGGCAGTGTCATTGCAGGCAGACATGGACATTTCCCGGCTTCAGGCCTATGCGATGGGTATGGAGGACCGTCGCAGATCTGATCCTGCTGGCAGAGATCGAGACAGGAGGTCGCCTAAGAGGGCTAGATCCGTGGGTTATTCAGGGGATTCTCGAGGCGGACAGCCTCAGCAGCAGCAGCAGTCTGACAGATATTTTCCTCCTTCCGGCCGGGGCACTCAGTCAGGTAGCCGGAGATTCGATAGTACAGGACCGTCTGGGGCCGGTCAGAGCTCCAGAGTGGCAGGTTCACAGGTACCCAGGGGTCCCAGCCAGGCCAGACCACCCAGGCCCCGTTGTCCTCATTGCGGGAAGTCTCATCCCGGGGAGTGTTACCGAGCGACTGGAGCTTGCTTTTCGTGTGGTGGTGAGGGCCACTTTATGAGAGACTGCCCTTTGGCCAGCGGTTCTGGTAGTGCTGCTCAGCAGACAGGGTCAGCCGCCGGTTCTTCTTCTGCTCCATCAGTTGCACGCCCTGGAGGGCGAGGTATTTCAGCACCGGCAGGACGCGGTCGAGGCCGCGGTGGCACTTCAGGTTCTAGCGGTCCCTCGAACCGCATATATGCTTTGGCCAGCCGCCAGGATCAGGAGGCTTCGCCAAACGTCGTCACATGTACATTGCTGGTTTTCTCCAGATCTGTATATGCATTGATTGACCCTGGTTCTACTTTATCGTACATTTCCCCGCTCGTTGCTAGTAAGATTGGGATAGTGTCTGAGCCTATAGAACCGTTTGAGGTAGCTACGCCAGTTGGGGATTTTATTATAGCGAGACAGATTTATAAGGATTGTTCTGTGACCATTTATGATCGTAGCACTAAGGCTGATTTGATAGAGTTAGACATGCTTGAGTTTGACGTCATTATGGGCATGGACTGGTTGTCTTCCTGTTATGCTAATGTCGACTGCCAGAAAAAGGTAGTCCGTTTTCAGTTTCCAGGAGAACCAGTCATAGAGTGGTTCGGATCTACAACATCGCCGAGGGGTAAGTTTATTTCATACCTCAAGGCTAAGAAGATGATCCAGAAGGGTTATATCTATCATTTGGTTCGTGTGCACGATACTGCCGCGGAGGTACCTACCCTTCAGTCTGTTCCGGTCGTCAGCGAGTTTCCAGATGTTTTTCCTGACGAGCTTTCTGGCCTTCCGCCTGAGCGGGAGATTGATTTTTCTATTGAGTTGATGCCGGATACGCAGCCTATATCTATTCCTCCGTACAGAATGGCACCAGCTGAGTTGAAGGAGCAGCTGAAAGATTTGCTGGATAAGGGCTTTATTAGACCCAGCACATCACCCTGGGGAGCGCCGGTGCTGTTTGTCAGAAAGAAAGACGGGTCATTGCGGATGTGTATCGACTACCGGCAGCTGAATAGGGTGACTGTTAAGAATAAATATCCCCTCCCCCGGATTGATGACTTGTTTGACCAGCTGCAGGGTGCTAGACACTTTTCAAAGATAGATCTGCGTTCTGGTTATCATCAGGTGCGAGTACGAGAGTCAGATATCCCGAAGACTGCTTTCAGGACTCGGTACGGGCATTATGAGTTCAGAGTTATGTCTTTCGGGCTGACTAATGCTCCAGCAGTATTTATGGATCTGATGAACCGGGTATTTCGGCCTTTCCTGGATATGTTTGTTATTGTGTTTATTGATGATATCCTGATTTACTCGCGATCAGTCGAGGAGCATTCAGATCATTTGAGGACGGTACTTGGCATCCTCCGTCAGCAGAAGTTATATGCTAAATTCTCTAAGTGTGGGTTCTGGTTGACTTCTGTGGCATTCTTGGGCCATATTGTCGGCGCAGATGGTATTCGGGTTGACACGCAGAAGATTGAGGCTGTGCAGAATTGGCCCAGGCCTACTACACCGACAGAGGTGCGTAGTTTTCTTGGATTGGCTGGGTATTACCGCAGGTTCGTGGAGGATTTCTTTTCTATTTCAGCACCACTGACGAGGCTTACCCAGAAAGCAGCAAAATTCCAGTGGACAGATGCTTGCGAGCGCAGCTTTCAGATGCTGAAGGAGAGATTGATTACAGCACCAGTTTTGGCTCTTCCAGAGGGATCTGACGGGTATGTTGTCTATTGTGACGCCTCTGGTATTGGGATAGGATGTGTATTGATGCAGCACGGTCGAGTCATAGCCTATGCTTCCCGGCAGCTCAGACCGCACGAGAAAAACTATCCCACTCATGATCTTGAGTTGGCCGCGGTGATTCATGCTCTGAAGATTTGGCGGCATTATTTATATGGGGTCCATGTTGATATCTATACGGACCATAAGAGTCTCCAGTATATTTTCAGACAGAAGGAACTAAATTTGCGGCAGCGGAGATGGCTTGAGTTACTAAAGGATTACGACGTTGATATTCTGTACCATCCGGGGAAAGCCAATGTGGTAGCTGATGCGCTTAGCCGCAAGTCCGTGGGCAGTCTGGCTGATGTTCCATCTGATAAGAGAGAATTGGTTCGTGATATTCATCAGCTGGCCAGCCTCGGAGTTCGTTTGGTGGATTCTGGAGATTCTGGGATTTCTGTTCGTCCAGTTGCTGAGTCATCTATTATTCAGGAGGTAAAGCAGCGCCAGTTTGAGGATCCTCTTTTGATTCAGTACAGAGATGTGGCCCTTAGTAAATCAAAGACTCAGTTTGAGATCTCGCCTGACGGAGTATTATTATATGACGGCAGATTCTGTGTACCGGACGTTGCGGGCTTACGGCGGCAGATTATGGGCGAGGCCCATAATGCACGGTATTCTGTTCATCCTGGTTCCACTAAAATGTATCGGGACCTCAGGTGTTTGTATTGGTGGGACGGCATGAAGAAAGATATTGCTGAGTTTGTTAGTCAGTGCCCGAACTGCCAGCAAGTTAAGATCGAGCATCAGAAGCCCAGTGGATTATTACAGGAGATGGAAATTCCAGCCTGGAAATGGGAGATGATTAATATGGATTTCGTTGTTGGACTACCGCGCACCCCACGCAGGTACGACTCTATCTGGGTTGTTGTTGACAGGCTAACGAAATCAGCCCATTTCCTTCCGGTTCGGACTACTTATTCGGCTGAGGACTATGCCAGATTGTATATCAGAGAGATAGTCAGACTTCACGGAGTCCCGATATCTATTATTACTGACCGAGGTACCCAGTTTACAGCAAATTTCTGGAGGTCATTTCAGGAGGGATTAGGGACTCAGGTGAGTCTCAGTACAGCTTTTCACCCTCAGTCCGACGGGCAGGCCGAGCGCACTATTCAGACGCTCGAAGATATGTTGCGGGCCTGCGTTATTGATTTCAGGGGCAGCTGGGATGATCATTTGCCGCTTATTGAGTTTGCCTATAATAACAGTTATCACTCCAGCATCCAGATGGCTCCGTACGAGGCCCTTTATGGCAGGAGATGCAGGTCTCCTATTGGCTGGTTTGACATGGGCGAGACTAAGTTGATTGGCCCAGACGTGATCCAGGAGGCTGTAGATAAGGTAAAGCTTATTCGAGAACGATTATTGGCTGCTCAGAGTCGACAGAAAGCTTATGCAGATAGACGACGTCGACCGTTAGAGTTCCGGATTGGCGACTGGGTATTCCTGAAGGTGTCGCCCATGAAGGGTGTCATGAGATTCGGTAGAAAGGGTAAGTTGAGCCCCCGGTACATTGGGTCGTATCAGATCGTGCGAAAGATAGGCGAGGTCGCCTATGAGCTAGACTTACCATCCGACTTGGAGGCCGTACACCCGGTGTTTCATGTGTCTATGTTGCGGAAATGCATTGGTGATCCTGCCAGGATATTTCCAGTTGACGACATTCAGGTGACGGAGCAGCTATCTTATGACGAGCAGCCAATATCTATTCTGGATCGTCAGGTGAGGAGATTGCGCACTAAAGAGGTGCCTTCGGTCAAGGTTCTGTGGCGCAATAACAATCGGGAAGAGATGACTTGGGAGGCGGAGGACGAGATGAAGAAGAGATTCCCCCATTTATTCCCTACGCCTCCTGTAATCTAGATTCTCGTATTTGTTGTATTAATGAACGGATGGACCATGTGTGCTATATATAAGAATGGTTTTCCCGTTATGTTTGTGAGCCTTCATAAGATTTGTTTAACATTCGGGGACGAATGTTCTTAAGGGGGGGAGAATGTTATGTCCCGTGTTTTCGTATAATTGGAAATCGTGAAATAATTACGACTTGTGGATTATAAGGACATATTTTGATTTTAGTGAATATGACTATGTTGGTTATGGAATTATTAATGTTAAGACCTCGGGGTAGGCCGAGGATAAATTTGGAATTTCGGAAATTAGTTTCGGGAATCACAAATCGGGACTTTTCAAGAAGTGGGCCCAAGAAATAAAAAGATTACAATTGAAGCCCAAGCAAGAGAAGGGGCCGGCCAAGCCCATTTTTAAAAGGGTCATGTGCTATGCACATGACCCCAAATGGATATATACTAGGAAGTCTTAGCAATTCAAGAACAAAAATCAAAGAACTCACAAAAAAAGGGGTTTCGGCCGAAGTCCAAAGAGAAAAGAAGAGAAAAATTCCAAGCTTGTGTGGTGACTCAAAAATCTTGGTTTCTACATAATTGTGAAGTACTCAAGACCCTCTTCAACGGGGTATAATTAGTTTGGCACAAGAACGACGTTTTCGACAAGTCGGGTTTTCAAAGAAAGGTAAGAATTTTGCCCTTGATTGATATATAATTGATATGAATATGTTAAGGAGTTGGAGTAGATGGGAATCCCATAGTTTTGATGCAAATAGGAAGTCGTGGGTGTGTGTGTGTAGTGTGTATTAGCCGTGAGTTATGGAAGAAAGAAATGGGTTGAATTGATCTTGTTTAAGTTGGCATAATGTGTTGTTGTGACCCTTAGATCGTAATTGATTGATTGTTGAATTAAATTGGCGGTGGAAAACGAATTCGGATATTATCGGAAAGTGTATATCCTTGGTATTCTTATGTATATCAATGTATATTTTGGGGTGCTATAGACTTTAGATATGAATCTATAATGATATTGATGAATTCGGAATGAAACGACGTTAGTTAGAATGTTCGTCGTGAAATTTTGATATTTTGAAGAACTATGGAAACTAATTGATTTTGGTGCAATTTCGTGTATGTCTTAGGTTGTAATTGGAATGTGTTTGACTAATGTTGTATAGGTAAATTAATACAATTATGTGGATATAGAATTGGAGTTTTGAAAGTTTGAATGGAAGTTGCCAACTTAGATAACAAAGTAGAACTCTAAAGCTAGAATGGTGTGATTGTTGTTTATATTGTTTTGGTTGATGTGTGGGCTGTTGTGGTTGGTTAATTTGAGCCGAGCTACGCCTCGGGGATGTTAGATTTATAGGGGAAATGCTGCCGAAATTTCGGTAGGCAAATATGGAGTTAAAGGCATTTTGAGCCTAGGAATCTCAATTGGTAACTTTGACCATTTGCAGATTTTTGACGAAACGGGGCGGGACTTTTGGAAGGGCTTACGACGTCTGTGAGGTATGTAAAGCTTCCCAATTCTTTATTTGGCATATCTTAGTGTGTTAGTTGAATATGAGACCTTCCGGAGCATTTCTGCTCCTCGAAACCCGATCCACAGGAAAGTTACTATTCATTCAATTCGATTGAAGCCTAAAGGCTCCCTTTTGGCTAGAATGCCATTATTCGTCCGAAACCTATCGAAATGTGGTCGGGTAACCTAGAAATGATGATGTATGACCCTTGGCATATTACTGCTCGAAAAAGAATATGTTCGCCACCTCACTTCGACTCGAGGTGGGTCCGCTACCCCAAAATGCCCGATTTGCCCTTCGGGCCATCTTTGAGAATAGAGTTGAACGTACCACTTCTGATTTTTGGAACATCCTTCCACGGGGTATGTTTGGACTATTCGATGCACTAATCCAGGTTTTGAACTATATGGACCATTTTGGAATCGTTTTGCAAAATGAAACCTTATGTCGACTAAGTATTCGACTATTTTGTAATAGGATATGATTTATGAGTTTACTTTGTTTTGAAACACTATTTTGAAATACGATTTGCATTTGTTTGCTCACGACTCCGCTCGTGCCTTATTATGACTTCGTTCACCGGTTCCCGGGCCGGTTTTGATTCGTGCGCCTTATGACAATTCGGTCGTATGCTGTGTTACGGTTCCCGAGGCTTCGCCATAGGGCCGGGTTCCATTTGGAGTTATGCTGTGATATGGCTCGTGATGCGATACGCTCACCGATGATTATGATTATGTTCGGGGATGTACGGAGATTTGAAACCTTCTGGTGTTATGCTGTGTGTGGCGCCAGCGTCGGAGTGGCGACCACGTTCTTAAGCGTTTGCATGATTTTGTTTGCATAAAATACATGTATATGATTTCGATACAGATTTTGACATACCAGTTGTACCCCACTTTGACATTTGATTTGCTTTTGGTTTTGATCCATAATTCTGTACTCCGTGCTTTACATACTCAGTACATATTTCGTACTGACCCCCTTTCCTCGGGGGCTGCGTTTTATGTCCGCAGGTGCAGATATCGGTGATCCTCCGCAGTAGGCTTCACTTCTTGCTATTCCGGAGTACTCTTATTTGATCCGGAGTCCACTTTTGGTACAGACTCTTTCGCTTTGTATATATATTCGGTATATTTGACTATCTGGGTACGGCGGGGCCCTGTCTCGCCATATGTTTTTGTTTTGAGTTCGTAGAGGCCTGTAGTCATATATGTGGGGCGAGGGTCCTATGTGTTTATTGTCTGATTTTGCTTTCGGGTCTTAAAGCGGTCTGTTTGATATGATGGCCCCAAATGGCCCTTTTGTATATATTTGTATTTTGACCGGCGATGTCTATTCCGCCGCTTTGTTTGAGTTTGATTTGATATGACCGCTTAAGACATATTCTCGATATAAATTATGTTTGATATAACTTCTTGAAAATTCTGAAATAAGTTTGGATTCGGAAATGAATATGCGATTTGGTCTGGGTACCCAGGTAGGGTGCCAGTCGCGGCCCACGGGGCTGGGTCGTGACAAGAGGAGTCGATATGACATGATAAGATGCCATAGAGGCTTTACAGGCGTTATATACGCACACACATCTGGGTTATATACGCACATATATTAGGCGTTATCTACACACACATATATAGATGCACAACTATCACTGATAGGCTTGAGCATGCATATTATGTGCCCATAGAGGCATTGTCAGTTATACTGGTTTATGCAGATTTAGGCAGATACTAGTTCATATGAGTACATGCAGTCAGTCATTTCAGTTTATGAGTTCAGAACTTATCCGTGGTTCTTATATATATATATATATATATATATATATATATATATATATATATATATATGTTGTTCTTGTGCCATACATACTCGGTACATTATCCATACTGACTCTCCGTTGCTCAGGCAGCTGCGTTCATGCTCGCAGGTACAGAGAGACAGACAGGCGGTTCAGCTCAGTAGGACCTCTAGATCTAGCAGTGGTCAGTACGCTCCATTTGATTCGGAGCTACAGTCAGTTTTGGTATGCTACCCTTTTGAGATGTGTATGCATATGGGTATGCCGGGGCCCTGTCTCGTCCTTTCTACAGCTTTTATTCCAGTAAAGGTCTGTAGACAGTTGTATGTAGTAGTCAGATGACGTAGCCTTGTCGGCTTCTATTCTTTTGTGTACAGTATATGTAGCAGCCTAGCTTGCTTGCACTGTTCTTCCGCATGTTGTGTATATATATGCAGATTGTATAGAGTTCCGATGTTTCCCTCTTATGAGATCAGTTTATGCCATTTGTGGGCCTTTGATGTTCAGTATGTTTCAGATAGAAGTTTAGGGGTGTTTGGTCGCTAGAGGTCAGACACTCGTCACGACTCATCGGTTTGGGTCATGACAGGATATCTCTTCCTTGTTAGCATATATATGTTCCTGTTGATCTCATGTGTGACCTTGTTCTGAGAAACAGTCCCTCCATGCCTTCTAGTATTCCTGCTTTTCAAAATTTTCCATAAAACCAATGCAGGAATTGCTTGATATAAAGGCTTCAATCTTGTAGCAATTTGAGAGTTCCACCAGCACAAGACTTCCTGCTTAACCTATAGGAAAGGGCCCAAGACACCTGTTGTAGTTGAAAAATAATGCCATATTGTAGTTGCAAAAGGGCCTGAAATAAAAATATAGTCCATGGTTTCCTGCTGATTCTGACAACACTAACATCTTGATACTATGCTGATTCTCATTCTCATCAACACTTCATCTATAGGTAACTTCCAATACCAAACTCTTCATAGGAAAAAGGAGATTTTGTGTGGCAAGCCTTTGATCCAGAATTTGTCACAAACAGTTGATATCTGCTTTTTTTTTTCTCAACTCCTCCCATGCACTTTTAACTGTAAAATTACCAGATCTTGTGAACATCCACCATGGCTTATCTATCTCATTTGTTCTCACAAAATGCCCCAGTTCCATTCTAACAAGATCAAAGATATCTGCTGGTAACACCTCTTGTAGGTTTGCATAGTTCCACTGACTTTCACTCATCAACTCTTCAAGCTCATCTCCTAAAACTTCATTCTGATAATGAATAGGTATCAGATCATGCCAAACACCTAGTTAAGACCAATTATCAAACTAGATTGAAGAAGATCCATTCTTGGGTTCCCACAAAATACCATGTTTCATTTCATCTCTAGCTTGCAACATCATCTTCCAAGTCTGAGATCCCCATTTCCACTGAACCACAATTGGCCTAAACCTTTTACAATATTTGTTCCATATGAAATTGGAGCACAGTGTACTGCTTGTCCTTAATCTCCACCAAAGTTTAGCAAACAATGATTTAGATATATCATGTAAAGATCTGAAGCCTAATCCTCCCTCATTCTTAGGATAACATACATTTTCCAATGTTGACCAGTGCTTACATCTTCATTCTTCCTTAGTTTGCCAAAAGAATCTATTAAATAACTTGTGCAGATCCTTAATGACACATTTTGGAGGCACCATATCAGACATTAGATAAATGGGGATGCTTTGTAAAACACTTGAAATCAATATAGCTTTCCCTCCAAATGACAGTAGTTTACCTCTTCAAGCCTGCAACCTATCCTTCACTTTCTTTATCATATCTTTATAGAACAACTTCTGCCTTCTAGCATGAAAGATAGGACATCCCAAATAAGTAAATGGGAAGTAACCGTTGTTTATACAAGTTATTTATTGTACCTCCTAATTCAACACATTAGCCACATTCTTATGCATATAAGAAAAGCTCTTGTCTGCATTAATTTTTTGTCCAAATTCTCTCTCATAATTATGAAAAATGGACATAATCATCTCCAAGGATGCTTTATCTGCAGATGCAAACATGATAGTATCATCTGCATAAGACAGATGATTCAAATTTGCACTCCACTTTGGCATACCATATCCTCTAAAACTATCATTTAGAAATAGTGAATTAAGAGCCATAGACAGTACCTCAGCAGCTAGAATAAAAAGATCAGGAGATAGAGGATCTCCCTGTTTGACCTCTCTTGTAGAATGGAAAAAACCAAAAGATTGTCCATTAATGAGAATGGAATACCAGTTATTAGCAATCAATCTCCATACCATGTGTACATACACTTCTGCAAATCCCATCTTTTTGAGAACTTGAACAAGGAACCTCCAAAAAAGTTTATCATAAGCCTTTGCCATATCCAGCTTAATGATGACATTAGCAGGTTTCCATCTTTTTCTGATATCAGCCACCAATTCTTGAGTA
Organism: Lycium barbarum; assembly: GCF_019175385.1. NCBI lineage: Eukaryota > Viridiplantae > Streptophyta > Magnoliopsida > Solanales > Solanaceae > Lycium > Lycium barbarum. The sequence goes on along the minus strand of NC_083337.1, from coordinate 95,665,927 downwards.
AGTAAAACATTTTCAATAATATTTCTACCTTTCACAAATCATGATTGATTTGGAGATACTAGATATGGCAGAATCACCTATAGCTTATCATGTAATAGTCTGGAAATAATCTTGTTTAGGAAATTGCTGAGGCTGATTGGCCTCAGGTCTGAGAAAGTGTTGATTATTTTTTTCTTAGGAGAGAGGACCAGGTTTGTATGAGTTACTGACTTTGGTAAAGTTTGTCCCTCATAAAAGCTACTGATCACATTATACACATCAGCACCAACTATATTCCAACACCTTTGATAAAAAAAAAACTCCATAAAAACCATCAGCTCCACAAGCACTATCAGCTGATAATGCAAAAACAACATTTTTCACCTCTTCAAGAGTTGGTTTAGCACATAAGAAGTTATTTTGATCCTCTGAGATTCTCTAAGGAATGTGATCCAGTAAATTTGAGTCAACTCCACCACTTTCCTGAGAAAATTGATTTTGATAGAATGAAATAGCTTAAGTAGCAATATCATCCAAATTGTCCGCCCATTCATCATCTGCATTTTGTATTCTTATAAGCAACAACCTCTTTTCTTCCTTTTACAAGACTATGAAAATATCTTGTATTCCTATCTCCATTTGAATGCCATTGGATGCTTGCTTTTTGTCTCCAAAACTCTTCCTCAAAATGTAGATACCTTTTGAATTCAACCTGTGCCCTCTGCAACACCATTCTATTCTCTTCTGATAGTTCTTCCTCAAACAATTGCTCCTTGATCTTCACAGTATCTTCTCTGATTGTCAACTGTTTGAACAAGTCTCCAAATGTTTCTTTACTCCACCTACACAAAGCATCCTTTAAGCTCTTCATTTTTAGCTTAAATGTAATGAATGGATCTCCTATAAACTCAGTTCTCTAATGCTGATTTGAATGACTCATGATCCAACCAGAATTTCAAAAATCTAAAATGCTTCTGAAACTGCTGAACCTGCTCTCCTGCTGAAAGTAAGAGTGGAGCATGGTCTGAACCTGTTCTTCACATATGCTCCATGCTAAAGTTAGTAAACAAGTCCTGATACTACTAATTAACTAGAATTCTGTCCAATCTTTTGAATATGCAATCTTGCCCAGCTCTTCCATTCCACCAAGTAAAAGGACTCCCTCTAAATTCTACTTCAGCTGGTTCACAAGAATTTACACAAAATGCAAAGTCTTCATATTTTGATGGATAAACAGGTAAACCACCTATTTTTTCTTCTTCATTAAAAATAACATTGAAATCCCCACCAACCATCCATGGTAAATTCATAGATCTTGCCAAGGAATATATATTATCCCACAACTCTAATCTCGCAGCAGAATCACACTTTGCATAAACCATTGTGGAGATTAGTTGCCTACCACACTCCTGAAATAAAATCTTAATAGTCACTTGTTGTTTAGGTCCATTAATACTTCCACATTAATTCCATCAGCAACAAAATACCAAATCTTGTTATTACAATTATGTTTAGCATACTGCATACCCAGTCTCCTCTTATATCTATCAATTTGCCTTGATTGTTGAAAAGGCTCCAATAAAGCTATGAGGACAAACTTATGATGGTTGTGTAGCATTTGAAATCTATGGAAAGCCTTCTGAGTATTAACTGATCTAATATTCCAAAAGAAGGACTTCATCATTGGAAATTAGATTTGTTAGTAACATTTCTCTTTGGAAGAATCCTAGTTGGTTGCACCTCCCCATCACCTTTGGATCCTGTTTGAGTCTTCGTACTTTTGATCTTAGCAGATCCAATTTCACCACCATTCTTGGTCTTCTTGCCCTTCTTAGACTTGTTGACTTCTTTGTGAATCAAATCAGCAGCTTTAGATATTTCATTCTTATGCTGCAATATATCTTCTTCTTCCATTCTGCTGAAGTCTGTATTCTTGCCTGATTGATTTTTCAAGAAATCTTCTTCATTAATTTTATCCATACTACTCATATCACGAGAAACTAAAGCATGCAATTCTTTAGTGGGAGATACTTTTTTAGTCACATGCATCATTTGATTATTTTCCTTCATCACCAGCATTTCAGCATCCTCCTTCAAGACATTGCTTTCTGTATCAGGTGGATAACAACCTTGAGAAAAGGCTTTATCAATTTAGCTGCCTTGTGAGTTCTCTACTGCATCATATGTTTTAATAATGCTCTCATTCTCTGCATCTACTGTTTCTTCATCTCTGGCATAGTCTACAATATGATCCTCATGAGTACTATTTTCCAGTTCTATGATCTCCTTTCCTTCATTGGCAACATGAACTTGTGAACTACATTCATCCATTACCACTGGATCATTACCATTTCTTCCCTCCCTTTCTCTTGATGTATGACTATATCTAGTCCTGAAGGTTCCATAACATCATATGCTGGCACCTGATCCTCATGGCAAATCGGTAGCATGTCACATGTTACTTCTTTTGCTATTGGCAATTGACTAATACATTTCTATTTCTCTTTGTCACCTGCGTCCTTTGTGATTTCAGCCTCATCAATACTATCCTTACATCCCAATGAGAAATATCTACAACTTCTTGAAGATCCTTTCCAATCTCCACCTCACTTGCCCCTGAGAGAGGTTTAATTGCCTCCTCTTCTATCACTGCAATTACAGTAAATGGAGAGCTCTCAGTAGCCCCTCCTCTTTTCTTCTGTTCATCAGTACCAGTTGGGGATCTTTTAGAAATGCTTGCCACTTGATTAAAGTTCTTTTCCAACCAATCCTAAGTGCTTAACTTAGGAGTTTGCACTACCTGATCCTCACCACCTTTCTGAATATCATTTTCCACATTGATATTAACCACTTATGTGCATTATTCACTTTGCTGGATTCTTCCTCCTCATTAATTATTGATAAGACCTCAAACTTGTTAGTGATGATCACTATATCTTGATTCTTTGTCATGCTACCATCATCACCATCATGATTACTGTCCTCGGCCTTGTTTTCCCCTCCATTTGAATCTACATAATTCTTTGATCCAGGATAAGTCACCACCTTGCCGCTAGATAACACCTTGGGAAGATACTGTTGAATAGGATTTTTCCATCCTCTATAACCTCTTCTATTCTCCTTCTTCCTTTGTTCTTATCTAGGCTCTTCTACCCTCTCCTTATCATCACCTTGAACCTGAACCTGAGCAGCATCTTTATTCCCTTGATCAACATTCTTATCAATATCTGGATGCAGGACTCGGCAGTCATCATTACAGTGACCTTGTAACATACATTCAGTACAGTACTTAGGGAGATGATTATATTGAATCTTCACTCTAACACTACGAATCTCCTTAGTATCTTCATCTTCTATATCCATCATCACATAGGAAAATCAGCTAACAAATCCACTTGCACTTTAACTAGCACAGTTTGGTCTAGTTTTGTTAACAGTGGCAAGATCCAATTGTAATGGCTTTCTAACAGCAGAAGCTAGTGAGAATAATGATTGTTTCACAAAAAACGTTGGACGAAGATTAGGGAACGAGATCCATGCCATAGCAGTCGTGGTTTCATCATTAATCTTAAAGTTTGAATCATCTATTAAAGGTCTCATCTGCTAAGAAAATCCATCCTTTGACTTGAGCCAAAAAGCACTCTTGGATGAAATAGTAATGAAATCTTCCAATCTAGTACATCGTATTAAAATATTCCTGTTTCTGACAAATCCAACCTGACACTTTCCTTTAGCACCACATTGAGTTGGAATGATGTTCTTCAACTCTTCCAATTCTAGCCACCCGTATGAGAATTTACCAATTATTGCATATTGTAGATTCTCTATCACTTCCATTCTAGCAACTTCACTTGATGTCCATTTTACGTAAGGAATCCCATCTACGTATGTAATCTTCTTCAAGGGAATGGGATCACACACATGCATGGAAAAAAACCTGAATCTATTAAGGTATTGGCATATGAAGTTGTAGGGATAGTAGGAGGAATCGGGTGAGTAGGGTTGTTAGAGGAGAGTGTCATTGATGGTAGATGTGGGAAATTGGATGATAATGAGATATCCAAAGGCTGGCCAACTGCCGTTGACGGCTGGCCATTAGGTGGTGCCACCATGTGACTACGTTAGGGTTAGGGTTTGAATGGGAGAGGAAAGAGAAGAGAGAATCACTAACAGCCGTGAGCCCCTGTAATGAGTTTCCAATTTTATTGGTTGGGTTTTGTGAAATTAGACTTAAAGTGAAAACTATTTGACCCGAACATGAATTTTTGGTAAACGAACCTTTATCGAAAATTTGTCTATTCTGAGAGGTTTGGATGGTCATTTAGAGCATGTGTGTATATTTGGTTCCGTTCCCAATGCACTCGAGTGCATTTTGAGACCTGGGTTGGAAAGTTAGTTTTGAGGTATCGGGGATTGACTATGTCAGCAAGACCTCCGATGGGAATTTCGATGTCCCGAGTGCATTCGTAGAGAGTTTTTATGCATATCTGCCTATTTGGTTTGTGTCCGGGATGGTTCCGGATGTCGATTCTAAGTTTGGAAGACACTAGAAATTTCTTATGTCTTGTGAGCGCTAAAGCAGTGGGGTGACCGCTAAAGAGGTGAGTGGTAGGTGACCACTAAAGTGGTGAGCGCTAGAGCGGTGACTGACCACTAAAGCAGCTGACGGACCAGATTCTTATTTAAAAGCCTTATAAAAACCCTATTCTTCCCATTCCTTATATTACATTTCCTTAACATCTTGGAGGCGATTTGAGGAGGGTATGGCTAGATTCTCATGAGGGTAAGTTCCCTAATCTTAATCTCTTTGATTTACCATCTCTAAGTAAGAATTCACGGTAATAAATCCATAGAACTTGGAAGAATAAGAGAGGGTTTTGGGGTTTCTTTCTTAAATAAGTTATTAATTATAAAACCTTGATTTTTTGGTGGATTAAGCTTGGTTAAGTATGAAATTGATGAGTAGTAGCTATATAAACATGATTCCTTCATTATTAGTGACCAATTTGTGAGATTTAAAGTTAGGGTTTATACCAAAAATTAGGGGTTTCATCTAGAATTCGAATTTGAGTATTTCATGAGTTAATCTAGCTTCTAATTGATGGGAATTGATCACCTAGAGTATTAATTCCATGATGAGACTTATACATTCCTAATTTCCTCTTTTTAGTTCATAAACCACATTCCATAGGTTGGGATTTGGGTCTTGAATTAGAGTAAGGTTTGACTGATGATTCTTCTTGATTCTAATTCCCTAATTCGGATATGATTAGACTTTCATTATCACGAGGCACAAATAAAGGGAAAGACTAAGGTTGACTATTGGAGACTTCGATGTTCGGCTTTCCAGGTAGGTTACGGTTCACCTTTTGGTGAGATTTCGATTAGTGAAGCGTATGTTTAGATGATATTGTCAGATAATGCATGTAAACCTTCGGGTATGAAGTTGGGTTGGATATTTCCATAGGTTGGTCCTTGTTGAATGATTTGGGGGCTAGCCGTGCTGGTTCATTGTTGACTTATCATGTTCTATTTACTTATTGGTTCATTGCTACGTTGAGACATTGGATATCGGTGATTAGTGATGTATCAGGATTTTGATATTGTGGTACCTTCCTACTACTTATATTTTACTTTTCATTCGCAGACATGATTTGAGACTACTTATGTACTATTATCATTATTCATACTTGTAGTGTTTGGTTTAGATGCTATTTTATGATCAGACCAGATACTGGGGTGGATTTCACTCACTTTTGCACTTATTTATATTATATCTGTGAGGCTTATGTTATTTTACTTTCTTCCGCTATTTCTATCATTTATGAATGTTGGGTTAAGAGTTTGCCTACCGAGATGGGAAAGGTATATGCCCATACGACTTAGTGAAATTAGATCGTGACAAGTTGGTATCAGATCATTAGGTTACCCGATCTATAATACAAGAGCGTGTCTAGTAGAGTCTCGTAGATCGGTACGATGAGCTCCGTATCTATCTGGGAGAGGCTATAAGACATTTAGGAAACTTTCAATTCTTTCATTCTCCCGTGCGACTTCATTTAAATTAGCATCAAGTCGATTTCAATTGGTATCTGGACTTTCTTATCTTAATCACCTACGGAGGATGGAAACTCGTCTTTAAATTCTTATGTGAATGGTTGATCTATGACGTGTCGTGGTATAGTACGAGATGTGTTATTTTGATTCGGACACGTGATCAAGTTCAGTCTCTAGTTATGGTTTAAGGATTTGATTGTGTGGAGCCACGATTAGACTCGGTTGTTGTGTGGAGTCACAATTAGACTCATTTATTGTGGAAGTTCATGAGAAATGGGAAAGATAGTTCAGAGGGTTACATGGTCTCCATATTTCAGTGTTGGGTTGCTCCGAAGTGACAACATGCATTGATGTCTTAACAATAGTGGGTTGCTCGATGATATGATCGATTTGGGAAAACCTTCAGCTTCGTCAAGGCTTTATAATTGTGTGCATGACAGTGGTGTACCAATGGTGGGTTGACGATTCAGTAGCGGTAGAGTATTAGACGTCGGTATGTGAGGACAAGTGTAAGTTAGGTAATGGCCATCGAATTTGGGAAAACATATTGTGATCGCATGCAATAAAGAAAAGAAGTTGACAATAAGGACATGAAGGAAGAATTTTGTGGAAAGCGTGTAGTGAAGTGATACTTCATAGAATATCTTAGACATGAGTACTTTTCGTGAGATTGGGAGGCGAAAAATTACTATCTGACATGGTTGTGAGGATATGGTTGCGACTAGTGCTAACACTCATTCTTGTTATGGGATTGTTGGTGTTAAAGGACTACTCTGCAATGAAGAGAATCTTATGGGCACATCGATTAATCAATAAATTTTACTGAGTTGTGGGCTTCTGAGGAGCTAGTAATCGACTGATAGAAATGACTTCAATTATGGGCATATGCAATGAGTTAATGACTTGTGGAGTTACTGGTTTTTGCACTTAGATTTGAGGAGAAGTATTGATAATGTTTGTGGTTCGTTCGGCTTAGAAGGATGATTAGTTTAGAGGATTGAGTGGATTTTAGTGTTTGTTGGTAGATAGTGATAAAGGTGATTTGAAATGAAATATGAGAACTAAAGGATTATAATGAGACATCTTGCTATCGGGTTCAGGGGATTAAGGTTCGTCAGACTTGAGGTGAGGTAATATGGGCACTTGAGTCGTGTTGGATTGCAGGGACATTATATCATGACGTCGAGTAAAAGTTGTGACCGATGAGGTTGATAGGTGTCTTCGAGGTTAAGGGCAGAAAGGAAGCAAGAGTTAGTGATGTGAGAGCTTGGTAGTGATTATTAAGTGTAGAGTGGGCTTGAAAGTTTATGGATGAGTTGGTATGTTCGGTTATGCCATAGACTAATAAAGGTCAATAGTGGACTAAGGTTGCGAACCTTGTATTCATTGTGTAAAATTGGCAAGATCCCTTTACTAGTGGTATTATTACTCGACTTATGTGATTGAACAAAAAGGGATTGGCGTGGACTGGTTCTAGGTGTTCAGATTCGATAATTGAGGTAAGAGGTGATTCATTTAGGACTAGTAACGTTAAGGATTTGATTAAGGGATTAGAAAACATGGACACTTGAAATGGTAGATCAATGATGGGTTAACTAAGTTAAGTTCGGGATAACATTACAATAATTGAGTACGGTAATTCGAGAAAGGACGGTCCAGTCAGATACATGAGGATATTAGTAAGACTAGCGATGTGATACACCGGACTTGGGATCATGCGATATACGAGATTTTGAGAGTTTTCAGTGTAGAGTTGAATAAGTTAAGGGAAAACCATAATGAATAGAGTGTGTGGCCTACTATTATCTCCAGGTGTGATTCAGCTAGTGTACGAGACTTATGGTTACGTGATAGACTGCTGAGTACGTTCGAGTAATGGTCAGACGATGTCGGTGTAAGTAAACTAATCGAAATTGAGGCATTGAAAAGTCAAGAAAAGATAAAGTTGATTGCGAATCGACAAGAAAAAGGTACATCTTAGGGATTTCTTGGGTTAGTATGGATTGTGGGGTCATTTTCTTGCATATTCCTGATGGGGTGTGATTGTTGAGTAGCTTAAAGAAAGAATTCTACAGAAATGGACCAAGCGATATGATGAGGTTTTTCGTGAGGATTTGTGATCAGCGATTAGTGGGAAACAAGGGTCAGTTATCAAACATGTTAAGGCTTATGGAAGTGTCTTGTGTGGTTCACCGTTGAAAATTTTCATAACACTCTTTAGTGGATGAGTTCGTGTGGTTTAAGGGAAAGGAATTGTGGAAATCCCTATTATGGGAAGGCTAGAGTTACATTTTCAAGATGCGACCATATTCATGGTAGTGTATTATGTAACAAGTAATATTGACTGGATAGCTTAGATGAGTGCTTTGGATATTAAGGACTTGGGAGTAATTACGTGAGGTTTAGAGCGGTAGTTGAAAGATTGGATACCTTTGGAAAATTTATGGGCATATCGAGGTGATACAATGTGAGGTTTCATGGTTAAATGATTATAATATGAGGCTTCAGGTTTTGCATTGAAAAGTTCAGGGTTGTATCGGATTTGCATGTCGGGTAAAGGTTGAGAAGCATAAAGATTGCAATCATTGGGTATATTTCTTCGGTTCTAAGTTGACAGCTTGGTTAGGACTCAACTTTCGGAGTCGAGGGTGACAGACATGATTTGTTATGCGTGAGTAAAAGATTAGAATTGGCCACCACAGATGTGTGGTAGCACTGTGGTTGGTTTCAAAAATTTGGAGTCTGTTCGAGTGAATATTGGTGGTATTCAAGGGTGGTACCTTCATTCAGGTTCAAATAGTTTTAGTTAAGCTTAATGGTCTACGTTTAAATTTTCAGGAAGATATTTAAGGATTCGATGCGTTTCAGCTCAGATTTGAGGTATGACAGATTTACTGAGCTTTGTTAGGGTTTTCTAGTGGATTTGATGATATTTTCTGAGAACTGTTACTTGGATAGAATGATGGTTTACAATGAACTTAGTACAGATTCGAGGAGGAACTATTGTATGAAAGGTCTTTATAGTGATCAGTTAGGTTCCGACGGACTTTGCTCGGTGAGATATTCAGTGGTATGGTTCCGGTATGGTGATTTGAAGGTTTAAGAAGACTTAGAACTAGCGAAGTTAGCTGTCAGTAAGATCGGTTTTGATAGAATTGCATAGATATGTCAGATGAATCAAGGATTCTTTATGGCGAGAGTAAGTCATGGTTTCAGAATTATGGTGTGTGAGTTCATGTGTTTCTAAGAAATCAGGGTGCGATAAACGACTTTAGTTAGTGTGAAAGAGTTAGCGGAATTAGTATATTTCCCGGTTTAGATTGGGCTATGGTTGTGGCCATGTTTCAACGGATTACGTTGGTTTGGGAAAGTGTTTGTGGGGCCTATTGATCGCGTTCAGAGTTGCAGTATCAGAGAATTCGAGGAAAAGCAATTCGTTTGTTCGAGGATCAGTTGCGGGGGAAATTCGAATACGGAGATATGAGAATAGGAGTTTAAGCTAAGTTTAGAGAGTTGTTACTAGTAAGTGAGTGATCAGGTTTTTCTAAATGTTACACCCAACAAAGGTGTCATACGATTTGGGAAGGAAGGCAAGTGAGCTCGAGGTGTATTATCCTGTTTGAGACTTTCTGTTGTATTGATCCTATGTTTTATAAGTTAGTTTTTCACCAGACCGGTCAAGTGTTCCTCCGGTCTTTCACGATTTTATGTTAAAGAAGTACCATTCTTATGGTTCCTGTATCGTTCATTGGGCTTCAGTTTTGTACGATGAGAATCCTTCCTATAAGGAGGAGCCCGATATGTGTTTGAGATATCCCCAGTTGTTGCTGGCTTAGGTATCTTTCCACTTTCTCTTCCTTGTCGCTCGAGGACGAGCGATTGTTTAACGGGTATCTGATGTAACGACCTATTTGGTGGTTACGGCTAGTTTTACCTCGTTGACTCTTTCTCAAGCGATATCAACGTATATTTGACCCGCGGGGACGGCTGGTACAATTTTCGAGGTCATCGGATGCGACATAGGTTGGCTTTTGTGAAATTAGACTTAAAGTGAAAAATGTTTAACTTGAAGTTGACTTTAGGTTAAATTGAACTTTATCGGAAATCTGTCGATTCTGAGAGGTCCGGATGGTCATTTAGAACTTATGTGTATATTCAATTTGGTTCCCAATGCACTCGGATGTATTTTGGGACTTGGGTTGGAAAGTTAGTTTTGAGGTATCGGGGGTTGACTTGGTCAACGAGACCTCCGATGGGAATTCCGAGGTCACGACGGTGTTTGTAGCGCATTTTTATGTATGTATGCATATTTGGTTTGTGTTCGGGATGGTTCCGGGTTGGTTCCGGGTGTCGATTTAAAGTTTGGAAGACACTAAATATTTCTCATGTCAGGTGAGCGCTAAAGCGGTGAGCGCTAGAGCGGCGGGTGACTACTAAAGCGGCTGATGGACCAGATTCTTATTTAAAAGACTTACGGAAACCCTATTCCTCCCATTCCTTATATTACATTTCCTTAGCATCCTATAGGCGATTGAGAAGCGTTTCGTCAGATTCTCATGAGGGTAAGTTCCCTAATCTTAATCTCTTTCATTTACCGTCTCTAAGTAAGAATTCATGGTAGTAAATCCATAGAACTCGGAGGAATAATAGAGGGTTTTTGCATTTCTTTCTTGAATAAGTTGTTAGTTATAAAACCTTGATATGTTGATGGATTAAGCTTTATTAAGTATGGAATTTATGAGTAGTAGCTATATAAGCATGATCCTTCACTATTAGTGACCAATTTGTGAATTTAAATTTAGGGGTTAAACCTATAATTTGGGGTTTCACCTAGAATCTGAATTTGAGTATTTCATGAGTTAATCTAACTTCTAATTGGTGGGAGTTGATCACCTAGAGTATTATTTCCATGTTGGGACTTATAGATTCCTAATTTCCTCTTTTTAGTTCATAAACTGCATTCCATAGGTTGGGATTTGGGTCTTGAATTAGAGTAAGGTTTGACTGATGATTCTTCTTGATTCTAATTCCCTAATTCGGATATGATTAGACTTTCATTATCACGAGGCACAAATAAAGGGCAAGACTAAGGTTGACTATTGGAGACTTCGATGTTCGGCTTTCCAGGTAGGTTACGGTTCACCTTTTGGTGAGACATTGATTAGCAAAGCGTATTCTGAGACATGTTGTATATCGAGACATGGGATTGAATTGGTTATTTGATATTACGTTGCATCATATTCATACTCATTTCCATGATACCTTGATATTGCCTTGTTATGGTACTGAGGATGGAAAGAGAGAAGAAAATACAAATACATTGAGACACATTTGATACTAGTCACCTCTAGGCTGTGTGCGGGATGACCAGTACTATTCTGAGACATGTCGTATATCGAGTCATCTCTGGGCTGTGTGCGGAACGACTGATATGAGGCGTATTAGTTGGATATGGAGTCATCTTTAGGCTGTGTCCAGAGTGACTGGTACATGGACTTCGCGGGTCCCCCATGGATTGTGCTGCCGAGATGGTATGTTCCATCGTCGGAGTACATATGTACTGTGAATATGCATTGCATTCATCATTCATACATTATAGCATTGGATTGCACCTTTTAGTTTTCTATGATATTGTTGTGATATACTAGTTCGGATCTGTTATACTGAGACTTGGCACATTTGGGTTTAGATACGTGATATGATTGTGATTGATGGATTCGGAGTTGATATACTGAGATTTGGCACGGTTGGGTTTAAATGCTATATCATAGGATGTGAATTTGTATTGTGGATATTTGATTAGTAATGACTTGTACCTTTCTGTCACGCCCCAAAACCCACCCTAGACGTGACTGGCATCTGATGTGATGAAAACATCGGAAGAACCTTATAAATCAATAACGTCTAACCCTTTTTCGATAATCTTTCACTATTTAATTAAACAAGTGATAAATAACTAAATAAAATCTAAGATCACAATTATGAAATAAAATCAGTGGAAGTCTAATATAAATGAATCGTTATGAACGTGGAAAACACCTCAACAAGTCATAGGAGACTTCAACATCTACCCACATTATCACACCTATCTATGGAGCTTCTAAGAAAAATAAACTAACTCAGAAAAATAAATTAACTCAGGACGCAGCCCAAAACTACTAAGAAGTAATAATTGACTCAATGAAAACCCATGAACAAATGTGTGGGCTCATCAACAATCTAGAAAGCAGCAAGTACTCCTAACCCGTGAGATCTATCTATACATGATCTTCTTCGTTACCTAACATACCATCAAAAACAACAATGTTATTCCTGAGTACTGAGTACTCAGTGAGTGCCTCGGGGACAATAAGTAATATAACAAAATAATACAATAATGATTAGTGAAAACAGTTCCAATAGAATAATTTGAAATCAAAGATAAGATCAATCGTACAACTCAAAATCATCAATATATCTTTTCCGATTCAGTGCACCATTTATTACCATTTGAGTCTTTTCCATTCGAGTTCAACATTTTCAACAAACCACTCACAGGCAAATGAGTTCATTGGTTTCAACAAGCCACTCACAGGCAAACAAGTTCATTATTATCAATAAGCCACTCACAGGCAATAAGACACGAAACAAGCCACTCGCAGGCTAATAAAAGTATAACACATGCCAATACAGGCCTAAACAAGTGAAACGAAAGGATGACCACTTAAGGTTCCCCAAACTAGCAAAGAAGTACCACATCGGGGTTGTCACCCTCGAAGGCTATTCTTCCTCCCGAATAGCTAGGCAAAACCACATCGAAGTTAAGAACTCTCGATGACCACTCTTCCTCCTTAATGGCTAGGCAACTACCACACTGGGGCGTGTAACCCACGATGACCACACTTCCTCCCGAATGGCTAGGAGAACCCTACTAGGATCCATAGAGACTACCCTTCCTCCCGAGTAGCTACGCCAAACACAAACAACAGTCATATCGTGATAGTCAAATTATTCATTAAGGAGTATGTTCATTATCCCATTATAGGGGTACATCAACTCATTCAATGTTTAGAAACCGAATTCACTTCTTTAAATAAGTTTCAAGTTCAACACGATCTATTAAAGAGCATTCCCATGAGCTAGTAAAGCTTTCAAATTTTCAAGTTTAAACATCACTTATGGGGTAATTTGAATTCAAACACTAAGCTTTATATCTTTATTTTTCAATCATCATTTAGAGAGAAATACATCATGGATATATATATATATATATATAGTACAAACAAGGTTTAATGTGGCTTGTTCCTCACACACACAAGCCACATCCAAAGTCACACGAATCGTTTAAAAGGGTCTGTTCAAAAAGAGACATAGAAATCACCTTTATAGTCAAAAAGGATTTTTAAAAGAGACATAAGTCCAAAGAAGGTTTTCAAAAGCAACATACATCAAATCCCGCTAAAAGCTATCCAACAAAGAATTCCCAAGGCTTAACAATCAATCTACAATGGATTTAGATGGGAAAGATTAAGGCTTTATTCATTTCTACGAACTCTTTTTATGTTTCAGAAAATTAGGGATTTTCTAATCCTATAAACGTGTTCTTGAACCCTTCCATGGATCACTAGCGAATTCTAACCTTTAGAACTTTCTACTCTAATCCAAACTTAACAATAAACTCAGAAAACTTAGAAGTCTTACATTTTAGACGAATTCCACACGCCTCTCTTCTTCCTCTTCTTGAATTTTCAAGAACCTAGGGTTTGGAGAGATGATTTATGATCAAAAAGAGAGGAACTTTTGTGAATGATTGATGGAGATTGAGTATAGACTCACCTTAGGGTTAGAGAGACTTCTTTGGCGTTCTTTTTCTCAAAAGAATTGGTTTAAAATGAAGTGGGAATGAATATAATGAAGTTAGGGTTTTAAAACGTTGTTTTAGGTGTGTGGCCGCATAGCTGAGGTCCACTTCGCACAGCTCATCGTGTAGTGAAGGTAGTAACACTAACTCTAGTCCGCAATCGCGCACCTGAAGGGTACTTCGCGCAGAAATTCGCGCAGACTGTGTAGCGTCTAGTAAAACAGTCATAACTTCTAGCACATAGCTCCGTTTAAGCTCCATAATATATGGTTGGAAAGATATTTCAATGTCCTACAACTTCTAAGTATTGATATTTCTAAATTTCCTAACGCAAATACCCGAAAAACTTCCATAAGTACAGACTGTCTCAGACTTAGACGAAATTAGAAGGCCTTAAGAACTTCATTTTTTGGTTTGACTTCAAAACGACTATTTATCACCTGAATTTATTCTGAATGGATTCATATGGCTAAAGTATCAACTTAATATTGGTTTTCATGCATTCACAGCTAACTCAAATGTATGGGATGTTACATTATCCCTCCATTAGGATCATTCGTCCCCGAATGAAAGTCGTGGCCTAGGATTCTTTACTACACCTCAAATTTAAGAATTTCAAGAGTTTTTCTAGCAAGGTGAAACATCCTCAAAGATAACATACGACTAACCACATAACGAATGCACCATTCAAGCCTAAATACAATAGTGAGGGATTCATGCCCCAACTCTACACTTCACAGGAAAACACAACCGAAAGGTTCAACATATACCTATAGTAGGGAATAAATGAAGATAATACGACTTGAGTGTCATTAATGGAAACTAGATAGCAACTATACCTCTTCGAGTTCATCTTGCAAATCTTAAGATATGACATAGGTCTACCCTGAGGTTTTAGAAATTTTACTTTCCACTCTATAATGAGTCCATCCACAAGATTAAAGCCTAACTATTTCTGATTGACAATCTGAAGTTTCATAATATTAGGAAAGCTGGTCTATCCCAAAATCATCAAAGTTATTTCTAATTCAAACACATCAGTCATAGCCTCACGACCCTTAAATACAACTACATAATCTCTATCAACTCTAGAAGCAATAATAGGTGCAAGCAAGGGTATTCGTAGAGAAGGTTTCTAAAAACTATTCGGGTCCCATATAAAAGAATCTAGGGAAAGGTAAGGAGTCACATAAGAAATATTTGAACCTGGATCGATCAGCGAATACGCATCAAGAGAGAAATAGTGGATTACCTGTGACGACAACATCTGAGGCTTAAGTTGCCTCCCTACGAGCTAAACCACCAAACACCTACTACATAGTTCCAAGAGACTTTATACCATCCATAAAATATTATACATCATAACCAATGTGCACCTCAAAGCACCATTGTTAACTAGGTTAGAAATTGCAGCACGAGTTAAATAAATCTCAGCAAAGCTGTTACATCTCGGAAAATTTCCCCTCAGTGTACAGTGAATAGACCAACGAAGGGTATGACGTATATGGTGTTTTGTTAAGTAAGAAATATCATTTGATGACCCTAATCGAGATCTCAAAGACATTTAACGTAAGGGAAGAAAGTTGTTAAGGAAAGCAGGTTATATGTTGTGTGTCGGGCAAGAATTTTGAGTATCGGATTAATGAGAGTTTAAAGACATTTTGGAGAAGAGTTATAACGACCCTTAGATTGTTAATGAAGTGATAAACAAGTGTTAAGAAGGTTCCATAAGATCGGAGATCAAATGAAGTGACGAAAATAAGATTTAGTGAACTGATGGGTTATACGGTCGATTATACGGTCCGTATAATGTTATACGGTCCATATAATAGACCGCAGAACCATCACAGTGAAGGTCCCTCAATGGTGGTATTACACGGTCACTTATACGGACCGTATAAATTTATACAGACCGTATAATGTGCCGTATAATGGTCACAGTGAAGAGAATTTGAAGGGTCCATTTCACGGTCACTTATACGGACCGTATGAGTGTCCGTATAATTGCCCGACGGAATCAGATTTTAAGTTATTAAAAGAAGACCCAAGTTCATTTTATTTCATTTCTCTCCTACACGAGTCAAGAACTCTCTAGAATGTTCTCTACTCTTCATCCACAAGAACACAAAGGAAATTGATGATCAACTTCATCAAACCAACAAAAATCAAGAATAAAGTCATCTAAGCCAAGAAATTTTAAGAGAAGTGAACTAGGGTTTTGGTGCAAGAAAAATAGTACCACTCAAGGCTTGTTCCTACAATATCTAAGGTAAGTTTTATGAAATTTTCATGATATTTAAGATATTTAGAAGTTGAAACACTTGGATTGTAGAAGAATATAGAAAGTGGGTCATAAATGTGGGAATAGTGCTATTGTTGAGTAGTAGTTTGGAATGAATCATGAATATGGATATGTTGTGATTGTAAGTAGGTTATGAATGAAATTTAGAACATGGAATGAGTATGACATGTGAAAGAACGTAATAGTGAATTATGACCATGATTATGGGGAAATGGAAGTGAAATTGTGAAATGTGGATAATGTAGATAAATGATGATTGTTATTTATGATATTATGAATGATGTTACAGATGTTTGGGAGTTGATATGGAATATGGAGGAAGTCATATAAACAAAGGAAATGCTGCCCAATTTTCTCTAGCTTTAGTAAGCACGTTCTTATAATCGCTTAGCTAATGTTAATGTGAATTCTTTTGAAGGTAAAGACATGAACATTAAAGGAGAATGAGCAACCAATAGAGTAGTTAAACGACAAAGGTATGTGAGGCTAGTCCTTTCTTTCTAAGGCATGAATCTTATGGTATGAATTTTCTCCTTTTTCATGAATTTCCTATCTTCAAGAAAATTAAGAGTTCTTGTTCATAAATAGCCATATGAGATAGGAGATACACTACGAGTACGATAATAATGATGATAAGCTTAAGTCTAAAAATCCTAGAGTCCATGATATGGTGCTCTTATAAAGTTAATGATGCTATCTATAATCTATTAATATTGATCATTATATACACTCACCTTTTGATATTCCTTCAAGGTGTGGTGGAATGTTTATGAATGCTCCATAATAGAATCGGGGGTCCACAACCATATGTCACCCCGATAAAATATAGTTGTCCTTGAGTCTTTATGCATGTATTATCATGAGCATATTATGAAGTGTATATTATGATGAAATAACACCACGCCTATATGGCCGGGCAGTCACCGCTAAGGCGGGCAGCGTATACACCATGGCCAGATGGCATAGGCAGACACCACTAGTGGGCGGCATGAGATGGTACCCCGGACGCGGGAGGCCTGGACGCAGGCTAATGTTATTGATTATCACACCGTAACTATATGGTCGGGCAGTTTATATATATTTACGCATACATGAGATTTTGATGATTATGAAAGTAAGTCAGCATGCATTATTCTTTTATGATTCACAGTCAGTTACAGATTGCTCCTCATTTGATGCCTCTTCATTTTATTGATGTTTCATTATTGTTTATGCCTTACATACTCAGTACAATGTTTGTACTGATGTCCGTTTTCTTTGGACGTTGTGTTCATGCCCACAGGTAGACAGGGAGGCGATCCCGACTCGTACGAGCTATTAGCCGATTTGAAGAGCACTCCATTTTCCGGAGGTTCCGTTGATTATTCTTTTAGTATATATGTATATGTATGTTTGGGCACGACGAGGTTCTGTTCCGTCCATATGTCTAGTACTCTAGTAAAGGCTCGTAGATACGCAGTGTGGGTTATATGGTCTCACGAGGTTTCCCTTATGTCTGTATATATATATATATATATATATATATATATATATATATTATTTTGATAACCGAAGGGCTTATGTATATAAAAGTATTTATGTTCTCAAAGAAAAATGATTTCTTTTATGATTTGAGTATAAATTTGATAAAAGAACGTTTAATGAGTATGATGAGCAGTAGAAGTGTTATATCCCGTATTTTGCGTATTCGGATAATTCGAGGTAATTGCGGGAAGTGAAGGGCAAGGCTATATTTTTTATCTTGTTTAATACACAAGTCGTTTATGAAAATTTTAATGTGGAAATATTAAGAATGGCAAGGGGTAAAAAGGAAAATTCTCAAGATGACTCATAGAAATATGGAGGAAAGCTAAGGGCAAAGTTGGAATTTAGGAAATAAATTTTCATGAATTGCAAAACAAAAAAAAATATTGGGCTTGGATAATTTGGGCCAAGTGGCCGGCCAAAGATGGGTGGGCCAAGGCCCACATGGAGGCCTAATATATGTTCATAAAAGATGAGAAAGAGAGCTCATTTTTCATTCTCTCCACTTAGAATTTTCAAGAACCTTGAGGAAGACCACAAACACAAGGCTATTCGGCCAAGAGAGAGGAAATTGAAGTCTCCAATTTTGATCCAAAAAAATATTTTCTTCTAGTATTCCTACTAATTTGAATGTCCTCTTTAACGTGGTATAATTGTTGGAGCAAGAAAACCTCTCTTTGTTGCAAGTTCATAATCATAACCAAGTGAGAAGTTAAGGGAGAAAGGTAAGAGTTAGTCTTCTTTTATATGTTATGGATGGTTGTGTATGATGTAGTATGTAGAAATGGGTAAAATTCATGAAAATATGGATGTTATGTTGGTGGCCGTGTGTGTGTTGTGTTGTGTAGGAAGGGTGAACCAATTTTTACTTAGTATTTTGATTGTTATAGATGTGGATTCCATGATGAAAATGAAGGTTTGATGAATTGAAATGAAGTTGTAATTGTTGGAGAGTTGTTTTGGAAGTTAATGTGATTTGAATATAGCTTTCTTGTTTTTATGGAAAAATAATGTTGTTAGTATGTGAATTATTGGTATAGTTTATGGATTTGAAAGAAAGAAATGTGTTGTTATTGTTCTTATTGAATTTGGAAGATTTCGGGTGAAGTGTTATGTTGGTTGAATTTTTTGAAGTGTTCTTGAATCTTATTAGAATGATTTCGGATTAATACTTGAATGTGAAATCATTGATGTTAGCTTGACTATGTGTGGTTGAATTGAATATAAATGAAATGTCGCCGAATTGTGTAGAAAGGCTTGCTAGTGTTAGAATGCATTTGAAATAATTGTTGAAGTTGGAGATATGATTGTTGGTATTGTTGTTGATAATTTGGCCGAGTTGAATTCTCGGATTTGTCGTTGATAAATTGGCCGAGTTAGATTCTCGGGGATGGTGTATTTACAGGGGAAATGCTGCCGAAATTTCTGCAGAATATAAATGAATTCATTTGAATGACTAAGGCAAGCATATGTCGACGAGTCTAATGATTATGTCAATTCTCTTGAATGTAGACTAGCAAGTTTGGACAAATAAGTGTAGCTTTGGACGTGGGACAGGTATGTAAAGCTTACCTTTTCTTTCTTTTGGCATGTCCTAGAACTAAGTAAGTTATGATACTTATCTTGGGGTAACTCCATTCTTGATTCCGAGCTTGTTAATGATTTTTATTCACATCTTGATGTGAGTACAACCGAGCTTGTGGTATGATTGAATAACAAGAAAAGTCTAAAGAGTTCTGTAAGTAGTAATGTCCCTAACTTTCGTAGACGGTCTCGGATTGCTTGAAAATGGTTGTAGAGGTTCCTACAATGAATAACGTTCATAGCTTTCATGTGCTAACTCGAATTGTTTTGGAAATGCCCGTAGAGGTTTCTATAATGAATAACGTTCATAAATTTCATAAGCGAACTCGGATTGTTTTAGAAACGTTTATGGGGGGAGAGGGGGAGGGTTTTATAATGAATGATGTCCATAACCATATTTGAAGGGTACTTGGTATGATTGTTGCTTTAATTTTTCAAAAATAGCTTCTGAAACGTTCGTAGAACGTTCTGTACTTCAAATGCTCATAACTTTCTTATACTAAGTCGGACTGGCCGAAACTTGTTTCCGAGTCTTCAGGCGTCAGTAAGTATACTTATACATCGAGTCTTAAAAGTTGATTTATGCGCATTTAGTTTCTCACTACTCTGCTCGTGCATATGGTTGTTAACTTTCTTATACTAACTCGGATTTCCTTGAAACGTGTTTGTGGTTTACTAATGATTTCAAGAAAATTACTTCTGTACTAAAGGAAACATAAAGTTGATTTTCAAAATTACTCCGAAGGGAGTGCGAGATTTTCCTATTTAGATTTTCAAAACCACTCCGAAGGGGGTACGAGGTTGTACTATTTCATTCCATATACGACTCATGTTAATATTCCATGGCATCATTATTATTATGTCGGGACCGGCATGCCCGAAGGGGCCAGGGTAGTATTATGTCGGAACCGGCATGCCCGAAGGGGCCATCATTATTATTATGTCGGGACCGGCATGCCCGAAGGGGCCAGGGTAGTATTATGTCGGAACCGGCATGCTCGAAGGGGCCATCATTATTGTTAATGTCGCAAGCGGCATGCCCGAAAGGGCCAGGACTAATAATATTATGTCGCAAGCGGCATGCCCGACGGGGCCATCATTATTATAATGCCGGACGCGGCATGCCCGAAGGGGCCATTATCATTATTATTATGTCGGAACCGACATGCCCGAAGGGTCCAGGACTAGCATTATTATGCCGGCGACATGCCCGAAGGGGCCATCATTATTACTATGCCGGAAGCGGCCATCCGAAGGGACTATTGTGATACTAAATTTAGATTCAGTATTCTAGAATTTTTGTATGCCGTATTTATATTGCGTATGCTGGAGGTGGTGTAAGGCACTACAGGGCACGATTTAAAATGTCGTTCCGGGTTACTCCCGGGTTGCTTCTAAACTTGTTTACTGTTATGCTTCTTCTTGTTTATGATTCAGTAATGCCTTACATATTCCGTACTGACCCCCTTTCTTCGGGGGCTGCGTTTCATGCCACGCAGGTACACCCAGATGAGTAGAAGACTTTGCTAAAGGTGTTCCAGCGGGATTGGCGAGCTCCATCTAAGTTCGGAGTGTTGCCGGGTCAAAGTACTTATGTCATGGTATTTTTGTATATGTTAGAGACTTTGCAGACAGTGTCCTGTGGATAGGGCGTCGAGAAGTGCGAATCATTATAAATGTTAAAAGTTGATTTATGTTCATAAAAGATGAGAAAGAGAGCTCATTTTTCATTCTCTCCACTTAGAATTTTCAAGAACCTTGAAGAAGACCACAAATACAAGGCTATTCGGCCAAGAGAGAGGAAATTGAAGTCTCAAATTTTGATCCAAAAAAAAATTTTCTTCTAGTATTCCTACTAATTTGAATGTCCTCTTTAACATGGTATAATTGTTGGAGCAAGAAAACCTCTCTTTGTTGCAAGTTCATAATCATAACCAAGTGAGAAGTTAAGGGAGAAAGGTAAGAGTTAGTCTTCTTTTATATGTTATGGATGGTTGTGTATGATGCAGTATGTAGAAATGGGTAAAATTCATGAAAATATGGATGTTATGTTGGTGGCCGTGTGTGTGTTGTGTTGTGTAGGAAGTGTGAACCAATTTTTACTTAGTATTTTGATTGTTATAGATGTGGATTCCATGATGAAAATGAAAGTTTGATGAATTGAAATGAAGTTGTAATTGTTGGAGAGTTGTTTTGGAAGTTAATGTGATTTGAATATAGCTTTCTTGTATATATGGAAAAATAAAGTTGTTAGTATGTGAATTATTGATATAGTTTATGGATTTGAAAGAAAGAAATGTTATGTTATTGTTCTTATTGAATTTGGAAGGTTTCGGGTGAAGTGGTATGTTGGTTGAATTGTTTGAAGTGTTCTTGAATCATATTAGAATGATTTCGGATTAATACTTGAATGTGAAATCATTGATGTTAGCTTGACTATGTGTGTTTGAATTGAATATAAATGAAATGCCATCGAATTGTGTAGAAAGGCTTGCTAGTGTTAGAATGCATTTGAAATAATTGTTGAAGTTGGAGATATGATTGTTGGTATTGTTGTTGATAATTTGGCCGAGTTGAATTCTCGGATATGTTGTTGATAAATTGGCCGAGTTAGATTCTCGGGGATGGTGTGTTTACAGGGGAAGGATTAAGGCAAGCATATGTTGATGAGTCTAATGATTATGTCAATTCTCTTGAATGTAGACTAGCAAGTTTGGACAAATAAGCGTAGCTAATTGGACGTGGGACAGGTATGTAAAGCTTACCTTTTCTTTCTTTTGGTATGTCCTAGAACTAAGTAAGTTATGATACTTATCTTGGGGTAACTCCATTCTTGATTCCGAGCTTGTTAATGATTTTTATTCACTTCTTGATGTGAGTATAGCCGAGCTTGTGGTATGATTGAATAACAAGAAAAGTCTAAAGGGTTCTGTAAGTAGTAATGTCCCTAACTTTCGTAGACGGTCTCGGATTGCTTGAAAATGGTTGTAGAGGTTCCTATAATGAATAACGTTCATAGCTTTCATGTGCTAACTCGGATTGTTTTGGAAATGCTCGTAGAGGTTTCTATAATGAATA
The DNA here is from genome assembly GCF_019175385.1 of Lycium barbarum. Taxonomy (NCBI): domain Eukaryota; kingdom Viridiplantae; phylum Streptophyta; class Magnoliopsida; order Solanales; family Solanaceae; genus Lycium; species Lycium barbarum. The sequence goes on along the minus strand of NC_083337.1, from coordinate 95,643,563 downwards.
ACGTTCATAAATTTCATAAGCGAACTCGGATTGTTTTAGAAACGTTCATGGGGGGAGGGGGGGAGGGTTCTATAATGAATGATGTCCATAACCATATTTGAAGGGTACTTGGTATGATTGTTGCTTTAATTTTCCAGAAATAGCTTCTGAAACGTTCGTAGAACGTTCTGTACTTCAAACGCTCATAACTTTCTTATACTAAGTCGGACTGGCCGAAACTTGTTTCCGAGTCTTCAGGCGTCGGTAAGTATACTTATACATCGAGTCTTAAAAGTTGATTTATGCGCATTTAGTTTCTCACTACTCCGCTCGTGCATATGGTTGTTAACTTTCTTATACTAACTTGGATTTTCTTGAAACGTGTTTGTGCTTTACTAATGATTTCAAGAAAATTACTTCTGTACTAAAGGAAACATAAAGTTGATTTTCAAAATTACTCCGAAGGGAGTGCGAGATTTTACTATTTAGCTTTTCAAAACCAGTCCGAAGGGGGTGCTAGGTTGTACTATTTCATTCTATATACGACTCATGTTTACATTCCATTGCATCATTATTATTATGTCGGGACCGGCATGCCCGAAGGGGCCAGGGTAGTATTATGTCGGAACCGGCATGCCCGAAGGGGCCATCATTATTATTATGTCGGGACCGGCATGCCCGAAGGGGCCAGGGTAGTATTATGTCGGAACCGGCATGCCCGAAGGGGCCATCCTTATTATTATGTCGGGACCGGCATGCCCGAAGGGGCCAGGGTAGTATTATGTTGGAACCGGCATGCTCGAAGGGCCCATCATTATTGTTAATGTCACAAGCGGCATGCCCGAAAGGGCTAGGACTGATATTATTATGTCGCAAGCGACATGACCGAAGGGGCCATCATTATTGTAATACCGGACGCGGCATGCGCGAAGGGGCCATCATCGTTATTATTATGTCGGAACCGGCATGCCCGAAGGGGCCAGGACTAGCATTATTATACCGGCGACATGCCCGAAGGGGCCATCATTATTACTATGTCGGAAGCGGCCATCCGAAGGGACTATTGTGATACTAAATTTAGATTCAGTATTCTAGAATTTTTGTATGCCGTATTTATATTGCGTATGCTGGAGGTTGTGTAAGGCACTACAGGGCACGATTTAAAATGTCGTTCTAGGTTACTCCCGGGTTGCTTCTAAACTTGTTTACTGTTATGCTTCTTCTTGTTTATGATTCAGTAATGCCTTACATATTCCGTACTGACCCCCTTTCTTCGGGGGCTGCGTTTCATGCCACGCAGGTACACCCAGATGAGTAGAAGAATTTGCTAAAGGTGTTCCAGCGGGATTGGCGAGCTCCATCTCAGTTCGGAGTGTTGCTGGGTCAAAGTACTTATGTCATGGTATTTTTGTATATGTTAGAGACTTTGCAGACAGTGTCCTGTGGATAGGGCGTCAATAAGTGCGAATCATTATAGATGTTAAAAGAGTATGTATTTTCAGATGATTTCAGTTGGTAAAAAGTACGTAATTGATTGAAAGTTTTAATAATCTGTATAAAGACAATGATTTCTATTTGGGAAGGTTTCATGTTTTAAAAGTTTTCAAAATGACAGATTTGGGTAAACCGAACGTTTAAGGGTTCGCTCGACTCTGATGAGAGTCGGGTGCCCATCATGCCCTATCAATATTAGGGTGTGACAAAGTGGTATCAGAGGAGGTCGTCCAAGGAGTTGTCTGCAAGGTCGTGTCTAGTAGAGTCTTGTTTATCGGTGTGTTGTGCACCACATCTATAAACAGGAGGCTACGAGACATTAATAGGGTGTCATCCTTTCTTTCATATCTAAGATCGTGCGATAGAGCCCAGTCGTAGGAAATGAAGTCCCTTGTACTAACCTTTGATTTCTGCCAAAGAACGACATCGATAGAAGAAAGCGACCGATGACATTAGCAGTTACAGAGTACAGCGGTAAGTAGCGGTGCGGAAGAGTCATGTTGGATAAGGTTAGAATATTGAAATATGATTGAAATGTAAAGTCGGGGGAATGGAAGTGAAGGTAAATATTAGGGATTGAAAAGGGTAAATTAGTAATTGTTAAGGAGAAAGACGTGTTACGAGAATGTCTCGGAATCTGTAAGACTTCGACCTGCTTCAGGTCGTGTAATGAAGGCCACGCGAAGAGGTGAGTGCGATTATATCGGCATTAATGCACCGGATTTCACCGAAGTTTCAAGGTTAAGCGTGCTAGGGCGAGAGAAATTTTGGGATGGGTGACCCCCTGGGAAGTGTACTAAAAGCTCTATAAATGTAGATATAAAAGACAAATAGGAAGAACATGTGGGAGTACGAAGGACAACGATAATGAGTTGGCGCAGTTGGTTAGAAAACCCATGACATGGAATGAGGATTCATGTGAAGACCGAGGAGTTCGATTATAAAGCAAATAGGGTGAAAGATAAGGAATGGACATAAAGGAAAGGACAACTATAAGAGAGACCCTCCCGAAGTATTATAACACCCCCATGAGGCCAGTTGAACATTCGAGGACGAATGTTCTAAAGGGGGGGGGGGGGAGGATGTTATATCCCATATTTTGCGTATTCGGATAATTTGAGGTAATTGCGGGAAGTTAAGGGCAAGGCTATATTTTTGATCTTGTTTAATATACAAGTCGTTTATGAAAATTTTGATGTGGAAATATTAAGAATGGCTAGGGGTAAAATGGGAAATTCGCAAGATGACTCATCGATGGAGGAAAGCTAAGGGCAAAGTTGGAATTTAGGAAATAAATTTTCATGAATTGCAAAACAAAAAAAAAAGATTTGGCTTGGATAATTTGGGCCAAGTGGCCGGCCAAAGATGGGTGGGCCAAGGCCCACATGGAGGCCTAATATATGTTCATAAAAGATGAGAAAGAGAGCTCATTTTTCATTCTCTCCACTTAGAATTTTCAAGAACCTTGAAGAAGACCACAAATACAAGGCTATTCGGCCAAGAGAGAGGAAATTGAAGTCTCAAATTTTGATCCAAAAAAAATATTTTCTTCTAGTATTCCTACTAATTTGAATGTCCTCTTTAACGTGGTATAATTATTGGAGCAAGAAAACCTCTCTTTGTTGCAAGTTCATAATCATAACCAAGTGAGAAGTTAAGGGAGAAAGGTAAGAGTTAGTCTTCTTTTATATGTTATGGATGGTTGTGTATGATGTAGTATGTAGAAATGGGTAAAATTCATGAAAATATTGATGTTATGTTGGTGGCCGTGTGTGTGTTGTGTTGTGTAGGAAGGGTGAACCAATTTTTACTTAGTATTTTGATTGTTATAGATGTGGATTCCATGATGAAAATGAAGGTTTGATGAATTGAAATGAAGTTGTAATTGTTGGAGAGTTGTTTTTGAAGTTAATGTGATTTGAATATAGCTTTCTTGTATATATGGAAAAATAATGTTGTTAGTATGTGAATTATTGGTATAGTTTATGGATTTGAAAGAAAGAAATGTGTTGTTATTGTTCTTATTGAATTTGGAAGGTTTCGGGTGAAGTGGTATGTTGGTTGAATTGTTTGAAGTGTTCTTGAATCACATTAGAATGATTTCGGATTAATACTTGAATGTGAAATTGTTATAACCCATAATTTCATACATTGGGACGTTTTAAAATAAACGCGACAAGTTAAAGACAAGACTATCTCAAGATACGAAGTAGAGACTTTAACTTCCGGTATCGTTTAAAGTCACTATTTAACTACAAATTTCGTTTGACATGGAAGTATTAATGGAAAATTGGGATTAAATTAACCATGATTAGATTATTAGTGGGATTGGGAGAAACAAAAATCAGTCCATTTAAAATGGACATTGTTGGCCGTGTAGTTTAAGTGGGATGGTCAATGGTTATTGACCCAAAATAGTGTGGGACACATGTCCAAATCATGGAGTGAATATATAAGGCAAAAATCTGATTATTCATCAACTCACTACATCATTTCAACATTACAAAGTGTAGAAAAATATAGTGTTAGAGAGAGAAGCTCTCGGCCTACAGCTAGCCGAGAGTGAGGGTTCCAAATTGCTCCAAAAATTCAGGTTTCTTAAGCAATTCAACTCCATTGAAGGTATATTAACGTGTAGCATCCATTGATATAGCAAGAACAAGTGTTAAAATTCAAGAATAGAGTTTGAGGGGCTAGCCGATTGAAGAAGTTAGTTACAAGGTAAGAATGATCATTTTTCTTGTGTTGTATGATAATTTGAAGGTACAATTCGTGCATGTTGTTGTGGTTGAAGTAGGGGGTGAGCTGTGAGCTTGGTGAAGCCATGGTTGGTTTCATTTTGCATGTATTGTTGATGAATTGAATGTGTGTCAACATACGTAAATGAACAAAGATTGTAGAAGTTGGTTTATGATGTTGCATGTTGGTATTGGACTGTTTTTCTTAAAATTTAAATGAGTCGTGTGTTGTAGGCTTTAATGGAATCATGTTTAATCTTCTTGTACATGTATTGGAAGTGGATTGAATTTGTTGTAGTATGGATAAATGGATGAAAATCATGAAGTTGTTGGAATGGTGCTGAAGCCGTGTAAGGGGATTGTTTTAGGGGGATTGTGGACTGTTTTGTGCCATGTTTTGATTGTTGTTGTTATGGACATTGTGGTATATTGTATGCATATTGAATTTGTGAATTGAGGTGTTAAAGAAACGAATCATGTTGAAGTATACAAGCAGTCCAAAACCGTGGACTGTTTTAAAGTTAGAAGTGAATTAGTATAAGTTTAATGTTGAATGTTGTTATGAACATATAGTGAAAGTGAAGTGCAATGATTCAAGTTGAAATTGAAATGAATTGTGGGCTGTTGTAAGAATAAAAATGATGCTAAAACAGTTCCAAGAATCGTGAAAGTAATGTTATTAAACGTGTTGTTGTCGTTGTAAGTTAAAACTGGAAAAATTGCTAAGTGAAAATGGTATTGTGGTATGTGCTGTTTGGCCGTGAGTTTGGGACTGATTTGAATGATGTGCCAGCTGTCCAAAGTCCCCTAAGTCATGTTAAACAAGTTTGGATTGATATATGAAAGAATGATTAGCAATGTTAGCTTGTAGCACTAGTTGGTTTGAATGCGAACGAAACATCGTTTAAATGTTAGAAAGGGATTGTGAGCGTCAAAATACGTATTAGATTCCTTTGTAGACTAATTGTAGCTCTTGATATCTTGATATAGGATAAGTGTTTTTGGGCAGCAAGTACAAGTTATAATACGACTAAACGCTAAAGGTATGTAAAGCCTATTCTTTCGTTCTTTTGGCATGTCCTAGACGTAAGTATGAAATGATATGAACCTTGGGGTAAATTCTATTCTCTAGCTCCATGCATGACTTATGATTCTATATTTCCTTAATGCTATTGTCACGAGCCTACTACATGATTGACTAATGAATGATGTATAGAAGTTCTTACTCTTAAAAGAATGGCATGAACAGAAGCATACTTGACTTTCAAAAACTACATCATGGAAATTGATACATGTACATGAAAGATGAAACGTTCCTTGCTATAACTTATAATGAGAGTTGAAAAGAATTGAATATGGTTATTATCCCAATACTTTAGAGCTGGTTAGTTGCTTATCTATTGAGTCTCAAAAGATGAATTGCATATATGTGGTTGCTTATTATTCTGCTCGTGCTTACCACTATATCCTTCACTGAGTCCCGGGCCAGGACACGTTCTCGTGCGCATATTTACTATATTAATCACCGAGTCCCTCACTAGAGGGCCGGGACACGTTATATATATATATATATACATATGATGATATGATGATGTGATGATATGATGACATGATGATATGGAGATGGTGGCCAGGAGGGCATATTCCCTATTACGGAGTCCCTCACTAGAGGGCCGGGACACGTATTTTTTTATGTTTATGATGCTATGATTTTAATTACCGAGTCCCTTACTAAAGGGCAGGGACACGTTATATATGTTATATACAGAATGATTATGCAGCTTTGATTACAACACTCTACATTGATATTGAAATGAGAATGATACAGATGAAATATGTTCAAAGGCAAATTTTATGAAATTTTGTTTGTTGCATTGGGTCCTATACACCTTGTCTCAGTATGAGTCCATTACTATATTTCATGCTTTACATACTCAGTACATATTCCGTACTGACCCCCTTTCTTCGGGGGGCTGCGTTCATGCCCGCAGGTACAGACGCTCGTTTTGGAGATCCGCCAGCTTAGGATACTTATTCAGCTACTTTGAAGTGCTCCTTTGTTCCGGATCCTAGCTTGTGGTATAACTCCCTTTTGTCGTATATGTATGTGTTTATTCGGGGTACGGCGAGGCCCTGTCCCGTCATATGATACTATCACTACTCTTAGAGATCCGTGGACATCTATGTGGGTCTATGTATAGTTGATGTTGCGTTGTATGAACATGACTTATGTTTGGGGCGTACCCATTCGTGATGGCAGCCTTGTCGGCTTGCATATGTATGTATGTTTGGAATGTTGCGTGTAATGGCAGCCTTGTCGGCTTGCGTATATATAAATATATGTTGTTGTTGAAAATGGTAACTCCTCAGGAGACAGGTGCTTATGACATACAGAATCGTGATAGCTTTAAAATAACGCCCTGCCTTTTTATACAAATAAGTTCATGACATGCTAGTTATAAATGATTACAGTTAACAGGCAATATAAGTGTCCAATTCGGGCACTAGTCACGGCCTACGTGGTTGGGTCGTGACAAAAATCATTGATGTTAGCTTGACTATGTGTGGTTGAATTGAATATAAATGAAATGTCGTCGAATTGTGTAGAAAGGCTTGCTAGTGTTAGAATGCATTTGAAATAATTGTTGAAGTTGGAGATATGATTGTTGGTATTGTTGTTGATAATTTGGCCGAGTTGAATTCTCGGATTTTTTGTTGATAAATTGGCCGAGTTAGATTCTCGGGGATGGTGTATTTACAGGGGAAATGCTGCCGAAATTTCGGCAGAATATAAATGAATTCATTTGAAGGACTAAGGCAAGCATATGTCGATGAGTCTAATGATTATGTCAATTCTCTTGAATGTAGACTAGCAAGTCTGGACAAATAAGCGTAGCTAATTGGACGTGGGACAGGTAAGTAAAGCTTACCTTTTCTTTCTTTTGGCATGTCCTAGAACTAAGTAAGTTATGATACTTATCTTGGGGTAACTCCATTCTTGATTCCGAGCTTGTTAATGATTTTTATTCACTTCTTGATGTGAGTCTAGCCGAGCTTGTGGTATGATTGAATAACAAGAAAAGTCTAAAGAGTTTTGTAAGTAGTAATGTCCCTAACTTTCGTAGACGGTCTCGGATTGCTTGAAAATGGTTGTAGAGGTTCCTATAATGAATAACGTTCATAGCTTTCATGTGCTAACTCGGATTGTTTTGGAAATGCTCGTAGAAGTTTCTATAATGAATAACGTTCATAAATTTCATAAGCGAACTCGGATTGTTTTAGAAACGTTCATGGGGGGGAGGGGGGGAGGGTTCTATAATGAATGATGTCCATAACCATATTTGAAGGGTACTTGGTATGATTGTTGGTTTAATTTTCCAAAAATAGCTTCTGAAACGTTCGTAGAACGTTCTGTTCTTCAAACGCTCATAACTTTCTTATACTAAGTCGGACTGGCCGAAACTTGTTTCCGAGTCTTCAGGCATCGGTAAGTATACTTATACATCGAGTCTTAAAAGTTGATTTATGCGCATTTAGTATCTCACTACTCTGCTCGTCCATATGGTTGTTAACTTTCTTATACTAACTCGGATTTTCTTGAAACGTGTTTGTGGTTTACTAATGATTTCAAGAAAATTACTTCTGTACTAAAGGAAACATAAAGTTGATTTTCAAAATTACTCCGAACGGAGTGCGTACTATTTAGATTTTCAAAACCACTCCGAAGGGGGTGCGAGGTTGTACTATTTCATTTCATATACGACTCATGTTTACATTCCATGGCATCATTATTATTATGTCGGGACCGGCATGCCCGAAGGGGCCAGGGTAGTATTATGTCGGAACCGACATGCCCGAAGGGGCCATCATTATTATTATGTCGGGACCGGCATGCCTGAAGGGGCCAGGGTAGTATTATGTCGGAACCGGCATGCCCGAAGGGGCCATCATTATTATTATGTCGGGACCGGCATGCCCGAAGGGGCCAGGGTAGTATTATGTCGGAACCGGCATGCTCGAAGGGGCCATCATTATTGTTAATGTCGTGAGCGGCATGCCCGAAAGGGCCTGGACTAATATTATTATGTCGCAAGCGGCAAGCCCGAAGGGGCCATCATTATTATAATGCCGGACGCGGCATGCCCGAAAGGGCCATCATCATTATTATTATGTCGGAACCGGCATGCCCGAAGGGGGCCAGGACTAGCATTATTATGCCGGCGACATGCCCGAAGGGGCCATCATTATTACTATGCCGGAAGCGGCCGTCCGAAGGGACTATTGTGATACTAAATTTAGATTGAGTATTCTAGAATTTGTGTATGCCGTATTTATATTTCGTATGCTGGAGGTGGTGTAAGGCACTACGGGGCACGATTTAAAATGTCGTTCCAGGTTACTCCCGGGTTGCTTCTAAACTTGTTTACTGTTATGCTTCTTCTTGTTTATGATTCAGTAATGCCTTACATATTCCGTACTGACCCCCTTTCTTCGGGGGATGCGTTTCATGCCACGCTGGTACACCCAGATGAGTAGAAGACTTTGCTAAAGGTGTTCCAGCGGGATTGGCGAGCTCTATCTCAGTTCGGAGTGTTGCCGGGTCAAAGTACTTATGTCATCGTATTTTTGTATATGCTAGAGACTTTGCAGACAGTGTTCTGTGGATAGGGCGTCGAGAAGTGCGAATCATTATAGATGTTAAAAGAGTATGTATTTTCAGATGATTTCAGTTGGTAAAAAGTACGTAATTGATTGAAAGTTTTAATAATCTGTATAAAGACAATGATTTCTATTTGGGAAGGTTTCATGTTTTAAAAGTTTTTAAAATGACAGATTTGGGTAAAGCGAACGTTTAAGGGTTCGCTCGACTCTGATGAGAGTCGGGTGCCCATCATGCCCTATTAAGATTAGGGTGTGACAAGAAGGGTGGTGCTCGCTGGTTAGCCCCGGGTACCCGTCACGGCCCCTAGCCGGGTCGTGACCAACGTGGTATCAGAGCAGTTCAGTCCTAGGAAGTGTCTACGAGTTGTGTCTAGTAGAGTCTGGTTTATGGTGTGTTGCGCGCCACGCTAATAAACAAGAGGCTATAGGGCATTTAGGAAAAATGACTATCTTTCTTCTTATGAGATCGTGCGATGGAGCCGTGTAAAAGATTTTATCCTCCCTAATAGTGTGTTGTGATTTCAGAAATGCCACCAAAGGGAAAGGCTAAAGCCTCCTAGAAGGGCAAGACTACGATTAAAAGGCGGGCAAAAAGAGAGCCGCCAATGAATGTAGATGAGGGTGAATCACATAATGAGGCTCCATCTAATGCTTCTTCTACTCCACCTATTACCGAAGAACAAGAAGGGGCTTCAGCTCCAGCTCCTATGCCTCCAGTTCCTCCACCGGCTACTTCGGGTCAACAAATGACCGAAGCTATTCACTTATTGATACAGTTGGTTGCCACCCAGGAACATCGGCAGAATGCGGGCCCAAGTGATAAGTCAGCTAGTACTAGAGCCCGTGATTTTATGAGTCTGAATCCTCCAAAGTTTTTCGAGTCAAAGCCGGATGTAGACCCGCAAGGTTTCATTGATGAGATGTTGAGGACATTGAAGATTATTCATGCCTCCAAGACTAAATCTGTGGAGTTGGCATCTTATGGGCTCCGAGAGTGGCGATATTGTGGTATAACAATTGGATAGCATCGAGAAAAGAGAATGCACCTCCTCCCATTTGGCAAGAATTCGTAGATGCTTTCATTCGCCATTATTTGCCACCCGAGGTCCACCGAGCTAGAGCGGATAGATTTCTAAATTTGAAGCAAGGAAATATGAGTGCCGGGGAGTATAGCCTGCAATTTAATTCTTTGACTAGATATTCCCCGACTATGGTGGCCAACATGGGAGATCGGGTACATAGATTTGTGAGTGGCTTAGGACCACATTTGTTCAAAGATTGTTTGACGGCTTCATTGCAAGATGGGATGGATATTTCCCGCATCCAAGCCCATGCCCAGAATCTAGAAGGACAACAACATCCGCAAAGGGGTGATCGTGATATTGATAGAGGGCAAAGCAAGAGGGCAAGATCTATGGGCGTAGGTAGTGACTACAGAGGAGGATCAAGTTAGCGCCGTTCTAGACACTCAGGCCAGTCGGTGACTAGTGCACCTCCCCGATTTGTAGGTAGGAGATTTAATCGCTCCTTCCGCTCAGGACAGGGGGAGATTATAGCCAGAGGAGACCTCCAGCATCGCGATGCAGTCAGTGCGGTAGATTACACTCCAGAGAGTATTGCCAGGGTTCAGATGCTTGCTATGCCTGTAGCCAGGTTGGGCACATGATGAGAGATTGCCCGTCGATGAGTGGTAGAGTTAGGATTCAGCCCACAGGATCAGTCGCCAGTTCTTCTTCAGTGTGCCCGGTAGGGCAGACTTCTCAGATTCCAGCAGGCCGAGGTAGAGGTCTAGGGGGAGCATCTACTTCAGGTGTCACTCAGCCCCACATTTATGCTTTGGCCGAATGACAGGATATTGAGTCCTCCCCAGATGTGGTTACAGGTACATTGTCCGTGTTTTCTCATGATGTGTATGCATTGATAGATCCGAGTTCTACCCTATCTTATATTACTCCATATGTTGTTGGTCGTATTGGGGTGAAACCCGAGCCAATTAAACCTTTTGAGGTTTCTACTCCGGTTGTGATCCCGTGATAGCAAGACAAGTGTACAAAGATTGTGTAATTGTGATATGTGACCACCAAACTAAAGCTGATTTAGTTGAGCTGGAAATGTTAGATTTCGATGTAATTATGGGTATGGATTGGTTGGCCTCGTGCTATACTAATGTTTATTGCCGATTGAAAGTATTTCGATTTCAATTTCCGAGAGAGCCCGTGCTTGAATGGAAAGGTAATACGGCAACTCCAAGAGGTAGGTTTATTTCCTACCTTAAGGCAAGAAAGATGATAGCTAAGGGCTATATTTATCACCAAGTCCGAGTTCATGATACCGAAGAAAAGTCGCCACCATTCCAATCCGTTCCGGTAGTGAACGAATTTCCAGATGTACTTTAAGATGAACTTCCAGGCCTTCCTCCAGAGAGAGAAATTGATTTCGCCATTGATATGTTCCCAGATACCAAGCCTATTTCTATGCCTCCTTATCGAATGGCTCCGGCAGAATTGAAGGAGTTAAAGGCACAACTGAAGGATTTGCTTGAGAAGGGGTTTGTTAGACCCAGTTCGTCACCGTGGGGAGCACCTGTCTTATTTGTAAGAAAGAAAGACGGTTCCCTATGAATGTGCATCAATTATAGGCAGTTGAATAAGGTGACGATAAAGAACAAATATCCTCTCCCAAGGATTGATGATTTGTTTGATCAATTGCAAGGTGCCAAGTGGTTCTCAAAAATAGACTTGAGGTCGGGTTACCATCAAGTGAGAGTTAGAGAAGAAGATATTCCCAAAACAGCTTTCAGATCGAGATATGATCATTATGAATTCCGGGTGATGTCATTTGGGTTAACTAATGTCCCGGCAGTGTTTATGAATTTGTTGAATATTGTATTTAGGCCTCTCTTGGATCTAGTTGTAATAGTATTCATCGATAATATTCTGGTGTACTCTCGCACAGAATCATAACATGCAGATCATTTACGTATTGTCCTTGGAATTCTTCGAACTCGGGAATTGTATGCAAAATTTTCAAAGTGCGAGTTTTGGTTGAACTCTGTGACATTTCTGGGTCATGTTATTTCAGATGATGGCATTCGAGTTGACACTCAGAAAATTGAAGCTGTGAAGAATTAGCCAAGGCCTACGACGCCTACAGAAGTTCGGAGTTTTCTGGGATTGGCAGGTTATTATAGAAGATTTGTAGAGGGCTTCTTATCTATTTCCACCCCATTGACGAAGCTAACACAGAAGTCAGCTAAATTTCAGTGGAATGATACTTGTGAGCGTAGTTTCCAGGAGTTGAAGGACAAATTAACCTTAGCTCCAGTCTTGACACTCCCAGAAGAGCCAGATGGCTATGGCGTGTATTGTGATGCTTCTGGCATTGGGTTAGGGTGTGTATTGATGCAGCATGGTAGAGTTATTTCTTATGCTTCGAGACAGCTACGAAAACATGAAAAGAACTACCCAACTCATGATCTCGAATTGGCTGCAGTTATTCATGCATTAAAAATGTGGAGACATTACCTGTATGGTGTGCATGTTGATATTTATACAGATCACAAGAGTCTCCAATACATTTTCAAACAGAAGGAGTTGAATTTGCGGCAAAGGCGGTGGTTAGAATTATTAAAAGACTATGATGTGAATATTTTATACCACCCTGGAAAGGCAAATGTAGTAGCTTATGTGCTTAGCCGCTGATCAATGGGCAGCCGATATGAAGTTCCTTTGGAGAAGAAAGAATTGATTCATGAGCTCCACCAACTAGCTAATCTTGGAGTACGTTTAGTTTATTCAGGTGATGCAGGAGTTAGTGTTAATAATCCCACAGTTTCGTCCTAGGATATGGAAGTGAAAGAGCGGAAATATGAAGATCCTCAGTTGAGCCATTATAGAGACACATATCATGAAAAAGAAAAGTCCCCATCTGAAACCTCTATAGATGGAATTCTTAGATATCGAGGCAGGCTATGTGTTTCGAATGTTGCAGAATTGCGTCGTCGAATCCTAGAGGAAGCTCATTATTCTCGATATATCTATTCATCCAAGAACGACAAAGATGTATCATGATCTCAAGATGATATATTGGTGGGATGGCATGAAAAGAGACATAGCAGAATTTGTAGCCCAATGTCCAAATTTCCAGCAAGTAAAGATCGAACACCAAAAGCCAGGAGGGTTATTGCAAGCCATGGAAATTCCTACTTGGAAATGGGAAGTAATTAACATTGACTTCATTATAGGATTACCTCGTTCCCGAGGCAAGTATGATTTTATATGGGTCATTGTGGATAGATTGACGAAAGTCGCTCATTTTCTTCTAGTCAGGACCACATACTCAGCAGAAGATTATGCAAGACTGTATATCAAGGAGATTGTGAGACTCCATGGCATTCCGATATCCCTTGTCACAGATAGAGGAGTGCAATTTACAGCTAAGTTCTGGAAATCCTTCCAAGAAGGTTTGGGTACTCAAGTAAGGCTTAGCACGACATTTCATCCACAGAGTGATAGGCAAGCCGAACATACTATCCAGACCTTGCAGGATATGTTGAGAGCATGTGTTCTAGATTTCGGTGGTAGTTGGGATGACCACTTACCCCTTATTGAGTTTGCATATAATAATAGCTACCATTCCAGTATTCAAATGGCTCCATATGAAGATTTATATGGAAGGAAGTGTAGATATCCAATTGGATGGTTTGAAATAGGAGAAGTACAGCTAATAGGCCCTGAGTTGATTCAACAGGCCGTAGAAAAAGTCAAGGTGATCCGAGATCGATTGTTGATGGGCCCAAAGTCGCGAAAAATCTTATGCAGACAACCGCAGGTGAGACTTAGAATTTCAAGTCGATGATTGGGTATTTTTGAAGGTGTCGCCAATGAAAGGTGTGATGAGATTTTGCAAGAAAGGGAAATTGAGTCCCCGCTACATTGGACCCTATAAGATTATCCGCAAGGTGGGTCAAGTAGCTTATGAATTGGACTTACCTCTAGAACTTGAATTAGTTCATCCAGATTTCCATGTCTCAATGCTCCGCAAGTGTGTTGGAGATCCTATGAAGATTGTGCCAATACATGACATTCAAGTGACAAAAAAGCTAGTCTATGAAGAAGTGCCCATTTCCATATTAGACAAGCAAGTACGGAGACTTCGAAACAAGGAAGTGGCCTCAGTTAAGGTCTTATGGCGAAATAACAACCAGGAAGAGATGACTTGGGAGGCGGAAGAGATTATGAAGTCCACATATCTGCACTTATTTCACTCCACGGAAGAGATCCATGATGAGACATCGAGATTATGAGGTATGTACGTTTCCTTTTTATGCATATGGGTCGTGTGTGGCCAATTTATATTACTATTGTGTTGTGGCCCTGTGAGGCAATGTTATTATGGGTTGTTGTGACAGGATGGTAGTGCCATATTATAGGGGAAACCATAGCAAAAATTTTATAGAATTCCCGATGACTTAACATTCGAGGACGAATGTTCCAAAAAGGGAGGAAGAATGTTACACCTCGGAAAATTTCCCCTCAGCGTACAATGAATAGGCCAACAAAGGGTATGATGTATACGATGTTCTGATAAGTAAGAAATAGCATTTTATGACCCTAATCGAGATTTAAAATACATTTAAGGTAAGGGAAGAAAGTTGTTAAGGAAAGCAGGTTATATGTTGTGTGTCGGGCAAGAATTTCGAGTATCGAATTAATGAGAGTTTAAAGATGTTTTGGAGAAGAGTTATAACGACCATTATATTGTTAATAAAATTCTAAACAAGTGTTAATAAGGTTCCATAAGGATCGGAGATCAAACGAAGTGACGAAAATAAGATTCAGTGAACTGATGGGTTATACGGTCGATTATATGGTCCGTATAATGTTATACGGTCCGTATAATAGACCGCAGAACCATCACAGTGAAGGTCCCTCACTGGTGGGATTATACGGTCACTTATACGGACCAAATAAATTTATACGGACCGTATAATGTGCCGTACAATGGTTACAGAGAAGAGAAACTGAAGGGTCCATTTCACGGTCACTTATACGGACCGTATAAGTGTCTGTATAATTACCCGACAGAATCAGATTTTAAGTTATTAAAAGAAGACCCAAGTTCATTTTATTTCATTTCTCTCCTACACAAGTCAAGAACTCTCTAGAATGTTCTCTACTCTTCATCCACAAGAACACAAAGGAAATTGATGATCAACTTCATCAAACCAACAAACATCAAGAATAAAGTCATCTAAGCCAAGAAATTTCAAGAGAAGTGAATTAGGGTTTTGGTGCAAGAAAAACAATACCACTCAAGGCTTGTTCCTACAATATCTAAGGTAAGTTTTATGATATTTTCATGATGTTTAAGATATTGAGAAGTTGAAACACTTGGATTGTAGAAGAATATAGAAAGTGGGTCATAAATGTGGGAATAGTGCTATTGTTGAGTAGTAGTTTGGAATGAATCATGAATATGGATATGTTGTGATTGTAAGTAGGTTATGAATGACATTTAGAACATGGAATGAGTATGATATGTGAAAGAACGTAATAGTGAATTATGACCATGATTATGGGGAAATTGAAGTGAAATTATGAAATGTGGATAATGTAGATAAATAATGATTGTTATTTATGATATTATGAATGATGTTACGGATGTTTGGGAGTTGATATGGAATATGGAGGAAGTCATATAAACAAAGGAAATGCTGCCCAATTTTCTCTAACTTTAGTAAGCACGTTCTTATAATCGCTTAGCTAATGTTAATGCGAATTCTTTTGAAGGTAAAGACGTGAACATTAAAGGAGAATGAGCAAGCAATAGAGTAGTTAAACGACAAAGGTATGTGAGGCTAGTCCTTTCTTTCTAAGGCATGAATCTTATGGTATGAATTTTCTCCTTCTTCAAGAATCTCCTGATTTTGGTTCTCCAATGAAGTGTTTAGCAATACTTTAAATTAGTGTTGCTGAAGCATCTTCCATTGTTTCTTCAACATCTACTTGGTTAGCTCCTTCCATTTTTAAAACAGTACCTATGGTTCCCAAAATGATTTGTTCATTTATATCTCGGGTAACCAAAAAATTATTGATAAAACAAATCCCATCATTACAGATGTGGGCTTTAGATAATTTGTAATCTATTTTAAGTTTTTCTCCAGTGGCGGAGTATAACTTAGAATTACTTTTTTCTAATTACTTAGTAGGTATTAATCCTTCCATGATGCATGTTTTATCTACTCTTGAGTCAATTAAAGCTAATTTATTAAGCGTTATGTTTCCTACTTTCAAAGTAATAGGAACATGCCACCTTTGCAATTTGACTATAGCTACAGTTTGATCTGTATTATTATTAACAGATGTTTCTACAATTTCATCAGTTTCTTGATGATCTATAGAATCGTTATTGTCGGAATGATTATCTTCACTATCTTCTCCAAGAGTTTCTTTTATTGTCTAAGATAATACTTGGTCAGTTAGATAATCCATTTCAACTTTGTTAAGTCTTGATTTAACATTTTTAATTTCCTTTTTTACTTAAATTAATTCACATTGTAAATCCTTGATAGTAGGTTTCTCATCATTGGAGGAAAACCTGTTCATAACATTTTTCATGTTAAAAGGTTCAATCGAAGATTTTTCCTTGGATTGATTAAGGATTATACTTTTTAATTCAATTAGATAGTTCTTTCTAGCCTCATCATCCGTGATATGAGTGACAAGATCAAGAAGAAATTCTTTTGATTCTTTAGTTATAACGTTAATTGAATTCTGGCTGCAGGTGCATATAGCTCCTGTACAGTCGCAATCTTCAGATTCAGAAGTGTTGGAACTGTATTCTGATTCAATTTCCATATCACTAATTTCACTAGAAGAAGATGAAGTGTTATCATTTTCTTCTAAAATAGTGTAGAGTTCATTTTTTATTTTGTCATCAACTTCAAGAAGATTTATTTTCTTCTTTTTCCTATTATTGACTCGACACTCATTAGATCTATGGCATGTTTTGCCACATGTCCAGCAAGTATCACCAGAGTTCTTCTTTGGTGTTCTTTTAAATCTTTTCTTTTTATAAGAACTATCTACATTCCTCTTCTTCCTATAAAGAGATTTTGAATTAGTAGATTTTTTTGCTATTAATTTACTCGATTTTTTGGATGGGGCAGAGATTTTCTCATAACCAAGGTCTTGACAAAAACTTCCTAAATCCTTTCGAGATTGTTGTTGATCGTTTTTGAAGAAATGTTTCAGTTTTAAATTTCTGCATAGATCTAATCTCGTAACATTAATATAACTAATTATATCACCATAGGTTAGGTTTTCATATGGGATTCTCCCATTGAACCTATCCTTGATTTTAGTTCTAACCTTTTTGGCGAATAATGAAGGTAGACCGCTAATAAATATTTCTTTCCAGAAATCATTACCACAGTCTTCTCTTATCATAACTTTTTCTAAGAACATATCTTTATACCACCTAGAGTTTTAACTTCTTTAGTACCAGTTTTCTTTGAAGTCTTTGCTTCAGTTATTTTTAATTGTTTATTAATTTTATCAAGAAAATCTTCTTCAAGATTAAACTTTTCAGTTAATTGTGGGAATTTTTCTTTAGAAATTTCTGGGAGTTTAAAAATCGGATGTTTCTCCATACCAGTACTAGTTGTATCTTTTGTTGGAGCTATTTGTTTATTAGTATCTTTTACCAATTGGTTTGATACTACATGTAAAAGCTGGTTTGTATAATTACTTTGTTGAATGAATTTGTTAATGTCCTTAGTTTTTGGATCACTATCAATATTGGTTCCTTCTCTTTTAAAAGGGGTTGCAGTAATTATTTCTTTACCTACTGGAATATAAATTTCTTCTAATGGTGGGACAGTTGATTCAACTATTCCCTTGGCTTTTGTATGCCATTTGTTGACTAACATGGACAAGGATTCCTTTTGGTTTGGAATTTGTCCTGTTAATTCGAACCATTTGAAAAATCTTATATTACTCTTACATCTTGTTATGTCACTAATCCAGTTAGCTTTAAAATCTATTCTAGCTTCAAAGCTATAGGTATCCATGTACCAGTATAATTTCTTTTTATTCCTTGGACTTTTCATTTCTTTGTCTAAGGATAAAAGATTTGGTTTGAAACCATTGGATCTAAGCATACCTAGTGAATCTCCTGGTTTAGCAATGTATGAACTTGAGACTACCAAGACATGTTAAGTGTTTCTCATATAAATTCTAGATTGTGCTATAGAGCTTGAACTTCCTTTAGGATCATTCTAACATGTTCGTTGCTCGTGCTTTTGTCACGACCCGGCTAGGGGCCATGACGGATACCCGGGGCTAACCGCCGAGCACCACCCGTTCTACTACTCATCATACTCATTAAACGTTCTTTTATCAAATTCATACTCAAATCATAAAACAAATAATTTTTCTTTAAGAACATAAATACTTTTATATACATAAGCCCTTCGGCTATCAAAATTATATATATATACATACATAATGGCAACCTCGTGAGACCATATAACCCACACTGCGTATCTACGAGCCTCTATTAGAGTACTAGACATATGGACGGGACAGGACCCCGTCGTGCCCAAACATACATATACATATATACCAAAAGAATAATCAATGGCACCTCCGAAAAATGGAGTGCTCTTCAAATCGGCTAAAAGCTCCTACGAGTCTGGATCGCCTCCCTGTCTACCTGTGGGCATGAACATAGCGTCCAAAGAAAACGGACATCAGTACGAACATTGTACTAAGTATGAAAGGCATAAACAATAATGAAACATCAATGAAATGAGGAGGCATCAAATGAGGAGCAATATGTAACTAACTGTGAATCATAAAAGAAATAATGCATGCTTGCTTACTTTCATAATCATCATCATCTCATGTATGCGTAAATATATATAAGCAGCCTGACCATATAGGTACGGTGTGATAATCAATAACATTAGCCTGCGCCTAGGCCTCCCACGTCCAGGGTACCATCTCATGCTGCCCACTAGTGGTGTCTGCCCATGCTATCTGGCCATGGTGTATACACTGCCCGTCTTAGCGGTGACTGCCCGGCCATATAGGCGCGGTGTTATATCATCATAATATGCTCATCATAATACATGCATAAAGACTCAAGGACAACTATATTTTATCGGGGTGACGTAAGGTCGTGGACCCCCGATTCCATTATGGAGCATTCATAAACATTCCGCCTCACCTTGAAGGAATTAGCATAAGGTGAGTGTATATAATGATCAACATTAATAGATTATAAATAGCATCATTAACTTTATAAGAGCATCATATCATGGACTCTAGGATTTTTAGACTTAAGCTTATCATCATTATTATCATACTCATAGTGTATATCCTATCTCATATGGCTATTTATAAACAAGAACTCTTAGTTTTCTTGAAGATAGGAAATTCTTGAAGAAGGAGAAAATTCATACCATAAGATTCATGCCTTAGAAAGAAAGTACTATCCTCACATACCTTTGTCATTTAACTACTCTATTGCTTGCTCATTCTCCTTTAATCTTCACGTCTTTACCTTCAAAAGAATTCGAATTAACATTAGCTAAGCGATTATAAGAACGTGCTTACTAAAGCTAGAGAAAATTGGGCAGCATTTCCTTTGTTTATATGACTTCCTCCATATTCCATATCAAATCCCAAACATCCGTAACATCATTCATAATATCATAAATAACAATCATCATTTAAAGGGGTCAATGTCGCAAATTTCCCAGAAGGTAACACTTGGATTGTAGAAGAATATAGAAAGTGGGTCATAAATGAGGGAATAGTGCTATTGTTGAGTAGTAGTTTGGAATGAATCATGAATATGGATATGTTGTGATTGTAAGTAGGTTATGAATGACATTTAGAATATGGAATGAGTATGATATGTGAAAGAACGTAATAGTGAATTATGACCATGATTATGGGGAAATTGAAGTGAAATTGTGAAATGTGGATAATGTAGATAAATGATGATTGTTATTTATGATATTATGAATGATGGTACGGATGTTTGGGAGTTGATATGGAATATGGAGGAAGTCATATAAACAAAGGAAATGCTGCCCAATTTTCTCTAGCTTTAGTAAGCACGTTCTTATAATCGCTTAGCTAATGTTAATGCAAATTCATTTGAAGGTAAAGACATGAACATTAAAGGAGAATGAGCAAGCAATAGAGTAGTTAAACGACAATGGTATGTGAGGCTAGTCCTTTCTTTCTAATACATGAATCTTATGGTACGAATTTTCTCCTTCTTCAAGAATTTCCTATCTTCAAGAAAACTAAGAGTTCTTGTTCATAAATAGCCATATGAGATAAGAGATACACTACGAGTACGATAATAATGATGATAAACTTAAGTCTAAAAATCCTAGAGTCCATGATATAATGCTCTTATAAAGTTAATGATGCTATCTATAATCTATTAATGTTGATCATTATATACACTCACCTTATGCTAATTCCTTCAAGGTGAGGCGGAATGTTTATGAATGCTCCATAATAGAATCGGGGGTCCACGACCATATGTCACCCCGATAAAATATAATTGTCCTTGAGTCTTTATGCATGTATTATCATGAGCATATTATGATGAGCATATTATGAATGATGTTACGGATGTTTGGGAGTTGATATGGAATATGGAGGACGTCATATAAACAAAGAAAATGCTGCCCAATTTTCTCTAGCTTATGTCACCCCGATAAAATATAGTTGTCCTTGAGTCTTTATGCTTGTATTATCATTATTGTTTATGCCTTACATACTCAGTACAATGTTCGTACTGACGTCCGTTTTCTTTGGATGCTGTGTTCATGCCCACAGGTAGACAGGGAGGTGATCGAGACTCGTAGGAGCTATTAGCCGATTTGAAGAGCACTCAATTTTCCGGAGGTGCCATTGATTATACTTTTAGTATATATGTATATGTATGTTATGGCACGACGAGGTCCTGTTCCGTCCATATGTCTAGTACTCTAGTAGAGGGTCGTAGATACGCAGTGTGGGTTATATGGTGTCACGAGATTTCCCTTATGTATGTATACACATATATATATTATTTTGATAGCCGAAGGGCTTATGTATATAAAAGTATTTATGTTCTCGAAGAAAAATGATTTCTTTTATGATTTGAGTATGAATTTGATAAAAGAACGTTTAATGATTATGATGAGTAGTAGAACGGGTGGTCCTCGGTGGTTAGCCTCGGGTACCCGTCATGGCCCCTAGCCGGGTCGTGACAAAAGCACGAGCAACGAACATGTTAGAACGATCCTACAGGAAGTTCAAGCTCTATAGCACAATCTAGAATTTAGATAAGAAACACTTAGCATGTCTTGGTAGTCTCAAGTTCATACATGTGGGCGCCTACACAAGCACGAAGAGGACTCCACTAGACACAGCTCCACAGATAATCCTAGGACACTTAAACTTTGGCTCTGATACCAAGCTTGTCATGCCCTAAAACCCACCCTAGACATGACCGGCATCCGATGTGATGAACAACATTGGAAGAACCTTATAAATCAATAACGTCGAGCCCTTTTCCAATAATCTTTTACGACTTAATTAAACAAGTGATAAATAACTAAATAAAATCTAAGATCACAATTATGAAAGAAAATCAGCAGAAGTTAATATAAATGAATAGTTATGAATGTGGAAAACGCCTAAAAAATTCATAGGAGACTTCAACATCTACCCACAGTATGACACTTGTCTATGGAGCTTCTAAGAAAAATAAACTAACTCAGAAAAATAAACTAACTTAGGACACAGCCCGAAACTACTAAGGAGAAATAACTGACTCAATGAAAAACCACGAACAAATGTGTGGGCTCACCAACAATCTGGAAAGCAGTAAGTACTCCAAATCCGCGAGATCTGTCTATACCTGCTCTTCTTCGCTACCTAACAAACCATAAAAAACAACAATGGTATGCCTGAGTACTGTGTACCCAGTGAGTGCCTCAGGGACAATAAGTAATATAACAAAATAATACAATAATGATTAGTTAAAACAGTTCCAATAGAATAATTTGAAATCAAAGATAAGATCAATCGTACAACTCAAAATCATTAATAGAAAACCATCAAGACAAGTATATATCTTTTCCAATTTACTGTACCATTTATTACCGTTCGAGTCTTTTCCATTCGAGTTCAACATTTTCAACAAGCCAATTACAGGCAAACGAGTTCATTGTTTTTAATAAGCCACTCATAGGAAAACGAGTTCATTGTTTTCAATAAGCCACTCACAGGCAAACAAGATCATTATTATCAATAAGCCACTCACAGGAAACAAGATACGAAACAAGCCACTCACAGGCAACCAAGATATGAAACAAGCCAGTCATAGGCAATAAAGATACGAAACAAGCCACTCACAGGCTAATAAAAGTATAACACATGCCAATATAGGCCCAAACAAGTGAAACAAAGGGATGACCACTTAAGGCTCCCTAAACCAGCATAGAAGCACCACATCGAGGTTGTCACCCTCGAAGGCTATCCTTCCTCCTGAATAGCTAGGAAAAACCACATCGAAGTTATGAACTCACGATGACTACTCTTCCTCTCGTATGGCTAGGCAAATACCACACTGGGGTGTGTAACCCACGATGTCCACTCTTCCTCCCGAATGACTAGGCAAACCCCACTAGGATCCATAGTGACTACCCTTCCTCCCGAGGAGCTAGGCCAAACACAAACAATAGAGAATCATAGCAAAGCAGCCAATTCATAATCACAGCATAGAAGTCGAATCTCAAATCATGGAATGGAAGCCGAATCACAAGTCATATAATGATAGTTAAGTTATTCATTAAGGATTATGTTCATTATCCCATTATAGGGGTTCATCAAGTCATTCAATTTTTAGAAACCGAATTCGCTTTTTTAAACAAGTTTCAAGTTCAACATAATCTATTATAGAGCATTCCCATGAGATAGTCAAGCTTTCCAATTATCAAGTTTAAACATCCCTTATGGGGTAATTTGAATTCAAACACCAAGCTTTATATCACAATTTTTCAATCATCCTTTAGAGAGAAATACAATCATGAATTTATAAATGTGTATGCGTGTGTATATATATATAATATCTAGTACAAATAAGGTTTAATGTGGGTTTGTCCCTCACACACACAAACCACAACCAAAGTCACGCAAATCATTAAAAAGGGTCTATTCAAAAAGAGACATACAAATCACCTTTATAGTCAAAAAGGACTTTTAAAAGAGACATAAGTCCAAAGAAGGTTTTCAAAAGAGACATACCTCAAATCCCGCTAAAAGCTAGAAAAAAAGGAATTCCAAAGGTTCAACAATCAATCTACAATGGATTTAGATGAGAAAGATTAAAGCTTTATTCGTTTCTACGAACTCTTTATAGGTTTCGAAAAACTAGGGCTTTTCTAAGCCTATAAATGTGTTCTTGAACCCTTCCATGAATCACTAGCGGATTCTAACCTTGTAGAACTTTCTACTCTAATCCAAACTTAACAATAAACTCAGGAAACTTAGAATTCTTACCTTTTAGATGAATTCCACACACCTTTCTTCTTCCTCTTCTTGAATTTTCAAGAACCTAGGGTTTGGAGAGATGATTTATGATCAAGAAGAGATAAACTTTGGTGATGATGAACTTTGGTGAATTATTGATGGAGATTGAGTATAGACTAACCTTAGGGTTAGAGAGACTTCTTTAGTGTTCTTTTCCTCAAAACAATTTGTTTAAAACGAAGTGGGAATGAATATAATGAAGTTAGGGTTTTAAAACGTCATTTCCGGTGCGTGGCCGTGCATCTGGAGGCCCACTTCGCTCAGCTGGTCGTGCAGTGAAGGCAGTAACACTGCCTCTGGTGCGCGATCGCGCACCTGAAGGGCACTTCGCGGAGACTGCGTAACATCTAGTAAAACGGGCATAACTTGTAGCACATAGCTCTGTTTGATCTCCATAACATATGCTTGGAAAGATATTTCAAGGTCCTACAACTTTAAGGTGTTGAGTTTTCTAAAATTCCTAACGTAATTATCCGATAACTGGCCATAAGTATAGACTGTCTCAAACTTAGACGAATTTAGAAAGCCTTAAGAACTTCATTTTTTGGTTTGACTTCAAAACGACTATTTATCACCTGAATTCATCCCGAATGGATTCATATGGATAAAATATCAACTTAATATTAGTTTTCATACATTCACAACTAACTCAAATTTACGGGATGTTACATTTATTGTTTACATGTTTATCTTACTTTATGGTCTTCATATACGTTAACTAATCTTAGTCGGCCTATAAATACCTACCCATACGTGTTGTTTGTACTCACCTACACTTCCTGCATTCTTAGGTACTAGGTTGGTGTCACGACCCGCCTAGGGGGCCGCGACGAGCACCCGGTGCTAGCCCACCCGGGCACCCCTTGACTCATACTTATGCTTACATCTAAGTGAGCCACATAATTAGACATACATTTTCTTTCATTCACCAAACTAGTCGCATCGGACAATCACATCTTTAAATCATCATTGGCATTTATGCCACATCAGATGTACATAAGCCGACAAGGCTACCATAAGGTGTACAAAATATAGGCCGACAAGGCCAGATATATCTAACCGTATACATGTGACTACGAGCCTCTAAGAGTATAACAAAACATATGAGCGGGACAAGACCCCGCTATGCCCATAATTATATACACAAAAGAATAAGTACCCAAAAGCTATGGCTCCGGAAGAAAAGGAGCTCTGCAATGAAATCTCTGAATAAACAGCTATGGATCAAGTATATCTCCCTGTGCACCTGCGGGCATGACGCAGCGTCCACAAACAAAAGGACGTCAGTACGAAGAATGTACTGAGTATGTAAAGCATGATCAACATCGATATATAAGCATAGTAAACAACATGTGAAGTAGCATAGGAGGGGAAGACAATAATGTCATCATCATTGCACTTACCTACCTTTCATAGG
This sequence comes from Lycium barbarum, assembly GCF_019175385.1. Taxonomy (NCBI): domain Eukaryota; kingdom Viridiplantae; phylum Streptophyta; class Magnoliopsida; order Solanales; family Solanaceae; genus Lycium; species Lycium barbarum. The sequence goes on along the minus strand of NC_083337.1, from coordinate 95,618,664 downwards.
AAATTCCCATTTCTCATGCGTATTTAATAATAGTGCTCGCATTAGTATACATGCCGCTATTCGCATTCATATACATAGTCTTTTCACATTCATATTCATATTATATACATAGCCATACACTTATATACATACATACGTAGCGTAACCGACCATAAGGTTTGGTGTCTCATACATACTTGGCCAACCAAGGCTCAATGTTATATCTACCTGGCCCTACCAAGGCTTCAGGGTTATCCGTACCATCTGTAGATGTGTGCGCGCGTTACGTAATCATATACATACATATATATAAACATATACTCTACCCGGCACCATAGGCTCGGGGTTTCATTATAGCCCTTTATAGGCACACATACATCTAATAGCCCGTAGGCACCTTTAGCATCATTATTATTATCATTATCATGACTATCATCATCATTATCGTTACATCTATATCATAGGCTTACTCGTTATGTGAGGAGCGTAGTACAAACGTAGTACATATCGAGGATTGTGAGCTTATGAGCTCGGAGATCAATCATTTGGAGACAACATACTCGTATAGAGGATTTAGGAATTTGGCCAAAGAACCATGCCTTATGAAAGAAGGGTTAGCCTTACATACCTTTTTGTCGAACTATTCTACACTTGCACGTCCCCTTCCAATGTTAGCGTTTCTACCTTCATTAATATCATAACAATGGCCATTAGTCATTCACATTATCCATATTATCTAGATTTCTCAACTTGCTTCTAATTCATCCATATTCAAGGTCATAACACCCAACTTCGTCCATCCGTCTAAAGTGTCTAGTTCATGATCTTAATACCATTTATAACACATTCATATCACAACACAACAACATTCGTGATTCAATTAAAACTATTCCTCAAAATGTCACTATTCATCATTCATGACCTAGTTGACCATATTTTCTACAATCCATGCATTTCAATTCTCCAATATCTTAAACATCATATAAATATCATGAATCTTACCTTAGAAGTTGTACGAACAATCTTTAGTTGATAATACTCCACTTTGAGCAAAACCCTAGTTTTTCTCCATTTGGATTTCTTGACTTGGATGACCTTTGATGATGTTCTTACTCTTGATTCACTTTGTTTTATGTTGTTGATGACTTATGATCCTTGAAAGCTTGGATAATAAATGTAGAGAGAGGTTTTAGAGAGAAGGTGTGTAATATGGAAATGAAATAAAACAAGTGTTGGTCCCTTTATTTATTGAATTGCAAAATCTGTGCTGCGGTGAACAGTGGTCGTAAACTGAGTTTACGACCACGTATTCCATTTTACGGTTCTCCCTTGCGATCGTCTTTAACCTTTTCAAAAACCAGAAACTTTGGCTGCTTGCATGGTGATTTACGACCGTGGTTTACGGGCCGTAAATCACATTACGGTCCGTAAACCAGATCGTATTTTACCATTTCCTCAACTGGCAGAAAGTTGAAGGCTTGTCACGACCCAAACCCCGTGGGCCGCGACTGGTACCCTAACTGGGTACCCACACGTTCCTACCCGATCGAATTCGAATCATACAGATTTTTCTTTTTTTTTTTTAAAACAGAAGTTACAGAAGTAGGCCGATACAACTACGGCACGCGCGCAAACATATATATATCAGGACATACAGAAACATACAGATAAGCCGATAAGGCTAACATACAGACGAAACCCGTAACCCACACATCTATCTACAGGCCTCTACAGACATACAGAATCATATGACGGGACAGGGCCCCGCCGTACCCAGAATATCCATACATACAGAGTATACAGAAGACAGAAGATATATGTACCAAAAGTATACCCTCCGGATCAAAGGAGCTCTTCAAACAGCAGAATTAGAACCCTACGTTGGCGGCGTATCACCTGGTGCGTCGGTACCTGCGGGCATGTGGCGCAGCCCCCGAAGAACGGGGGTCAGTACGAAAAATGTACCGAGTATGTAAAGCAAAACATAACAGATATAAACATAGTCCGAACCGGAGTCACAGAAATATAACGAACAGAACCATAAATCAGACTGACGGACAGAGTCAAGATCCAGACAGACATACAGAACCATGTCCCATACAAATAAACAGAATTATGGTTCGGACATACAGACGGAATCATAATATGGACAGACGGGCTGAATCAGAATCCATACGGACATACAGAATCAGAATCCATACGGACATACAGACGTAGTCGTCTTTCAGACGGACAGACAGAAGTATGCCGGACAGAATTATGCATGCAGAGTAGTACAGAGTCATACAGAATCATACAGAGGCATGTGCTTATATAAATATAGATAGCACACGCATACATTCATACAGATCCCAGCCCTGTCTGGGGGCGCGGTAACAGAACCCGGCCCTCTTAGTACGGGACGCGGTGGACAGACAGAATCAGATCAGATCATATGCCATCCTGGCCGCCATCCCCATACACAGATCATAATATCATACAGATATACAGATCCCGGCCCGTACGCCGAGGGACGCGGTGAACAATGCAGAGAAATATGCACGATAACAGAACCTGGCCCGGGACGCAGTGAAGGAATGCATTGAGACAGACACGAACCGATAAATGAGAAACTACTTACATACAGACTCAATCAAACTGAAGGGTGCCAAACGGCGAGTCAAAATCAGAGTATCCAGGTAGTATGCATAGTACGCGCCTATATCCTACTTGGGAAGGCACGACAGATTGTTAGCAGAATCAGATTCTCAGATGTTCAGAAATCATTTTGTAAGAATTGCATAAAAATAGTTGTATCATAATCAAAATAATAGTTCAATTGTTTTCTGAGAAAATCGGACAAAAGGGAAGTATTTAAAGTATTACAGAAGATATCGGGCCTTGTGGGCCCGCCTCGGACCAACTCGAGGCAACATATGTAAATTATCGCTAATAGACCTTATGAGGTCATCCATAATCGTTTGGAAGTGTTCCGACTCCTTTTAGGGAGGTTTTGTACAAAAACTCACTTTAAAGGCATTTTGCAAGAAAATAGCTTCAAATGAATTGAAGGAATTGGAGCGGTTTTCCGTCTCGAATTCCGGGGAACGGAGTCGTACTTAAGGCTCGCGGCCGAGCCTATCACATCCAGAACATGCCTAAGAACAAAGGGAAAGGCTCCACATACCTCGATAACGCGTTACACTCGCTTGGCGTCAATCCAAATTTCGTCCAAAATCTGGATATGGTCAAGTTTACCATTTGTTAGTTTCATTCTTTCAATATTCCAACTTTACACATACTTGCCTACCGAAATTTCGGCAGCATTTCCTCTGTATATTCGACATCCCCGAGACTTAGCTCGGCTCAATTCATCAACACAACAACCCAGAAATGACATCCAAACAACAACAAACATCAAGACATACACTAAGGCATCATTAGCCATCTTTCGACACAACGAAACATTTTTCGTTTCAAACTTGCATTTCCAAACCAAACTTATTATTTTCATATCCACTATCCATCAAAATCATTACGACATACATCGGAGGCATCTATACCATTTTCACATAATACTCATAAGATACACAAACATTCAAACCTTCCATTAAGTCACTACTTTTCCAATCTTTTCCTAACTTTCAACATACAAGTTCATAAACACATTTCCATATTCCAAGTTCATTATCATTAATCATAATTTCAAGAAATCACGCTAAAGCGACATACTTTCCGACAACAACCTAACCAACAAATTCTTCGTTTTAGCTTAACCATTATCCTTCCATCTACTTCACAAAGTCATAACAACACAAATATTGCATTAAATAAATTCAACCCATCCACTTTCATATAAGGCACCACACGGCCAACATGCAATATCCCCCAACTTCCATTAATTCATCCCACTTTCATTCCTAATACAATTTCTTCCATAACTACAACAAGATTTCAACAAAACTTCAACTCATCACAAGTATACAACACACACACACACACGGTCAAAACCTCCCACACGGCCAACACATATTCACACACATAACACACAAGTTTCATACTTCTTACTCAATTCCACACTCTACAACATGCATACACCTTCCATAACATAACAAAGGCATGAAATTCTTACCTTTTCTTCAAATTCTTCACTTGGAGGATGAAATTGTTTTCTTGCCACAATATTTATGTCAACTTGTAGAGGGCCTTGCACTTAGTCATAATCTCACAAGGGATGGATTTTTGAACCAAAGAATTGGCTCCAAAAATTTTTTCTTTCTTTTTCTTTTCTCTTCTTTCTCACCCGAATTGGTCTTTTTTTTTTTTTTTGCCTTGGCTTTTGCTTTGTGTTTCTTGAATGTTCTTAATACTTATCCATGTTATATAATTTCCCATGGAATTTAATTAATCCATGGGCTTGGACATATGGTGGCCGGTTGGGCCCCTTAAGTTGGGCCTCCATTCACTTAATTTTTTTTTTAGCCCAAAATGATTTGGCTAATTATTTTGTAATTCATAAAGCAAGTTTCCAAAATTCCAATTTTGCCCTTGGCCTCCTTTCGTAATTCCACACCATTGAATTCATAACCTACACATTCATACCAAGTAAGGTCCAATTGTGGCCTTATTCATCACAAGTCAATTTATCTTGAATTTTTCGAATAAACGAAAAATGTTGGATGTAACAAGGCTTGCTTGCCAGTTTACGACCTGGCAGTTTACGGACCATATACCAGTTTACGGTCCGTATTTGCACTTTACGACCACTGGGCAGATTGCAATTCTACAACTTTCCATATTTCTTAGACTTCTCATTTTAATCACCCATATCCAGGCACATGCATTGCTCACCATACCTTGCCTTATCTTAGCCAACTTTCTCGTCTTACGTCGGATTCCTTTGAAATCTCGCCTAAGGTCATCAAACGTCGTTTCTTGCTCATGGACATCATACACCCATACTTATCACTAGTTCGTCACTTACGTACCAACGGAAAATTTTTCCGAGGTGTAACATTCTTCCCCCCTTAAGAACATTCGTCCCCGAATGTTAAGGTGCTCGGGAATTCTACAAACATTTCGCCAGAGGTTCCCCTATAACATGGCACTACCATCCTGCCACAACAACCCATAATATCGATGCCACACAGGGCCACAACATAATAACATAAAATTTTGGCCACACATGACCCAAAAGCATAAAAGGAAAACATACATACCTTATGATCTTGACGTCTCATCTTGGGCTTCTTCCAAGGGCTAAAATAAATGTGGGTATTTGGATCGCATACTTTCTTCTGCTTCCCACGTCATTTCCTCTCGATGGTTATTTCTCCACAAAACTTTAACTGAGGCCACTTCTTTATTTCTAAGCCTCCGTACTTGCCTATCTAATATGGAAATGGGTATTTCATCATAAGTCAATTTCTCTATCACTTGTACATCATTTACTGGGACGATCCTAGTAGGATCTCCAATGCATTTTCGGAGCATCGAGACGTGAAACACTGGGTGGACTGACTCTAATTCCGGAGGTAGTTCTAATTCATAGGCCACCTTGCCTATTTTGCGCACAATCTCATATGGCCCAATATACCGAGGACTAAGTTTCCCCTTTTTGCCAAATCTCATAACGCCCTTCATTAGCGACACTTTCAAGAACACCCAATCTTTCATTTCGAACTCTAAGTCCCTTCGACGATTATCCGCATAGGACTTTTGACGACTTTGGGCTGCTAACAACCGATCTTGTATGAGCTTAACTTTCTCTATAGCTTGCTGGACCAAGTCTGGCCCTATTTACTTAGTTTCTCCGGTTTCAAACCACCCGATTGGGGATCTACACTTTCGCCCATATAAAGCTTCATACGGTGCCATCTGAATACTGGAATGATAACTGTTGTTGTAAGTAAATTCAATGAGTGGCAAATGATCATCCCAATTTCCTCCAAAATCTATCATACATGCCCGTAACATATCTTCAAGACTCTGAATAGTACGTTCGGCTTACCCATCGGTCTGTGGGTGAAATGCCGTACTAAGGCTAACTCGGGTCCCTCAACCCTCTTGGAAAGACTCCCAAAATTTTTCTGTAAACTGAGTACCTCTATCAGAGATAATAGATACCGGAACGCCATGGAGTCTCACTATCTCTTTAAGGTAAAGCCTTGCATAATCTTCTGCCGCATAGGTCGTTCTGACCGGTAAGAAATGGGCTGACTTTGTGAGTCTATCCACAATCACCCATATAGAGTCATACTTACGTCGAGAACGAGGTAACCCCATAATGAAGTCCATATTAATCACTTCCCACTTCCACGTTGGGATTTCTATAGCTTGCAATAATCCGCTCGACTTTTGGCACTCGATTTTCACCTGTTGACAATTAGGACATTGAGCTACGAATCCCGCTATATCTTTCTTCATCCCATTCCACCAATATATAGTCTTAAGGTCATGATACATTTTCGTCTCTCCAGGGTGCACAGAATAACAGGAGCAATGAGCTTCTCTCAAAATCTAGTGGCGTAGGTCTCCCACATCAGGGACACATAGGCTGCCTCGGCATCGGAGAACTCCGTCTCCCGAAACGTCAAACGATGACTCCTCCTTTTGAAGGAGTGTGTCTCTGTATTGTATTAGCATGGGATCCTCATATTGTCGCTCTTTCACTTCTGCTACTAGCGACGAGACTGCTGTATTTTGGATAGTAGCTCCGCTGCTACCTGAGTCCATTACTCAGACTCCTAGGCTAGCTAACTATTGGAGCTCACGGGCCATTTCTCTCTTTTCTGGTCGTACATCACTTAGACTTCCCATTGATCTACGGCTAAGAGTATCAGCCATAACATTTGCCTTTCCGGGGTGATACAAGATATCCACATCATAGTCTTTCAGCAATTCTAACCATCGTCGTTGCCGCAAATTCAACTCTTTCTGCTTGAAGATGTATTGAAGACTCTTATGATCTGTATAAATATCCACGTGGACACCATATAAGTAATGTCTCCATATCTTTAATGCATGAACCACCGCGGCCAATTCTAGATGATGGGTAGGATAATTCTGCTCATGTTTTCGCAATTGCCTTGAAGCATACGCAATCACTTTGCCACGTTGCATCAATACACAGCCTAGCCCAATGCCTGAAGCATCACAACAAACGACATATCCTTCCACTCCCTCTGGAAGTGTCAGAACTAGGGCAGAAGTCAATCTACCCTTTAACTCTTGGAAACTACGTTCACAAACATTTGTCCATTGAAACTTTGCCGATTTCTGGGTCAACTCTGTGAGTGGTGCAGCAATAGAAGAAAAACCTTCAACAAATCTTCTGTAATAACCTGCTAAGCCCAGAAAGCTACGAACCTCCGTAGGAGTTGTGGGCCTTGGCCAAGTCTTCATGGCCTCAATCTTTTGGCTATCCACTCGAATGCCATCGGCTGCAACGATATGCCCTAAAAATGCTACCGAGTTCAACCAAAACTCGCATTTCGAAAACTTTGCAAATAACTCTCGAGTTCGAAGAACTCCAAGGACAGTACGCAAATGATCCGCATGCTCCGCCTCGGATCTAGAATACACCAAGATGTCATCGATAAATACTATCACAAATAAATCCAGGAAGGGTCTGAACACATTATTCATCAAATCCATAAATACCGCTGGCGCATTAGTTAGCCCAAATGACATTACCCGGAATTCAAAATGACCATATCTTGTTCTAAAAGCTGTCTTAGGGATATCGTTTTCCCTAACTCTCACTTGATGATACCCGGACCTCAAATCAATCTTTGAAAACCATTTGGCACCATGCAATTGATCAAACAAGTCATCAATCCTCTGGAGGGGATATTTATTCTTAATCGTCACCTTATTCAATTTCCTATAATCAATGCACATTCTCAAAGAGCCATCTTTCTTTCAGACAAACAATACGGGCGCTCCCCACGGGGATGAACTAGGCTTAATAAAGCCTTTCTCAAGCAAGTCTTTCAATTGCTCTTTAAATTCTTTCAGTTCGGCGGGTGCCATTCTATAAGGAAGAATAGATATAGGTTTAGTTTCTGGCAACACATCAATAGCAAAGTCAATCTCCCGCTCGGGAGGAAGGCCTGGAAGCTCTTCTGGGAACACATCCGGAAATTCATTCACTACGGGAACTGACTGAAGAGTCGGCGATTCAGCTTCTATATCTTGAACTCGCACTAGATGATAAATGCATCCTTTCGTGATCATCTTCCTTGACTTTATATAGGAAATAAACCTAACTTTTGGTGACGCCGTAGTCCCTTTCCATTCTAAGACTGGTTCTCCCGGGAATTGAAAATGAACAATCTTCATTCTACAATCAACATTGGCATAACAAGAAGCCAACCAATCCATGCCCATAATGACGTCAAAATCTAGCATTTCTAGCTCATGCAAATCAATCATGGTACGACGGTCACAAATCATGACTACACAATCTCTATATACTCGACTAGCTATTACTGATTCACCCACGGGTGTAGACACCTCAAAAGGTTTGATCGACTCCGGCTCGACTATAAATTGACCCGCAATATAAGGAGTAACATATGATAATGTGAAGCCCGGATCAATAAAAGCATATACATCATGAGAGAATACCGATAATATACCTGTGACCACGTCAGGAGAAGACTCAAGATGTTGGCGTCCAGCCAAAGCATAGATACGGTGCTGAGGACCGCTAGAACTAGGAGCTCTGCCTCTACCCTTACCAGGGCAAACTGGCGCATGTGAACCTGGCCCCGTAGGGCGTACAGATGCCGAAGATCCGGCTACCGACCCTGATGGCTAGGTCCTACCTCTACCATGTACTGAGGGGCAATCACGCATAATATGACCTGGTCGACCACATGAATAACAACCATCTGAACCCAATCGGCATCGACCCCAATGCGACTTCCCACACTGGGAACATCGTGGTGCAGGTGGCCTTGACTGGCCTGAATCATCTCTGAATTGAGGTCCTGAATAGCTCGGACTCGGCCCTGAACGAGCAGATCTATCAAGGACCTGGCCTGGAAACCGTGGAGGGGCACTAGTCATGGAATAGCCTGAATGCCTGGAAAGTTGCTGCCTGTGTCCGCCACTGGACTCACACATCGGGCCCGAGGATCTGGCCCTCTTGCTATGTCCCTGATCTTGCTCACGCTCACTCCTCCGCTGCTGTAGGCTTTCTTATAAGTTCTGAGCATGTGCCTGAATGCGTGCAATATCCATACCGTCTTGAAAGGACGCAGTCAAGCATTTATCCATCAAGTGTGGCCCTAGGCCCTTTACAAATCGGTGTACCCGGTCGCCCATATCCGCTACCATGGCCGAAGAATACCTAGCTAAGGAGTTAAAGCGTAGGCTATACTCTAGGGCACTCATACTACCTTGCCTTAAATTCAAGAATTTATCGACCCTGGCTCACCGAACTTCTGGGGGCATATAATGACGGAGAAAAGCATCGACAAACTTTTGCCATACCGGGAGAGGTGCATTGGCCCCCCGTGAAGCCATCCATACCATATACCACTAGATCGAGACATCTCTAAATCTATATGACGCTAGTTCCACCGACTCGGTGTCCGAAGCATGTATCAACCGAAGCGTCCTTAGCATACCATCGATGAAATCCTGAGGATCCTCCTCCGGCTTTGACCCAAAGAATTCCGGAGGGTTTAAAGTAATAAAATCACGAGCCTCTAAGAGTATAACAGAACATATGAGCGGGACAGGACCCCGCTATGCCCATAATTATATACACAAAAGAATAAGTACCCAAAAGCTATGGCTCCGGAAGAAAAGGAGCTCTGCTATGCAATCTCTGAATAAGCAGCTATGGATCAAGTCTATCTCCCTGTGCACCTGCGGGTATGACGCAGCGTCCACAAACAAAAGGACGTCAGTACGAAGAATTTACTGAGTATGTAAAGCATGATCAACATCGATATATAAGCATAGTAAACAACATGTGAAGTAGCATAGGAGGGGAAGACAATAATGTCATCATCATGGCACATACCTACCTTTCATAGGAAATTCCCATTTCTCATGCGTATTTAATAATAGTGCTCGCATTAGTATAAATGCCGTTGTTCGCATTCATATACATAGTCTTTTCACATTCATATACATATTATATACATAGCCATACACTTATATACATACATACGTAGCGTACCCGACCATAAGGTTCGGTGTCTCATACATACTTGGCCAACCAAGGCTCAATGTTATATCTACCTGGCCCTACCAAGGCTTCAGGGTTATCCGTACCATCTGTAGATGTGTGCGCGCGTTACGTAATAATATACATACATATATATAAACATATACTCTACCCGGCACCATAGGCTCGGGGTTTCATCATAGCCCTTTATAGGCACACATATATCTAATAGCCCGTAGGCACCTTTAGCATCATTATTATTATTATCATTATCATGACTATCATCATCATTATCGTTACATCTATATCATAGGCTTACTCGTTATGTGAGGAGCGTAGTACAAACGTAGTACATATCGAGGATTGTGAGCTTATGAGCTCGGAGATCAATCATTTGGAGACAACATACTCGTATAGAGGATTTAGGAATTTGGCCAAAGAACCATGCCTTATGAAAGAAGGGTTAGCCTTACATACCTTTTTGTCGGACTGTTCTACACTTGCACGTCTCCTTCCAATGTTAGCGTTTCTACCTTCATTAATATCATAACAATGGCCATTAGTCATTCACATTATCCATATTATCTAGATTTCTCAACTTGCTTCTAATTCATCCATATTCAAGGTCATAACACCCAACTTCGTCCATCCGTCTAAAGTGTCTAGTTCATGATCTTAATACCATTTATAATACATTCATATCACAACACAACAACATTCGTGATTCAATTCAAACTATTCCTCAAAATGTCACTATTCATCATTCATGACCTAGTTGACCATATTTTCTACAATCCATGCATTTCAACTCTCCAATATCTTAAACATCATATAAATATCATGAATCGTACCTTAGAAGTTGTAGGAACAAGCTTTAGTTGATAATACTCCACTTTGAGCAAAACCCTAGTTTTTCTCCATTTGGATTTCTTGACTTGGATGACCTTTGATGATGTTCTTACTCTTGATTCACTTTGTTTTATGTTGTTGATGACTTATGATCCTTGAAATCTTGGATAATAAATGTAGAGAGAGGTTTTAGAGAGAAGGTGTGTAATGTGGAAATGAAATAAAACAAGTGTTGGTCCCTATATTTAATGAATTGCAAAATCTGTACTGCGGTGAACAGTGGTCGTAAACTCAGTTTACGACCACGTATTCCATTTTACGGTTCGTCCCTTGCGGTCGTCTTTAACCTTTTCAAAAACCAGAAACTTTGGCTGCTTGCATGGTGATTTACGACCGTGGTTTACGGTCCGTAAACCAGATCGTATTTTACCATTTCCTCAACTGGCAGAAAGTTGAAGGCTTGCATGCCAGTTTACGACCTGGCAGTTTACGGACCGTATACCAGTTTACGGTCCGTATTTGCACTTTACGACCACTGGGCAGATTGCAATTCTGCAACTTTCCATATTTCTTAGACTTCTCTTTTTAATCACCCATATCCAGGCACATGCATTGCTCACCTCACCTTGCTTTATCTTAGCCAACTTTCTCGTCTTACGTCGGATTCCTTTGAAATCTCTCCTAAGGTCATCAAACGTCGTTTCTTGCTCATGGACATCATACTCCCATACTTATCACTAGTTCGTTCACTTACGTACCAACGGAAAAATTTTCCGAGGTGTAACAGTTGGATCCGCTTCTACCCCTTGTGGTTGATAGTTTGAGGTTGCTGATTCGAATCTATTCAGGGCGAGCATGAGGACGTTCGCTGCCTGAAGAATCTTCATACTTCTAATGTATTACTTTTAATTCTGAGACATGATTTGAGACTATTTATGTATTATAATCATTATTCTGACTTGTAGTGTTTAGTTTAGCTGCTCTTGTATGACCAGACCAGATACTGGGGTGGATTTCACTTTCTTCTGCACTTATTTATATTATATATGTGAGACTTACATTTTTTTACTTTCTTTTGCTATTTCTATCATTTGTGAATGTTGGGTTAAGGGTTCGCCTACCGAGGTGGGCAAGGTAGGTGCCCGCGCGACTTAGTGAAATTGGGTCGTGATAGGGTCCCACCTTAGTGAGCACTTGGGTGCGTTCCGGTGTATTTGTTTGGCTAATTAATGTAAAGTAGTGCATTGTGACGGGGCATGCATGTTGAGCCTACAGGCATTGTTTGTGGTGATAAATCCATTGCTTTTGTATGATTGTTGTTTATGTGGGCTATGATAGTCATGCTTGATTCATACTTGTGATTATTGATTCATTGTACCTCGATCACTCCATATTTCGTAAATTCAAGAAAGAGGAACCATTCTTGAAATTTGAGTTAATATTATAAAGTTTCATGGTATACGCATACCCATTTCATACTTTCATGACATTGTTAGCATATGTGTAACGACCCGGTAGGTCGGTTTTAGAACTGATACTCTATTTTATGTGTCCTCTATTCCAGAAGCTTCGAGATAATTATTTTGACTTGTTGCAAAATTTGAAGTCTAAAAGATATCATTTGGTTCATTTGGGGGAAGGTTTCACTTTGGAAATCCCAGTATTTAATTATTTGGATTAATTGCTCATTTTTGGAAAACGTGCTCTAATTGGCAATCTAAAGATTTCATCAAATTAGTAATATTATTTATGACATGTAGAAATTGTTGGAGATAATATTATAGTTCGTTTGGTTGGTTTTTGAATATTAAGTCGGTTTTGGTGTACAATATGCCTATTTAGTGTGAAAAGATGGTCATAGGAACTAATAAGACCCAGATTGAAAGGTTGTTGGTTCTGTTAGCTTCGTATGATCATTTGTGACTTGTATAAACTATCGAAATTGAATTTGGACATCATTTTATCAAGTTTAGGTGTTTGAATCATTGACATAAGTGGAGCGCCTCCGTCACTTTGATGTACCATTATACCCATTTAATGTTGGATAGATGCGTATCGAAATTTGTGAACATAGCAACTTGAAACGTCGAATTCTGACGCCGTATGAGGGAGTTAAGATTATTTTAGTGCGGACAGTTGTTACTGGATTTTGGTGAGTTCGAAAATGCGAACTTTTCATCATAAATGCTTGATCTGGTAGATATTGCGGGCGTCGCTTATGCGAAGACCTATGTGTATAAAATTTCAGACTTCGTCCATTTAGTATTTTCATCATATATTGAGTTCTAGAGCTCCGTTTGAGGTGATTTTCACGTGAAGTTTTCATTTCAATGAGGGGGTAAGTATATAACCTTTATTTTGATACTTTCCCATGATTATTTCCATTGGTGATTGCTTTTATCCATGTTTGGTTGGGAAAAATTGGGGTTTTGAATCCGAAAGTTGAAAATTGGTAAATCATGGATTCGAGGATCAAGATGATGTCTTTTTGGATGGGTTCTCTGGATTTAGACTAATTAAGTTATGGGTAAACCAATTCTGAAATGAATTTCAAATTTTGCCCTTGGAGGCTCGGGGTTACCTTTTTCGGTTCATTTTTGGGTTCCGAATCAATGTATACCAATATGGGTATCATTGGACTTATTTAAACTCAGACTACTGTTTTGACTATATTGAACCTAATTTTGCAACAAAATTCTAGTTTTGCCTCACGGGCTCGGATTTGACTATTTTGGGTTTGTTTTGGGATTCTTAATAGAAGTATAGCAATATGGGTACCGTTAGACTCGTTTAACCTTGTTGAGTACTATTCTTACTAGATTGAACTCGTTTGATGATTTTGGATGCGGTAGTGCTTAGAGAAATCTTACTGTTGGCTTGAATCGATATTTAGAGCCTTCCATGGAGATTCAGGAAGGAAAGACTCGGATTTTATAGTTTGTTGCACCTTTCAGATTTCGAGGTAGGATACGGTTTATTTCTTAGACTCCAATTAGAGGGCTTATATAGTTTTTGAATGTTGAGGAGTATTGGGCGTGAAAAAGGAGGTTCCACCTTAGTGAATGTGATGAGCACTTGGGTAGGTATCGGTGTAGTTGTGTGGGTTGTTATTGTAAATAGTGATTTGAGACAGGGAATGCATATTAGGGCCTTTGGGCATGGTTGTGGTGATAAATCCACTAGGTAGGTGTAATTGTTGTTTATGTTGGCCACGAGACCCATGTTGATGAATACATGTAATTATTTGATGTCATTTAGCTCATCACTCCATGACTTGTGAAAGAATGACCCATATTTGTGCTTGAGTAGAAATTAGCGAGAGTCCACGATATACATATGCTTATCCATTCCTACATATATGAAATATTGCACTTGATATCTTTCATAAATGCATTCATCCATACATATTTGATGGATAAATTTTGGAAGTTGTAAGATTGAGGTTTACAAATACAAATATGGGATCGGGTTGCACATCGCAACATGGGATCGGGTTGCACACCGCTGCATGGGATCGAGTTGCATGCTGCAATAAGCTATATGTACCTCCTGATGGGTCACGACTAGATGGAATGACCACTAGCGTATGTGTAGCAGGTTTGATAGGGGCCAATGCATTGAATTCACACATTCATATGTCATTTATCTCTTATTTTGCTTATGTGGTACGTGCTTACTTGTCTTAATGTCAGATATGATTTAAAGGGCTTAGTTGGTGAAGCTAAGTTGAATTGCGAAATTTGAGTGTTGAATTCAACCTTTATATTCATTACATATGTTCCCTTCATTGTCGGCCTATGATACCTACGAGTAATAGTGGTTGTACTCATACTACACTTGTTGCACTTTCTTTTGGGTGCAGGTATTGATCCTTGTACCAGCACTAGGCCTCGTGGCTAATTTCCTGGTGGTCTATTTTGATATTTTAGGGTGAACCATCATACAATCTCGTAGCCCTAGATATCCTCCTATCTTATGATTCCGTCTATTTAGATTTCTACACATTTTACTATCTTGTATTTTAGACTTACACAGTATTTAGAAGCTCTTGTATGTGTTTGACCAGTTTTTGAGGATTGTAAAGGGTAATTATCTTTTCTGCACTTATTTATACTATCAAGACTGTTAAGTAGTATTGATGTACTTAATTTCAGCATTATTATTTCTTATAAGTGATTAATAATTTAGGGATGGTTCGCCTACCGGGAAGACAGTGTAGGTGTCATCATGATCTGTGAATTGGCCCGTGACAATTTGGTATCAGAGCCGTAGGTTCACAGGTCTCATGAATATAAGAGCAATGTTTAGTAAATTCTTGCAAATCGGTACGTAGAAGTCCGTACCCATCATCGAGAGGCTATAGGACATTTATGAAACTTCCATTCTTTCATTCCTTATAGTGCGTATTTGATTCATTAAGGCATGTTACTATCGGGTTTAGAGGATTAAGGTTTGTAAGACTTGAATTTGAATCAGCGTGACTACTTGTATCATGTACGGGTTATGGTGACATTATATTATATCATTAAAATAGGCTGAAAAAGTGATAAATATGAATGAGGAAGCAAAGAAGTCTTTGGACAATTTGACTTAGTGTATGGCAAGTGTCATCCGGACTTTGCGATTGAAGATGGATGAGGAGGTAACTTGTGTAGTACAAAGATAATTTCTTAACATCCTTGAATGAACGGGCTAGAGTTGATTGATAAGAAGGAATCTCTACAAATGGAAGTTGAACACATAATTTCGAGGTAAAACTATGTCCGTGGTAGTACATTATGTCGAAGTGTTGATGGTTACATAGTATGGTTGATTATTTCAAATACGAATGACATGAGGGTATTTTTGCATGGTAAGGGACATGGATTGTAAGTTTGATACTTTTAGAGTTAGTAAAGGCATAATAAGTATTGTACTCACGGATTTTATAGTTGTGAAGGGTAAGGTATGAGGCCATAGACCTTACGTTGGAGTGTTAGAGATGTTGTACAAGTTTAGTCAAACTACAAAGAGGACTTCGATGTAATTATATTCTCTAAAGTTTATCGTATTTAGGTGACTAGTGCGAATTGACAAAAATGAAAATTTAAAGTCATAAGATATAGTTCGGCAGTACTCGGGTTATGACTTGGGCGAATTTGAGCTCTTGAGGTTAGGAACAAGATCACCAGGTTGAGGATTTAGAAACAATAGATTAGAATGGGTCACCATGGACTTATGGAAGGCTTACTGTTCACTTTATAAAGATTTGGAGATAGTTCGGGTGATTATTAGTGACATTCCGAGAATGATGCATTTAACCTGGTTAGGTTTGTTCATTTAATGCCATGTGGCTTATAGATATATTATCGAAAGATTTATGGCTATTCGAGTAACCCATATCTAAAGATTTTGATGGTTTTCGGTTCAGGATAGAGGTATGGTAGGTTTACCAAGCATTATTAGAGTTTACAAGGAGATTTGATAGCACTTTGTTGATGGCAGCTTGCGGGCTAATTCTAATGATCTACGCAGATACTTAGGATGTCTTTGGGGTAATTAGTTGGTTTTTACAGATTTGGCACGGCATGATAATCACTAGGATGATGCGCATTGTACGTTATATGAAGGATTAAGAGGATTTGAACGATGAGTATTGACTCAATAGTTTCAACTCGTCGAAACGAAACTAAGGGATTGAAATTTGTGTAATCGGCCTTGCATAAGGTCAGTTCTTTTATGGAAATGCTAAGAATTGGCTCGATGAAAGCACAAGTTCTTTTCTGGTCAGAGGGAGTAATTATTTAGACTCTTGGTGTGCGACATCATGTTTCTATGGATTATTGGTACTAAAGATAACTTTGGAAAGTGTGGATGGAAAACAATTAGAATGAGGGTACTTTGCGGGTACAGGTTTGACAATGAGTTGCGGCTTCAGCTAAAGGATAGTGGTGACTATGATGATAATTTTTGTATCAACCAATTGTGTTCAGAGTTAAGGTTATATTAAAAATCAGGTATTTCAAGTGGAGTCGGTCAAATGTTTGAGAATCACACTATTAAGCTAAGCTAAAAGAAGATTTGGCAGATTAAGTGAGAAAGCGAGTTGCAAACGACTTTGTGGTAGGATTACCATGGACTTTGGGAAAGTTGGGTACTACTTAGGTGTAACGACCCGTTTTGTCCTTATAGTGCTTTTGACCTATTTACCCCCGTTGACCCTTCCCAGAGTTTTATTGGTACAATTTTACTCGGGGGAATGCGTGGCACAATTCCCGAGGTAATTGGGCGAGATTTGTGATGTCTTATGTGAAATAGAGCCTTAAAGCAAAAAATGATTAACCTGTAGTTGACTTTTGGGTAAACGAACCTTTTTCAGAAATTTGTCGATTTCGAAAGGTCCGGATGGTCGATTATGACTTGGTGGGATGTTCAGTTCGGTTCCCGAGGCACTCGGAAGCGCTTTGGGTTATTGGTTGGAAAGTTAATCTTTGGCCATTGGGTGTTATCCCGGTCAAATAGATCTCCATTGGTAATTTCGAGACCACATGTGATTTTGTAGCGTGTTTTAATATATATTTGCTTATCTGGTTTGCATCTGGAAGCTCCTGGGGGATTGTCGGGGTTCGGGAATACGATAGTGAAAAACCAGCAACCTGCAGGTGTCTGTATACCACACTAGGGTAAGAGCTTGTGTGTCGCAGTAGACCCGCCGCAGTGAGGCATGGTCCGCTGGCGCGGTCTGAGAGGTTTTGTGGAATCCGCTAAAGCGGACAGAGCTTTGCTGGAGCGGTCAGGGTGTCGCTATAGCGGTCTGACTACCGCAGCGGCGGGAAACGCAGACAAGTATACTATTTAATTCAAAGTAAAACCCTTCATTTCCTATTCCCACATTTATTATTCCTAAGTGTCTTGAAGGCGAATTGAAGAAGTTCTAAGCAGATTCTTCTTGGGGTAAGTTCTCTAACCTTAAATTCATTCATTTACCTTCCTTAAGCATGAATCTATGGTAGAAAATGTCACGACCCAACTAGGGGCCGTGACGAGTACCCGATACTTGTACCGAGCACCCCTTACCTATCGTTTACCTCCATTACTGAGTGGGCCGTCTGAACTATACCATATTTTTTTTGTTGTTTAACGTTAATATTAATAGCGTAATTATAACCATGGGCTGATAAACTTTGCTAGCACATTATACAACGACGAGGACCATCAAAAGTACAAAACATCTAACTATACATATCTGTCTACGAGCCTCTAAACATAGCACATATATACATAGGAAGGGCCGAGTACTACCGTGCCCGATTATATACACAAAAATAGTACCAATGAACTGAGGCTCCGGAACAACTGGAGCACTTCCAATATCTCGCTGGAGAAGCTCCTAAGAGTCAAACTCGTCAACCTGTCTACCTGCGCGGCATGAAAACGCAGCGTCCGCAAGAAGGGACGTCAGTACGAGTAATGTACCGAGTATGTAAGGCATGAATAGTAACATAATATGATAAGTAGAGCAAATCATGTAAAAGTGGGTATCCTGTACATATGGAACATGTCATGTATAAAGCTGTGACTTATGCATGTGAAATGTATCATGATAAGCGGTGACCTGTACATGGGAGTGCCCCTTAAAGCGGAATCATGCATGCTCACTTTTACCTTTATCTACCTACATAACCTGTCGGAATTACATAACATCATTAGCCCGCGTCCGGGGTAATCATCTCGTGCCGCCCACTAGTGGTGGTCGTGCCCGGCCATCTAGGCTCTGTGTAAACATAGCAGCCCGCCGTAGCGATGGTCGTGCCTGGCCATTTAGGCTCTGTGTAAACATAGCATCCCGTCGTAGCGGTGGTCGTGCCTGGCCAGTTAGGCTCCGTGTAACTGTCACATCTCAAGCATGCAAGAGAGCCCAAATCAAAAGCTATAACTCTATCGGAGTGACGTAAGGTCGAAATTCTCCGATTACATTATGGAATAATCGGGGTCACTTGTCTCACCTTGAAGGAACGATAATTATAAGGCGAGACTATCAACGAAAGATAGCATTAAGAGAAGACATAGAATAAGATCATAAGCCTCTTAAAACATTACTTCATATACTTTAGAGTTTCTTAGGACATGGAATCATAACAAGGAATAGAATTGAAATCATGAACTAGCGCGTTGTCCTTATATTCATATTAGGTCATTAACTTACGACTTTTAGACATGGAACCATTCTTGTCATAGTCATCATAGACATATTCTTATCTTTGTCATCATAGAGGTACTCTCGTTAGAATAGTTACAAAACTTGTCGTTTGATAGACGGAACAATAAAGAGAAATCTGAGGACAATAGGCCCACCTCGGGTCTAATGAGGCGGCGTACACAATTTACGTATGTTACATGTCATGGCGTTACTTGTGAGGGTTTTAGGGTAGTCGGATCCTATTTATGCGAGTTCTAGAGGTTTAGAAAGTTCTTCCAACATTTTACACAATTTTTAATTCAATTCTACTGAATGAAAAAGGGGAAACTTTAGGCGCGGATTCCGGAGGGTAGAGTTATCCTCGAGGCTCACATCCAACATATTACGTCTAAGACATGCCATAGAAAGAAGGGTGAAGCCTTACATACCTCTTTCCGCCCCTTACGCTATGTCACACCCTGATCTTACTAGGGTGTGATGGGCACCCGACCCCACATACGGAGCCGAGAGAACCCTCAGACTCTGATTCCATACATAATTTTTTTTTTTGAATTTTGAAAGTCAATTACGAACAAAATACATGTTGTGCTTTCGAAATCTTTTGCTTACTATTTCCAGAATTTAACAAATCTGTAATTATACAAAATTTATTATATAGCACACCAAATAGCATATCGGCTGATGGAGCCGCTTACAGACTGACTATCACTACCCACGACGCTGTCTGCAAAGTCTCTAATACTGATCAGACATCACAACATACATACCCTGACTCGGCAGTACTCCTAGAGGAAATGGAGCCCGCCAATCCGTTGGGCCATCTTCAGCTCATCTCGTCTAACCATTTGTGGGTACCTGCGCGGCATGAAACGCAGCCCCCGAATAACAGGGGGTCAGTACGGATATGTACTGAGTATGTAAGGCATGAGTACAGAAAACGAAACCATGACTGATATAGACAGAACAACATACAAAAGGTTATTCAGAATTATCAAACACTTATCGTTTTTCTTTTCCAGACACGAATCATACTTACTCACCTCGTATACTAGACAGATTACAGAACGTACAAATTGTTTAAATGACATCATATAGCAGACGGAATACAGAATATACGAAGGTCAGAATACTTACTCTCCAACATAAGTCATACGTATCAGGATCGGATATCGTATCATATACGCGGCAACCCCGGGGACAAATAGCACGCCGGGACAAGTGCCATATCATACAGACGATAACCTCGGGGACAAATAGCACGCCGAGGGATGGTCACATTAAGCCTTCATTTTACAACATAGGATCTACAACACAACAACCCAAACATACTAAATAAAATTAATTCATTCCCTGACACACAAAACAGTCCATTTTCGGCCAGCACTATATCCACACACTACATGCACAATTCCATCATTTCCTTCACCCTACAACATATACAAATCACCCATAACACAGACAACACTCAAAATACTAGATAAAACAATTGAATCATTGTCTTATAAGCTACAAATGCACACGGCCACATACCAATACACACATATTTCATAAATTTCACTCATTTCTACATACTACAACACTTCAACAACATCCATAACACATGAAGGAGGATTGGTTCCTTACCTTCATTCTTCAACTTCTCCACTTGGTTATGACTCATGAATCATCCATATGAGTGCTTTGCTTGTTCCAACAATTCCACCATGTTAACAAGCACCTTCCACATAGCAAGAAAACTAAAAGAAAATGATCCTCCCTGATCAACTTTGAGGGGCTGGTTTCGCCAGCCCCTAGCCGACTCCTCCCTCTTTTTTTTTTTTTTTTTTTTTGTTTTCACTTTTCCTCTCTTGTCTTAATTTAGAAGGAACCCATATATATATAGACACATAATTTAAGCATGTGAGGGGCACATGCCCCTCTCTAGAATAGTCTTAAATTTTCTTGAAATTGTTCTAGCATGAAAGATGATTCAAACTCTTGTCATGCACACCTTGGCCCCTACATTTTCCATCATATGGCCAATGTGATCCTTTTGGACCTTCATGAATTTTTTTTGTGAAATTCCCGTTTCGTCCCTCGACTTTTCTCAATATGACCATTTTACCCCTAACCTTCCACATTATTTCCATTGATCATTTTGCAATTTCTCTTCTTTCCCTTAGCCTCTCACAATATTTTCATACTAATAATGGTCATAAATGATATTCTTAACGACTTGCGCATTAATGTAGTTTTTGAAAATGGTTTCGTCCTTAACTTCCCACGACGACTTTGAAATATCCAAACGTTCAAAATACGGGCTATAACATCCTCCCCCCCCCCCCCCCCCCTTTAGAACATTCGTCCTCGAATGTTCAACTGACCTTATGGAATCATACGTACGTCGGAACACTTAAGTCAGAATAAATATATCAAAAGGGTTATGCCAGGATACTTAATTCCACATATTTATATCGGAATGTTCAGATCAGAGCCGTAATTAGGTTAACTACATCAAAATACTTAGATCACGATTCGCCTATCAGGCTCATTTTACACTTAAGTTAGGGAAAACATACAGATCAGAGACAGACTCAGAATTACAGAATGGAGTAACCTCAAGATACATATCATATCATATCCTACATGGCTCTAGGGCATGCCAAGGAAAGAAAGGTAAGCCTCACATACCTGAGTGACGACCAACTAGTTGCGCTTACACATCCAACTTGTTTGCTTACATGCAAGAGAGTTTATCCATCTTATCAATCTACGTCCAAAAGGATTCATTCATTCATTAGACTCGTTGTCACATACTTGCCTTAACCTTTCAAACACGTTTACTTATGTTCTGCCGGAATTTCGGCAGCATCTCCCCTGTAAATCTACCAACCCCGAGAATAAGGCTCGGCCCCAAATCAACAACAACCATCCGGGAATTTAACCCGGCCAAAACCAACAAAGATACTAACAACACTAATAAGAGGTTCAAAACACATTTTAACATTAGTGACTCTTTGCTATACAATTTGGCAATATTCCGTTTTCACTCAAATCAACCGCATACGATCGAACCAACATCAATATTCATACACTCAAGTGCTAATCCAAAACACTTAAACAAGATTCAAAAATACTTCGGACAACCCACAAAATGTTCAAATCAGCCCATCCAATACACAAACAAATTCGAAATCTTCCAAGTCCAAGAAAACATCAACAATACATTTCTTTGCTTCCAAATTCATCAACCACACTAACAATCCATAATTTAACAACATTAGTCTTACAAATACAAGAAACCATATTAAGATCACATTAGGTACCAAAACAGCCCACATGATTTCGACTTCACTTTGAACCATTAAGCCTTCATTTTACAACATAGGATCTACAACACAACAGCCCAAACATACTAAATAAAATTAATTCATTCCTTGACACACAAAACAGTCCATTTTCGGCCAGCACTATATCCACACACTACATGCACAATTCCATCATTTCCTTCACCCTACAACATATACAAATCACCCATAACACAAACTACACTCAAAATACTAGATAAAACAATTGAATCATTGTCTTATAAGCTACATATGCACACGGCCACATACCAATACACACATATTTCATAAATTTCACTCATTTCTACATACTACAACACTTCAACAACATCCATAACACATGAAGGAGGATTGGTTCCTTACCTTCATTCTTCAACTTCTCCACTTGGTTATGACTCATGAATCATCCATATGAATGCTTTGCTTGTTCCAACAATTCCACCATGTTAACAAGCACCTTCCACATAGCAAGAAAACTAAAAGAAAATGATCCTCCATGATCAACTTTGAGGGGCTGGTTTCGGCCAGCCCCTAGCCGACTCCTCCCTCTTATTGTTTTTTGTTTTCACTTCTCCTCTCTTGTCTTAATTTAGAAGGAACCCATATATATATAGACACATAATTTAAGCATGTGAGGGGCACATGCCCCTCTCTAGAATAGTCTTAAATTTTCTTGAAATTGTTCTAGCATGAAAGATGATTCAAACTCTTGTCATGCACACTTTGGCCCCTACATTTTCCATCATATGGCCAATGTGATCCTTTTGGACCTTCATGAATTTTTTTTGTGAAATTCCCGTTTCGTCCCTCGACTTTTCTCAATATGACCATTTTACCCCTAACCTTCCACATTATTTCCATTGATCATTTTGCAATTTCTCTTCTTTCCCTTAGCCTCTCACAATATTTTCATACTAATAATGGTCATAAATGATATTCTTAACGACTTGCGCATTAATGTAGTTTTTGAAAATGGTTTCGTCCTTAACTTCCCACGACGACTTTGAAATATCCAAACGTTCAAAATACGGGCTATAACATCCTCCCCCCCCCCCCCTTTAGAACATTCGTCCTCGAATGTTCAACTGACCTTATGGGGTATTATAGTACTTCGAGAGGGTCCGTCCTATAGACGCATCTTCTCTTTATGCCCGTTCTTCATCCTTTATCTCATTCTCCTTACCCTTTTCACGCATCCTCATTTCACGTCGTAGGTTTATTTTTCTAATGCTTGAAAATATGGCGACCCCTTGTTGTCCTAAGATAATATAGTCTCTTCCCCTTTAAGGGATTCCTTATACGTCAACAGTTCATTTCTTCGTCTCGGCGCACGACATAGCGAAATTTCTTCCATAAGTCTTCCTTTTACTTCCAGTCGACGACATCATTCTCGTCAGCATTCTCATGTCTTTCCATCCACCATTGATCCTTTCGGACATTTAGTTCGCTTACTTACTTGTAGATTTTCCTTAACCGTGCTCTTGTATCACAACGGCGCATTCGTATTTTGAGCATTCCACCGCTTTTGTTTTCAGCATCGACTTAAAGTTTATAATGTATTCCTTCTAGTGTACAAATTTGTCCTATCCCTAGATCACCTTTCTAGGAGAGTTCTTCCGTACTCGAGGAGACCGTATTAGTGTAGCTACTCGTTTATTCCCTTACACACCTTTCAAAAGCCGGGATCTCCTAACATCGTCACAAGACCTAATCATTCTTCTCTCTTATCTCACGTTCCTGATCATGGTCGCTATTCTTTTGGCTATACTCATTCAGATTGGTCTTCAACCCTTGCACACTTTTCCTCTGTTCATGTTGCCACACTTTGTTCCTTTTACGCACCTGTGCTTGCAATTTCATCTCAGATAATTCCGTGTTCTTCCAGTTATTCCCCCTTTTTTGGAGGTCTTGTCCATTCATGTTTCTTATCTTTCGCTCCTTTTGGATATTTAATCTCTTTAGCTTCCACCTACTTACTTATTTTCTTCTTCAAACATCATAGTATTCAGACTTTTCTATCCCTAATCCATAACGAAAACAACGGCTCATCTCGTGGCGCTTGCACCATTTGTTTCCTTACTATTGCTCAGGTTCCGGTATCCCTCTTTCTATCGTAGCATAGATCGTTGGGGCACACATGTCCACTGGTACCTTCACACAGGAGATATCACACACGTTCATATACACATACACACATAATCAATACCACTAATCCGCAAAACACTTTCAGACGCTATTCAAGCCTATCCGAATTCCTGAGCTGTGAGGTACTCTTTGTCTCTTTACCGAGCTGAGCTGCCTCGTTCTACGCATCCTCTTAAGGTTTCCAGTCATCCTATATACTATAGTTTCACTTAGATTATTCTGGGTTTCCATTTGTCTTTTATATCAAAATATGCAGAATTTCTTGTAAACTTCCCAGGGGGTCACCCATCCCAGGATTGCTCCCACCTGAGCACGCTTAACTTCAAGACTTCACTGGGATTCGATGTCTTAATGCTGATATTTTTGCGTCAACTTCTGCGCATGATCTTTACTACATAATTTGAGGCTAGTCGAGGTCTTACAGTTCCCGGGACACCCTCATAACGCGTCTTTTCTTTCACAATTACCATTTTACCCTTTTTGGGCCTCAGAGCTCATCTTTCACTTCCGTGTATAACTACCTTTCATCCTAGATTCCCAAATTCCTGATGGTAATGGTTATGGCCTCATTGCCATTATTTTATGGATGCCCCGATATCAGTCCGTTCGAATTTCTTACTTACCGTCTTTTCATAATAACCAACAGCAGGATTAATTGTCAACTTTCTGAACCCTCCATCCGACCTTGTCTCTCTTATACCATACTCCTGTATATAGCAAATACCAGTGGCACCTTACAGAACATACAGCTATACCACGTTCTGGCCATCCGAAGCTGTTCATTCCAGATGATAGATCAAATACGTCAATGCTTATCCTTGTGACTTTCCGGGTTGCTACTTACTTTTTCCGTCGTATGTGAGGCCCATATAAGAAATCTCATTTCCTATAGTTTGGCTCTATCGCACGATATATGACAGAAAGAAGGTCAACAATTCCTGAATGCCCTATAGCCTCCTGTTTATAAATGTGGCCGGCAACACACCATAAACATGACTCTACTAGACACGACTTTGCAGACAACCCACGGACAAACCTCGCTCTGATACCACTCTGTCACACCCTGATCTTACTAGGGTGTGATGGGCACCCGACCCCACATACGGAGCCGAGCGAACCCTCAGACTCTGATTCCATACATAATTTTTTTTTTGAATTTTGAAAGTCAATTACGAACAAAATACATGTTGTGCTTTCGAAATCTTCTGCTTACTATTTCCAGAATTTAACAAATCTGTAATTATACAAAATTTATTATATAGCACACCAAATAGCATATCGGCTGATGGAGCCGCTTACAGACTGACTATCACTACCCACGACGCTGTCTGCAAAGTCTCTAATACTGATCAGACATCACAACATACATACCCTGACTCGGCAGTACTCCTGGAGGAAATGGAGCCCGCCAATCCGTTGGGCCATCTTCAGCTCATCTCGTCTAACCATTTGTGGGTACCTGCGCGGCATGAAACGCGGCCCCCGAAGAACAGGGGGTCAGTACGGATATGTACTGAGTATGTAAGGCATGAGTACAGAAAACGAAACCATGACTGATATAGACAGAACAACATACAAAAGCCTATTCAGAAATATCAAACACTTATCGTTTTTCTTTTCCAGACACGAATCATACTTACTCACCTCGTATACTAGACAGATTACAGAACGTACAAATTGTTTAAATGACATCATATAGCAGACGGAATACAGAATATACGGAAGGTCAGAATACTTACTCTCCAACGTAAGTCATACGTATCAGGATCGGATATCGTATCATATACGCGGCAACCCCGGGGACAAATAACACGCCGGGACAAGTGCCATATCATACAGACGATAACCTCGGGGACAAATAGCACGCCGAGGGACGGTCACATCATCTCATATGCATGGTGGCCTCGGGGACAGATAACACGCCGAGGTACCGATGAACAGTGCCAGTGAATGCGCACGATAGCATAGGAACGTGGCTGCCACTCCTGCCTTTGGCGCCACAGCACATCTAACTTCCAGAAGTTTTTCTCCGATCTCCATCACACATCACACATAACCACGGTACCCGGGGGCGGACAGATAACACAGCACCCCGAGCCCGGACACATCATACTTCGTAACATAACCTCGGTAACCGGGGACGGACAGATAACACGGTACCCCGGAACCGGACACATCATACTTCAGAATTCATATATGGAACCCGGCCCTCAACAGAGGACTCGGCGAACCATCCGCACGATACATACCGGCCCGGGACTAGGCGAAGGAAGTCATAACATATGCACGAGCAGAGTCGTGAAGAATCAAATGCGTATAACTCAAGCTCAATAAGTTAATCAAACGTATTCTCAGAATGTCCGTACAGATCACTTATTACAGATTACTTATAGATTATTCAAACATATTCTCGGAATATCCATAACAGATTTCTTATTACAGAATACTTTATGTCAAATTACTTTTAACAGAATATTTCTATCAAAGTACTTATCGCTTTTACTCAATCAGAATACATGTTCCAAATTGCTTGCATCGGATTACCCATAACCGACTACTTATGTCCGAATACATATATCAAAAGGGTTATGACGGAATGCTTATAGACATGTGGGGGTCCAGAACGAGTTTCGGGTCAATCGGAGTTAGTATACAAAAGTTACGAGCGTTCGAAGTATAAAACGCTCTATAATCATTTCAGAAGCTTTTCTTGGAAAACCAAAGCCGTAATTAGGTTAACTACCTTTTAGACATGATTATGGATCAAACCAAATAGAACTCTTGGAATCATACGTACGTCGGAACACTTAAGTCAGAATAAATATATCAAAAGGGTTATGCCAGGATACTTAATTCCACATATTTATATCGGAATGTTCAGATTAGAGTACCTACTTGTATCGGAATTTCTCATATCGGAACACTTATGCCAAATACTTACGTCAGAACATTTGTGTTGGCATGATTAGCCCAGAAGGTTTACATCAAAATACTTAGATCACGATTCGCCTATCAGGCTCATTTTACACTTAAGTTAGGGAAAACATACAGATCACAGACAGACTCAGAATTACAGAATGGAGTAACCTCAAGATACATATCATATCATATCCTACATGGCTCTAGGGCATGCCAAGGAAAGAAAGGTAAGCCTCACATACCTGAGTGACGACCAACTAGTTGCGCTTACACATCCAACTTGTTTGCTTACATGCAAGAGAGTTTATCCATCTTGTCAATCTACGTCCAAAAGGATTCATTCATTCATTAGACTCGTTGTCACATACTTGCCTTAACCTTTCAAACACGTTTACTTATGTTCTGCCGGAATTTCGGCAGCATCTCCCCTTTAAATCTACCAACCCCGAGAATAAGGCTCGGCCCCAAATCAACAACAATCATCCGGGAATTTAACCCGGCCAAACCAACAAAGATACTAACAACACTAATAAGAGGTTCAAAACACATTTTAACATTAGTGACTCTTTGCTATACAATTTGGCAATATTCCGTTTTCACTCAAATCAACCGCATACGATCGAACCAACATCAATATTCGTACACTCAAGTGCTAATCCAAAACACTTAAACAAGATTCAAAAACACTTCGGACAACCCACAAAATGTTCAAATCAGCCCATCCAATACACAAACAAATCCGAAATCTTCCAAGTCCAAGAAAACATCAACAATACATTTCTTTGCTTCCAAATTCATCAACCACACTAACAATCCATAATTTAACAACATTAGTCTTACAAATACAAGAAACCATATTAAGATCACATTAGGTACCAAAACAGCCCACATGATTTCGACTTCACTTTGAACCATTAAGCCTTCATTTTACAACATAGGATCTACAACACAACAGCCCAAACATACTAAATAAAATTAATTCATTCCTTGACACACAAAACAGTCCATTTTCGGCCAGCACTATATCCACACACTACATGCACAATTCCATCATTTCCTTCACCCTACAACATATACAAATCACCCATAACACAAACAACACTCAAAATACTAGATAAAACAATTGAATCATTGTCTTATAAGCTACATATGCACACGGCCACATACCAATACACACATATTTCATAAATTTCACTCATTTCTACATACTACAACACTTCAACAACATCCATAACACATGAAGGAGGATTGGTTCCTTACCTTCATTCTTCAACTTCTCCACTTGGTTATGACTCATGAATCATCCATATGAGTGCTTTGCTTGTTCCAACAATTCCACCATGTTAACAAGCACCTTCCACATAGCAAGAAAACTAAAAGAAAATGATCCTCCATGATCAACTTTGAGGGGCTGGTTTCGGCCAGCCCCTAGCCGACTCCTCCCTCTTATTTTTTTTTTGTTTTCACTGCTCCTCTCTTGTCTTAATTTAGAAGGAACCCATATATATATAGACACATAATTTAAGCATGTGAGGGGCACATGCCCCTCTCTAGAATAGTCTTAAATTTTCTTGAAATTGTTCTAGCATGAAAGATGATTCAAACTCTTGTCATGCACACTTTGGCCCCTACATTTTCCATCATATGGCCAATGTAATCCTTTTGGACCTTCATGAATTTTTTTGTGAAATTCCCGTTTCGTCCCTCGACTTTTCTCAATATGACCATTTTACCCCTAACCTTCCACATTATTTCCATTGATCATTTTGCAATTTCTCTTCTTGCCCTTAGCCTCTCACAATATTTTCATACTAATAATGGTCATAAATGATATTCTTAACGACTTGCGCATTAATGTAGTTTTTGAAAATGGTTTCGTCCTTAACTTCCCACGACGACTTTGAAATATCCAAACGTTCAAAATACGGGCTATAACACGCTATTCCAAATTTAAGTCGCAAATCCGCCAAAATCTACAAATTGGTCACAATTACCAAACTTTGATTAGAGCATTTAGAATTGGAATCTTAAGATAATACTTGGCTACAAAAATTTCGGCAGCACTTCCCCTATAAATACATGATTCCCAAAGATCAACTTAGCCAATTCTCATCAACAACAATCCGGGAATTTAACCCGGCCAAACTATCAACATAATATCACCAATCACACTAACAATTTCCATATTCAATCCAAGACACATTATAACAACTCAATCAATTTGCTACTTCTTTCAAAACCTTCCAACTCCAATAAAAACAATAACAACCTTATAATATATATTCCAACAACACCACACTAATGTCATTGTCTTCCATACATGTAAGAACAAAATTTTCAATTTACATAATCTTCCAAAACAAGCCTCCAACTACTAATACTTCACTAAGCTCATTAGGCTTTTATTTGCAACATAAAGTTCACAACACAACAACCAACATACCAAATAAAACTTGCTCACCATTCCTTCATAATTCAACACATATACACGGCTATACATACAATATACACCACACGGCCACCATTATGCATACACAACTACAACCTTTCCAAAATCATTCAACTTCCATTATCAACATAACATTCACAACAATAACAACCAAACACTAAACAAAATACTTGGCACATAATTTCCACACACACACATATATCACACGACCACCACTCCCATGTTCACATTCCTTATGAATTTCATCCATTTTTGTACACTACAACATACATATACATCCATAACATATAAAAGAGTATAAATTCTTACCTCCTTCTTTGATTCTCCAACTTGCTTGAATTTCCAACTTATGAATATGGACTTTTCTTGCTCCAAAGACCACTCCACCTTATTAGGGGCCCTTCAATTGGTAGGAAATGATTTTTGAAGAAATGTTTTTCAATTTCCTTGGCAAAATTTGCCCTTCGTCTTCCTCCATAATTCCACGAATCATACTGCGAATTTCCCTTTATGCCCTAGACCTTTCTTAATATTCCCACTTCTAAATTCTTCATAAGCAACTCATATGCAAAGCAAAACAAAAATAGGGCCTTGCTTGTAGTCTTCCCGCGATTGGCTTGAATTATCCAATTGTACAAAAATGCGGGATATAACAGCAAATCTAGAGAAGTTCAGGAAGAAGATGAGTTTTGACAATTACTTCATTATTTTATATTTAGTCTTCTAATATGAGATTTGTTGATAGATTTGACTAATCTAAGCATGGAATCTGATGAATTAGTGACTATTGGGCTTTAATCTTCCATTATAGTTGATAACTTGAGAGATTGAAAATTAGGGTTTACACCAAAATTGGGGATTTTGACTTGAATGATGTAATTGACCATATCATGAGCTAATTTATCAATTGGGGAGTAGAATTAAACTTCTAGAAATTTGGGTCACCTATTCCACCATTGAAATACTCGTTTTACCCTTGTGGACCCATTTTTTCCTTTTTTCTTAGTTATTTTTTATTCGAACGATAGTACAGCAATGTGGTATCGTTGTTTCATATTTCTAACTTAGAATTCGATAATGGATAGACTTTGAGTACTTGGAGGCTCTCCGAAAAGGCAAGGCACAGATTTGATTATTCGTGGCTCCAGTTCAGCAGCCAGGTAGGTTAGGACTTACCTTCTGGTTAGACATCAGTTAGCGAAGCATATGTAGAGTTTGTTAGTGTCGGAGAAAGCATGTTAAACCTTCGGGCACGAAGTTGGGATGGATTAGTTGGTTACTGTCGGAGAAAGCATGTTACACCTTCGGGAACAAAGTTGGGATGGATTACTTAGGTGTGGTATTGTTTATTGATTGGTGGGCTTGCTTCCTCTTTGTTGTTTATTGCCTTGTTGCCAAGTGTGTGAAATTGGCCTTGTACTTAGTTTCCATATGTGATTATGATACTATTGTCTCACACTTAACTTGGCATATTCGTGGAGAGCGGAAAGTGTCACGACCCAAACGGATGAGTCGTGACGAGCGTCTGAGCTCTAGTGACCAAACACCCCTATACTCATATCTGAATCTTACTAAACATTAAGGGCCCATAATGGCATAAACTGATCTCATAAAAGGGAAACATCAGAACTCTGTGCAATCTACATATATACACAACATGCGGAAGAACAGTGCAAGCCAGCTAGGCTGCTACATATACTGTACACAAAAGAATAGAAGCCGACAAGGCTACACCATCTGACTACTACATACAAGTGTCTACTGACCTCTACTAGAATGAAAGCTATAGAAAAGGTGGGATAGAGCCCCGTCATACCCATATGCATACACATCGTAAAAGGGTGGCATACCACAACTGATTGCAGCTCCGGATAAAACATGGAGCGCACTGACCACTGCTAGATCTAGAGGTCCTACTGAGCTGGACCACCTATCTTTCTACCTGTACCTGCGGGCATGAATGTAGCTGTCACGACCCAGCTAGGGGTCGTGACGGGTACCCGAGGCTAGCCACCGAGCACCACTCATTCTGCTACTCACCTTACCCATTTAATGCTCTTTTATCAATTCATGCTTAGGACATAAGAAGATCATATTTCATATGAGAAAATAAAAATACTTTTATATACATAAGCCTCTCGGCCATCAAAATAATACATACATATACAACATATTCATAATCATGGCACATCAACGTTTATGGTTCCATTCAACAACTATTCAATTATAACACTATTCTCCCATTTAAGACCCATTTTCCATGTCTTTCTACAATTCAATCATCTTAGCTTTCCAAAACCTTAAACAACATGCTAAAGTCATAAACCTTACCTTAGATGATGGTGGAACAAGCCTAGAGTGGAGTTCTTCCTCCTTCCTCAAAACCCTATTTTCCCTTCCTTGGAATTTCTTGGTTTGGATGAACTTCACTTGAGTTTCACACGCTTTGTTTCATGGATTTGGTGTTGTTGATCTTGATCTCCCTTTGATTCTCTTAAATTTTGAGAATGAAATGTTTGGATAAGTTCTAGAGGGTTCTTGAAGGTTGTAGATGAAATATGAATGAAAATGAATGAGAAAGTCACTTATAATAATCACAAAATCTGATTTTTAACGAACAGTTGTCGGGGTGTACAGTGGTCGTAAACCACAGTTTACGGACCGTATACTAGTTTACGGGCTGTATAACGTGGTCGTATTGAAGCATGTCAAAAACAGAAAGGTTTGCTGGAGGTCATGATGGTTTACGGCCACAGTTTACGGCCGTATTTCAGTTTACGGTCCGTAAACTGGGTCGTATTTTACCATTTAAACTTCGGACAGAAAGTTGAAATTTTTGGAACGTTGGAGGATGATGGAAGTATACGGTCCGTAAATCACTTTACGGGCCGTATTCTGTTTTATGACCACTGGCTGAAATGAAATTCTACAACTTTCTTACTTCCAAAAATTCATGAATCATCATTCCCTACTTAGTAAAACGTCGCACACTCATACCCTTCGTTGGTATATTCATTGTACATGTACGGGGACTTTTCCGAGGTGTAACAGTAGCCCCTCGAGCAACGGGGATTCAGTACGGATAATGTACCGAGTAAGTAAGGCATAAGAACAACATATATACATAAGAATCATGGAAAAGATCTGAACTCATAAACTAAAATGACTGACTGCATGTACTTGTATGAACTAGTGTCTGCCTAAATCTGCATAAATCTTATAACTGACAATGCCTCTATGGGTACATCATATGCATGCTCATGCCTATCAATGATGGTCATGCATCTATATATGTGTATGTGCGTATATAACGCCTGATACATGTGCGTATATAACGCCTGATACATGTGCGTCTATAACGCCTGATATATGTGCATATATAGCGCCTGTCTCTTTTCTCATATCATATCGGCCTTTCTACAGCCATCATCATATACATCGTTGCGGTACTTGCAGCCAGATTCTCATATCATCATCATAGTGGTAATGCGTGTATAACGCCTATATCTCTTCTCATACTTTACATATATCTAATATCCGTGTATATAACGCCTTCTGGTCACGGGTCGATGTACATAAATATATAATGAATGTAATTCATGAATAAACTGTATGCACAGAGCTGACTACATAAGACTGGACCCATGAACAGAAGGATCACTCATGAACGGGGTATATGAACATAAAAAACTAAATTACTTCTAATGCTTCTAGGAGTAGAGTAATATGGAAGCTCTCTTACTCGCTTGTGGGATCATTTCATAGGATCATGCCAAAAGAAGGAAAGAATGGCCTTAACATACCTTGAAGTATACTCAATCGCCCAACTTCTACCTCTCGAACTTGCAAGTCTACAATTTAGATAACATAGGGCTTAATTAGGCTATTTACCTCGCTTACTAAATGTTACACCCCGGAAATATTTCGCGCTACAAAATCATAGACGGCGTGGTACGAGCTCGAAAAAGAGTTAAGTCAAACAAGGATTTAGGATGAAGATTGGGTGATCTAAGTCTAAGAATATATACACATACGACATTTGGAGACAATATGGTGTGAATTGGTTCATAAGTTATTTAACGAAAAACCCTCGTTACAGTAAGTTAAGGTGGGGCCCACACGTCGGAACCTTATAAAAGACATATGAAGAGATATATGGGTGGTACATGTGAAGTTGAGCAAGTCCTAAGAAGGACCCATAAGCCAAAAATGAGTGTAAGCCCTCCAAAAGGACGATTTAAGAAAACGTTTTCGGATGACCTTACTTGGAGGGGAAACAACAGCACTATAAGTTTGGAATTTGGGAAAACTCCCAGAAATAAACGTTGTAGATAATTGAATTATCTTTCCAACGGTAGGTCGTGGGCCTATAGGTGACATCGGGATAAGGAGATATGAATGTTTTAAGGCAGGAGGGTCGAGTTGAACAGTAAATCCGGCCCAACCCGAATCCAATTCGGGTCAGGCCCATTACCCATGCTTTTTAATTAAAATTTTCGGTTTCTCTCCCTCATTTTCAGACCAAGAGAACCTAGAAAACTCTAGAGAAAAAGAGAGAGGAGAGCCTAGAGAGAAAACCAATTTTGACCAAAATCGGAGCCCCGAATCCCGAAGCCCATGAAGAGAAAAGTGTTCTACGTCGCGTTGCCTTCGATTTGAGCTAGAAATCAACTAAAGAGAAGAGGGTGGACGTGGTGGCTGTGCACTTAAGGTATGAATGAGGTTCCTTTTCATTGTTAACAAGTTTATTTAGAGTTTTAACGGATTAGAACGAAGAAAATAGCGTGATAAATTCGTTTGTTGGTATGGTTGAATTGTGGAATAGGGTTTGAAGAAAATTTTGGATGAAAAAAAATGTATTTAACTTGTAGAATGCGGAGGATGTTGTTATTGATGTTGTTAGTGTTAATTTCGACTTCTTTACGGAAATAAAATTATTAAATAGTTATATCGCGAATTGGTTGGTTGGAAAATTTGGAAAATAATGTGCGGACTGTTTTACGGCATATGTTGGTGTTGGAAATGATGTTAATATATTTGGTATTGTTGTTGATGTGTTGGTTGCTGAATTATAATTCTAGGTAGGCATATAAACAGGGGAGATGCTGCCCAAATTTTTGTAGACAAGTGTTGAGTTAAGATTGAATTCTTAAAGGCTTATAATCAATGTTTGGTATTTGTGACCAATTGTAGATTTTGGGGCATTCGGGAATGGAAATTGGAGGAGCGTAAGAAGCGGAAAAGGTATGTAAAGCCTTACCTTTCCTTCTTTTGGCATGTCCTAGACATAATAGGTTATGATACAAGCCTCGGGGGAAACTCTATTCCTAGAAATCTGAGCCTAATTTTGACCCCTAATCATTCAATGTAATTGAATTAGGTACTTTATATTTTGATAGAAAAATAGTTTAAACATACGTAACGTTCACAAACGGAACCGGATTGCCCTGAAACTTTCATGGGTGACTGCACAAGGCCTAATGTTCGTAATTTATGTACGCCACCTCGACTCGACCCGAGGTGGGCCCACAATTCCCGAGACCTTTTGTATTGCTCCATTTGACTTATTTCTGTACGATAATTAAAGGAAACTTTTGGCTATTGTCCCGACTACCAAAGGACAGTTGCTTAACTACCTCATTAAGTTCTATAATACATTTTGTTGTGCAATCACGTTCCTAATATAATTATTGCTTCGGTTTTCCCAAAAAAAAGGCTTATGAAACACGTGTAGAATGTTCTGTACTTCAAACGCTCGTAACTTCCTCATACTAAGTCGGATTGACTCAAAACTTATTTCTGAGCCTTCAGATCTCGATAAGTAAACGTGTCTATCGAGTCTTAACATTGATTTGCGTGCGTATGGTCGTTAATTTTCTTATGCTAACTCGGATTAATTTGAGACGCGTTTGTGGTTCACTAATGATTTTAAAAGAACTAGTTTTGTACAAAGAAACATAAAATTTATTTTTAAAACCACTCCGAAGGGGGTGCGAGATTTTATCACTTAGACCTTCCAAAACTACTCCGAATGAGGTGCGAGATTTTACTATTCCATTTCACTTGCGATTTATGTTTACACCCCCTAGCATTACTTCCTTGTATTGATAATTATGGATTAGGTTCAGTTGACATCATCATTATTAGAAATGTCACAAGTGGCATGCCCGAAGGGGCCATCATTATTATTATTTCGGGACCGGCATGCCCGAAGGGGCCAGGATAGACGTATGTCGGAACCGGCACGCCCGAAGGGGCCATCATCATCATTTCGGGACCAGCATGCCCGAAGGGGCCAGGATAGACGTATGTCGGAACCGGCACGCCCGAAGGGGCTATTATTGATATTGTAGCGGCACGTGTATTGTGTTGCATTATTTACTTAAAGGAGATGTGTTAGATTGCATTACTTATTTTGAAAAGGTTGGTTGGATTGCATTATTTACTCAAAAACTGTTTTGAGACTTTGTGTACACATTTATGTTCCTTCCAGCGAAGGCTGCAGGTATTGGGTTTGGTTATGACTTCTTCCTTCCATTTCAGGTTACTTACAGTTTGGTTTCTAAACTTGTTCACTGTCGTATTTTCCTAGATTATGATTTGTTACCGCTTTACATATTCGGTACATATTCCGTACTGACCCCCTTTCTTCGGGGGCTGCGTTTCATGCCCGCAGGTTCAGGGACACGACTCGGCGATCCAGCTACTTAGGGGGAGTCAGACAACTCCACTTGCTTCAGAGGCTGTTCCTGTTTTAGTATAGTTTTGCATATATTTTGCAGGTTATACTCTTTAGAAGTCTGCAAACAACGTGGGTGTCATGGGTGTTGTTTGGCCTTGTCGACCCTTATTATATCGTACAGGAGTGGTGGTCACCTCTGTGGCTTGCCTTGTTCTATGTCATGTATATATATATATATATATATATATATATATATATATATATATATATATATATTTATATATATATGTAAATATGTTTTAAAATGTTTGAGTTATGTATCGACTTTGGTATTTTATTTACAACTTTCAGACTTAGTTTAAAAAAAAAAGGAAAAAAAAATCTCTGTTGAATGCCATATTTGAGAATAAGTAACATAAGTTGGGTCACCGGGCAGGATAAGCTCGGTCACTTGTCATGGCCCTAGGTTGGGTCGTGACACTAATCATTTAAACACGAATAGAGCTTGATAATTTATGGGCAACATTTTCCTTATTAGCTTAACAACTCTTCAACTTCTCATTCGATCCAACATCACCCACAATACCCACAACACGACGACAACACCTATATATATATATATATATATATATATATATATATATATATATATATATCAAAATATACTTAAATCCATTCGTAATCATCTCTTAAAATAACCCCAAGTCACCATCTTGTCCTTCATCAACTTACCACTCGCACAAATACCTTATCTTTAATTAGTTCACTAAAACTCTTGATAATAAACTCAAATACAACGGTAGAAATCATTTACATACCTTGAGGGGTCAAAATCCTAAGAATCACTTCAACTTCAATTCCCTAAGCTTCACAATCTTGAAGAAACCCTAGAAGAAACCTTTTCCTTCACAAGCTCGGGTTTACGGGGTCCGGGTCTTGTCAAATCATCACTAATATGATGGAAAATATTGGGAGATAATATATTAGAGTTTTTATGATTTGGAATGGAGGAAAATATGTAATAAGGTCGTGAACCACCTATTTATACTTGGAAGCCAAAAAGGCTATAGCGGTCCGGTTTGACGAACGGGTCGACAGACCGTCCACAATTGCTCCGTCGACCTGCTCCTGTAGATGCAAGGTTGCGGTACGCTATCGACGCCGCACATCGACTGTCCGTCGACCATGTTGACTACACGTCGACGATGACTGGTGTTCTGCATATTTTTCTGATTCAGTTCAGATCGCGTTTATTTGATTCATTCAACTTCTAACTCTATAAATTGCCAGGAATATCTGTTGGTACCCTCGTACACGGGGTAAGGCACTTTCTCTCTCCAAAACTCTGACTCAGGTCTCTTTTCCAAGGGCATACCCGACTAGGAAACCATAGGTTCTACCACTACGAAAACAAGAGGTATAACATTCGACCTCGAGTGTTCGAACAATCCTGGGTTATATAAATTTCGACAGAGTTTTCCCTGTACTTATACCAATCCATCCTGCAAGCAGCAACCTAAAATAATGCCCCAGAAGGCTACATACTATAACACACAATACCATGGCCTCTCACAACCAATCACGATAACTGAAATGAAATAATACCTGGGGACGATGATGCCTCACATTGAACCTCATGTACTGCTGGGAACAAATGCGG
Organism: Lycium barbarum; assembly: GCF_019175385.1. Taxonomy (NCBI): domain Eukaryota; kingdom Viridiplantae; phylum Streptophyta; class Magnoliopsida; order Solanales; family Solanaceae; genus Lycium; species Lycium barbarum. Next base: position 95,580,311 of record NC_083337.1, on the reverse strand, counting down.
GTACTCAGTCTTCATTGCCTCTTCCGCTTCCCAAGTCACTTCCTCAACATTCTTATTCCTCCATAATAATTTAATGGAGGATACATCCTTGGTCCGCAACCGACTGACCTGTCTGTCCAATATAGCCATTGGAACTTCTTCGTATGATAATTGCTCGGTCACCTTGATATCATCCACTGGTACAACTCTTGAAGGATCTTCGATACATTTATGACGCATAGATACATGATACCGGATGTACCGACTCTAACTCAGAAGGCAATTCTAGCTCATATGCCACTGTGCCTACTGTACGAATGATTTTATATAGCCCAATATATCGAGGGCTCAACTTACCCTTCTTGCCAAACCTCATCACTCCCTTCATAGGCAAAACTTTCAGGAACACCCAATCGTCTATCTCGAACTCTAGCTTACATCTCCAATTATCCGCATAGGATTTCTGTCGACTCTAAGCTATTAGCAACCTCTCTCTAATCACTTTTACCTTGTCAACTGCTTGCTGAATTAAGTCTGAGCCTACTAACTAATTCTCCCTGACATCGAACCACCCTATGGACTATCTACATCTCCGCCCATATAAGACCTCGTAAGGAGCCATCTAATTCTGGAATAGTAACTGCTATTATATGCAAATTCGATAAGAGGCAAATGATCATCCCAACTGACTTGAAATTCAAGTACACAAGCTCTAAGAATATCCTCAAGGGTCTGTACATCACCCTCTGCCTTTCCATCTGTCTGGGGGTGAAATGCAGTACTAAGACTCACCTGAGTCCCTAATTCTTGCTGGAAAGACTTCCAGAATTTGGCTGTGAACTATGCTCCCCTATATGAAATAATGGCTATAGGAACACCATGAAGTCGTACAATCTCCTTAAGATAAAGCCTTGCATAATCCTCAACTGCATATGTAGTTCTGACAGGCAGAAAGTGAGCTGACTTTGTAAGCCTATCAACTATGACCCATATCGAATCACACTTCCGCTGAGTACAAGGCAACCCTGTAATAAAGTCCATATTTATTACCTCCCACTTCCATGTCAGAATCTCCATAGCCTGCAATAGACCTCCAGGCTTTTGGTGCTCTATTTTGAACTGCTGACAATTTGGACACTGAGCGACAAATTCTGCTATATCTCTCTTCATGCCGTCCAACTAATAAACTTCTTTAAGATCATGGTATATCTTGGTTGAGCCTAGATGAATAGAATAGCGGGAGTAATGTGCCCCCCCCCCCCCATAACCTGCTGACGGAGCTGTTATATCTCGCATTTTGTACATTCGGATAACTCAAGATAATTGCGAGAAGTTAAGAGCAAGGCTATGTTCTTGATCTTGTTTAGCACACAAGTTTCCTGTGAAAATATTGATGTGGAAATATTGAGGAAGGCTAAGGGAAAATTTGGAAATTAGGAAAATAGTTTTCATGAATTACAAAATTTGTCATGAAATAAAATGGGCTTGGAAAGAAAAAAGATTTGGGCTTGAAAAATGGCCAAGTGTGGCCGGCCAAGAGCAAATGGGCCAAGGCCCATATGGGAGAAAAATAAGTAAGTCCAAAATATGACTTATTAGTCATAATACTCACCTTCCACCCCTTAGAAAGTTCAAGAAACATGGAGAGAAACCATGAGAGACCATTCGGCTATGGCCATGGAAAATTGACCATTTGAAAGATTGATCAAAAAATTATTTTCTTTTAGTATTCCTACTAATTTGAATGCCCTTATTAACATGAAGGAGTTGTTGAAGCAATTAAATCATTCATTTGTGCAAACTATGCCCCTAGCCGAGTAAAGAGATAAGAGGAAAAAGGTATGTATTCAACTTTCTCTTACATGTTTTATGGATGATTTGTGCATGTTGTAATATGAATAAATGGATGAAATTCATGAATTATGTGTGTCTTTGTTGTAGCCGAATAGAGGTGGCGTTTGGTAAGATGTGATGAGTTGATTTTATTTAGTAATTTGATTGTTGTAGTATGTGGAATTGAATAAAATTCATCAAGTATGGGTGTGTTGGTGTTGGCCGTGTACATGTAGTGTATGGCCGAATATAGAGTGTTTTGTATAGATATGATGAATTGATTTTATTTAGCATTTTGATTGATATAGTTGTGGATTCCATGATGAAAATGAGGATTTAATGGTTGGAAATGAAGTTGTAATCGTTTGTGGATTATGGAAGAAGTTAATGTGATATTAGTATGATTACAAGAATAGAGTTTTTAATGTGTATGTTGTAAATATATTTCATGAATATTGGAAATGAGACATGTGTTTGGAAGATTGTAAGTTGGGTTGTTGTAATTGAATTTGAAAGAAGGAAATGTGTCGTTATGGTTCTTGTTTCTTTTGGAAGGTTTCGGGTGAAATGGCAAGAGTTGTTAATGTTAGAATATATTTTAGATTGATTGTTAAAGTTGCTAGTATGATTGATGGTTTGTTGTGTTGAATTGGCCGAGTTAGATTCTCGGGGATGTTGTATTTACAGGGGAAATGCTGCCGAAATTTTGGTAGACTATAAGTGAATTTATGCGAGAAACTAAGGCAAGTATATGATGATGAATCTAATGATTATGTAAAATTTTCTTGAATGTAGAATAGCAAGCTTGGATAAATAAGCGTAGCTAATAAGGCATGGAGCAGGTATGTAAGGCTTACCCCTTCTTTCTTTGGAATGTCCTAGAGTCAAATAAGGTATGATAAGCATCTTGGGGTTACTCTATTATGTGATTCCGAGTTTGTCTATGATGCGTATCCCCCTTTTTGATATGTCTCTATGATTTCTGAAGCTCTATTTAATATGTATCTGAGTCTGCCTATGATTCTGATTCACTTCTGATATAAGTATGTCTGATATGATCGAGTTGTTATACGATTGAGTAATGAGATGAGTATAAAGAGTTTTGTTTCTGAAATAATTCTGTAAGTTTTAATGTCCCAAACCTTCGTAAAGGATCTCGGATTTGCTTTGAAATGTTCGTAAAAGTTCTGTGGTAAAAATGTTCGTAACATTCACGTACATATGGTTCCAAAAGTTATATTTGATTCGATTCATAACGATATCCGAAAGGTACTTGTTATGGTTGTTGCTTTGATTTTCCAAAAACGGCTTCTGGAACGTTCATAGAAGGTTCTGTACTTCAAACGATCATAACTTTCTTATACTAAATCGGATTGGTCCGAAACTTGTTTCTGAGCCTTCAGATGTCGGTAAGTGTACGTATCTATCGAATCTGGATTTGTGTGCATATGGTTTCGCACTACTTTGCTCGTGCAAGCCTCAGTATGTTATTCACTGTGCCCCGGGCCAGGTTCTGTTATCGTGCATCTTCCTCTGCATTGTTCACCGCGTCCCTCTCCCTTGCGGGCCGGGTTCTGTTATATGTGTATCTGTATATGATGATATGGGGGTGGCGGCCAGGATGGCATATGATGATTCTGTTCACCGCGTTCTGCAATAGAGGGCCAGGATCTGTTATCTGCATATATGGTATATGATTCTGACATGCATTGATGATTCTGTTCACCGCGTCCCTCACTAAAGGGTTGGGATCTGTTACATGCATATATGATACATGATTTTGGCATATGATGACTCTGTCCACCACGTCCCCTAGAGGGCCGGGTTCTGTTATATGCATACGTGATATATGATCCGATCCACCGCGTCCCCTAAGGAGCCGGGATCTGTTATATGATTCTGTTCACCGCGTCCCTCACTAAAGGGTCGGGATCTGTCTTACGCATATACGATATATGATTCTAACATGCATGACCTGTGTTTGGAAAGTAACCCTTCTGGCAATTCTGTATCTTCTGTACCCCCTTCTGACATCGGACTTCGGCATATATGATCTGTGTCTGGAAGCCAAGTATTCTGATATTCTGGATCTGCACTTTTTCTGACATGTGATCTTTGCATAAACAATTTGTGATTGGAAAATAAGTGCTTTGGTAATCTGGATACTGTACTCACTCTTGTACTGTTTATTTCGGTTACGGTTCTGTTTTCTGTATTCCATGCTTTACATACTCAGTACATATTCCGTACTGACCCCCTTTCTTCGAGGGCTGCGTTTCATGCAGCGCAGGTACACCCAGATGAGTAGAAGTCATTACAGAAGATGTTCAAGCGAAGATGGCAAGCTCCATTTGCCTTTGGAGTGTCGCTGGGTCAGAGTAATATGCTATGATGTTTTGTTTGAAGTTAGAGACTTTGCAGACAGAGTCGTGGGTGTAGGATGTCGGTTTGTAAGCGGCTCCATCAACCGATATGTCATTTTGTGTTATGATATAAATTCTATATGATTATGGATTTTGGTTTGATTTGAGAATAACGGAAAGAATATTTCTGAAAGTATTACTATGTATTTTATTCTATTTGATCTAAAAGTCCGAAAAGAGTATGTATGTGATAAGAGTCAGCGGGTTCGCTCGGCCCTAAATAAGGGTCGGGTGCCCATCACAGTCTAGCGCGGTTAGGGTGTGACAGGAGCCCTGCAATATTAGGGACACATAATTGCCTCGATACCTGAGCACTCCATCACCTGTGGTCACAAAGGGTGTCTTTTCTTTCTGTGGTTTTGTATCTTGGTAATGAACTAAAAAAGGATCCTCATACCGACCCTCCTTTATCTCTACTACTAAGGATGATACCGCTGTGTCTTGAACAGTAACTCCTGTATCACCTAAATCTATCAATCGAACTCCGAGGCTAGCCAATCGATAAACCTCACAGACCATTTCTCTTCTCTCTGGCGACACATGTGACAAGCTACCCATAGATTTACGACTGAGAGCATCGGCTACCACGTTAACCTTCCTGGGATGGTACAGAATATCCACATCATAGTCTTTTAACCACTCTAACCATCGCCTCTGACGTAAGTTCAAGTCCTTCTGCTTAAAGATGTACTGGAGACTCTTATGATCAGTATATATATCAACATGGACACCGTATAAGTAGTGCCTCCATATCTTTAAGGCATGAATCACTTCCGCTAACTCAAGATCATGGGTTGGATTGTTCTTCTCGTGCTTCTTCATCTGTCTAGAAGCATAAGAGACGACCTTACCGTGCTGCTTCAACACACAGCCCAATCAACACCTGAAGCATCACAATATACAACATAGCCATCTGCTCCTTCTAGAAGAGTCAAAACTGGTGTTGAAGTTAACATATCCTTCAACGTCTAAAAATTCTGCTCGCAAGCATCTGTCCATTTGAACTTAGCTGATTTCTGAGCCAATTTAGTCAATGGGGCTGAAAGAGAGGAAAATCCCTCTATAAACCTTCTATAATAACCTGCCAAGCCTAAGAAACTATGTATCTCTGTTGGTACTGTGGGCCTTGGCCAATTCTTCACAGCCTCAATCTTCTGGGCATCCACTCTAATGCCTCTTCTGAAATAATGTGACCCAGAAAAGCCACAGAGTTCAACCAGAACTCACACTTAGAAAATTTGGCATACTACTCTTTTGCTCGAAGAATTCCAAGCACTGTCCCTAGATGTTCTGCGTGATCAACCTCTAATGGCGAATAAACCAGAATATCTTCTATGAACACAATTACGAACAAATCTAGAAAGGGCTTGAATACACAATCCATCAAATCAATGAATACGACTGGGGCATTAGTTAGCCCGAACGACATAACACGAAATTCATAGTGGTCGTATCTAGTCCGGAATCCCGTCTTTGGAATGTCCTCTTCCTTGACCCTGACCAGGTGATATCCTGATCCCAAGTCTATCTTCGAGAAATATTTAGCGCCTTGCAACTAATTGAATAAATCATCGATCCTCGGGATCGGATACTTATTCTTTACAGTCACTTTATTCAATTGCCGATAATCAATACACATTCGCAAAGAGCCATCCTTATTTCTTACAAATAACACCGGCGCTCCCCACGGTGATGTACTAGGCCTGATAAAGCCCTTCTCGAGCAAATCTTTCAATTGCTCCTTAAATTTTTTCATCTCCGCAGGTGCCATCTTATAAGGAGGGATAGATATTGTCTAAGTGTCTGACAATAGGCCAATAGTAAAAATCAATCTCCCTCTCTGGGGGAATGCCTGGAAGCTCATCCGGAAATACCTCTGGGAACTCATTAACCACAGGAACAGACTGAAGAGTCAGCGACTCTGCTTGCACGTCTTGAACTCACACTAGGTCAAAAATATACCCTTTTCCGATCATTATTTCTGCCTTACGGTAGGAAATTAACCTACCCCTAGGCGAAGCAGCATTGTCCTTCCACTCTAGGACAGGCTCGCCTGGAAACTGGAATTGAACCATCTTTTCTCTACAATCAACATTAGCATAACAAGAAGCCAATCAGTCCATGCCTATAATAACATCAAAATAAATCATATCTAACTCAATCAGTTCTGCTATGGTATGGCGGTCACAAACTATAACAACACAGTCTCGGTATACTCGCTTAGATACAACCGGATCACCAACTGGCGTAGAAACCTCAAAAGGTTTAATCAACTCAGGCTTTATCCCAAACTTGCCGGCAATAAAGGGCGCAATATATGATAAAGTGGAACCTGGATCAATCAGTGCATAAACATCATGGGAGGAAACTGATAATATACCTGTAACAATATCAGGAGACGTCTCGCAGTCCTGTCTACCAACTAATGCATACACGCAGTGCTGAGGACCGCTCGAGCTGGATGCTCCACTCCTCCCCCTACCTCGCCCTGCTGGCATCTAAAAAACTTGCCCTGAAGAGTGCACTATAGAGGAAGAGCTAGCCACAGACCCTGTAGGCTGAACATACCTGTACCAATCCCCATCGGGCACTCCCTTATCCTGTGGCCTGACTGCCCACAAGTATAGCAACCATTTGAGCCCAGCCGATACTGACTTGCATGTAACTTGCCACACTGGGTACATCAAATAAAAGGGGGCCTCATCTGGCCTGACTCTGGTCGGTAATGAGAGCCTGACCTCTAGAACTCTAGCCCGCTCGGGAATAAGAAAACCGATCAGACCTCTAACCTAGAAACCGCAGAGGTGCACTCCCTGCCGGCTGATAAGATTATATGGAATGCTGCTACCTCTATCCTCCCCTGAACTCACCAACCATATCAAAATATCTAGTCCTCTTACCACGGCTCCGATCACGCTCGCGCTCTATTCTCCGTTGGCGTTTATGATCCTCCAAATTTTGTGCATATGCATGTATACGGGAGATATCCATGCCTGGCTGTAATGCAGCAATCGTACACTCATCTATCAACTGTGGCCCTACACCGGCCACAAAGTGACGAAATCTTTCCTCCATCGCAGCCACCATGGCTGGGGCATAAATAGCCAAAGAATCGAAGTGTACACAATATTCTTGCACATTCATACTGCCCTGCTCAATATGTAGGAACTTGTCTGCTCGGGCCCGTCGGACCTCTGGAGGTAGATATTGATGAAGAAAAGCATCCGAGAACTCTCGCCACACAGCTGGAGGGGCATTTTCTCCCCTAGATAACTCCCATACCCGATACCACTGTATCGAAATATCCCGGAATCTATATGAAGCCAACTCCACCGACTCAACCCCATCCGTGTGCAAATCCCTCAAGGTCATCTGCATACCATCAATGAAATCCTGGGGGTCCATATTTTGCTTTACCATAAAAAACTCGGGAGGACCTAACCCAAGGAAGGTCTTAACCCTCGAACTACCGACCCTGTCTACTGGGTCAACACCAACTCCCTGTCGCTGTGGCTGAGCGGCTACTAATCTGGTCAACAACCGTACAACATCCCGTACATCCTGGCCCAGTGCATCCTACTGAGGAACTAGGGCAGGTGCTAGAGGCTGGGTATGCGATGTCTCAGATGGCCCCTCACTCTGAATATCATCCTGGGCCCTCGTGGCCTACCGAGTGTAGTTAGTGGCCTCACCGGCCACTCTCTTTTCCTTCTAGGTAGCTGTAGCTTTCCTGCAGGGCATCACTGAAATTAGAACAATTTATCAGAAAGCGAACGCTGAACACAGGGCTCTATCACACAATCTAAGATAGAAAGAATAAAATCAGCCTAAATGTCCTATAGCCTCCTATTTATAAGTATGGTGCACAACATTCCCATAAACAAGACTCTACTAGACACGGTCTATAGACAATCCTAGGAAAAAACTGCTCTGATACCACTTCTGTCACAACCCAAACCGATGAGTCATGACGAGCGTCGGACCTCAAGTGACCAAACACGCCTATCTGAATCTTACTAAACATTAAGGGCCCATAATGGCATAAACTGATCTCATAAAAGGGAAACATCAAAACTCTGTACAATCTGCATATATACACAACATGCGAAAGAACAGGGCAAGCCAGCTAGGCTGTTACATGTACTGTACACAAAAGAATAGAAGCCGACAAGGCAACATCATCTGACTACTACATACAACTGTCTACAGACCTCTACTGGAATGAAAGTTGTAGAAAAGACGAGACAGGGCCCCGTCATACCCATATACACACACATCTCAAAAGGGTGGCGTACTAAAACTGACTGCAGCTCTGGATCAAAAGGAGCGCACTAGCCATTGCTAGATCTAGAGGTCCTACTGAGCTGGACCACCTATATGTCTGCCTGTACCTACTGGCATGAACACAGCCCCCCGAGCAATGGGGAGTCAGTACAGATAATGTACCGAGTACATAAGGTATAAGAACAACATATATACTTAAGAATCATGGATAAGATCTGAACTCATAAACTGAAATGACTGACTGCATGTACTTGTATGAACTAGTATCTGCCTAAATCTGCATAAATTTGTATAACTGACAATGCCTCTGTGGGCACATAATATGCATGCTCATGCCTATCAATGATGGTCACGTATCTATATATGTGTATGTGCGTATATAACGCCTGATACATGTGTGTATATAATGCCTGATACATGTGCGTATATAACGCCTGATATATGTGCGTATATAACGCCTGTCTCTTTTCTCATATCATGTTGGCCTCTCTGCGGCCATTATCATATACATCGCTGCAGTACTTGCAGCCTGATTCTCGTATCATCATCATAGTGGTAATGCGTGTATAATGCCTATATCTCTTCTCATACTTTACATATATCTAATATTTGCGCATATAACACCTACTGGTCACGGGTCAATGTTCATAAATATATAATGAATGTAATGCATTAATAAACTGTATGCACAGAGCCGGCTACATAAGACTGGACCCATGACACGAAGGATCACTCATGAACGGGGTATATGAACATCAAAGAGTGAAGTACTTCTAATGCTTCTAAGAGTAGAGTAATATGGAAGCTCGCTTGCTCGCTTGTGGGATTATGTCATAGGATCATGCCAAAAGAAGGAAAGAATGGCCTTAACATACCTTGAAGTATACTCAATCTTCCAACTTCTACCTCTCGAACTTGCAAGTCTACAATTAAGATAACATAGGGCTTAATTAGGATATTTACCTCGCTTACTAATCATTTAAACACGAATAGAGCTTGAAAATTTATGGGCAACATTTTCCTTATAAGCTTAACAACTCTTCAACTTCTCATTTGATCTAACATCAACCACAATACCCACAACACGACGACAACACACACACACACACACACACACACACATACACACACATATATATATATAAATATACTTAAATCAATTCCTAATCATCGCTAAAAATAACCCCAAGTCACCATCTTGTCCTTCATCAACTTACCACTCCCACAAATACTTTCTCTTAATTTAGTTCACTAAAACTCTTGATAATAAACTCAAATACAAGGGTAGAAATCATTTACATACCTTGAGGGGTCAAAATCACAAGAATCACCTCAACTTCAACTCCATAAGCTTCACAACCTTGACGAAACCCTAGAAGCAACCTTTTCCTTCACAAGCTCGGGTTTATGGGGTTTTGGCCTTGTCAAATCTTCACTAATATGATGGAAAATATTGGGAGAGAATATATTAGGATTTTTATAATTTCGAACGGAGGAAAATATGAAATAAGGTCGTGAACCACATATTTATACTTGGAAGCCAAAAAGGCTACAGCGGTTCGGTTCGACGAGCGGGTCGATGGCCCGTCGACCTGCGCCTACAGCTGCAAGGCTATGGGACCCTATCGACGTCGCATATCGACTGTTCGTTGACTATGTCGACGACCCGTCGATGATGACCGGTGTTCTGCAGATTTTTCTGATTCAGTTCAAATCGCGTCGATTTGATTCCTTCAACTTCTAACGCTATAAATTACCAGAAATATCTGCTGGTACCCTCGTACACGGGCTAAGGCACTTTCTATCTCCAAACTCTGACTCGGGTCTCTATTCCAAGGGCATACCCGACTAGGGAGCCATAGGTTCGACCACTACGAAAACGAGGGGTGCAACAGAAAGAAATTGACTTAATCTTGATATTGTCATATGTGTCCATGTGTGGTACAATTGGTATTGGTATTGATATGATTTCACTTGGAAATTATATTATGCATGGCACACATCCTCATTCGACATGATACGTTGATATGAGCTGAGATTTGGTGCTGATGATGATGAGAGAGATGAGTGTCCGATGCCTAAGATCTTTGCTGGGATCGTGAGAGTGGTACATGAGACTTCACGACTCCCCCATGTGTCAAGACTATTGAGGCGTGGAGGTATTTCATCTGTTGTGTATAGATATTACATTTGGCCAGTGCATTTCACTGCACATGCTTTAATTAATACATTCACATATTTATTGGAATCAAACTGTCACGACCCAGCCCCGTGGGCCACGACTGGTGCCCTATTTGGACACCCAAACAGACTTACGTACCAGATCGACATATCAAAATTCGTTCAAACTTAACATACATCGTTTTAAGCAAATACTAAAAATAATATTATCTTAAGCGGTCGCCCGTACAGAAACATCATATCCAAATCCAGTAGATTGGCGGAATACACATCGCCAGATATATATACACATATACAAACAAATGGGCCGTTTTGGCCATAATAGTAAACGGGGCCGCATTAAGACGCAAATCATAATCACAAACTAACAAACATGACCCATGACCCACATATATGACTACAGGCCTCTACAAATCATGACAGAAACATATGACGGGACAGGGCCCCGCCGTACCCCAGATAGTCATACATATATACAGAGTCATATACCATGAAAGATCTTTACCAAAAGTAAGGGCTCCGAGTCAATGGAGCCCTCCAAGTAGCAGAATGTATCCTACGCTGGCGGGTCACCAGAACCAACGTCTGTACCTGCGGGCATGAAACGCAGCCCCCGAAGAAAGGGGGTCAGTACGAAATATGTACTGAGTATGTAAAGCATGAGGTACAGTAATCCAAATCAGAACTGAAATAAAGAGTATGGAAAGCGGTTACAGAACCAGTATATCAAACCTGTTTTAAAACATAAGTAATGCAAATAGAAATCATGCATAAGGCACAGGAACGTGGTCGCCACTCCGACACTGGCGCCACAACACATCATACTCCAGAAGGTTTCAAATCTCCGTACAATCCCCGAACATATCGTATCATCATATCACATCACAATATCAGAACATATCATATGTCATATCACATCATAACGCCGTATATAAGCGGAACCCGACCCTATGGCGAGGCCTCGGGAACCGTAACACATCATACTCCCGAATATAACATAGTGCGCACGATCACAAAACCGGCCCGGGAACCGGCGAACGATGTCATAGTAGTAGGCACGAGCGGAGTAGTGCAGAAACCATATGCATATAAATAAATAAGTTATTTTCAAAACTCGATGAAAAAATATATATGTACGACATCCGAAGGCTCGGAAATCAGTTTCAGGTCAATCGGAGTTAGTATACGAAAGTTACAAACTTTTGAAGTACGGGACTTTCTAAAAGCATTTCAGAAGATCTTTTCGGAATTTCAAGTGACATTCATATTAGGGGAACTTTCAACCATTTCTATAGAGCAAATCAAATGGAGCCTTTAAGATCATATGTATGTATCAAAATATATGTATCTAAAACTTTATCCATATCAAATCTTTTTCGAACATCATTCGGAAGTATACCAACTGGAATCTTTCGAACCGAAAATATTTCATAAGTCATACTTGGAAATTTAAGTATCATTCATATTAGAGGACTTTCGAACATCATTATGGATCACATATTCATATCAGGAGACTTGCGGATAACATTATGGATCAAATCAAAGGGGGACTTTAAAACCATATTTTCATATCGAAATGTTCATCAAAGGCTTTAATCTTCTCGTTTCTCTTTCGAACAACCTTCGGGACATTACAAATAGAATCTTTGAACATCATAGAATATGTATCCCGCCATATGGAATAGCCTATGGAGGTCAAAGATGTTAGCCAACCTAGTGGCTCTAAGAATAGGATTTTTCTTTGGAGCATACATATATGTCATTCATTTATTTCATAAAGGTCATGCCAAAAAGGAAGAGCGGTAAGCTTTACATACCTCGATCGCTCACTACCAAATCTCGATCACTGGCCAAACAAATCCCGACTCAAGTCTCGGGCTCTCCAATATCTACAATAATATTATCAATTTCCAAAAATTAGCTACAAGTACTTAGAATTTTAATTCTAATTAGTATTTGTCTACCGAAATTTCGGCAGCACCTCCCCTGTAAATTCAACATCCCTGAGAATTAAACTCGGCCAAATTCATCAAAAACCATACCAACAATACCAACAACCAAACCAATAACATCAAAAACCAATCTAAAATGCATTCCAACACTAGTAACCTTCCTTTCAACATAATTCATCGACATTCAATTCAACTACGAATTTTTCAAGCCAATATCGACACTTACACGTTCATTACCAATTCAAGATCATTCAAAAGCATTTCATACCATTCTACAAAATATACAAAAATCCCACCAAGACTAGAATTCATCTGAAATCTCCAACCTTCGACACAACCTTCACAGCACATTTTTCGTCTTCCAATTTCATTAACAACAACCGAAATTTGCACTTTAACAATTCCATTCTCACAATTACATAATCTATAATAACATCACATACTTTCCGACAACAACTTAACAACAAATTTTTCATGCCAACTAGAACTAGAATTCTTCCATTTGCATTAAAAGGCCATTACAACACAATTAACATACTAAATAAAATTTGATCATTCCTCTCCATCAATACCCATTTTCGGCCACACACCCACATACCCATAACACAAAATTCTCATACTTTACATTCACTTCCATATACTACAATATATATATAAAATTCTTCCAAGATAAAAAGAGTAGAATTCTTACCTTTTTCAAGAATTTCCACTTGATAAAAAAGTACTTTCTTGCCTCCAAATTTGTATCACGTTGAAGAGGGTTTCCAACTTAATAGGAATTCAAAAGAGATGAGTTTGAAACAAAGATTTGAGCTCCACAATTTTTTTTATTTTTTTTCTTGAAGTGGCCGAATGGCCTTTGTTCTTGCTCTTTCTCTCTCTTGTTCTTGAATGTTTTATTGTGTTGAAGAAAGAATGGCCCCTTCTATTTATTTTAGTTGGTCTTTCTTGATAATGGGCTTGGGCCTTTTTCCCATAGCCATGGCCGGCCACCCCTTTTAATTTGGGCCTCTTATTTTTTTTTTCACTAGCCCAATTCATTTAGGGGCTTATTTTGTAATTCCCGAAACTAATTTTCGAAATTCCAATTTTTGCCCTTAACCTTCCTCAATATTTCCATATCAACATTTCATGGACAAAACACATATTTTAAATAGAGATCAAATTATGGCCTTATTTCTTACAAGTCGAATTCATTTTGAATTTTTCCGAACATGCAAAAATGCGGGATATAACACTAACTTAGTACTTTTATACTTGAGTTGTTTTTCTTGGACTGTGTTATACTTGATTGTGAGCATGTCTATTCTTCAGTTTCCTTCTTTACATATGTTAGCTAACTGTTGCCGGATATGTCAGCTAACTGTTGCCGGCCTATGATACCTACCAGTACATTGTGTTTGTACTTATACTACCTTGTTGCATTCTTTTTTAAGTGTAGAGTACATGACAGGCTCTACTTCCACTCCTCTTGACTGATCCCCGAGGCCCTACTTTCGAGTATCTAGGTTATCTGATGAGCTGCTGGCCAGATACCCATTTATCTTGTCTTTATATTCATCAATTCAAACAGTTATTTTTTACTTACAGACTTTTATATTTAGACATTTACTAGTTGCTCTTGTACAAGTCACATCATTTCCTTGGGGATTGTATTTTGTATTCCGAACTTATCTTTATTTATGTTTTAGACTTCTATATCTACTGTTTTATTTAATTTATTATGGATTGAGTTAATGATTGAGGGCGGGTTCGCCCACCAAGGTAGGAAAGAGTAGGTGTCGCATGACTGGTGATTTGGGTTGTGACAAGTTGGTAGTAGAGACCTCAATTACCTGATCTACAAGTACAGGAGCATGTCTAGTAAAGTCTTTTGGATCGATACGATGAGCTCCGTACTTATCTGCAAGAGGCTATGGGACATTTAGGAAACTTTGAAATCTTTCATTTTTTTTGTGCTACTTTATTCAAATTGGTATCTAGAATATTCAAATTGGTATCAAGAATATTAAAATTGGTATCTGATTCACTTCTACTCTCTCACAGATGGTGAAGACTTGAGCTATCATTGCTAGGGACGAGGCACCCGAGCTCATTTTTTAGGTCCGGTACGAGAGGTCGAGGACAGGCTAGAGGCCGCGGTTGGGCTACAGGTCTTGGTACTGCAACAGCCAGGAGCGAGGCCCCTATGGCTGGACAGAGGTGCACTAGATCAGCTTCTCCAGAGCGTCAGCAAGAGAGCCAGCCCGCGCGAGAGCATGTAGTTGAGGGAGGGATGGGGCCAGCCCAAACTCACCCCGAGGTTATGTCTGATTTAGTATTTCAGGACACTATGGCTCGTATCCTTCTACATCTCGATGGTCAGCATGCCGTGGGTGGTGCCACTACTCCTAGTAGATCACAGACCAAAGCAAAAGCACAAACTCCTGAGTAGGGACAGACACCGGGGATGCGGCCAGCTGCTGCCATGGCCCTGCGCATTGATGGGATCCCAGTCCCTGTAGATGCTCCTAGGCCTGTAGTAGGCCAGGTCTTGACACTTGGGGATCAAGAGCTTGTTGGCAACTTCTTGAAGATGTAGCTGCCCAGATTCTTTGGTACGCCTAGTGAGGTCGCGTACGAGTTCATTATGGATATGCATGAGAGTTGGTACAAGATGCGTATTTTGGAATCGCATGGTATGGATTATGTGTCTTTCCAGCTTCGCGGGGACACGAAGACTTGGTGGAGGTCATTCATTTATTGCAGGCCCGCTAGTTTGCCTCCACTATCTTGGGCACAGTTTCACCAAGCCTTCTTAGAGAAGTACGTACCCCGTACTTTGAGAGATCACCGGAGGGATGAGTGCATCCACTTGCATCAGAGGGGTATGTCAGTGGTCGAGTGTGAGGCTTGATTTCTATTATTGGCACGCTATGAGACGCAATTGATTACGACCGATTCAGAGAGGGTTAGGAACTTTGTAAGTGGACTGGTGCTTCGACTTCATGTTGAATGTCTTCAGCTTGCAACCAGGGGGTTATCCTTCTATACGGTAGTGGATCATGCCACAGGTGTTGAGTCTGCTAGGGCCCGATCTCTTGGTGGGGTTAATGAGAAGAGGCTCATCAGTATGGTGGAAATACCGAGTCCAATTCTAGAGAGTCATGCAGGACCTATCAATCACACTCTAGCCGCCCTATTCAGTCAGTGCTTCAGGCATCTTCAGGTGGCCCTTCTAGACAGTGGCTATGGGTCAGGGCAGGCTTCTGGAGGCTCATTTTGTCGACCAACCGACTGAGGTGGTCCCTCCGGTTCCTCGACCTCGATGATTCAACCTTTGACACTTAGAGCTTGCTTTTTTTGTGGTGATCCCAGATACATCGTGAAAGAGTGCACCCGATCAAGATAGGTGGGACCACTAGGGTTCCAGATTTCAGAAACCGAGGGCTCCGACATCTTCTGGTAGTCGGGGTGGTTCTTCAGGTAGAGGTACTGCTTCTATAGGCCCTGGTGGTTTTCATTCCTCTAAGGGTGGTTCTCAATCTGGCAGAAGGGGTTCTCAGGCCTCCAATGGAGGAGCTCAGTTCGGCTAGAGCTGCCGTGGTTGTGTTCATTGTTACGATTTTCTCGATTGGCCAGAGGCCGAGGCATCTGATGATGTGATCTCAGGTACCATTTGTTCATCATCAGGCAGCGTCAGGCTTAACTGCTCCAGGGTCTACTTTCTCTTGTGTGTCTGCTTATCATTCTGTTGGTTGGAATTTGACATGTGACCATCTTGATATGTCTATTCATATGTCTACTCTAGTTGGATATTCGATAGTAGTCGATCGAGTCTATCGATCTTGTTACTTTTATAGGTTATGACACGTGGGTAGACTTTGTGATTTTGGGTATGGTAGATTTTGAAATTATTTTGGGTATGAGTCGATTGTCCCCTTACCATGCAAGCTTGGACTGTCACACTAAGATAGTCACTCTAGCCATGCCAGGTATTCCTAGACTTGAGTGGAGGGGTACTCCTAGTCCCGCCCCAAAGAAGATTATTTCCTGTCTCCGCGCGAACAAATTAGTTGATAAGGGGTGCTTTGCCTACATCTGCATAGCTAATCAAACCGTATATACGCAACCAATATATGTCTACAGACCTCTAAAAGTATAACAAAACCTATGTCAAAGGATCTGTACCAAAACGACTCGAGCTCCGGAGCACTAGAGCCCTCGAAGCAGCTGAGCTGAAGTCCTAAACCGAAGGATCACCAAACTGAGTGTCCGTACCTGCGGGCAAGAAACGCAGCCCCCGAAGAAAGGGGGTCAGTACGAATAGTGTACTGAGTATGTAAGGCACGAAATCAACATGTAGATAAAATCCTAGAAAACATTTGAGACATTTCAATGAATGGGTAAAATAAATGCATCAGTACAGCTATATCAAAGGAACACGTATATACATAGAAATATCACAACAAAGGCCACAGTGTCACCACCTGTCAACTGTGCCATATATATACACACCACAATAAAGGCCACAGCGTCACCCCCTATCAACTATGCCAAACATATACATACCACAACAAAGGCCACAACGTCACCCCTTGTCAACTGTGCCATACATATACACATCACAACAAAGGCCACAGTCTCACCCCCTGTCAACTGTGCCATATATAAACACAACAAAGGTCACTGTGCCACCCCCTGTCAACTGTGCCTTATATATATACAACGAAGGTCACAACGTGACCCCCTGTCAACTGTGCCTTATATATATACAAAAAAGGTCATAGTGTCACCCCCTGTTAACTATGCCTTATATATATATATATACAACAAAGGTCACAGCGTCACCCCCTATCAACTGTGCCTTATATATACATGAAGAATGAAAATGAGTGCAGTGCATAATCAAAATGAAATAATAGAACTCTGTAATGTCACAAAATAGCTATATACATATATTATACTCATGGCATGCATAGGAGTTCAACCAAAAACTATCGCTCTATCCCACCTTGAAGGAATAATTTATAAGGTAAGATCAACAACAATGAAATTAATAGAGAAAATCATGACATGGCTTAACATTTTTACATCATCGTTGAAATCATATTTGAGACCTTTAAGCATAAAATCATCCTCAATGTAATCCTCATAAAAAATTCTCATTTTTAACATCATAAGAAGCTTTAAGAGTCACAACTTCTAGCTTTTGAAATCAAGGAGGTAATGAAAACACTTATGGACTCATACCATTGGAATAATGCCTTTGAAAGAAAGGGACGAGCCTTAACATACCTTTCGGTCGCCTTAGTCGTTAAACGTTTATCCTTCTAAGCTCGTAAATCTACATATAAACCATTCATACTATTATTAGGCTCAATGTCATACGTTCATCTTAAGCCTTCAATTTAATTCCGTTTAGAATCTGCCGAAATTCGGGCAGCACCTCCTCTGTTTATATGCCTAGCCCGAAATCACAATCCAACAACCAACAACAACAACAACAACAACAATACCAACATCACAACAATATTATCAACACCAATAGGCTCCATAAAACATCCCACACGATGTTTTCCAAATTTCTCAACTAACCTTAACAATATCCACAATACCTTAATCAAAGAATTATATTCAATTTAATCTCAAATTAATCTAAAATCTCCTTTCAAATTCATTCCGTAGTCATCATCCTCACTTTAATAATTTGAACTTCTATACTATGATTCTCTTCTTTTATAGGACTTGCTAAACCTTCAAATCAACTTAATTATGAGAAATAGAATGGAGAACATACCTTACACTAAAAGAACTTCACCCCACTCAACTTCTTCCAAGAAGAAATTCATCACAACATTAAGTTGAGACAAGAACAATCCTTCTCCATGACTTAGCTTGGGGCTTTGGAGTTTAATCCTCTTTTGTGGTGGTATACAAATGTTTTGGAATGGTGGAGAGCCTTCAAGAATATTCTTGTAGTCGAGAGAGAAGTGTGGAAAATTCCAGAGAGGTGTGGAGAGGTTAGGGGAGTTCTAGAGGATTATGGAGTTGAAGAAAAATGACTAAAATGAAGTGTAGAGGCCCTTTTATAGGTGCCAAATTAGGATTGGGCTGGGTCAAAACATAAGTGGGCTTTTAAGTGGATTTTCCGGATTCCCGCCTTGGTTCGGGTTCCTCTGACTGTCCGTTTTAAAATGCCCATAACTCCCTGCTCCGAAGTCGGATTGACGAACAGCTTGTTGCGTTGGAAACTAGAATCGATGAACTTCATTTTAGGCTTTTGAAATACCTTAAAACTACTCATATACTAGGATAAATACCACTACAAAGTTTACCCAAAATTCTTTCAAGAATTCTGCCAACTTGTTTTTCCAAATTTTCGACAAACTTATTTTCTTCGCTTTGCTTGGTCACGAAATCTTCTAAAACTCTCCATACATGATATTTATCATTAATCATACTTGATAATGGTCATTTCCTTTGTTTTCAAGGTTGTCCTTCCCGGTTATGACTTACAAGGTCGTAATTCATTGTTTACTTCATTGTTACGAACTTCCCATTGCTTATACCTTCCAAAACTTCATGGAACGTCTCTGATACTTCATTAATATGGTGAAGTACGTAGCATGCTCTTGCTCTGAGAATGCGAGATGTAACATCCTTCCCCCCTTAGGAACATTCGTCCTCGAATGTGTCCTCCTTTAGTTCCTGATCTCCATGCTCTTATACTATGGGCTCATTAGTCTTCTTTCATATCCTCCCAATTCTTTATCGAACTCATTCATTAGTTCCATATCCTCATGTTCTTATGTATGTACTCAGTGGTCAACTGATATCTAGTTACTATCCTGGGACCTGTTGCCACTAAGATGGTCTTAATTCATGATTGCTACGGCTCCCTGCCAGTCTATGAGCACTCTTAATTGTTGTACTCTTTTGCCTTTCTCCTTATTTCTCTACTAGTAGACAAATTCCCTTGTTCAGTTATGGAACTCTTCCTTGCTTGCTTCTTGGTGCTATTTTAGATTATCCCTTTTTGTACTCGTCGACCTTATATACATACCACATCATCTCCTTTTTAATTCCTTGGTCGAACTCTTTAATTCCTTACAATATTCATACCTGAACTTTTCCTACAGTTTCCTCTCCCCAGTTTTAGAATAATTGCAATATAAACTCATAAATATGTAACTAAGATAAAATCCTACTTAATCATAACTTCTTTTTGATACGATTATGCTTTCTTCTTAAGTCCTTGATTCTCTTGTACTGGTGATCATTTGAGACTTAAGTTAGCCGATGTTATTTTTTGTTCTTACACCATTTTTGTCGGCCATTGCATCAAGACGATTGTCTATATGGTTCTATAACACATACTCTCACATTTGATATGACGGGCGACTTGTGACTCCACGACTTGCGAGGTACTTTTTAATCTTAGGTAGCACTGCTGTCTTGCTATCCCTAGGCACAATATCTCCCTTCCCTTTGGAGATCATTGAACTCCCTATACTTATTCCTCTTGCTAAAACTTTCATCTCTTCTAGTGCTAAGATTTCCCTTTCTTGAGCTTCGGAGTGTTAATGATCTTTGATAGTCATCTGGCCGACCTTAGCGATCCTTCAACCCCTCTATTCTATATAATGCCGGAGTTTTTTTCATCGCATGGTTTAACTTGTTTTCCCTTTTTGCTAGTTGAGTTCTTGTAACAAATCAAAATGCTTATACATGTCGGATACAATCCAAATGCCTTCTTTATTGTCTTTTCACTTCTACATCTCATGACTAGTAGTCCCCTTGGTTAATAAATTAATGGGGACATCAGATTTCATTAAGCCCCTTATGGAGTGTCCGACAATACCACACTCTTTTAGCCCTAGTCTTTCTCCACGACTATCTTCTTAATATCCTTGAAATTCTCCTTGCTCTAGGTTCTGAATTCCTATTTATGTCTATACTATACCATTGAAAGTTTATATTCAACACCATCCATTCCCACGACTCGTCCTTTCATTATCTTAGCTTATTTGTCCCGTAATTCTCCTTAACTACTCGTTTGCATCGCGGCTATGCATCATAGTCCTTCTAGTGTTTTGTCAGCTCTTGTTCTTAATATGAAATCTCCACAAAGTACACCCTTTCCTTTCTTCTTTCGTCAGGTATTCATCTTCCTTTATGATACTACAACTTGTGCACACACATATACATATATAACTAAAAAAAATCGGTTTTCTTCATGATCGCATCTTTGCATCTTTCACATAACTATTGTCTTATAATTTCAATTTGTTTTCCCTTGGGTAAACCTACTGATTCACTAACCTTCTCCTTGTTGTCGATGGCCACATAATTCCCTTTAACCATTTCATTGACACCTTCTCCTTCCTTTAGTCGTCATAATTTCTTTTACTTGTATAATGCCTATTTCCATTAGTCATCCCTTACTCTTAAGTTAGGAAACTTTGGAGTGTTTCGTTACGAGTGCGAATCCCTTTTAACACTGAAAATCTCCTTTTTGCCCTAAGTTCTCCTTCCATTTAGGTCTATACCGTACCATACCGTCATTATTCCATGCCCTTCCATCCACTGTTAGTCCTTCCACCCTTTTAGCTTATTTAGTCGCAATTATTCTTAACTATGTGTTCGTGTTGCAGCCGTACATCAAGTTTTCCTAGTGTCATGCTACTTACTTGCTCTTAGAACGGGATTATTACAATTTACACTCTCTCCATGCTTCATTCATCTAGCCTTTATCTGTCTTTCTGACGCTACGGTCGAGTTGTCTTCCATACACGTTCCTTATATTTTATTCTACTCCCTCTATAACCGAATCTCTCAGCCTTTACCGGAATTCTTGTCCCATGCCATTAATTTTCTAATCATTTGTGTCGTCTCATCATCCTCGTTCTTATCTCGATGATTAATCGGTTTCTTACAACTAAATCGTTAAAGCATCCTGTGTACCCCCGGGGTTAAAGATTTCCAGTTACTTTACTCCTAAATGCTCTCCTCCTTTCCTCATATTATAACATTGACCCTAAAATTCATAGAATATCCTTTTAGAGTTGCAGATCCGTTTTATTTCCAAATCATCTTTTAGGAGGGCTTCCTCCCTTTCCAAGGTGATTATGTCTGCTTGGTCGTGCCTTTAGTTCCTCGATTGCTTCTCAAGAACTGGGAATCCCCTAACATTGTTACCAAACCTGCTTATTCCTCCTCACTTCCCCTTCCTCTTCATGGTTACTTCCCTTCAGTCCTACTTACCAGTATTTGTTCTCCTAATTCTGTACGTTCATTTCCTATCTGTGCTATCATACCCTGTTCCTTTCACACACCTACTCCCAAATTTTATCCAATTAGTCCCTTGCTTTGCCCGTCACTTTTCATGGAAGCTTCACTCACCCTCATTTCTCACTTCTTTCTTCGTTTATCAAGACATTCTAATCTCTTCTCTCCCTATATATACTCACTTTCTTCCTTTCCCCGATGTTATTGCATTAGGGCCTTTCAACTCTAACCTGCAGTAAGAATAAAATTAACTTACCTTGTAACATTCGTACCATTTTTGCCACTTGAACTTCGTTACCTTATTCGATTAATGCCTTCCATATACTGCAACATCGGTTGCTGGGATACACATACCCATTGGTACAACCACATATGAGATATCATACGCATACACATATATTTTCTAACGCCTTGCTCACAAGTACATCCGAATACTTTTCAAACCTATCCTAATCCTAAAACTGTTATGCGCCTTCCTTCTCTTTGCCGATCTAGTCCGCCTAATTCTTCGTGATCTTTTAGAGCTTCCAACCACTCCGCATACTCCAATTCCCCCTTTGGGTACTCTAATTGCCCATATGCCTCTTATGTCTGACTTCGTAGGATTTTTAGTACACTTCCCAGGGGGTCACCCATCCTAGTATTTCTCTCGCACCAGCACGCTAAATCTTGAAACTCTAATGAAATCCGATGCGTTAATGCTGGTTTGGTCACACGCACCCTACTGCATAACATTCATCGCATCATCCAGGGCAAGTTGAAGTCTTAACAGGTTCCAAAACATTCTCGGAATTCATCACCCTCCGGATTAGAAAAGACCTCTTATTCTTCCGACTACACAAATATTATCTTGCTCGATATTCACCTTTCATCTGTATATATGGCTACCGTTCGTCCCAAATTTCAAGATTCCCAATAGTGGCGAAAACACCTCGATCGCCGTTACTTATAAATACTTGGTTATCGGCCCCATTAGGACTTCCGCTCGCCGCTATTAGGTAATAATCTACAGCAAATGCATATACATAGGAAATTCCAATAAAGTCTCATATACCTGTAGTCGATCGGTCTCTAGTCTGATCTAGTGATCTATAAGGTGAAGTGTGCTCTTCATCATTGTCTACCCACCATCTGCTCATTTGGCCTTCATCATCTCTCTCCTCCTAGTCCGAGGGATATGGATAATTGGACAACTCCTAGTTTACCGACGGCCAGGATAGAGGGCTAGAGGAATCCGTAACGCTCACCGGGGTAGCTGGTCTGACGTAATGCTCTGCCATAGGAGCTGCTGGTACGACCTCGGGGATCTCCTCCTCTGGTGTCCCAGACGAATACTCAGACGGATCTATGTCATAACTATCCCCTGGGGGGTCCTCCTCCCTGGATGTCAAAAACTCTGGAGGAATCATCGCTGGGTCCTCCAAGGGATCAGTCTCAATGGAATAACTGAGGCTCCTCTTGCTCGGTCCCGAAGCTTGAGGTCCTGAATCTACTCTGGGGGCCTTTTTAGCACCCCCACTGTCGGAGGTTGATCTCTTCATCTTCCGACAGTCTGCACCTACCTACAAGAAAAAGAGGTCAGAACCGATCCTTCCTAGACTATGGCTCTATCGCACGATCTAAGACAGAAGGAAATGTCAATGATTCCTAAATGCCCTGCAGCCTCTTGTTTATAAGTGTGGCCAGCTTCACACCCATAAACAGGACTCTACCGGACACTGTCTGTAGACAATCCCTAGGACGAGCAGCTCTAATACCATTTTTGTCACGACCCAAACCGATTGGCCATGACTAGTACCCGAACTGGACACCCGTATACGAACCTGCTCGATATTATCAGACCGAAATTGGAAACAATATGGCAATCTGTAACAGCACGCTGTAAAATCATCATATCATACATAAAAAAGAACCTATCTCTTGAGAAGTCACAACTAACCAAATATAACAAAATATGCAAGCGGGTAAGGCTGCCATTATGCATGGGACTATCCAAAACGAACTACATCTGCACAGCTGATCAAACCGTATATACGCAACCCACATATGTCTACAGACCTCTAAGAGTATAACAAGTACTATGTCAAAGGATCTGTACCAAAACGACTCGAGCTCCGAAACACTAGAGCCCTCCAAGCAGCTGAGCTGAAGTCCTAAACCAGAGGATCACCAAATTGAGTGTCTGTGCCTGCGGCCATGAAACGCAGCCCCCGAAGAAAGGGGGTCAGTACGAATAGTGTACTGAGTATATAAGGCATGAAATCAACATGTACATAAAATCCTAGAAAACATTTGAGACATGTCAATGAATAGGCAAAATAAATGCATCAGTACAACCATATCAAAGGAACACATATATCCAAAAAAATATCACAACAAAGGCCACAGCGTCACCCCCTGTCAACTGTGCCATACATATACACACCATAACAAAGGCCACAGCGTCACCCCCTGTCAACTGTGCCATACATATACACATCAAAACAAAGGCCACAGTGTCACCCCCGGTCAACTGTGCCATATATACACACAACAAAGGTCACAGCATCACCCCCTGTCAACTGTGCCTTATATATACAACAAAGGTCACAGCGTCACCCCCTGTCAACTGTGCCTTATATATATACAATAAAGGTCACAGCGTCACCCCCTGTCAACTGTGCCTTATATATACATGAAGAATGAAAATGAGTGCAGTGCATAATCAGAATGAAACAATAGAACTCTCTAATGTCACAAAATAGCTATATACATATATTATACTCATGACATGCATAGGAGTTCAACTAAAAACGATCGCTCTCTCCCACCTTGAAGGAATAATTTATAAAGTGAGATCAACAATAATGAAATTAATCGAGAAAATCATGAAATAGCTTAACATTTTTACATCATCGTTGAAATCATATTTGCGACCTTTAAGCATAAAATCATCCTCAACGTAATCCTCATAAAAACATTCTCATTTTTAACATCATAAGAAGCTTTAAGAGTCATAACTTCTAGCTTTTGAAATCAAGGAGGTTATGGAAACACTTATGGGCTCATACCATATGGATCATGCCTTTGAAAGAAAGGGACGAGCCTTAACATACCTTTCGGTCGCCTTAGTCGTTAAACGTTTATCCTTCTAAGCTCGTAAATCTACATATAAACCATTCATACTATTATTAGGCTCAATGTCATAAGCTCATCTTAAGCCTTCAATTTAATTTCGTTAAGAATCAGCTGAAATTCCGGCAGCACCTCCCTTGTTTGTATGCCTAGCCCGAAATCACAATCCAACAACCAACAACAACAACAAAAATACCAACATCACAAGAATATTATCAACACCAATAGGCTCCATAAAACATCCCACACAATGTTTTCCAAATTTCCCATCTAACCATAACAATATCCACAATACCATGATCAAATAATTATATTCAATTTAATCTTAAATTAATCCAAACTCTCCTTTCAAATTTATTCCATAGTCATCATCTTCACTTTAATAATTTGCAACTTCTATATTATGATTCTCGTCTTTTATAGGACTTGTTAAACCGTCAAATCAACTTAATTATGACAAATATAATGGAGAACCTACCTTACAGTAAAAGAACTTCAGCCCACTCAACTTCTTCCAAGACCAAATTCATCACAACATTAAGTGGAGACAGGAACAATCCTTCTCCATGACTTAGCTTGGTACTTTGGATTTTATACTTGGAGATATACCCCTCTCCAAAGTTGACCCAAAATTCTGTCCAGAATTCTGCCAACTTTTATTTCCAAATTTTCAACGAACTTATTTTCTTCGCTTTGCATGGTCTCGTAATCTTCTAAAACTCTCCATGATGTTTATCATTAATCATACTTGATAATGGTCATGTCCTTTTGTTTCAAGGTTGTCGTTCCAGGTTACGACTTAAGAGATCGTAATTCATCCTTTACTTCATTGTTACAAACTTCCCATGGCTTGTACCTTCCAAAACTTCATGGAATGTCTCCGATACTCCATTAATATGGTGAAGTGCATGGCATGCTCATGCTCTGAGAATGCAAGGTGTAACAACACAGCCTCGATGTACTCACCTAGCTATGACTGGATCACCATCTTACGTAGACACATCAAACGGTTTGATCGATTCAGGCTCTATCCCAAACTTGCCAGCAACAAATGGTGTAACATATAATAAGGTGGAACCTGGATCAATTACCGCATATACATCATGGGAAGAAATTTATAATATGCCTGTAACCATATCATGAGACATCTCACGATCCTGTCTGTCGGCTAATGCATAAACACAGTGCTAAAGCCCACTCGAGCTAGATGCTCCACTCTTCCCTCCGCCACATCCTGATGGCGTATGAGAAACTTTTCCTGAAGGGTGCACTAAAGAAGAATAACCAGCTATGGACCCCGTAGGCTGAACGATGCCTGTACCGACCCTCATCGGACATGCCCTCATCTTGTGGCCTGATCGACCACAAGCATAGCAACCATCCAATCTCAATCAACACTACCCAGTGTGTAGCCTATCCCACTGAGCACATGCTGGTAAGAGTGGCCTCACCTGGCCTGAATCTGGTCGGTACTGAGAGCTTGATGCTCTGGAGCTCTGGCCCGCTCCGGAATAAGAAGACTGATCAAACCTAGGGCAAAACAACCGTGGAGGTGCAATCCATGTTGAATGAAATGAATACCTGGGATGCTGCTATCTCTATCCTCCCCAGAACTCACCCACCATATCTAAAGATCTAGCCTTCTTACCAAGGCCCAGTCGCGCTCATGCTCTGTCCTCCGTTGGCACTTACGATCCTCTAAATTTTATGCTAGAACCTATTTTGCTCGAGCCCGTCGGACCTCTGGTGGTAAGTAATGGTGAATAAAAGCATCTGAAAACTCTCGCTACATAGCTGGAGGGGCATTCTCTCCCCTAGAAATCTCCCATGCCTGATACCAATGCACCACAACATCACAAAGTTTATACGATGCCAAATCCATTGACTCAGCCTCATCAACGTGCATAACCCTCAGCGTCCTCTGCATACTATCAATGAAGTCCTAAGGATCCATATTTTTCTTCAACACGAAAAACACTCCAGGGTCTAACCTAAGAAAAATCTTAACCCTCACATACCTGCTCGGTCTGCCTGATCAACACCAACCCCCTGCTGCTGAGCCGGAGCGGCTACCAGTCTAGTCAATAACTGTATAACATCCAGTACATCCTGGCCCGATGCATCTGGATGAGGAGCTGGGGCAGGTGCTAGAGGAGGGTATGTGAAGTCTGAGATGGGCTCTCACTCTGAATCTCATCCCGAATCCTAGTAGCCTGCTGGGTACAGCTAGTGGCCTTACCAGACAATCCTTTGCCTTTCTGGGCAGCTGTAGCTTTCTTGCGGGGCATCGCTGAAATCAAAACAAATTATTAGAAAATGAACTCTTAACAAATGACTCTATCGCACGATCTAGGAGAGAAAGAATGACACTTTTCTAAATGTCCTGTAGCCTTTTGTTTATAAGTTTGGTGCATAACACTCCCATAAATAAGACTGTACTAGACACGGCCTGCAGACAACCCTAGGACGGAACTGCTCTAATACCACCTCTGTCACGACCCAAACCGATGAGTCATGACGAGTGTCTGACCCTTAGTGACCAAACACCGCTATACTCATACCTGAACCATACCGAACATCAAGGGCCCATAAGTGACTTAAAGTGATCTTATACTACCTCATGAAGAGGTGACATCACAACTCTGTACAATATGTATATACACATACATGCTGAAAAAATAGTGCAAGTCAGCTAGGCCGCTACATATACTGTACACAAAAGAATATTAGCCGACAAGGCTACATCATCTGACAAATACATACAACTATCTACAGACTTCTACTGGAATATCAAACTGTATAAAGACGGGACAGGGCCCCGTCATACCCATATGCATATACATCTCAAAAGGGGCATACCAAAACTGGCTGTAGCTCCGGATCAAATGGAGCGCACTGACCACTACTGGATGTAGGGGTCCTACTGAACTAGAGCACCTATCAGTTTATCTGAACCTGCGGACATGAACGCAGCCCCCCGAGTAATAGGGGAGTCAGTAGGATAATGTACTGAGTATGTAAGACATAAGAGTAACATAAGTCTAAGAATCATAAATGGAATCTAAAACTCAAAGTCAAACTGACTATCTGCACGTATTTGTACAGAGTATGTAAGACATAAGAGTAACATAAGTCTAAGAATCATAAATGGAACAATGCCTCTAGGGGCTAATAATATGCATGCTCTCAATGATAATCATGCTCATGTATATAATATAGGTCATAGTGCTGAGGAACGTTTAGCCCGATCCATATCCCAAATAATAATGTCGAGGAACATACGACCCGATCCATATATCATCATCATCATTGTGCACTAGCTGATCTGGTGGTAATGCATATATAACGCCTATCCCTCTTCCCATACCCCACATACATCTAATATTCGTGTATATAACGTCTTCTGATCACGGGTCAATATACTGTATACATAGAACTGGACCCATGAACAGAAGGAACAAACATAAACGCGACACAAGAACATCAAATACTGAAGTACTCCTAATGCTGCTAAGAGTAGAGTAATATGGAAGCTCGTTTACTAACTTGTTGGTTCATATCACAAGGCTCATGCCAAAAGAAAAAAATGGTAGCCTTAACATACCTTATCCGCTTCTTAGGCTAGCTATGCTACTATCCCGAGCTTGAAAAATCTACACACAAGAACAAGTACCAATTATTAGACTAGAGCGTACTCATATACCAACCTTAATCTAGTTTACAACTTGTGCAAATCAGGCAACATCTCCTTTATAAGCTTAATAACCTGTCACGACCCAACCCCGTAGGCCGTGACTAGAGCCCGATCTGGGCACTCAAACCCATTCTAATATACAGCAGAAGCCGACGAGGCTTTATTTCAAATTTAGCTAATTTCCAGAAAAATTTCGGCAGAGTTTCCTTTGTTTTACGGACTATCCCACATACCCTGCACGCAGAAAATACCAACAAAGGCCACACAGGGCCAACAGAGTAACATCTAAATATATGCGGACCGGCCGCCGCGGCGAATGGGATCGCCCAAACACAACACATACACATATCTGTACAGAAAGACCCCAACCCACAAACATGTCCACAGACCTCTAAACAGACCGACAGAATCATATGACGGGACAGGGCCCCGCCGTACCCATGAACGAGAATATACATATATAGAAGTGACAGACTATACCAAAAGATGGCTCTGAATAAAAGAGCTCTCCAAAAATAGCAGAATGAGATCCTAAGCGGACGGATCAGCAAACCTGTCGTCGGTACCTGCGCGGCATGAAAACGCAGCCCCCGAGGAAAGGGGGTCAGTACGAAATATGTACTGAATATGTAAAGCCTGAGTTGCAGAAACAAAATCATAACTGGTATAGAATGTACAGAAAGTAAACAGAAAATACAAGGTATCAGATATATATATTCAAAACATGCGGAGTGTGTACAGAAACATATGTCATATCAAATCCGGCCCCTGCCAAGGGACTCGGCAGACAGAACGTGGCCACCCTCCCGACGCTGGTGCCACAACACAGAAGAATCAGAATAGGGGCATAACCCCGTAACGTAATATGTCATATCAGATGGCCATAGTAAATCATATCAGAACAAACGTACATGGCACAGCGAGGATACCTGCCCCCTCACATCGACGCACGGCGAACAATGCAGGGGATTACGCTTGACAACATATCCTGGCCCGGGCTCAGTGTGGGAAACATTGGGGCATCCACGAATAGAGTAGTGAGAAACTAAATGCAGTCAAAATATCATAAATATTTTCAGAGACTCGATGAGGCATATTAATGACAAACAAATCCAATGAAGTCAGACGGAGTCATAATACATGGGGTTCGGATGTCATAAAGAATTACAGAAGCATAATCCTTCTGAAATCGTTCCGGTGCCAAAACAATTTATAAGACTTAATGGAATATTTAAAACAGTTTTTGTTTAGTAATTAAAAGAGTAGTTAGGACATTTCTTTCAAAAACTGCTCGAAAACAAGCCTTAAGTACAATAAGGGTAAAACCGGGAATAGTGGGCCCACCTCGGGACAAGCAAGGCGGTGGGCTCAAATTACGCATTTTTATGCTTATGAGGTCACCTAGAAAGACTCTAGGGCATTCCGTAGTTTTCTAGACCATTTGGGGAAAATATGCATAATTCTCCAAAAAGGACTCTTAAGGTGTTCAATTCCTTTGAATGAAAATGCGACAATTTCAATCGCGGATTCCGATGAACAGAATAATCCCCGAGGCGTAAATCCAAGCCTAGTACATCTAGGACATGCCAAGAGAAGAATCGGGATAGCTTTACATACCTTTTGAGCTTTTTATACCTTTCCAAACTCAGTTCCCGTTTCGTCAGAAATCTGCAAATGGTCACATTTACCAATTGTAAATTATGGATTCTACGAATTCACTTAAGTTCACATTTGTCTACCGAAATTTCGGCAGCACCTCCCCTATACATATAGCACCCCCGAGAATTCAACTCGGCCCAAAACAATCAACAACAACCCAATAACAATACCAACAACAACAACGCTCACAATATAACACAATATAACATAACTAGTTCTACCTTGCGACATACTACGATAACTTCCATTCCGACTTCACACTTCCAAACCAATTTCAATGTTTTCATATTTATCATTAATCAAGATCATCACCATATAGTTTAGAAGCATTTCATATCATTTATTCAAAATATTCATACGATATACATAATATACAACTTTCCGCTAAGGTCATAATTCATTCAAAACTTCTAATCTTTGGCATACATATTCATAACATGATTCCATCTTCCAAATCTACCCATGATCATCATAATTTGCAACCTAACAACTTCGTTTTTCATAATGTCATAAAATTGTACTAAGCGACATAAGTTTCTACATTCCGTTTCAATACAAACTTACGTCATTTTATCTTCATTTACGAGCAAGGATTCCTACAACTCAACTAACACACCAAATAAATTAATTCATTGCCATCTTCCCAACACCATACCACACGGCCAACTTCTATATTCCAACTCCCACCAAATTTATTCAACTTTCCTTTCCAATGTGAATTCCACCATAAACATAACTAGAATACAACATAATTTTAACTCACCATATATATACAACAATAGGCATACACGGCTAGACACTATATCCCAAAACCACTTTGAAATCTTCCATATTTCTATACTTTCAACTCATTTCTACATACTACAACACAAACAAGACTTCATAACACAATAAAAAGGAATGAATCCTTACCTTTTTCTCTAGTCTTCTTCACTTGGGTATACGATCAAATTGATGAACCAATGGCTCCTTCCTCCAAAACAACTACACCACGTTGCAAAGGGACCTTGAATTAGTAGGAATTCAACAAGAAACTAATTTTTGAAGCAAGATTTTTGATGGTAAATTTTCTATGGCCAAACCCGAAATGGGTTCCTTGTCTTGCTCTTGGTTTTTTTTCTTCTTTCTCTTGAAACTTCTAATAGATGATAACTAATATAATATGGTCCCTTTATTAACTTGTCACATGACCAAGCACATGACAATTCATCTGGATCATGGGCCAAAGCTTGGCCGGCCATGCCCCTTAATTTGGGCCTCCATTCCATTAATTTTTTTGAGCCCAATTGGTTACGGATCTTATTTTGTAATTCCCGAAAATAATTTCCGAAATTCCAACTTTTCCCTTGGGCTTCCCCGACTCTCCCACATTAATATTCTTTCATAAACAACTCATGTGTTAATTAGAATCAATTATGGCCTTACTTCTTAAAAGTCAAGATTATTTCTAATTTTCCAAATGTGCGAAAATACGGGATATAACATCCTCCCCCCCCTTTAGAACATTCGTCCTCGAATGTTAAATTAATCTTATAGGGTTTGAAATGGTTTTGGGGGAGTTTCTGTTTATAGACAACACAATTAGTACACATTCATTATCGAAATGGAATTAAGCAAAGATTCGAGATTACCTGTGGGCATAGGGAACAAATGAGGATATTTCTTCTTCATCTCCTCTTCGGCCTCCCAGGTCATTTCCTCCCTATTATTGTTTTGCCACAGCACCTTGACAGAAGCTACATCCTTGTTCCGGAGCTTCCTTACCTGGCGGTCCAAAATGGCTATGGGCTGCTCCTCGTATGATAACTGCTCCGTCACCTGAATGTCATCCGCAGGAAATATTCTGGAAGGGTCACCAATGCATTTGCGGAGCATAGACACATGGAATACCGGATGTACCGCTTCCAAATCAGATGGCAGATCTAACTCATAGGCGACATTTCCAATTTTCCGCACAATCAGATAAGGCCCAATATAACGCGGACTGAGCTTCCCCTTTCTGCTAAACCGCATCACGCCTTTCATAGGCGATACCTTCAGGAATACCCAATCACCAACCTGGAATTCCAAAGGACGACGCCGTTTGTTAGCGTATGATTTCTGTCGACTCTGGGCTGCCAATAGTCGCTCCCGAATAAGTTTCACCTTATCAACGGCCTGCTGGATCATATCTGGGCCGATTAATTCTGTCTCGCCAATATCAAACCAGCCAATAGGCGACCTGCATTTCCTGCCATACAGAGCCTCTTACGGAGCCATCTGGATGCTGGAATGGTAGCTGTTATTATAAGCAAATTCAATCAATGGCAAGTGATCCTCCCAGCTACCTCTGAAATCGATAACACAGGCCCGCAACATATCTTCAAGTGTCTGGATAGTGCGCTCGGCCTGTCCGTCACTCTGAGGATGGAAAGCTGTGCTCAGGCTCAGCTGGGTCCCTAATCGGTGTGGCTACCTCAAACGACTCTATAGGTTCAGATGTTATACCAATTTTACAAGCAACCAGAGGCGAAATATATGACAAAGTCGAACCTGGATCAATCAATGCATACAGACCGAGAGAAAACCAATAATGTACCTGTAACGACATTAGGCGATGCCTCCTGATCCTGGCGGCTGGACAGAGCATAGATGCGGTTCGAAGGACCGCTAGTACTAGAAGCTCCACCACGGCCTCTGCTGCGACCCGCTGGTGCTGAAGTACCCGGCCCCGTAGGGCGCATAGCCACTGATGAAGATGAAGACCCGGCGGCTGATCCGGCAGGCTGCGCTGCACCACCCGAACTACCCTTATACGGGCAATCTCTCACAGAATGGCCCTGACAGCCACAAGAAAAACATGCACCGGTGGCTCTGTAGCACTCCCCAGGATGGTATCTGCCACAGTAAGAACACTGAGGCCTAGGTGGCCTCGTCTGACCAGAACCCCTGTCTGTCCGCGAACCTGAAACCTTGGAGCTCTGACCTGCTCCTGAATAACCTGGGCTATCAAATCTGTGACCTGTAGGCTGTGGAGGTGCTCTCTGTGCCGGCTGGGATAGATGTCTGCTAGGCTCCTGCGGCTGCTGAGGCTGCCTGCCCCGAAAATCTCCAGAATACCCAGATGATCTGGCCCTCTTGGGCTGTCTCCGATCCTGGCTCCTATCAGGCTGACGCTCCCTATGCCGGTCCTCCATGCCCTGGGTGTGGGCCTGAATCCGGGCAATATCCATGCCGGGCTGAGCAGCCAATACCAAACAGCTGTCGACAAAATAATGGTCCAGCCCCATAATATACCTGTGCATCCTGTCAGCCATAGTAGCTGCCACAGCAGGTGCGTATCGGGTCAATGAGTCGAACTCCATACTGTACTCTCGAACACTGCGACGCCTCTGTCTCAGCAATAAGAATCTGTCAGCCTTGGCTCGCCGTAACTCCGGAGGCAGAAAATGACTAAGAAAAGCCTGAGAAAAATCATCCCAAACTGCTGGGGGAGCGCCGTCGCCTCTGGATAACTCCCATGACTCGTACCAATTTGCCGCTACATCATACAACCGGTACGAAGCCAATGTGACTGACTCTGTCGCGGAAGCATTAATAAAATGTAAGGTGCGCCGCATCTTCCTGATAAACTCCTCGGGATCCTCCTCGGGCTTTGTCCCGAAGAACTCTGGAGGGCCACAAGTCAAGAACTCACGAGCTCTCGAACTGTCGCGCCTATATGCTCGGTCACCTCCCAATCCGTGCCCCTGAACCTGTCCCGCCACAAGTCTGGTCAATAGCTGGACTGCCTCTCTCATAGTCTGATCCTCAGTCCCTGGCCGTGGAGTTGGAGGCTCAGGTACTGGAATCTCGGGAGCTGGCGGTGGAGCCGCCCCCCGACCTGCAGCTGCTGCTGCTCCAATCTCCTCTACGTGTGGCGGTGTGGAAGAGCCCTCTGCCGGGGGCAAAATGTCACGACCCAGCCCCGTGGGCCGCGACTGGCACCCTACCTGGGTACCCAGACCGAATCACACATTTCTTTTCAAATCCAAACTTATTTCATAATTTTTCGAAATCATATCGAACATAATTTATATCAAATATGTCTTAAGCGGTCGTGCCAAATCAAAATATCATATCAAATACAAACTGAGCGGCGGAATAGACATCGCCGGTCAGAAGTGCAAATATAAGCATAGGGGCCATTTGGGGCCATCATGACAAACGGACCGCTTTAAGACCAGAAAACAAAATCAGACCAACATATACAGGACCCTCACCCCACATATATGACTACAGGCCTCTATGAGTTCGAAACAAAAACATATGGCGAGACAGGGCCCCGCCGTACCCAAATAGTCAAATATACAAAACATATACAAAGCAAAAGGAGTCTGTACCAAAAGTGGACTCCGGATCAAATAGGAGTACTCCGGATAGCAAGAAGTGAAGCCTACTGCGGAGGATCACCGATATCTGCACCTGCGGGCATAAAACGCAGCCCCCGAAGAAAGGGGGTCAGTACGAAATATGTACTGAGTATGTAAAGCACGGAGTACAGAAATATGTATCAAAACTAAAAGCAAATCAGATGTCAAAGTGGAGTACAAATTGGTATGTCAAAATCTGTATCGAAATCATATACGTATACATAATGCAATTAAAATCATGCAAACGCTTAGGAACGTGGTCGCCACTCCGACGCTGGCGCCACACACAGCATAACACCAGAAGGTTTCAAATCTCCGTACATCCCCGAACACAAACATAATCATAGGTGAGCGTATTGCATCACGAGCCATATCACAGCATAACTCCAAACGGAACCCGGCCCTATGGCGAAGCCTCGGGAACCGTAACACAGCATACGGCCGAATTATTATAAGGCGCACGAATCATAACCGGCCCGGGAACCGGTGAACGAAGTCATAACAAGGCACGAGCGGAGTCGTGAGCAAACCAATGCAATTCGTACTTCAAAATAGTTTTCCAAAACGAAGTAAACCCATAAGTCATATCATAATGCAAAATAGTCGGATACTTAGCCGATATAAAGTTTCATTTATCAAACCTTTTCCAAAATAATATGTGTAGCTCAGAACGTAGCTTAACATATCGAAATTGTCGAAACATATCCCATAGACGGGAATTCCAACATCGAAAGTGCCATTCCAAACGTTATTCAAAAGGACAGCCCAATAAGACAAATAGGGCGTCTCGGGGTTAGCGGGCCCACCTCGAGTCAAAGTGAGGTGGCGAACATATTTGTTTACGAACATTTATATGCCAGGGGTCATACATAATCATTTCTAGGTTACCCGACCACATTTCGATAGGTTTCGGACGAATGGTGGCATTCTACCCAAAATAGAGCCCTTAGGCTTCAATTGAATTGAATGAATAGTAACTTTTCTGTGGATCGGGTTTCGAGGAACAAAAATGCTCGGGAAGGTCTCATATTCGACTAACATACTAGGATATGCCAAATGAAGGAGTGGGAAGCTTTACATACCTCACAGATGTCGTAAGCTCTCCCGAAAGTCCAGTCCCGTTTCGTCAAAAATCTGTAAATGGTCAAAGTTACCAATTGAGATTCTTAGGCTTAAAAATGCCTTTAACTTCAATTTTTGCCTACCGAAATTTCGGCAGCATTTCCCCTATAAATATAACATCCCCGAGGCTTAGCTCGGCTTAAAATACATCCACCACAACAGCCCACACGTCAACAAACAACACATTACACCAACCAAACAAGGTAAATTAACACCATTTTTCCTCCCTATGGCTCACGGCCAACACCCACTATACACACACACCCACGACTTTCTATTTACATCAAAATTACGGGATTCTCGTCTATTTCCAATCCTTAACATATTCATATCAATTCATAACATTAAAGGGGCAAAATTCTTACCTTTTCTTGAAACCCCGACTTGTCGCAAACGTAGTTCTTGTGCCAAACTAATTATACCCCGTTGAAGAGGGCCTTGAGTACTTCCCAATTATGTAGAAATTCAGATTTTTGGATCAACAACAAGCTTGGAAAATTTTTTCTCTCTTCTTTTCTAGCTCACGGCCGAGAGCTCTATTGGGTGATGTTCTTCAATTTTTGTTCTATTTTCTTGATAATTATCAAGTGTTGTTGATATATATCCACATAGTTGATCATGTGCATAGCACATGATCACTAAGGAAGAGGCTTGGGCCTTGCACATGGCCGGCCACTTCCATTGCTTGGGCCTCAATTTTGTGTTGCATTTTTCCTTGGCCCAATTCATAAAATGCCCCGTTTTGTAATTCCCGAAACTAATTTCCGAAATTCCAAATTTATTCTCGGCCTTCCCCGAGGTCTTAACATTAATAATTCCATAACCAACATAATCATATTCACAATAATCAAATTAAGTCCTTACAACACACAAGTCGTAATTATTTCTCGATTTCCAATTATACGAAAACACGGGACATAACACAAAATATCACGAGCAATATGAGCATGGGCCCTGGTAACCCTCTGGGCCCGACTAGTCTCTCCCACTGCTGCTGCCTTGGCCTTTTGGGCCGCTGTCGCCTTTTTTGGAGGCATAACTGCAAATGTAACATTTCGTTAAGGAGGAATCATCCTGATAACACAGCTCTATCGCACGATCTCAGACGGAAAGAAGGGTAGTATCCTAAATGCCCTGTAGCCTCCTGTCTATAGGTGTGGTGCACGACACACCGATAAACAAGACTCTACTAGACACGGTCTGTAGACATTCCGAGGACGAACCGCTCTGATACCACTTTTGTCACGACCCAACCCTGTAGGCCGTGACTAGATCCCGATCTGGGCACTCAAACCCATTCTAATATACAGCAGAAGCCGACGAGGCTTTATTTCAAATTTAGCTAATTTCCAGAAAAATTTCGGCAGAGTTTCCTTTGTTTTTCGGACTATCCCACATACCCTGCACGCAGAAAATACCAACAAAGGCCACACAGGGCCAACAGAGTAACATCTAAATATATGCGGATCGGCCGCCGCGGCGAATGGGATCGCCCAAACACAACACATACACATATCTGTACAGAAAGACCCCAACCCACAAACATGTCCACAGACCTCTAAACAGACCGACAGAATCATATGACGGGACAGGGCCCCGCCGTACCCATGAACGAGAATATACATATATAGAAGTGACAGACTATACCAAAAGATGGCTCTGAATAAAAGAGCGCTCCAAAAATAGCAGAATGAGATCCTAAGCGGACGGATCAGCAAACCTATCGTCGGTACCTGCGCGGCATGAAAACGCAGCCCCCGAGGAAAGGGGGACAGTACGAAATATGTACTGAATATGTAAAGCCTGAGTTGCAGAAACAAAATCATAACTGGTATAGAACGTATAGAAAGTAAACAGAAAATACAAGGTATCATATATATATTTTCAAAACATGTGGAGTGTGTACAGAAACATATGTCATATCAAATCCGGCCCCTGCCAAGGGACTCGGCAGACAGAACGTGGCCACCCTCCCGACGCTGGTGCCACAACACAGAAGAATCAGAATAGGGGCATAACCCCGTAACGTAATATGTCATATCAGATGGCCATAGTAAATAATATCAGAACAAACGTACATGGCACAGCATACTCCACAAACTCATGTACGCGTATACCTGCCCCCTCACATCGAGGCACGGCGAACAATGCAGGGGATTACGCTTGACAACATATCCTGGCCCGGGCTCAGTGTGGGAAACATTGGGGCATCCACGAATAGAGTAGTGAGAAACTAAATGCAGTCAAAATATCATAAATATTTTCAGAGACTCGATGAGGCATATTAATGACAAACAAATCCAATGAAGTCAGACGGAGTCATAATACATGGGGTTCGGATGTCATAAAGAATTACAGAAGCATAATCTTTCTGAAATCGTTCCGGGTGCCAAAATAATTTATAAGACTTAATGGAATATTTAAAACAGTTTTGTTTTAGTAATTAAAAGAGTAGTTAGGACATTTCTTTCAAAAACTGCTCGAAAACAAGCCTTAAGTACAATAAGGGTAAAACCGGGAATAGTGGGCCCACCTCGGGACAAGCAAGGCGGTGGGCTCAAATTACGCATTTTTATGCTTATGAGGTCACCTAGAAAGACTCTAGGGCATTCCGTAGTTTTCTAGACCATTTGGGGAAAATATGCATAATTCTCCAAAAAGGACTCTTAAGGTGTTCAATTCCATTGAATGAAAATGCGACAATTTCAATCGCGGATTCCGATGAACAGAATAATCCCCGAGGCGTAAATCCAAGCCTAGTACATCTAGGACATGCCAAGAGAAGAATCGGGATAGCTTTACATACCTTTTGAGCTTTTTATACCTTTCCAAACTCAGTTCCCGTTTCGTCAGAAATCTGCAAATGGTCACATTTACCAATTGTAAATTATGGATTCTACGAATTCACTTAAGTTCACATTTGTCTACCGAAATTTCGGCAGCACCTCCCCTATACATATAGCACCCCCGAGAATTCAACTCGGCCCAAAACAATCAACAACAACCCAATAACAATACCAACAACAACAACGCTCACAATATAACACAATATAACATAACTAGTTCTACCTTGCGACATACTACGATAACTTCCATTCCGACTTC
This sequence comes from Lycium barbarum, assembly GCF_019175385.1. Taxonomy (NCBI): domain Eukaryota; kingdom Viridiplantae; phylum Streptophyta; class Magnoliopsida; order Solanales; family Solanaceae; genus Lycium; species Lycium barbarum. Next base: position 95,541,304 of record NC_083337.1, on the reverse strand, counting down.
ACACTTCCAAACCAATTTCAATGTTTTCATATTTATCATTAATCAAGATCATCACCATATAGTTTAGAAGCATTTCATATCATTTATTCAAAATATTCATACGATATACATAATATACAACTTTCCGCTACGGTCATAATTCATTCAAAACTTCTAATCTTTGGCATACATATTCATAACATGATTCCATCTTCCAAATCTACCCATGATCATCATAATTCGCAACCTAACAACTTCGTTTTTCATAATGTCATAAAATTGTACTAAGCGACATAAGTTTCTACATTCCGTTTCAATACAAACTTACGTCATTTTATCTTCATTTACGAGCAAGGATTCCTACAACTCAACTAACACACCAAATAAATTAATTCATTGCCATCTTCCCAACACCATACCACACGGCCAACTTCTATATTCCAACTCCCACCAAATTTATTCAACTTTCCTTTCCAATGTGAATTCCACCATAAACATAACTAGAATACAACATAATTTTAACTCACCATATATATACAACAATAGGCATACACGGCTAGACACTATATCCCAAAACCACTTTGAAATCTTCCATATTTCTATACTTTCAACTCATTTCTACATACTACAACACAAACAAGACTTTATAACACAATAAAAAGGAATGAATCCTTACCTTTTTCTCTAGTCTTCTTCACTTGGGTATATGATCAAATTGATGAACCAATGGCTCCTTCCTCCAAAACAACTACACCACGTTTCAAAGGGACCTTGAATTAGTAGGAATTCAACAAGAAACTAATTTTTGAAGCAAGATTTTTGATGGTAAATTTTCTATGGCCAAACCCGAAATGGGTTCCTTGTCTTGCTCTTGGTTTTTTTTCTTCTTTCTCTTGAAACTTCTAATAGATGATAACTAATATAATATGGTCCCTTTATTAACTTGTCACATGACCAAGCACATGACAATTTATGTGGATCATGGGCCAAAGCTTGGCCGGCCATGCCCCTTAATTTGGGCCTCCATTCCATTAATTGTTTTGAGCCCAATTGGTTGCAGATCTTATTTTGTAATTCCCGAAAATAATTTTCGAAATTCCAACTTTTCCCTTGGGCTTCCCCGACTCTCCCACATTAATATTCTTTCATAAACAACTCATGTGTTAATTAGAATCAATTATGGCCTTACTTCTTAAAAGTCAAGATTATTTCTAATTTTCCAAATGTGCGAAAACACGGGATATAACATAACCCCCCAATTCTAATCTAACCCAAACATCAACAACAGTATCCACAATAATGATATAACTTCCTACATAACACCATATAATCAATTCTACTTCACATCATCCCTCAAAATAGCCCTCAAGTCCAACTTGACCCTTATTCACTTACAATTTCCCTTACTATATTCTCCTTACTTAAAGCTACTAAAACTCTTGATAATTAACTTAAATACAAAGGTAAGAATCATTTACATACCTTGAGGGGTCTAAAATTCCAAGTATCTACTTCAAACCCAACTTCCCAAGCTTCACAACTTTAATGAAACCCTAGGAAAAACGTTCTTCTTCACAGGCTCGGGTTTCACGGGCTTGGATCTTACTAAAACTCCTCCAACATGATAGAAAGTGTTGGGAGAAAAATATGCTAGGGATTTATCTGATTTGGAGTTGAAAAAAATGAGAAATAAAGTCGTGGGTCACATAGATATAGAGGGCTCAAGAAAGTTCTAGTGGCGCAGTTCGACGAGCGGGTCGATGACCCGTCGACTTGCTCCGTCAACCTGTGCCTGTAAAAGAGAAGCTGCAGAGACATATTGACGACATACATTGAAGGTCCGTCGACAAGTCGACGGCCCGTCGATGTTGAAAGATGTCTACAGATTTCCCGAATCAGTTCGGATTACGTCGATTCGATTCATTCAACTTCTAATCCGGTAATTACTAGGAATACCTGCTGGTACCTTTGTGCAGGGGGTAAGACACTTACTATCTCCGAAAATTGGGCACGGGTCTCTATTCTAAAGGCATACCCAACTAGGAAACCATGAGTTCTCCTACATTGAAAACGAGGGGTGTAACATCGCGAGTCCCCCATGGGTCATGACTAGATGGAAAAACCACTAGCGTATGTGTATCAGCTTTGATATTAGTCAATGCATTGCAGTTATTTGTCTCTTAATTTCCTTATGTGATATATGCTTACTTGTCTTAATGTGAGATATGATTTAAGGGCATAGTTGGTGAAGCTATGTTGAATTGTGATACTTGGGTGTTGGATTCAACCTTTATATTTTGTATATGTGTTCCCTTCATTGTCTGCCTATGATACCAATGAGTACTAGTGGTTGTACTCATACTACGATTGTTGCACTTTCTTTTGGGTGTAGATACTGATCCTTATACCAGCACTAGGCCTCATGGCTGATCCTGAGGTGGTCTATTTCGAGATTTCAGTGTGAGCCATTAGACACTCCCACAACCCTGGATCTCCTCCTATCTTATCATTTTGTCTATTTAGACTTCCAGATAGTTTTCTATCTTGTATTTAGACTTGGACTGTATTTAGAAGCTCCTGTATGAGTTAGAATAGGTTTTGGGGATTGTAAAGACTAAGTTATCTTTTCTTAACTTATTTATACTATCAAGACTTTTAAGTACTATTGATCTACTTAATTTTCTCATTATTATTTCTTATAAGTAATTGAAGATTTAGAGATTGTTCGTCTTCTAGGGGATAGTGTAGGTGCCATCATAATCTGTGAATTGGGTCATGACAGTATGATACTATGCATGATGTACTCATTCATACATACATATATACATAATGGAGTGAGTCAATGAATAAGGTACGAGGTGGTCCTATGAGACTGAAAAGTGGTAAGAATGATGTTCTAACAGCCCGATGGGAAATGTTTTCGGGTGATATGATTAGATATAATATGATTCGACATGATATGATATGGCATGGTTCTCACTCTTTGATGGGAAATGTTGGATGGAAGGGAGGGGTAGACGGACCTCATGAATCCCCCATGGGTCATGACAGACGAAATGACCGCTAGCATGTGTGTACTGGGATTTATTATTGGTCAGTGTATTTTATTGCATTCATGCATTTACATGCCTTACTTGGAACATGTACGTTTATCTGATGATACTTCACGAAATATGACTTCCCCGTTGTAAATTTTGAGATACAACTGCCTAGTCTTATAAGTGTTGTATGTTCATTCTTTATGTACTAAATGTGGGTTTCCATCATTGTCATCCTATGCTACCTACGGAGTACTAGTGGTTGTACTCATACTACACTTCTATACTTTGTGCAGATATCGATCCCTGTTACAGTCTGAGATCTCGTGGCTACTCCAGATGCACAACAGTCGAGAGATTCATGGTGAGCTACATGGCTGATCTGTGGCCCCTGGACTTGTCCTCTTTATCATCTTTTTGTTTGATTCCCATAGACAGTGTTATGTTGTCTTTTTTGGACCTGTATCAGACTTATCTAGTGCTCTTGTACGATTTAGACCAGGTTTTGGGTTTTAAAGACTAGGTTATCTTTCTACATTTACTTTTATATATATTGAGACTATTGGATAATGTTTCAAGTGTATTTACTTTCCGCTTTCATTTTCAATTGATTTGACAAGTTTGGGGGATGGTTCGCTTATCGATGGGATAGTGTAGGCGCCATCATGACCCGTGACTTGAGTCGTGACATAATCCATTTAGTTTTTTAGCTATAATGATTTTATAGCTCAACTAGAAAAACTTGAATTATTTTGTCGATACAAATTGAACATAAGTGACTTTACTAGAGAATTTGCTATAGTTGACAACCATTTAAAATATTCACTCAGACATATAACCCACAATGTGAGCCTCTGTTAACAACAAAAGAATGGTAAATGCTCGGGTGCAGCTTAGCTATGGGAAAAGCAGGATAGATGGAGGCATAGGCTAGTTATCAATCAATAATGAAAGAAGGCATGTGTATAACATCTACATAATAATATAAATCTAGGCATAGACAAGGTGATGTGGGACCTCTCTATGGCCAGCATTGGTATGTTTCTATTTTCTCTTTTTTTTTTGGCCTTTTTCCAATGTTTTCCATTTATATGCCATTTTAAAAAATATAAAAATCACTCATTGAAATCACTTTATTATGTTAAATCACTAACTAAATTACCTTTTTCATTAATACCCACGTTTCCTTGGAATCACGTAATTGTGCATCTTAAATAAGGGAGGGGAGAAGATTAAGCAACCGTTTTCTTGCTGCCACATAAATGCTAGCTCTCTGCTTCATAACTCCAATATATTTTGAAGGCTTCTCCTTTTGGCAATATTTCGGAAGGAGTTTGTTGTCTGACGATGTGTGTTCAAGCTTTAGTTGACGACTCTAGATAAATTTGTTCTCGCTTATGTTATTGATGATAAAAAATTTATCCAAAACCAGCATGCATATAACATTTATGTATTGATACTTGCATCTATGTTGGTTTGGCTGAAGTGCTAAGACTCTAGCTTTCTCTTGACATCTTACTGTCATGACCCAAATTACGGGTCGTGCGGGCACCTACCGTATTTCTACCTAGTAGGCGAACCCTTACCAACCGATCTAATATTTAAACTGTTTTGTTAGCAACAAAATACTTAATGATCACAATTTAAAAGTGAATACTCATAATGCCTCTGTTATTGAGACAAGAAATACTGCAAAATTTCCCAGGATCTAGTCTAGACAGGTACAAAAGCTCCTATTACACAAAAACAAAACCAAAATAAATGACACAGCCACTTCCTGGAATGAGATGAGCAAGCTGTAGGAAGATGTCCGGTAATCCACGAAGAGAAACTTCAAGTAACACCATGCAACACAGCTACACCCAAAAGGATGTAGCAAAGAGTAGTATCAGTATAGCACACATACTGGTCAGCATCATACGTCGACTAAGATTAGTTCACAATATAAAATCAATAAGACAAATATATAAGGCAACGTACGTCTCAATATTCCTAATATAAATAACTACTCGGGTACGAACTCACTTCTCTAACTCTTGACTATTCCGGTTCCTTATTACCACAATAACACCAGCTACACGACTAGACAAGGTGTAGTCCTATTTCGTAATTCTTTTAGGGCCAAATATTTAAGCCTTATAGTTTTCTATCCAGTTTACTCGCTAGGGTATGATGCATCCATGGAACATACTCATCACACGTCCACCGCACAGTGTGACTCTCTAAATCCATCAGATTTAACATAGAAACCCTGAAACTTAATATTTTATTCTTACGCCAACACCTTCATGCATGAACAGAACTCCTCAAACAGTTCAACACAATTGTAGGAGATGCATAGTACAATTGTAGTAGAATGACAACATGTAAATATGATTATATGAAGGTATAGAATGCAATGCAATGCAATGTGGTGCAATGACCAAATGCGCACTGTACATACATGCTAACTGGTGTCATTTCCCAGTAGTCATGGCCTACAGGGGACCTTTGGTGTCCATGTACCCTTGTTCTGGAACGAACCTTGGACCATGAGTTCACAACTAGGCCATATCCTAACCCCTAGTTAAATGTTCCTATTCATAGGTGGATATATATATTATATATATATTTTCACATCACTTCCCATGATTGACTATCAAGTAGTACTTCATATTCAACCCAACTCGGTCATAAACAGGATAACATAACTGATACATACTCAGACTTTTCGTTCCATGCAGTGTTGAATAATCACGCACAACATGTGCAACAATGCTAATGAATGAGATAAATGCCATGACATAAAACCTTGACGGGCGTAACACTATTATGCCTTTTTCTTCAACTCAGCCAATGCAACCCTCTTTATTGACGATATAATCAGCCATATGAATATTACAAGCAATTGAATAATTTAATGCGGGAATTAAATATGCCTTGGATTAATTAAGCTAACCTACAGAAGAGTCCTTTTTAACAATGACAAGTAATCACTGACTATCTGTAACACATAGACATCAACAATTGTAGAACTTAGTACCCCTTTATACATTCATTTCTACCCTAGTTACCGAATATACATAAACTTCCATTAAATTATGAACATATCAGTCCAAACTCTGTGTCCGAAGACCTAATCATGCCTTCTCCCATCAATTCTATACGTATATATGACTCACTGATCAAAGTCTAACTCAAGTAAACCGTAACCTACCTCGATGACGAGCAGCTATTCGAACTTCCATGAAGTATCCACCTTCCTAGCCTTTATCCGAAATCCCCGAGAGATGATAGTTAAAGGGAAATATGTGGAGAATGTTGGAGGAGCCTCTTTTTCTTGGTGCATAGGGTGTTTTTCTTCATGTAAAACCTAATTGCAGCCTTGGAGGGTCTTTTGTTAGAAGGGATATAAACGAAGTATGGAAAAACACGCATTCTAGTCCGTGACGTCCGTTGCGGCGGACATCAGGCTAGCTATAGCGAGACCCCTGCGGTGGACCAATTTTCTGCTGGCCGCTGCGGGCAACAGAATTTCTGCCCGGGCCCACAATTTTTAACTCTTTTCAAAATCAATTTCGCCCACTATTAGTCATTTAAATACCCCATAAGGCTAACCATTTAAGATCATAGGCCTAGTTCGGGTACGGGTTTTGGAAAGTATTAAATAACGACAAGGGGGGTCGTTACGCCAGATATAAATTAAACCACTGTTCGTCCCGGAACGGCATGGGATAGGGTAATGGTCACGTTCCTAGCCCCTACACCCTAGGGGGCAGGATTTTGAGTTGTCGCTGCGGAAAGGAGAAATTTACAGGGCAGTTGGGAAATGCATGGTGTGCTACAGCGGTTAGCGGACCGCTATAGTGGTACCGTCCAGCGGTCACTACACCGCTGCAGCGGTACGGGGGCAGTTTTAAAGGGTGGGATGATTTGGGTCACCTCTCATTCCTGTCCCCTTATACCCCATAATCGAAAACTTCCCCTCTCCCATGAATTTTTATCCCTTTATTCATCTCCCTAGACCTCTCATCTCCTTCCCCACTTCCCTTTTAAATACCTTACCCTCTCAATTTCTCATTATACTACTCACAGACTAAGGAAAAGGAAGGATTTCTCTATTACCCAAGGGTCACCTTTCAGAGCAAAAGCTTGCAGATCCGTAACTATTTCAAGGTATGTACTCCCTCTCATCTTCCTACAATTTGATTTTAGCTTTTTATTTGAAAAATTCCATTCCTAAGTTGCTTGATTAGATCAAAATTTGGCCCTTTGGAACAAGGGTTTCTGATTTCTTAGGGTAGGAAGTTCTCGAGTCATGGAAGGTTATTTCATCGTTCACACTATCCTAGTGTCACTTACTACAAAAGAACTGCTTGAAATAGGGTAGTCCATGTTGGGGTAGGGGTGCTTGGTAGAGGTACAATTTTTGATGATTTTGCTCAAACTTTTGGTGCTCATTGTAATTGAAATAGGATGTTGTAGGTTGTAAAAGTCTTGCATGCTATCATAGTATTTGATCCTTGCGAAAAATGGGGAAAATATGGTGACATTTTGGGTTTTCTGAACGATGGGTCCGAGGGTGGCTCGCTGGAGAAGATGGATCCGTTAGGGCGGACCCTCATTCTCCATAGCGCTAGCGCTATAGTGCTCGAAGTGTTCCAGGTGTGGAAGGGGGAAACCTGGGAGACGTTCGCTGTAGCAGACACCTACTCGCTGCAGTGATCCCGCTATAGTGGTGATGACATCACAATGGCGGAAATTGTCGCTGTGGCATCCCTTTTTTCCGCTATGGCGGCTTCACCGCAGCGGTTGTCTGTTACACCTCATAGTTTTGTACATTAAGATTCGTTAGGTGGTAGTTACTCAATTATAGATACTAGAGTTATTGTCTAGGATATATGAGATTATATGCGCCCATCTTATGGTTATGAGGGTTTAAGTTCATATAATAGGTTATGAAAGGATTGGAGAACAAGTGAATCAAGGAGACTAGGTTTTGGAACTTTTGAGAAAAGTTGGGCAAGGTTTGTATGACAATTTTGGTCTAACTTGAGAAAGGAATATCTCCTAGTATACCAGGATTTTTGAAGTGAAACAAAAGCCTAAATTGAAGTTCAGGAAGTCTAGTTTCCAATGCAACAAACCGCGCGTCGATCCAATATCGGAATCAAATGCTATGATCATTTTAAGATGGACTGCTAGAGCAGGGAATTATCATTGCATGAACGTGCCTGTAGGTGGTGCGAACGCGCAGAGCAATTTTTAAATCGGTGCCAACCGACTTCAACCCACTATATAAGGGATAATCAGGAGAGATGCTGGCCGAATTTTGGCAGATTCTAAAAGGATTTAATTTAGAGGTTTAAGACAAACATATGATGATAAGCCTGACAATAGTATGACTGCTCCTGAATTTAGATTTATGAGCTTGGGAGGATAAGCGTTAATTAGTAGAAGACCGAAAAGGTACGTTAAGGCTGTTCCTTCTTTTGTTTCCATGATTCCATATAAGGTAAGAGCGTAGTAACCTTGTGACCAGAAATTGTCTAAGTAGAGCTTGTCATATTGTTACATGATTTCTGAGTGTTCTGTTATTCTTTCTGAGGGACTATATTCCCTTCCTATGTCTTTGAGTTCATAGAGAGACATAAGAGATATGTTATAGTATCGGTATTCGTTTGCACATACATGATATACATATATTTTATTTAGCCTGGCCACTTGGTCAGTGAGACTTTTATTTAGCCTGGCCATTTGGTCAGTGAGACAGATTGCCTGGCCGATGGGTCAGTGAGACAGAATTTCCTAGCCGACGGGTCAGTTAGACTTTTATTTAGCGTGGCCACTTGGTCAGTGAGACATATGACATCATGGTATTTCATTTCATCTCAGACATATCAGAGGGACACTTTGAGAATTCTTTGGCCTCCAGATTGTATTATTTTCCGTTCAGTTTCAGTTACCGTTTGCCTTACATACTCGGTACATTATTTCGTGTCCATTTTGCCGGGGCGCTGCATTCATGCCTGCAGGTACAGATTGATAGACCTCCCCAGTACGCATAATCTGATATCAGTTGATTCGTGAGCTCCTTTTTTGTTCGGAGTTGCCCAGTCCTTGGAGTCTCTTCTTTTGATTACAGATTGTGTAGTACAGTCATGCATTCCCTAGAGGCTTGTAGACGAGTCATGTATATAGTGTGTCTGTGTGACAGCGTCTTCGGTTTGTATATGTCTGTTTGGATACTGTTGGCTTTGTACAACCACAGCAGCCTCGTAGGCTGGTTAAGTTATATACATATTTTAGGTGGCTGTGCCTAGTTCAGACAAAATAGTCAATATTTATATATATCCATATTGCACCCTCGCCAGCTTGTTAGTATTGTTTGTGCGAAGGTGGGCCTTACCGACTTAAGTTGGGAGTTATTCCCCAGAGTTTCATATTTAGAGTAGTTCGCTCGGGCCTAGTTTGGTGTCGGGTGCCGGTCATGCCACTTCAGATTTGGGGCGTGACATTGTCCTACTGCCGTAGCGAAGTTACCTGAGGCAGAACCTTGTAGAACAATATAATCCGGGTTTTAACTTAATCACACATATCTTAACACAGTCTAATCTTTTTACCATATTGTTTTAACTCAGTCTTCCCTTTACAGGCTAACTTTCTCACATTACTATGGAAAACCCACAACAACAACAACAACAAGAAGCACCCGCTGCCCCCGCCTATTTTAGGTTTCCTCTGCATTCATGCAAGAGACGTTACATGGAGCAGCATACCAAGGGTCTAATTCATGAGAGGGCCTTTGTTATGGATCAGGTGGAAGAGCTGGCCCCAGAATTTTGTCAACTCCTACATAATATTGGTTAGGGTCCTTTGGTCGAAGAGCCAGGAGATATTAACTGTAACTGGGTTACGGAGTTCTATGCCATGCTTCCGACTATTGATTGGACTGCTCCAGAACCTGAGATCACTATTAGGGGGTCAATATAAAAGTTGAAGCGGAGACAATCAATGTCATTCATGATTTGCCCAACCCTTCGCAGGCTAAGTTGAGGGCCAAGGACCACGAGGGGAACGAGCTATGATTGGTGAGGCCATTGGTACAGGAGTCTGAGAGGAGGAAGACTACTTAGGGTGTCAGCCAGTGTGCCATCAAGAGCCGTCGCTTTACCCTAGAGGCTCGGAGGTGGCTGAACCTTGTTACCCGAAGGGTTCGCCCTTCGAGTAACATTACCGATGTCACTTACCCCCGAGTCCTTGTGGTTGCTTGCATTTTTTATTGTGTGGCAGTGAATGTAAGGATGCAGGTGATTAAGGAGTGGCGGAGTTTCATGGCCAAGGCTGGCCCGAGCTTGATGTTTCCCTCCCTGATTACCCATTTGTGCCGAAGGGCGGGTGTGGCCGTGGAGCCTGGTGACTGATTTGTAGAGTGTGATGTCCCCTTCGACCCGTTGATAGTGAAGGGGTCACAGGGCAGGGGTAAGAGAAGGAGGACCAACTCGGATGGTAATGTGGCTAACGAGGACCAAGAGGGAGGTGGCGACGGGAGTGGTCCTTCACAGGCTCCGAGTACCTTAGAGCTCATGGAGGAGGATATGGCGGCGGTGAAGGCAGCCATGATAGGGTTTAGACGGCCTTCCATGGAGGTCGGGTCGTCTAGTGCTATTGCTGGTGTGGGTTATTTCAGCCCGAATGAGATGAAGAGTTATCTGGACACTAAGACTAAGATAGGGGATGTTGTGGATGCCTTACAGGGAGCCTTTATATCTCTGGCCCAGGACCATATAGATCTTCGGAAGGACTTGGACTGGGAGAAGAAGAAGAGTCGGGCTAGGGATAAGCTATTTGTAAGGATGTGGAATGGCGTCAAAAGCCTTCTGAAGACCCTAGCCCTAAAGGTCAAGCACCCCAAGGTGACCACTTGAGATGCCCCGCAGTTCTCCTTCCTGAGTGTATCGCCGCTTGGTTGCGAGGACTCTAGCGACTCAGATGACAAAGGTGGCGATGCGACCAAGAAAGGAGTGGCTTAGACATCCCCTTCCTCCTTTTTTATTTGCATGGTTTCCCTTGCCTTTGTAGGGCTTTGTTTTTAAGACAATTTACTACTTTGGCTTGTTTGGATTATTTCTTTTGTTTTTCGTGCAGGTGTCCCTGCTTTAGGGCACTCGTAAGACAACTACCTTAGTCGGGCAGATGTTTATATGCTGGTTCTTGCTTCGAAATTTGGCTTTTATATGAATTTGTTGATGTATGAACAAGTTGGGAAAATATAGAATAGGGGTAGGACACTGGTCTGTGGCGCCACTGCGGTAGCGCTATGGCGATGACAGTCTCGCTATAGCAGAACTGTGCAAAATCTTAGGTCCACTATAGCAGATAGCGATCCGCTTGGTGAGCCCGCTGTAGCGGTTCCCACACCGCTGCAGCGAAGCTACGGTGCTAGTGGGCGAATTTGATGCTTACCAACTCAGGGCTCGCGGGGGCTCGTTCGTTTGCTTAATGCGTACAAACGTGGATTTCACCAAATGGTTATGAATATATTCTCAAATCACTAACCCTCCTAATGTACGTACGCAATTTATACCACTTAATACGGGCAACAGGATTTCAATTTTTTCACACACTTAACACACATACACACCACAAAAGGTCTTCCTTGGATCATTATAACTATGTTCCCATTTGGAATCGACAGATACCAATTTGACAATCAGGATACCAATTGGAATCGTCCATATACCAATTGGATTCAACCAGGAGATTGCGTAATGGAGTAGCACGACAGAATGAATGAAAGGAAACTTCTAGATGTCCTATAATGTCTTGCGGATGGGTACGGACATCATCGTACCATTCCATAAGACTCTACTAGACATTCGCTCTTGTACTTGTGAGATCAGTAACCTAGGCTCTGACACCAACTAGCACGACCCAAATTACGGCCGTACGGGAATTAGATGAGTAACTTGTACGAAGATGTCCGGTAATCCACTAAGAGAAACTTCAAGTAACACCATGCAACACATCTACACCCAAAAGGATGTAGCAAAGAGTAGTATCAGTATACCACACATACTAATCAGCATCATAGGTCGACTAAGATTAGTTCACGCAACACAATATAAAATCAATAAGATAAACAGATAAGGCAACGCACGTCTCAATATTCCTAATATAAACAACTACTCGGGTACGAACTCACTTCCTTAACTCCTGACTATTCCGAATCCTTATTACCACAATAACACCAGCTACCAGACTAGACAAGGAGTAGTCCTATTTCGTAATTCTTTTAGGGCCAAATATTCAAGACTTAGAGTTTTCTATCCAGTTTACTCGCTAGGGTATGATGCATCCATGGAACATACTCATCACACGTCCACCACACAGTGTGACTCTCTAAATCCATCAGATTTAACATAGAAACCCTGAAACTTAATATTTTATTCTTACACCAACACCTTCATGCATGAATAGAACTCCTTAGACAGTTTAACACAATTATATGAGATGCATAATACAATTGTAGTAGAATGAAAGCATGTAAACATGAGTATATGAAGGTATGGAATGGAATGCAATGCAATGCGGTGAAATGACCAAATACGCACTGTACATACATGATAACTGGTGTCATTACCCAGTAGTTATGACCTGCAGGGGACCCATGGTGTCCATGTACCCTCGTTTCAGAGCGAACCTCGAACCACTAGTTCAATACTGGGCCATATCCTCACCCCCGGTCAAATGTGCCTGTTCATATGTGTGTATGCATATATATATTTCACATCAATTTCCATGATCGACTACCAAGTAGTACTTCATATTCAACCCAACTCGGCTATAAACAGGATAACATAACTGATACGTACTCAGACTTTTCGTCTTATGCAGTGTTCAAAAATCACACGCAATATGTGCAACAATGCTAATGAATTAGATAAATGCCATGAAATATGCCCTTGACGGGCGTAACACTATAATGCCTTCTCTTCAACTCACCCAATGCAACCCTGTTTATTGATAACATAATCAGCCGTATGAATATTACAAACAACTCAACAATTTAATGCGGGAATTAAATATGCCTTTGACTAATTAAGCTAACCTACATGATAGTCCTTTTTAACAATGACAAGTAATACCTTCCTATGCGTAACACATAGACATCAATAATTGTACAACTTAGTACCCATTTATACATTCGTTGTTACCCTAGTTACTTAATATACATAAATTTCCTTTAAATTATGAACATATCCATCCAAACTCCGTGTCCGATGACCCAATCATGCCTTCTCCCATCAATTCTATACGTATATATGACTCACTAATCAAAGTCTAACTCAAGTAAACTGTAACCTACCTCAATGACAAGCAGCTATTCGAACTTCCATAAAGTATCCACCTTCCTAGCCTTTATCTGAAATCCGCAAGAGATGATAGTTGAAGGGAAAGATGTGGAGAATGTTGGAGGAGCCTATTTTTCTTGGTGCCCAGGGTTTTTCTCGTCATGTAAAATCTATCGCAGCCTTGGAGGGTCTTTTCTTAGAAGGGAGGGTGAAATATAAACTAAGTATGGCAAAACGCACATTCTGGTCCGTGACGTCTGCTGCGGAGGACATCAGACTCTCTATAGTGAGACCGCTAAGGTGGTACCTGGCTGCTGTAGCGGACCAATTTTCTTCCCAGGCCCATGATTTTTAACTCTTTCCAAAATCGATTTCTCCCACTATTAGGCATTTAAACACCTCATAGGACTTACCCTTTAAGATCGTAGGCGTAGTTAAGGTACGGGTTTTGTGAAGTATTAAATAACAACTGGGTGGGTCGTTACAGTTATATTGATCTTCACATGACTCACTGGGAAAGGATCATATTCTGTCTTTATACAGAGTTGGCATTTGGGAAGTTGCAAAATTTGTGGTGAAGGTACGAGATAAAACATGCAACATGGTGCTCTTCTTCAGTCATACTGCACATAAACAAGAATGGAGGTCATTCTGGTGAAGACGTAATTACACAATTATGAGTGTTCAATTGTATCTAATTATTAGTTTAGCTTTAGTCCTTTCAATTTCTTCGACCATTAAAGTAATAAATTAAGAGTGGTCAATTTCCTTTGAAGCTATATACTAATATGGTTTTATCTCTGTTACACCTCGCACTTTCAGAGCATGAGCATGCCACGTATTTCACCACATTAATGGAGTATCAGAGACATCCCGTGAAGTTTTGAAAGGTACAAGCCATGGGAAGTACGTAACAATAAAGTAAAGGATGTTTTATGATCTCATAGTCGTAACCCGGAAGGACAACCTTGGAACCAAAGGACATGATCCTTATCATGTATAATTAATGATAAATATCATGAATAGAATGTTTTTAAAGATTCCAGGATCAAGCAAATCGAAGAAAATAAGTTGTCGAAAATTTGGAAAAAATTGACAAACTTTTGGACATAAATTTTGGGTCAACTTCAGAGACGATATCTCCTGGTATATCTGGAGTTTTGAGGTGTTTCAAGAGCCTAAAATGAAGTTCGTCGAGTGTGTTTCAAACGCAACAAATCGTTCGTCAATACGACATCGGAGTAGGGAGTTATTGGTGTTTTAAAACAGACAACAGAAGCCCGCGAACCTACGCGAAAATTCTAGAAATCATTTAAATGCCCACCAATTTCGGCTCATTAGCCCCAAACCAAATTGGACTACTATATATACCCCTTAAGTCACCTAAATCATTTAATTTTTCACCATTTCTCATCTCCACACCTCTCTAAAACTTCCCACAACATTCATCCAACATCCATGTTATATCCCGTATTTTGTACATTCGGATATTTCAAGATAGTCGTGGTAAGTTAAGGGCTAGACTATTTTCCAAAGTTATTTTAATATACAAGTTGTTTATTAATATGGAAATATTGAGAAAGGCTAAGGGTAAAAAGGGAAATTCACAAAGTGGTTCATGGTAAAATTGAAGAAGGCTAGGGGAAAAAGGGGAAACTCAAAGAAACAATTTCAAGAAAGTTCAAGAAAAAGGCCACCTTGGCCGTGTGGGCCCCACCGCTTGGCTTGGCCAATTTCCTTAAGCCACAAGTGGGGGGGGGGGGGGGCATGTGTTCACTTTGCATTTGGAGGGGCTAAATATATATATATATATATATATATATATATAGAAAGTGATGACAAAACAATACTAATTCATCATTCACCATTCAAGAAATTTCAAGAAAGAAATATAGTAGTGTTCGGCCATGGCTCAAAAAATTGAGGCCATGGAAATTGATCAAGAAAAATAATTTTCTTATAGTATTCCAACCAATTGGAACGTCCCTAACAACATAGAGTAGTGGTTGGAGAAAGCAAAGCATTCATTGGTACAATTTATCCACCCTAGCCGAGTGGGGAAGTCAAAGAATAAAGGTAAGATTTAATCTCCTTTCCTATGTGTTAGAGATGATTTGTGAGTGTTGAAGTATGTAGAAATGGATGGAATTCATGGTACATGTGTATGTGGATTGTGGCCGTGTAGGTGTGTGTTGTGTAGAAGTGATGGAATAATTTTATTTAGTATTTGATTGTTGTAGTTGTGGATTCCATGATGCAAAATGAGGATTTAATGGTTTGAAATGAAGTTGTAATCATTGTGGGATTGTTGAAGAAGTTAATATGATATTAGTATGGTTTCTTATATTTGTATGAATGAATTTGTTAATGTGTGGGTTGTTGATATGATTCATGAATTTGGAAGCGAGAGATGTATTTGGAAGATTGTAAGTTGGGTTGTTGTGATTGAATTGAATATAAGGAAAATGTCGTCGAATTATGTAAAAGGAGTTACTAATGTTAGAATGCATTTTGGATTGATTGATAAGGTTGTTAATGTGTAGATTGTTGGTGTAGTTCATGAATTTGGAAGAAAGGAAATGTGTTGTTATTGTTCTTGTTGAATTCGGAAGGTTTCGGGTGAAGTGGTATGTTGGTTGGGTTGTTTGAATATTCTGTTAATTGTTTGAAGTGTTCTTGAATCATGTTAGAATGAATTCGGATTATTGTCGATAAATTGGCCGAGTTGAATTCTCGGGTTGGTTGTTGATAATTTGGACGAGTTAAATTCTCAGGGTGTGACATTTACAGGGGAAATGCTGTCGAAATTTCGGTAGATTATAAATGAATTTGTTTGAAAGACTAAGATAAGTATGTGATGATGAGTCTAATGATTGTATAAATCCTCTTGAATGTAGACTAGCAAGCTTGGACAATTAAGCGTAGCTAATAGGACGTAGAGCAGGTATGTAAGGCTTACCCTTTCTTTCTTTTGGCATGATCCTTGTGAAACAAACAGACAAAGTATATGTATGATTTCAACGAAACTCCTATTCTTAGAGCCACTAGGATGGCTAACGTTCTTGACTTCCGAAAACTGTTTTGCTATGTCTTGATACGTGTGTATGGTTCCAAAAGTTTTATTTTGATTTGATCCACAGTGATATTCAAAAGGTACGTGATATGACTATTTCTTTGATTTTCCAAAAAAAATAGCTTCTGAAATGTTCAATGAGGTTTCTGTAGTAAAATGTCCCTAACTTTCGTATACTAACTCGGATTGCCTCGAAACGTGTTTACGATCCTTCCAGTGTCGTTTGTGTACTTATTCATCGAGTCTTGAAAATTATTTTATATGCATATAATTTCTCACTACTCTGCTCGTGCATGCCTCAATACATCTTTCACCGAGTCCCGGGCCGGGTATGTTATCGTGCGCACTCCACTGCATTGGTCACCACGTGCCTCGTTAGAGGGCCGGGATCTGTTATATGCATATACGTTTGAAGTATGATGTGGTATATGCATTCTGAAGTATGATGTGTTCTGGAGTATGATGTGTTACGGAGTATGAGGTGTTACAGAGTCATTCCCTATTCCGAAGTATGATGTGTTATGGCGCCAGTGACGGAGTGGCGACCATGTTTTGTCCTCCGAGTCCCATAATGGGCCGGATGTGACATCCCCCCCTTGGCATGCATGATTTGCGTTTAAAAGTAAGCATTTTGGTATTTTGGATAACTTACTTACTTTCTGTACTTCTTCTGACATATGACATCGGCATATACAATTTACGTTTTGAAAAATAAGTATTTTGGTATTCTGAATAATGTACTTACTTTTTTTTGTACAGCTTGTTTCGATTATGGTTCGGTTTTCTGTATTCTATGCCTTACATACTCAGTACATATTCCGTACTGACCCCCTTTCTTCGGGGGCTGCGTTTCATGCCACGCAGGTATTCCCAGATGAGTAGAAGACTTTGCTAGAAGGTGTTTCAGCGGGATTGGCGAGCTCCACTTCCTTCCAGAGTGTTGCCGAGTCAGAGTACATATGTTATGATTTCTGATTAATGTTAGAGACTTTGCTGACAGAGTCGTGGGTATAGAATGTCAGTCTTGTAAGCGGCTTCACCAGCCGATGTGCCTTTATATATTATGTTACAGATTCCATATGATTACAGATTTTGTTTGACTTGAGAACGACAAAAAAAAAAATGTTTCTGAAAGCTCTTATTATGTATTTCGTTTTATCTGAGTTAGGAGTCCAAGCGAGTATGTGTGTAATAAGAGTCAGCGGGTTCACTCGGCTCCGAATATTAGGTCGGGTGCCCATCACACCCTAGCAAGATTAGGGTGTGACAAACCAAATCACCCTAAACATATCCCAAATCCTCTAGATCATTCCTCCAACTTCCACAACATGCACATATATTCCTACAAGTTTATATGAAAATTTTGGTCATTTTTATTTCATTTTCTAACATAGCCTCAAGTCCTAGGAAGTCCTAGAAACTTCTCCAAACATATTCCAACTTATTTCCAAGCCCAAACCAAGGATCAAAGTGAAGATTAAAGTGGTTAAGGGTTTCCAAGTGAGTTCTACACTTGTATCCTCCTCTTGAAGATGTTTGGGTGAATATTTTTAAGGAGAAGTAACCATAGAATTGAAGTGTTCTTGAATTTTGAAGTAAGATTTCATATTAGTTTCATGTTTATGAGTTTGTTTTGTAATTATGTTAAGATTTGAGGAGAAGAAAAACTGGAGGAAAAGTTCAAATATGCATTTGATGATATCTTGAGTAGTGAATTAACTTGAGTTATAATTATTAGTATGTTTTGAGCATAATCTTGTTATGAGGGATAATAATGATGTTAAGAAATTATCGTATATGAGTGTGTAAGGGGTTGTCTGAAGTTGTTGTTATGGATTGATTATGAAAAGAAGTTTTGGGATTGAATTGAGTATAGTTTGAATGTAATCTTTTGATTATGGAACTGTTGATGTTTTAATGTGCTTTGGGAGTTGTTTTGAAGATTGGATGGAGTAGAAGATATAGGGGGGATGCTGCCCGAATTTTGGCAGATTCTAAAGGGGTTTAATGTGAAGGCATAAGATAAGCATATGACGATAAGCCTAACAATAATATGAATTCTCTTGAATGTAGATTTATGAGCTTAGGGGGATAAGCGTTAAGTAGTTAAGGAGACCAAAAAGGTATGTTAAGGCTGTCCCTTTTTTTCTAAAGGTATGATTCTTTTCTTATGAACCTATACATGTTTTCCATAACATCCTTATTCCCAAAAGATAGAATTTCATGATTCTTAGAGTTTCTTATGATGCTAAAGACAAATATGATCCATGGTGATAATGATGATGAGGACGATCCCATTTAAGAGATTCAAAAGCTTATGGTTTTGATGCTATTATGAGATTATAGAGTTTAATTAATGATTTTCTGGATTTTATTCATTGTTGTTGATCTCACCTTATGATAATTGTTCCTTCAAGGTGAGATATAGCGATGATGATTGCTCCATAATATAAATCGGAAGTTACCGACCTTACATCACTACAATAGAGTAGAAATGTTTAATTGGGCTCTCATGCATGCTATATGTATTTATATATGTAACTTTTATAATACCACACCTACATGGCCGAGCATGATATTATATATAACCGCACCTACATGGCCGGGCATGATACTATATATATAACCGACCCTTGGCGGCTGGGCATGATACTATATATATATATAACCTGCCCTTAGTGGGCGGGCATGATACTATATATATAACCGACCCTTAGTGGCCGGGCATGATACTATATATAACCGACCCCTAGTGATCGTGCAATACTATATATGTATGTAACTGAGCCTCAGTGGCCGGGCGGACTACTTTATATATGCATATATGAAAAAGTCTTTTTTTATAAAGCCAAGCATGCATGACATCCGCCATAAAAAGGCATTTAGAGGCATAGGTTGATCTCTTATATATTATGTTATCTTCATACTTTCATTATGTGGTTACTCATGCCTTACATACTCGGTACACTATTCTTACTGACATCCTTTCTTGTGGATGCTACGTTTATGCCCGCAGGAAAGTAGGGAGGCAGGTCTGATCCTTAGGAGTTTCATCAGCGGAGTTTCAGGAGCGCTCCATTTTCTTCGGAGCTGCAATTTATTGGTATTACTATTTTGTGTATATACTTGGGTATGGCGGAGTCCTGCCCCATCTTTATGTATTCCTGTGTTCTATATAGAGGTTGGTAGACAGATGTGTGTTGCCAGAAGTCCCATATCATTATCAGCTCATATTGTTGTATAATATTTTTGTAGCCTTGTTAACCTATGTGTATGGGCATAGTTGTGGATGATTATATAGAGATGTGCCATTATTTTATGATATATGCCTTTATAGAATATGGCGCACATGAGTTAGCTTGTGGTCCACCAAGAAAAGATTATGTGATGTACGTTCTTAGGTGCTCAGTAGGTTAGGTCCGGGTGCCCGTCATGGCTCTCTGGTTGGGTCGTGATAAAAGTGGTATCAGAGCCGTTCGTCCTAGGGTATGTCTACGAGCCGTGTCCAGTAGAGCCTTGTTTATGGGTGTAAAGCGCGCGACTTATAAACAGGAGGCTGCGAGGTATTTAGGAGTGATTGACCTTTCTTTCTCATCTTAGATCGTGCCGTAGAGCTAAAATTTTAGGATGTGATGTCCCTGATTCTAACCCTAAATGTTTTGATTGTGGATAAGCAGTTGATTATGCCGCTATGAGGTAACTGATGAGAATTGAAATTAATACTCCGAAAGGAATGAGGCAGTAAGAAGTATAGAGGAAACTCTACTAAAATTTTTACAAATTGAATTGTTTGAATGTCAATGCTATAGAGAAAGAATGAAGGGAAAATGTGACAATCGGATGTTTGGTAAGTTATGATTGAATGAACAATTATGAGACGCTTTCAAAGAGAAGTTTTAGAATGATTTTAATTTAAATTAAGGGAAGATCCCTGGAGGGGAAAAATGATTAGTAGTTAAAGGAACTGGAATGAGTTGCATTCGAAATTTCAGAGGATTGAGACTTATTGAAAACATAAAGAAAGTTGAAATTAGGAACTCAAATACGGTATTATGATTCATAGATTAGATTGGTTAGTAAAAGATAATGAAGAAATATTGATATGGAATAGGAAATTAACGAGTAGAGGAAACTTCTACTCTAGAAGTTTATATATATACATAAGATGAGGATGGGTTGATAACAGGCACACAGACTCGTTTTATTAGACTTTCCTATATGATGTGATTTTACATTGGGATTCAGAAGACACCAGTCATTCGACTTTAGGGGGATTCTGAGTATTTAATACTCGGTACTATTCTGAGAATCATTATGGGCGAGTTACTTCGGGTATTAATTACGACCTTGAACTCAAGAATGAGAAATGGTTAGGTAAGTTGGAATGCAATTATGATTGTCTTCTGGATTGTTTATATAACTTCCAAATGTGATGTTGCTTGGCTGATGAAGGAAGTAGAGATTGTATCAACCTTAGGAATATGTGGTGTATTTCTAGCTAATCCTCATAAGAAGGCTTCACCTCAATTTTTTCAGACGGGAGTTGTGAAGGTTATTTGACGATAGAGAAATTAGGTACGATGTCAGTTTATGTGTAAGGAGAGAAGAGAGTAGGTGTACAAGTGAAGATAAAATATCGCAAGGATCGATTCGGTTGCTACAGGAAAATAAAAAATGTGAGGTTGATTATCATAGACAAAGAGACAGGGTACAGTACGAGTAAAGATTTTTTAGTAAAGTTATATCGCAAAGATTTACAGTTAGGACGTAGAAAGATATCTAGGAAGACCTACAGATTTAGACATACGGAAAAAGAATATGAGAAACCAGAATAGCCCGAGGGAAATTTGGAGCATATGAGCTCTACAATTAGAATTTTGAAATGATCGCGAGGTATGAGTTTGGCTAGCTGGGCAAAAAGAGAGGGGAGATGTATTAAAGCCATAGATTCAGGACAAAATCAAATGGCAACGGGATATCTCGCAAGAAAATGTGTTGAAAAGCAATAAAAAGAAAAGTCACGAGTGGCTACATCGAGTATTATGTATACACTTATGATTGATTTTACGACATGTTAAAAGTATAGATTGTGTTGTATGTCAAAATTGAGGTATCAAGCGCTACAGAGAGAATTAGGATTGGGTTTTCTCTGGAATTAAAGTCAGATAGCGGTAACACGGCCAAATATGTAAGCATGAGCATTAGGAAAAAGAAGGTTATGATATCATGAAGGGGAGAGAAATTTGGACAGGGAAAACGTATACCCATTGAGGATCAGGTAGTATATTTGAGGAAAAGGTTAAGATGAAAGCAGACAATAGGATCAAATTTAAATAAATCAACGGGAGATAGAGTAATGTTGTACGTGACAAAGGATGAACGTGAGGACCCAGGAACCAACCTATACGTCTTCATAACCAGAACCAAGAAGGTAGTAAATAATGGACAAAGGTGCATCCTTGAGAAGAAATAAATAGGTCTTATGAGAGCGACGATGAAATGGGAAAGTGAGTAATAGGAGAAAGGTGATTTTAGAAGAACAGTAAAGAAACTATGAAGATCCTTTGGAGGAAAGATTAGGCCCATCCAGGACCAGTATGTCAACGAGAATATGTGACTCGTTACAAATATGTGCAACCGACCAGATAAATTTAGACCGCAAATAGTCATGACTAAGATTAGTTACAGATTCACTGAGAGTATGTACTTGTAAGAAAAGGATAACTAATGGGATGTTAAATATAAAATAATGGGCTAACACCTTAAAGGGGGAAGATGAGACAAACAATTATTGGATCAGAAGTAGGCCTTGTTAATAGATGGAAATATGGTAATAAATGAATTGGAAACTACCTCAAAGGATATGACACTAGCAGGCCGATAAGATGAAAGGAAGATTTGATGATAAACATAACCAGTCAGTCATGTGCATGACTAAGTAAAGATTGAAAGAGAGTACACTAAGGAGGAAATTACTCAGAAATTCAAGATAAGAGTGTAATAGGAAGTTCAGAAATGAAGAAGCAGAGAAGGATTGAGCATGATGGTATTCGAAGTAGATAGTAGACTAGGATAAAAGTTAAGTGAAATATCCACCGCGAGCTAGTTGTGTGGATACAAAGTTCTGGCATCATAGCACAGTTAGGAAAGCATTGTACAGGGAAGCCTTAAAGGCAAAAGTATTCGAGCTAGAATCTAGTAACATTTTGTCGATAGAAAGAAGTGGAGTTACGAATTGAGAAGGACTAAAATGAAATATTTAGAGGAACGCGATTATTGGATGACACAAATGTGTATGATGGAAATATGATAATTCCAAGCATTGAATGTTTAGGAAATGATCAACATGGAATTATTCGATTATGTAGTAGCTTTGGTTACCCGATTAAGATGTTCAGTTCTCTACTAGCACATGAGGATCAATATATACAGAGAAACTTAAAGTATATAGATTACTCCAGTATTCTTTCCCACCTTAAGATAAGTGGGTAAATAGAACACACTTTTTCGACGTGCAAGTATATGTCATGAGCATGTATATTAGAACCTCAAAGAAAATTAGGATGACTAGTTAGTAAGGATTGAATTTGCATATGTTACTAGTCATCATTCCAATATCCATATGGCTAATATGAAGTTCTATAAGAATGGGAGAATCTCCGATTGTTTGAAACTTGGAATCTCATCCTGAAGAAATTTACGAAAAGTGATAAGGAAGTTAAGTATGACCCTTGGATATCTTAGACTTCGCAAGATGATAGTCGAAGGACCTACTAGATTTACCCCCAAAAATCAAAATCTGCATATTCAGTCTTTTACATGTCTATATTTCGCAAGTGTATTGAGAAATTACCCTATAGTTGTACCAATTGATGATAATTAGAGTACAGAACAATTATCGTATGAGGAAATCCCTATTACCCTCTCAGATCTCCAAGTTCTAGGATTGTGGATTAAAAACCAGAGAGCTAGCCTTGGTAATACTACTATGGAAGAATGTCAAGGTAGAAGAGATGACCTGAGAAGATGAGAAAGATATAAGATCCAAGTATCCACATTTGTCTCCATTACTAAAGGAGATCTAGATTGAGACATTATAACCTTCAGATTGGTAGTACTACAGCTACAGAGGAAGCTCTACCGAAAACTTCTATAAGATCTCTGAAAGACCAACATTCAAGGACGAATGATCCTAAGGGAGGAAGGATGTTACACCTCGCACTTTTAGAGCATGAGCAAGCCACGTATTTCACTATATTAATGGAGTATCAAATACGTCCCGTGAAGTTTTGAAAGGTACAAGCCATGGGAAGTACGTAACAATGAAGTAAAGGATGAATTATGATCTCGTAAGTCGTAACCGAGAAGGACAACCTTGGAACCAAAGGACATGACCGTTATCAAGTATAATTAATGATAAATATCATGTATGGAAGGTTTTGAAAGATTTTGGGATCAAGTAAATCGAAGAAAATAGGTTGTCCAAAATTTGGAAAAAATTGGAAAAATTTTGGATAGAAATTTTGGGTCAACTTCAGAGAAGTATATCTCCTGGTATATCAGGATTTTTGAGGTCTTTCAATAGCCTAAAATGAAGTTCGTCGAGTGTAGTTTCCAACGCAACAAACCATTCATCAATAAAACATCAAAGTACGGAGTTATGGGAGTTTTAAAATGGACTACAAAAAGCCCACGAACCTACGCGGAAATTCTAGAAATCATTTAACAGCCCACCAATTTCGGCCCATTAGCCACAAACTGAATTGGACTACTATATATACTCCTTAAGTCACCTAAATCATTTAATTTTTCACTTTTTCTCATCTCCACACCTCTCAATAAATTCCTACCACATTCATCCAGCATCCAAATCCCCCTAAACATATCCCAAATCCTCTAGAACATTCCTCCAACTTCCACAACATGCACATATATTCCTACAAGTTTATATGACAATTTTGGTTATTTTATTTAATTTTGTAACATAGCCTAAAGCCCTAGGAAGTCCTAGATACTTCTCCAAACATATTCCAACATATTTCCAAGCCCAAACCAAGGATCAAAGTGAAGATTAAAGTGGTTAAGGGTTTCCAAGTGAGGTCTACACTTGTCTCCTCCTCTTGAAGATGTTTGGGTGAGTATTTTTAAGGAGAAGTAACCATAGAATTGAAGTGTTCCAGAATTTTGAGGTAAGATTTCATATTAGTTACATGTTTATGAGTCTTTTTGGTAATTATGTTATGATTAAGGAGAACAAAAATTGGAGGAAAAGTTCAAATATGCATTTGATGATATCTTGAGTTGTGAATTAATATGAGTTATAATTATTAGTATGTTTTGAGCATAATCTTGTTATGAGAGATAATAATGATGTTAAGGAATTGTCGTATACGAGTGTATAAGGGGTTGTATGAAGTTGTTATTTATTCATTACGAAAAGAAGTTTTGGGATTGAATTGAGTATAGCTTGAATGTAATATTTTGATTATGGAATTGTTGATGTTTTATTGTGCTTTGGGAATTAGTTTGAAGATTGGAAGGAGTAGAAGATATAGGGGAGAGGCTGCTCGAATTTCGATAGATTCTAAAGGGATTTAATTTGAAGGCTTAAGATAAGCATATAAAGATAAGCCTAACAATAATATGAATTCTCTTGAATGTAGATTTACGAACTTGGGAGGATAAGCGCTAAGTAGTTAAGGAGACCAAAAATGTATGTTAGGGTTGTCCCTTTCTTTCTAAAGGCATGATTCTTTTCTTATGAACCTATACATGTTTTCCATAACATCCTTATTCCCAAAAGCTAGAAGTTCATGATTCTTAGAGTTTCTTATGATGCTAAAGATAAATATGGTCCATGATGATAATGATTGTTACACCTCGAAAAATTTTCCGTTGATGCACAGTGAACAGACTAATGAAGAGCACAAGTATATGGTATTTCAATAAGTAAGGAATGACATTTGATGACCCTAGTTAAGATTTTTGTTACACCCCGAAAAATTTCCCGTTAACGTACAGTGAATAGGCTAGCAAAGGGCACGATGTATACGATGTTTCGATAAGTAAGAAATAGCATTTGAGGATCCTAATCAAGATCCAAGGACATTTGACGTAAGGGAAGAAGGTTGTCAAAGAAAGTAAAGGATATGTTACGTGTCAGGTAAGAATTATGAGTGACAAGTTAACGATAGCTTAATGAAGTTTTAGAGAAGAGTTATAATTCCCTTTAGATGGTTAATGAAGTATTAAACAAGTGTTAAGAAGGTCGTATAAGGATTGGAGATCAAACGAAACGACGAGAACAACTTCTGAAAAACTGTGAGTTACACGACCACTTATACGGCCTGTGGAATGTTATACGGACCGTATAATGGTCCGTATAACTCAACTGCAACGAAGTGTTCCATGGTGGTGAACCACGACCACTTGTACGGACCGTGCAATGTTCCACGGACCGTACAAGTGTCCGTGGAAGTCCCGACGTGCTGAGTAAGTTCAATTATATAAATGTGATTCCACTTCATTAATTTCATTTCCCACACACTTCTTCATCTCTCTCAAGACCTCTAGAAGGTTCCACATACTTCATCTTCAAGAGTACAAGGGAAATCAAAGGTTTATACCATAGATTCAAGTGAATCAAGTGCAAGGAAGCTCACTAGGGTCCATCTAAGTCAAGAATCCTTTGGAAGTTGAAGCTAGGGTTTTCTTCAAGTGAAGTATTGCCACCTAAAACCCGTTCCTACGCATCCAAAGTTGAGTTTCATGATTATTCCATGTTGTTTAAGGTAAGGAAAAGTTGAAACACTTGGATTATGGACGAAAATGGAAAATGGATTACAAAAGATGAGATTAGTGGAAATTGTGAATAGTAGATTAATATGAATCATGAATCTTGAGATGTTGATATTGCAATCACGTTATGAATGATGTTAGGAGTATGAGAGAAACATTAGATGAGAATGAATGTAACGTTGTAGTATAATTATGATTATGGATGACCTTGAGAGGAAATTGTAGGAATTGGAAAATGATGAATTTGACTAAAGTCGTTGATGATGATATTATGAATGATATTATTGACGTTTGAGAGTTGAAATATGATATGAGGAAAGTAGTAGAAACAAAGGAAACGCTGTTCAATTTTCTGTAGCTTTAGTAAGCACGTTTAAGTAATCGATTAGCTAATGTTAATGTTTACTCCCTTGAAGGTAAGGACGCGAGCATTGAAGGAGAACGGTCAAGCGGTAGAATAGCTAAAGGAAAAGGTATGTGAGGCTAGTCCCTTTTTTTTATGGCATGAATCCTATGGTATGAGGTTCCCTCCTTCTTCACGATTTTCCTACGTATCGAAGTCTATGAGTCTCCGATTATAAAGAGCTTCATACAAGATAAAGAAAAGAGATATGTTACGAGCATGACGACACCGATGATGAATATAAGTTTGGAAGTCCTAAAGCTCAGGATATGACATTCTTACGAAGCTAATGATATTATTGTCACGACCCAACTCCATGGGCCATTACTAGTGCCCGAACTGGACACTCGTATGCATACCTGTTAAATATGATCACATTGAGACTGCGACAATATGGGAATTTGCAAGAGTAAGCTATAAACTCAAAACGCCGCATATCATAAACCTGTCCCCTGAGGAGTCACAGCTAACCAATACATAATATGATATGCAAGCCGATAAGCCTGCCACTGCATGTCAATATGATACGCAAGCCGACAAGGCTGCCACAACATATCAATACCATACGCAAGCCGACAAGGCTGCCACAACATGTCAATACCATACGTAAGCCGACAAGGCAGTCACAACATATCAATATCATAGCAAACCATATAGATACAGCTCAACAAAACTTATACACAACCCACACATATGTCTACAGACCTCTAAGAGTATCGATAGTGAAATATGGCGGGACAGGGCCCCGCCGTACCCCTGGATAAGCATATATATACATCAGAAGATCTGTACCAAAAGTCTAAGCTCCGAGACAATGGAGCTCTCCAAAATAGCTGAGTGGAAACCCTAAGCTAGAGGATCGCCAAATCGAATATCTGTACCTGCGGGCATGAAACGCAGCCCCCCCGAAGAAAGGGGGGTCAGTACGATATATGTACTGAGTATATAAAGCATGAAATGCAATACGACTGAAATAGGGATCACAGGAGACAAGTATGACATTCAAAATACCAACACACTTGCCTTATGAAATGTAAATCATGCATATCAATATCATATGTCACACCCGGCCCATTATGGGACTCGGAAAATAAAGTCATTATATGCCATCCTTGGAGCCATAATCACATCATCATATCATCATGTCATCACATCATCATATCATCACATCATCGGCCCTCTAGTGAGGGACTCGGTGAACAATGCAGTGAAACTGTGCACGAAAACATACTCGGCCCGGGACTCAGTGAAAGATATATTACGGCATGCACGAGCAGAGTAGTGAGCAACCATATGCAAACTAAGTCATATCTGAGACTCAATAGAATAATCAAAATGAACTATCATTTGAAAATCAAGACAATAGTCATATCAAGTACCCTTCGAATGTCACTATGGATTATATCAAAATAGGACGTCTGAAATCATGGACACGTATCAGGATATAATAAAATAATTTCTGGGAATCAAGAACATTAGTCATCCTAGTGTCTCTAAGAATAGGAGCTTCTTTGGAGTCACATACACGTCGTCTGTTTGTTTCCTAAAGATCATGCCAAAATAAAGAAGGGATAGCTTTACATACCTTTGGCGCTTAATCCGTGACTAGATATCTATAGGTTGCCCAAAATATCTCAACCTTTATTAAGACGTCAAGACTATGGTTAAGCTACGAAAAGGCATAAAACGTACTTCAACGTTAGTAGCTTATTTCAAGACAATTGGGCAGCACTTCCCCTATATCGCTCAATTTCCTCACATTTATGCCAACTATACAACAACCAACATAGCAACAACTAAAGCACATCTAAGTTATCGCATTAAGAACTAGTCGAAGCAAGATCCGAGGATACTCCAAAACAGCCCACATACCATAAGAATGCCCGATACACCTCAAATATCTAAAATATGCACCCAACAAGCCACATATGTTTCGCATACGATATTTTATACGTTTCTTTCTTATCAAATTAGTGATTCACATTAGCAACAACACAACAACAGCCTCAACTTCCATATGCAAGAAAATTATCTTAACATTAATAAGTCCTAAAGTCGCCCATCAATTATAACAACACAATACGAGCCTTAACTACACTTAGTCCTCCAATTTCACAAGAACAACAACACATATACCTACTTATAACTATATTTCCATTCCTTTCCACACAACCAAATCATTCTTGAATACAATACAATTATAACCTCAAGCGTCAAATTCTTTCACTTTCATCACACGATCAATAACAACCATAACGACAACAACATCAAAATTAATTTATCATTTTTAAGTTAGAGAAGCCCCCTCACGGCCCAAACAACAACTTAGCATCAACACTCACAATTCTTTACATCCAATTCCACATTTACCAAATTATACAAAGTCCAAACCACCTCTAAAACATGTTAGCGAGAATTAAATCTTACCTTAACAAGCTTGGCTCCATAACGTTGCTAATCACTTGGATGTTTACAACACCTTAGGAACTTAATTGTTTTCTCCCATCAACCTCAAGCTCAGCTAAAAAAGCCATGGTCGAACCCTCTCTTTGTCTAGCTTAACTTGGTTGAAGATGAAAATGTGATAAATGACTATTCTTAGTCATCAAAATGTTATTTATATGTAGCCTATTACTCCTACACGTGCCCACCATAATGAATCATCCATTTTATTATTTTTTTTAATTAAAGAATTCGGTGGGGCCCACTTAATTGTCTAATTAACTAACTTCATTAATCTTAGTTAATCACTAATCCCTACTTAATAATCTAATCATAGTTAATTACTCCCTAATCTCCATTAATATTTGTCACGACCCAACCCCGTGGGCCGCGACTAGTGCCCGAGATGGACACTCGTACATACCTACTAACCAAATTTCACTTGCGTTTACATATTAAGGATTTCGTGCATACAAAACCATATACATATCATTTAGGTCGTCGATTATATTATAACACATAAATCGATTAGATTATCGTAGTATATGGGAAAAGTTGGACATAAACCAGATAAACATCACTGATCAAACATGACCCACGACCCACATACATGTCTACAAGACTCTAA
The DNA here is from genome assembly GCF_019175385.1 of Lycium barbarum. NCBI lineage: Eukaryota > Viridiplantae > Streptophyta > Magnoliopsida > Solanales > Solanaceae > Lycium > Lycium barbarum. The sequence continues at coordinate 95,511,609 of NC_083337.1, read as the reverse complement.
CAAAGACAACATAAACATATGACGGGACAGGGCCCCGCCGTACCCCTGAATAGTCATATACACATAAATATGTACAACGGAAAGATCTATACCAAAAGGGTGGGCTCCGAATCAAAGGAGCACTCCAAAGTAGCAGAATGGGCACCCTAGTCTGGCGGATCACCACAATAAGCGTCTGTACTTGCGGGCATGAAATGCAGCCCCCGAAGAAAGGGGGTCAGTACGGAATATGTACTGAGTATGTAAAGCATGAAATACAGAAAACAGAGCCATAACCGGAACAACGATACAAAAGTAAGTACATTATCCAGATTACCAAAGCGCTATTTTCCCGATCACAAATCATATATGCAGATGTCATATGTCAGAAAAGTGCAGACCCAGAATATCAGAATGATTGTTTTCTAAACGCAGATCGTATATGCCGAAGTCATATGTCAGAAGAAGCATGGATCCGGAATGTCAGAATATTTGTTTTCCAGACACAAACCAAACATCTCAGAATCATATATCGTATATATACATATAACAGATCCGACCCTCTAGTGAGGGACGCGGTGAACAGAATCATATAACAGATCCCGGCCCTCTGGTAAGGGACGCGGTGGACAGAATCATCAGATGCCAAAATCAGATACCATATATGGATGTAGCAGATCCCGGCCCTTTAGTGAGGGACGCGGTGGACAGAGTAATCAATGCATGTCAGAATCATGTACCGTATATGCAGATAACAGATCCCGACCCTCTATTGCGGAGCGCGGTGAACAGAATCATCATATGCCATCCTGGCCGCCATCCCCATATCATTATATACAAACATACATATAACAGAACCCGGCTCGCAAGGGAGAGGGATGCGGTGAACGATGCAGAGGAAGATGCACGATAACAGAACCTGGCCCGGGGCGTAGTGAATAACATACTGAGGCTTGCACGAACAGAGCAGTAAGAACCCATAGGCACACATATCCAGACTCAATAGATACGTACACTTACCGACATTTGAAGATCATAAACACGTCCCGAATCAATCGAAGTTAGTATGTGAGAGTTTCAGACACTTTTACCACCGAACCTTTACGGACATTCAAGCAAATCCGAGATCTCTTACGAAAGTTAGGGACATCAAAACTTACAGAACTCTTTAGATACAAAATTCTTTATGCTTATCTCGTTATTCATTCATATAATAAGCTCGATTATATCGAGCGTACCCATATCGAAAGTGGACAAGAATCGTAGACAACTCGGAACATCTCAAATAGAGCTTCAGAAGTCATAGATAAGTATCAAAACCATAGGGATATAACTGAATGAATAAATTCCAAGACTCAATGGACAAATATATTTACCGACATCTGAGGACTCAGAAACAAGTTTCGGGTCAATAGGAATTAGTATAAGAAAGTTGCGAGCTTTTGAAGTACAGAACCTTCTAAAAACATTTCATAAGCCATATTTGGAAATTCAAGTATCATTCATATTAGGAAACTTTCGAGTAACATTATGGATCAAATCAAATGAATACTTTAGGACCATATTGACGTACCAAAGTATTCATCAAAGACTTTAGTCATCTCGATTTTGTTTCGAACAACCTTCGGAAACATAACAACTAGTATCTTCGAACATCATAAATACGTATCAAGCCATATGGAATAGCTTATGGAAGTCAAAGATATTAGCCATCCTAGTGGCTCTAAGAATAGGATTTTCTTTAGAGGCATACATATACGTTATTGGTTCACTTCATAAAGGTCATGCCAAAGAAGGGAAAGGTAAGCTTTACATACCTCGATCGCTCGCTAAACATTCCCGACTCAAGTCTCGGGCTCTCCAGTATCAACAATAACGTTATCAATTACCAAACATTAGCTACAAGTACTTAGAAATTCAATTCTAACTAGTACTTGTCTACAGAAATTTCTGCAGCATCTCCCCTGTAAATTCAACATCCCTGAGAATTTAACTCGGCCAAATTCATCAACAACCATACCAACAATACCAACAACCATACTAATAATATCAAGAATCAATTTAAATTGCATTCTAACATTAGTAACCTTCTCCTCTACGTAGCTTATCACATTAAATTCAACTACGTACATTCAAGCCAATATCAACGCTCACATATTCATTACTAATCCAAGGTCATTCAAACACAATTCAAGAACATTTCAAACAATCTATACAATATTCAAACAGTCCCACCAACACCATATTCCACCCGAAATCTCCACAAATGCAACAAGACTACAATGTCACATTATCTTCTTCCAAATTCATCAACAACAACAACAATTCACACTTTAGCAACTCCACTTCCATAATTACATAAAAACCATATTAAAATCACATAAGTTCCTACAACAACCTACAACCAATTTCCATGCCAACTTGAACCATTAGTCTTTCATTTACATCATAGAGGCCACAACAACACAACTAACATGATAAATAAAATTAATTCATCTTCCTCCACCCAATAGCACCACACGGCCGCACACACACAACACACCCACACGGCTCACACACCACACACAACATTTCTATGTTTTTTATTCAATTCTACTCACTACAACATATATAAATCTTCCATAACATGTAAAAGAATAGAAATTCTTACCTTTTCTTCAATTTTTCCACTTGAATAGAATTTTTGCACTTGTCACAAAAGTAATTTTCTTGCTCTAATAATTATACCACGTTAAAGAGGGTCTTGAAATTAGTAAGAATTCAAGAAGAAATGAATTTTTGGACCAAGGATGGAAGGCTTAAATTTTTTTTTCCTCTTCTCTGTTGGCCGAATGGCCCTTTTTTTTGTGAGCTCTCAACTCTTTCCTTGAAAGTTCTTGAAGAATGAATAATTGTGGCCCATTTTTCCTTTTATTACATGGATTTAATTATCACATGGGCTTGGGCCTTTTTGCTCTATGGCCGGCCACCCTATTGGGCCCTTTTTTTTTATTTTTCCTAGCCCAATTACTTTTGGTTAATATTTTGTAATTCACGAAACTAATTTCCAAAATTCCAATTTTTCCCTTAGCCTTCCTCAATATTTCCGCATCAATATTTTTCATGAACAACATATATATTAAGATCAAATGTTGCCTTATCTCTTACTAGTCACAATTATCTCGATTTATCCAAATGTGCAAAATACGGGATATAACAATATTTCTATACTAATTGGAATTTACAAGCAAGTCGTGCCATGTTAAAAATCGGGATTAAAAGTCCTTGTCTCATATCCCAAAAATAATCCCGTCCTTAAATTTATGTCGATTAGCTTACGAATAATCCAACGTACAAAAATACGGGATATAACATCCTTCCCCCCTTTGGAACATTCGTCCTCGAATGTTAAACTAGTTCTGCACTCCCAATATTTCCTTGAATGTTCTTTTATTGGATTATGCCCTTCGCATGCCCCTTTCGTTGGTCGATTCCCTTCAATTTATCATGACGCATTCCAGATCTCTAAGTAACCATTCCCGTAATATTTCCTCTTTCTGTTGCTTCTCGAGGTAATGATTCCACGTCGTTGTCTTTATGGTTGACAGTTGTATTGCAAGCTCTCCTGCTGAAATGTTACTCTCTCTCTTGTATGCATACTGTTCAGTTGTATTCATGGTGCTCTTAGTCATAACTCGACTATTTCTTCTCCTATAGTTACTCCTTTAAGATGTATCGTTCACCTCGCTTTACCTTTCAATCTTTAAATAAGGTCTTATAACGCGCAGACTTCCCTCATTGATTTATTAGACTTTACAATTCTTGGAGTATTTCATACCTCTGGTAACTCGTAGACCCTTCACAGACTCTACGAATAAAATGACATTTCCCAAGGTGTAACATTATTTTACTCCAATAACCTTGCATTGCTCTACGTTTACATTCCGTATTCTGGAATCCTCAGCATCATGTGTTACTTCTCGACTTTCTTTTTAAAAGTTTTTAACTGTCACTTTGCCTTTAGCTCTCTTAAACTCGATCTTTAGGGTTGGCTATCGAGTAGCGTTGGAGTTCCCTCATATAATAACTTCACATAAAGCCGCTCTATAATCTTGCTTTATAATCCTGAAAGAAGTTTTGGTCTGACATATAAATTCACAGTCTTCTAGTAACCAGCTCGTTCTGATCATCTCGCTTAAATCATTTCATAATTTCCCTCAACCTAACTTGTAACACTTTAGGCATATTATCTCATGTCGTTTCCTTATTTTTAATTCAAACTCTTCTATTGCTCCTTTACTCAGATTTTGCTCTTAGTTTTTCTTTCACACATTATATTGCAATCTTTACAAGAATATACGAAGGTGCTCAAATTAGCCCGAGAAATACCTTAGCGTCGTTTCGCTAGTCTTTATGCTTTAACTTTTATTCTCCTCTTGTACCTTTCAATTGGTATCGGGGCTCAACAATGGCCATGTTCTATTCATCTTCAGTACTAATCCCATCTCGGTAATCTAGCTCAAACAATCTTACGCCTTCCCTTAATGTATCCAAACTATCACAACCACATTGTTATTACTGAATCCTTACTCTTCTTATCAAGTACTCAATTGGTCTCATCCTTAGTATACAAATATTCGTAGGTTGCATAACTATTCTTGTACACCTTATATAAAACATATCCAATCTTAGTCATAGCCTTTCCTTCTCCTGATTCATTATGCTCTACTTAATTCATCCGTACCAAAACGCGCTCGTAGCCTATCTTGTCATACATCTTTCCCCTCCTTTATTCACCCTTTGATTTTCTCGTATCCTACTATAGGAGATTCTCTACCCCTTCTCCCTACTACTTATAAGTCGCAATATCATTAGCGAACAACTCTATTGCCAACATCTTAGCCTTTAACCCAGTATAGCGTGGCTATCCTTTATAATATCTCTTAAGTTACTCATTACCATTCTCTTGTCGTACTCTTTCTTTTTACAAGCACCCACTTCTTAATGTCATATCATACAAGATCCTTTACAAATGATCCTCGGTCTTGTCTCAAATACCATCTTGACTTCTATTCGTTTATTGCTGGCCTTCAGATCTTACAAATTTGTTTCAGCAAGGGATCTCACTTGAAGTTTAAGCATCCATATCAAATATATTGCAGCGTTAATCATTTCCATCTTACACTTGGACTTCTCTCACCTGCTTCCCCCTTTAGGGCGTACTTATACCATTATCTATTTATATTCCGCTCTATGTCCTTATTTCCAATCTCAAATTCACCCGATCCTTTTTCCAATTCACTTGGTATACTATAACATACTCATGTCTTTCTTTAAAATGTATAACTTTGATTATCCATGTACGAAACCTTAACAAAATCGTGAAGTGATGAGAACCTTTCCATAAATAGTATAAAATCTTATCTAATAATTTGTACTCGAGTAACGCAATCAATGTAGCAACTCATCCAAGGCCACATTCCACTTACTCCAATCAATAATTAATTAGTACCTGTAGTCATTCCAAATTCTCAATTAGGTAGCACTTATTTTCCAATGATAAGTGTCCAAAGTTCTCTTGTAACATCATCTTTATCCCAACCTACATCATCTGTTTCCTTAAATAAATTTACAATACACCATTTGTTCCTCAGGCCTACAGTCCTTGTCCTTTAAGGATTTCACTATTTTCGAGGTAAAGTCATATACGCGCAGTACTCCTTTACGCCTTATGCTCTTCTACCCTTGTTGTGTACCCAACACTGGCTTCTAACTTACTCAAAATCATAGCAGGTTCGTCTTAATAATGGTCTTATCTTATCACCTTGTCGACGTACTACACTTTTAAGTTCGTAGCTATATATTTCCCTTCTATTTTACACTCGTATTCAATTAATTACGTCTATCTTGGGTGCTTCCTTTAGTATTCCCTTACCATTTTTTTAGTCTATGTCCATCTTTCATTCTGTGCACGAGGAATCTCATGCTACCTCTGTATCCTTCGGAAAACACTACTCCTGCATAATCCCTTTCTCATTTTCAAAACGTATTCTGTTCATCCCCATCTGTTCTTATCATCCCAGTCATTTTCTGACACTCATTCTACCTCGTTACTCATCTTTCTATAGTTGGTCTTTCACAGTTCCGTCACTTGTATTACTCGTGTTCTCGGCTATACGTGTCCTAACCTATTACTGCACTGTTATCTCGCTTTCTTCTTATTTCCTTCTTTCAATCAACTTCTTCTTCACTTATGCTCGCTATCATTTCCGTTATCGGATAATCTTTATTCTGAACTTTCCCTATAGAAGAACGTCATAAGTCTTTCTTGTTCATTCTATTGCTCGCCTTTATACCTTAATCACATAGGTCACGTAATATCTTTTAGTCACTTCCTCGCTAGGCTTTACTCATTTTCATAACAACCCTTATGATATTCACATTACATCCTGTTCGTAATCAATCCTATATCGTAATATTCCTTAACTTTTACCCTTTCTGGTCAATTTTATCCTTAATACCTCACAGGCTGTCTTATCAATACATTCATATTCGTCACAATCCTTCTTCCTCTGTACTCTTGTCTCAATCATATTATTACTTCTTCTAACTATAAACTCGTCGTAATTTATCCCTGCTTGTCAATTCAGTGATACCTCAAAATAATATCCTATTAAGATTTGCCAGCCTTTTCTAAATCATCTCTTAGTATCTCAAGCCATTCAAAATAATCCTAGCATTTTTTTTACCATATCGATATCGACTTCATGATTACTATTACCATCAATTCAACAGTTAACTTATTTCTCGAAGTCAGCCGTACTCGCAACTTAGTCAAATCCCATCATTACCATTGACATGGCCTTTCAAGAATATTACAAACTTATATCTCTTTTTTTTTTTAGGAAAATTTTGGCAGAGTTTCCTCAGTATTTCTTACTATCTCAAAATCTGCATGCAGGAAATACCAACAATGCCTCACAGGGCCAACATATATACATATATATTATATCGTATCGTAGCCGCACAGGGGTCCCCATATCAATAACAGTATGAAAGTGATGAACTTACCTCATATATCCAACTCAAACTGTACCTGTTACACTTTCCTGTTTATTTTCCCTTTCAGTCTTTAACTGCAGGTTTCAATCATACCTGCAACATTCACCCTATATCTGACATATATTCTGCTTACCGTTACTGATTCCTTCAGCTTCTTCTGTGCGCACCTCATAACTGAACTTATCAACAATATATATAAATTCTGATAATGTAACCTCAATGAAATATTAGCCTCTGTAACTTCAGTAGCATTATTTACCTTCTCTTGTCGACACCACTCTCCTGCTGAAATCAAAGGTCAGTATATAAGGGATATCATTTCCTATCTCTTGGCTCTATCGCACGATCTTAGATATGAAAGAAGGGTAACATCCTAAATGTCCTGTAGCTTCCTGTTTATAGATGTAGTGCACAACACACTGATAAACAAGACTCTACTAGACACGGTCTGTAGACACTCCGAGGATGAACTGCTCGAATACCACTTTTGTCACGACCCAACCCCGTGGGCCATGACTAGTGCCCGAACTGGACACTCGTATGCATACCTGTTAAATATGATTACATTGAGACTACGAAAATATGGGAATTTGCAAGAGTAAGCTATAGACTCAAAACGCCGCATATCATAAACCTGTCCCCTGAGGAGTCACAGCTAAACAATACATAATATGATATGCAAGCCGACCAGGCTGCCACTGCATGTCAATATGATACGTAAGCCGACAAGGCTACCACAACATATCAATACCATACGCAAGCCGACAAGGCCGCCACATCATGTCAATACCATACGTAAGCCGACAAGGCCGTCACAACATATCAATTTCACAGCAAACCATATAGATACAGCTGAACAAAACTTATACACAACCCACACATATGTCTACAGACCTCTAAGAGTATCGATAGTGAAATATGGCGGGACAGGTCCCCGCCGTACCCCTGGATAAACATATATATACATCAGAAGATCTATACCAAAAGTCTAAGCTCCGAGACAATGGAGCTCTCCAAAATAGCTGAGTGGAAACCCTAAGCTAGAGGATCGCCAAATCGAGTATCTGTACCTGCGGGCATGAAACGCAGCCCTCTCAGGGAAAGGGGGGTCAGTACGAGATATGTACTCAGTATATAAAGCATGAAATGCAATACGACTGAAATAGGGATCACAGGAGACAAGTATGACATTCAAAATACCAACACACTTGCCTTATGAAATGTAAATCATGTATATCAATATCATATGTCATAACCGGCCCATTATGGGACTCGGTGAATAAAGTCATCATATGCCATCCTTGGCGCCATAATCACATCATCATATCATCATATCATCACATCATCATATCATCACATCATCAGCCCTCTAGTGAGGGACTCGGTGAAAGATATATTATGGCATGCACGAGCAGAGTAGTGAGCAACCATATGCAAAATAAGTCATATCTGAGACTCAATAGAATAATACAAAATGAACTATCATTTGAAAATCAAGACAATAGTCATATCAAGTACCCTTCGAATGTCACTATGGATTATATCAAAATAGGACGTCCGAAATCATGGACACGTATCAAGACATAATAAAATAAGTTCTGGGAATCAAGAACATTAGCCATCCTAGTGTCTCTAAGAATAGGAGCTTCTTTGGAGTCATATACACGTCGTCTGTTTGTTTCATAAAGATCATGACAACAGAAAGAAGGGATATCTTTACATACCTTTGGCGCTTAATCCGTGACTCGATATCTATAGGTTGCCCAAAATATCTCAACCTATATTAAGACGTCAAGACTATGGTTAAGCTAAGAAAAGGCATAAAACGTACTTCAACGTTAGTAGCTTATTTCAAGACAATTGGGCAGCACTTCCCCTATATCGCTCAATTTCCTCACATTTATGCCAACTATACAACAACCAACATAGCAACAACCAAAGCACATCTAAGTTATCGCATTAAGAACTAGTCGAAGCAAGATCCGAGGTGTCACGACCCAGCCCCGTGGGCCGCGACTGGCACCCTACCTGGGTACCCAGACCAAATCGCATATTCGATACCAAATCCAAACTTATTTCAGAATTTTACAAAATCATAGCAAACATAGGTTATATCAAAATATGTCTTAAGCGGTCGCACAAATCAGAGTGTCATATCAAATACAAACTGAGCGGCGGAATGGCCATCGCCGGTCAAAGGCGCAAATATAAGCATAAGGGCCATTTAGGGCCATCATAACAAACAGACCGCTTTAAGACCAAAAAAACAAAATCGAACAAACATACATAGGACCCTCGCCCCACATATATGACTACAGGCCTCTACGAACTCAAAACAAACACAGATGGCGAGACAGGGCCCCGCCGTACCCAAATAGTCAAATGTACAGAATGCACACACAACAGGGGGTATGTACCAAAAGTTAGGCTCCAGATCAAGGGGAGCGCTTCAACACAGCAGAATGAGTAGCCTAAACCGGAGGATCTCCCAAACGAGCTTCTGTACCTGCGGGCATGAAACGCAGCCCCCCAAAGAGAGGGGGGTCAGTACGAAATATGTACTGAGTATGTAAAGCACGGAGTACAGATATATGAACCAAACTGAAAGCAAATCAAAAGACAAAGTAGAGAACAAACCGGAGTGTCAAAATCCGTATCAAATCATATACATATACATAATGCAGGCGAAAATCATGCAAAGCTCAAGAACGTGGTCGCCACTCCGACACTGGCGCCACACACAGCATAACACCAGAAGGTTTCAAATCTCCGTACATCCCCGAACACAAACATAATCATAGGTGAGCGTATCGCATCACGAGCCATATCACAGCATAACTCCAAACGGAACCCGGCCCTATGGCGAAGCCTCGGGAACCGTAACACAGCATACGGCCGAATTTGTCATAAGGCGCACGAATCAAAACCGGCCCGGGAACCGGTGAACGAAGTTATAATAAGGCACGAGCGGAGTCGTGAGCAAACAAATGCAAATCATACTTCAAAATAGTCTTCAAAACATAATAGTTTCACAAATCGTTTCATAGTACAAAATAATCGAATACTTAGTCGATATAAGGTTTCATTTCACAAAACGTTTCCAAAATAGTACGTATAGTTCAAAACATAACTTGGCGCATCGTAATGTTCAAAACATACCCCGTAGGAGGAAGTTCCAAAAATCAGAAGTAGTATATCCAACTCTATTCACAAAGATAGCCCAATGAGAGAAATAGGGCATTTCGGGGTAACGGGCCCACCTCGAGTCAAAGTGAGGTGGCGAACATATTTTTACAAACATTTATATGCCAAAGGTCATACATAATCGTTTCTAGGTTACCCGACCACATTTCGATAGGTTTCAGACGAGTGGTGGCATTCTAGCCAAAATAGAGCCCTTAGGCTTCAATTGAATTGAATGAATAGTAACTTTTCTGTGGATCGGGTTTCGAGGAGCAGAAATGCTCCGGAAGTTCCAATATTCGCCTAGGATACTAGGACATGCCAAATGAAGGAGTAGGGAACTTTACATACCTCACAGATGTCGTATGCTCTCCCAAAAGTCCAGTCCCGTTTCGCCCGAAATCTGCAAATGGCCAAAGTTACCAATTGAGATTCTTAGGCTAAAAATGCCATTAACTTCATTTTTGCTTACCGAAATTTCGGCAGCATTTCCCCTATAAATCAAACATCCCCGAGACTTAGCTCGGCTCAAAATATATCAATAACAACAGCCCACACATCAACAAACAACACAAGCAATAATCAAACCACTCTAGGTTCAAAGTTCAACTTTATTACTTAAGTTGGCAACTTTCATTCGAACTTCCAAAACTCCAATTCTATATCTACATAATTGTATTCATTTCCTCATTCAAACTTATACAATCATATCCTAACTACAATCCAAGCCAAACACGAAATTTCCCCAAAATCCATTACTTTCCATAATTCTTCAAAACATCAAAAATTCACGACGAACATTCTAACTCACGTCGTTTCATTCCGAATTCATTAACATCATTATAAATTCATATTTAAAGTCTCTAGCACCCTAAATATACAATGATATACATAATGATACCAAAGGTATACGCTTTCCGATAATATCCGAAATCATTTTCCAACGCCAATTTAATTCATCAATCAATCATTTACGACACAAGGATCAAATTCATATTCCTTCTTCCTCCTAGGGCACAGGGCCACAACACCAAGTATACATACACCCACGGTTTCGCACCCACATTAAAACTACGAAATTCTCGTCTATTCTCAATCATTAACACATTCATACCAATTCTATAACATTAGAGGGGCAAAATTCTTACCTTTTCTTGAATTTCCGACTTGTCGCAAACGAGGTTCTTGTGCCAAACTAATTATACCCCGTTGAAGAGGGCCTTGAGTACTTCACAACTATGGGAAGAACAAGAATTTTTGCTTAACAACAAAGCTTGGAAAATCTTTCTTTCTCCTTTTCTCTCCTTCGGCCGAGAGCTCTCTTTTGAGTCAAAGTGGAAATGTGATTTTTTCTTGATAAATTCTAAGTGTGAAGTGATATATATCCAATTGTATAAGTCATGTGCTCAACACATGACATTAAAAATGGGTTGGGCTTTGGCCTTTGGCCGGCCCCTTCAAGAATTCTTGGGCCTCATTTGTGTTATATTTTTTCTTGGCCCAATTCATTAAACGTCCCGTTTTGTAATTCCCGAAACTAATTTCCGAAATTCCAAATTTACCCTCGGCCTTCCCCGATGTCTTAACATTAAAGATTCCATAACCAACATAGTCATATTCACAAAAATCAAATCATATCCTTACAACACACAAGTCGTAATTATTTCTCGATTTTCAATCATACGAAAAACACGGGACATAACACGAGGATAGTCCAAAACAGCCCACATAACATAAGAATGCCTGATACACCTCAAATATCTAAAATTTGCACCCAACAAGCCACATACGTTTCGCATACGATATTTTATACGTTTCTTTATTATCAAATTAGTGATTCACATTAGCAACAACACAACAACGGCCTCAACTTCCATATGCAAGAAAATTATCTTAACATTAATAAGTCCTAAACACGCCCATCAATTATAACAACACAATACGAGCCTTAACTACACTTAGTCCTCCAATTTCACAAGAACAACAACACATATACCTACTTATAACTATATTTCCATTCCTTTCCACACAACCAAATCATTCTCGAATACAATACAATTATAACCTCAAGAGTCAAATTCTTTTACTTTCATCACACGATCAATAACAACCATAACGACAACAACATCAAAATTAATTTATCATTTTTAAGTTAGAGCAGCCCCCTCACGGCCCAAACAGCAACTTAGCATCAACACTCACAATTCTTTACATCCAATTCCACATTTACCAAATTATACAAAGTCCAAACCACCTCTAAAACATGTTAGAGAGAATTAAATCTTACCTTAACAAGATTTGCTCCTTACCGTTGCTAATCACTTGGATGTTTACAACACCTTAGGAACTTAATTCTTTTCTCCCATCAACCTTAAGGTCGGCTAAAACAGCCATGGCCGAACCCTCTGTCTCTCTAGCTTAACTTGGTTGATGATGAAAATGTGATAAACGACTATTCTTAATCATCAAAATGCTATTTATATGTAGCCTAATACTCCTACACGTGCCCACCATATTGAATCATCCATTTTATTATATTTTTTTAATTAAAGAATTCGGTGGGGCCTACTTAGTTGTCTAATTTACTAACTTAATTAATCTTAGTTAATCACTAATCCATACTTAATAATCTAATCATAGTTAATTACTCCCTAATCTCCATTAATATTTCTATACTAATTGGAATTTACAAGCAAGTCATGCCATGTTAAAAATCGGGATTAAAAGTCCTTGTCTCATATCCAAAAAATAATCCCGTCCTTAAAATTATGTCGATTAGCTTACGAATAATCCAACGTACAAAAATACGGGATATAACAATTATGTTCCCTACCTCTCCATGACTTTCCTACCTTCCGGAAAACTAAGAGTTTATGATCATAAATAGCCACGTGAGATAAAGATAAGAGGCATATTATGAGCACGATAATGAAGAGGATAAGCTAAAGTCTAAAGATTCTAGAGTTCATGGTATAATGTTTCTACAAAGCTAATAATATTAACTATGATCTATTGGTGTTGTTTGTTTTATACACTCATCTTATATACTAATTCCATTAAGGTGAGGCAGAATACTTCTGAATGCTTCATAATGAAATCGGGGGTTCTCGACCTTATGTCACCCCGATATTGTTATAGATTGTCTATAAGCTGTAATGCACGTCCTACGACTGATGTCCTGAAAAATTACGAGTTTATGCTCATAGAGGATTTCATATGAGATAGAGGTAAGAGATATTCCATAGATGCAAGGATGATAATTATGAACCTAAGTCTAGAGATTATAGAATCTATCATATGATATATATATATACGAAATTCATGCTACTAACATGATATGATTTTCATGGGTTGTCTTTAAATTCAAATGTATGCTTTATGAAAAGGTGATGATAAGCTTATGACATGTATGTTATGGCAATGATGATGATGTGATATTGTCGAGCCACTACGTGGCCAAATACGGATATTGTCGAGCCACTACGTGGCCGAATATTGATGATATTGAGCCACTCTGTGGCCGAATACGGATAATGTTTTATGTGTATGAGCAGATACGGTACTACGATGATGAATTATATGACTTAATGATGTATACGCTATGATGATTCATGTACGACAATTATGTATATATGATATATGTATGAAATGTATTCATCCTTAAAGGTCGCGCAGGTTTTGTCTTCACCTTATGACTTATGATTTCTCTGTCATGTTTATTTCTTTCATGCCTTACATACTCAGTACAATATTCATACTGACGTCCGTTTTATTTGGAAGCTGTGTTCATGCCCACAGGTAGACAGGGAGACGGCGCAGACCTTTAGGAGCTATCAGTAGATTTGTAGGAGCACTCCATTACTCTGGAGGTGCTAACTGGGTTTATACTTTTGTGTATATATATGTATATGCATTTTGGACACGACGGGGTCTTGTCCCGTCCATATGTCTAGTACTCCAGTAGAGGCTCGTAGATACGTATGTGTGGGTAGTATGGTCTCACGATGATACTATGGTGTATATATTACAATTTTGATAGCCGAAGGGCGTATTTATATAAAATTAATTATGTTTTCAAACGAAGAATGGTTGTCTTATGATTATGAGTATGTAAATGGGAAAGAAGTGTATAATGACTATGATGTGTAAGGAAATAAGCGGTGCTCGGTGGTTAGCCCCGGGTACCCGTCTCGGCCCCTAGTCGGGTCGTGACAATTTCAAAGGCGTTCGAGATAGGGGAAGAATGTTTGCCAAGAGAAGGAAAGGCATACGATAGGAATCGAAAAGGAATTACGAGTAACAAGTTAACAAGGATTTAATAAATTTTTGGATAAGAGTTATAATACCCCTTACATTGTTAATGAGGTGATGAATAAGTGCTAAGAAGGTTCCATAAGGATTGGATATCAAAGGAGTCGACGAAAACGAACTTCGGGAAACTAGGGATTATACGGCCAAACATACTGGCCGTATAAAACATACGGACCGTATGTTGGACCGTATAATTAGCCCATAATAGCACCCCTCTCTGGACCAAATCTACGGCCAGACATTCGGTCAGTATAATTTATACGGACCGTATGTTGGTTCGTAGAAACTGGTCGGGACAAATTTGGTGTATTAACAAGGGACCAAGTTTGATTTCATTTAATTTCCCTTTCACACCCCTTCTCTATAAAACATCTCTCTACACTTATCCCACAATAATTCAAGAGATATTAGTGATCAACAACATCAAACTAAGTGAATTAGGTGTAAGAAACCCATTAAAGTTCATCCAAGGCAAGGAATTCAAGTGAAGGTGAAACTAGGGTTTTGCTCAAGTGAGGTGTTTTCACCCAAGGTTCATCCCTACACCATCTAAGGTAAGATTTATGGTATTTCTATGTTGTTTAAGGTATTTGAAAGTTGAAACACTTGGATTGTAGAAGGATATAGAAAAATGGGTCATGAATGTGGGAATAGTATCATTGTGAGTAATAACTTGAATTGAGTCATGATTCTTGATGTGTTATGATATGGTTATGTTATAAATGATGTTAAGAACATGGGATAGGAAATGTATATGAATGAACGTAGTCGTGTGTTATGACCATGGATATGGATGATTGGAAGTGAATTGACAAATATAGATAATGTGGATGAATAAAGACTATTGTTATGATATTGTGAATGTATTATCGACGTTTGGGAGTTTATATACGATAAGGAGGAATGTCGTATAAATAAAGGAGATGCTGTCCAATTTTCTCTACCTTAGGTCATGTATGCTAGCTATTGGTTTTCTAATGATAGTATAACTGTAATGAAGGTAGAAACGTGAGCATTGAAGGAGGACGTGCAAGTGTAGAATAGTTGAACGGGAAGGTATGTAAGGCTAACCCTTCTTTCATAAGGCATGGTTCTTTGTCCAAATATCTATTCTTCTATGAGCCTATGATGCTCTCCAAATGATTCTATCTTCAAAAAGCTACCAAGGTTATAATTCTTGATATGTATTATGATTGTACTAAATTCCTCATAGGACGAATTATCCTATAAGAACAGATGTAATGAACGACGATAATGATGACGACGATAATGGTAATGATGATAATGATGACGACGATAATGGTAATGATGATAATGATGACGACGATAATAGCGATAACGATAACGATAACGATAACGATGATAGTAGTGATAATGCTAAAGATGCCTATGAGCTTATAGGTATGTGTGCCTATGTATGGCTATTATGAAACCCCGAGCTTATATGGCCGGGTAGAATATATAGATGTATATATATGTATATGACGATGCACACGCACCACTGCAGTTGGGTACGGATAACACTGAGCCTTGGTAGGGCCAGGTATGTGTAACACTGAGCCTTGGTTGGCCAGGTATGTATGATCACCGAGCCTAACCATGGTCGGGTACGTGAAACACCGAACCTTCATGGTCGGGTATGCTATGTAAATGATATGTATATGATATGGATATGTATAGGATATGGATATGTATATGAGTATGAATACGGACATGATACAAATACGAATAAGAATATGTATATGAATACGATTATGGATACGAATGTAAATGAATACGGATATGAATACGGATACGGATGTATGTACACAATCACGCACTAGAAATGGAAAGTCCCTATGAATGGCAAGTAAGTGCTTATGACGATGATACTACTATCTCCCATCTTATGCTATTTCTTATGTTGCTTATTATGCTTCTATATTGATATTGATCATGCTTTACATACTCAGTACATTCTTCGTACTGACGTCCTTTTGTTTGTGGACATTGCGTCATCCCCGCAGGTGGCCAAGGAGATAGGCTTGATCCATAGCTATATTTCTCAGGGACTACATAGCGGAGCTCCATCTCATTCGAAGCTATAGCTTTTGGTATTGATTCTTTTATGTACATATTTATGGGCATAGCGGGGTCCTGTCCCGCCTATATGATATGACATACTCTCCTTAGAGGCTCGTAGACATTTGTATATAGTTAGATGTGTTTGGCCTTGTCGGCCTATATTTTGGATACCATTTTGTTAGCCTCGTCAGCTTATGTATATTGATATGGGCATAGTTGCAAATGATGATATAAATGTTTTGATTGTCCAATGGGATTAGTACGATAGATGAGTAGAAAGCATGATTTATTATGTGGTTCACCTAGATGTAAATGAAAAAGTATGTTAAAAGGTGCCTGGGTGGGCTAGCATCGGGTGCCCGTCGCGGCCCTCCGGTTGGGTCGTGACAAAAGTGGTATCAGAGCAGTTCTGTCCTAGGGTGTGTCTACGAGCTGTGTCCAGTAGAGTCTTGGTTATGAGTATGTTGCGCGCCACACTTATAAACAAGAGGTTGTGGGCATTTTAGGAATGATTGACCTTCTTTCTTCGTAACAGCGTGCGATAGAGCTATGATATAAGAACTTCCTTCTCCTTAACCGTGTATTGTGTATTTCAGAGATGCCTGTAAAGAGAATGGCTACAGCAGCCCAAAAGGGCAAGACAGTGACAGAAAAGCGGGATGAAAAAGCACCGCCAACAGTTGTAGAGGAAAGTGAGTCCCAAAATGCGGCTCAATCTCAGTCCTCCCAATCAGTGCCTATTTTTTAGGAGCATGAGAGAGCCTCAGCCCCAGCTCCAGCACCTCCGGCTCCTCCACCGGATGCTTCAGGCCAAGATGTACAAAAGGCCATTCTTTTGCTTACTCAATTGGTTGCTGCCCAGAATCAGCGGCAAAGTACGGGGCAAGGTGATAGGGCTGTTAGTGCAAGGGCCCGTGATTTCATTAGCTTGAACCCTCCGGAATTCTTTGGATCAAAGCCGTATGATGACCCTCAGAATTTTATTGATGGAATGTTTCGGACGCTTCGCTTGATACATGTTTCGGACACTGAATCGGTGCAGTTAGCGTCCTATAGATTGAGGGATGTTGCGGTACATTGGTACACGGTTTGGATGGCTTCACGGGG
Organism: Lycium barbarum; assembly: GCF_019175385.1. Taxonomy (NCBI): domain Eukaryota; kingdom Viridiplantae; phylum Streptophyta; class Magnoliopsida; order Solanales; family Solanaceae; genus Lycium; species Lycium barbarum. The sequence continues at coordinate 95,493,924 of NC_083337.1, read as the reverse complement.
AGCTAATGCGCCTCCCCCGGTATGGCAAGAGTTTGTTGATGCTTTCCTCCGACATTCTTTGCCTCCACAAGTTCGGCGAGCTAGAGCCGATAAGTTGTTGAATTTGAGGCAAGGAAACATGAGTGCTCTAGAGTATAGTCTCCACTTCAATTCTTTGGCCAGGTATGCTTCGGCCATGGTAGCGGATATGGGTGACCGAGTGCATCGATTTCTGAAAGGCCTAGGGCCACATTTGATAGATAGGTGCTTGATCACGTCCCTTCAGGATAACATGGATATTTCACGCATTCAGGCCCATGCTCAGAATTTAGAAGAAAGCCTACAACAGCAAAGAAGTGAGCATGACCATGATAGGGGACATAGCAAGAGGGCTAGATCTTCGGGTCCGATGAGTGAGTATAGAGGCGGGCACAGACAACAGTTTTCTAGGCACTCAGGCCATTCTATGACTAGTGCGCCTCCATGGTTTTCAGGCCAGAGATTCGATAGATCTACTCATTCCGGGCCCAGTCAGAGTTTTTCGGTATCTTAGTTCAGAGATGATTTGGGTCAGGCGAGGCCATCCATACCAAGATGTTGCCAGTGTGGGAAATTACATTGGGGTCAGTGCCAATCGGGTTCAGAGGTTTTCTATTCATGTGGTTGTCCCGGCCATATTATGCGTGATTGCCCCTCAGTTGGTGGTAGAGGTAGGACCCAGCCTTCAGGGTCGGTAGTTGGATCTTCATCATCTGTACGCCCTATGGGGCCAGGTTCACATGCGCCAGTCGACCATGGTAGAGGCAGAGGGAGAGTCCCCGGTTCTAGCGGTCCTCAGCACCGTATTTATGCTTTGGCTGGACGCCAAGATCATGAGTCTTCTCCTGATGTGGTCACAGGTATATTATCGATATTTTATTATGATGTATATGATTTGATAGATCCAGGCTCCACATTGTCATATGTTACTCCGTATATTGCGGGTCGGCTTAGAGTCGAACCGGAGTCGATCAAACCTTTTGAGGTGTCTACATCTGTTGGTGAATTGGTAATAGCTAGCCGAGTATATAGAAACTGTATATTTGTGGTTTGTGACTGTCGCACTATGATTGACTTGCATGAGTTAAAAATGGTAGACTTTGATGTTATTATGGGCATGGATTGGTTGGCTTCTTGCTATGCCAATGTCGATTATCGCATGAAAATGGTTCGTTTCCAATTTCTAGGAGAACCAGTTTTAGAATGGAAAGGGAATACTGCGTCACCAAAAGGTAGGTTTATTTCCTATCTAAAGTCAAGGAAAATGATCACAAAAGGTTGCATTTATCATCTAGTGCGGGTTCAAGATGTATAAGCTGAACCGCCGACTCTTCAGTTAGTTCCCGTAGTAAATGAATTTCCGGATGTGTTCCCGGAAGAGCTTCCAGGCCTCCCTCCTGAGCGGGAGATTGATTTTGCTATTGATGTGTTGCCAGACACTAAGCCTATATCTATTCCTCCTTATAGAATGGCTCCCGCAGAATTGAAAGAGTTGAAGGAGCAATTGAAAGACTTGCTTGAGAAAGGCTTTATTAGGCCTAGTTTATCCCCGTGAGGAGCACCCGTATTGTTTGTCCGAAAGAAAGATAGCTCCTTGAGAATGTGCATTGACTATCGGCAATTGAATAAGGTGACGATTAAGAACAAATATCCCCTTCCGAGGATTGATGACTTATTTGACCAATTACAAGGTGCCAAATAGTTTTCCAAGATAGATTTGAGGTCTGGATATCATTCAATGAGAGTTAGGGAGCAAGATATCCCTAAGACAACCTTCAGAACAAGATATCGTCATTTTGAGTTCCGGGTAATGTCATTTGGGTTAACTAATGCACCGGTAATATTTAAGGATTTGATGAACAACGTGTTCAGGCCCTTCCTAGATTTATTTATGATTGTTTCATAAACAATATCTTGGTGTATTCTAGATTCGAGGTATAACATGCGAAACATTTGTGTACTATCCTTAGAGTTCTTCAAACTCGAGAGCTATTCGCCAAATTTTTTAAGTGTGAGTTTTGGTTAAACTCAGTGACATTTTTGGGGCACATCGTTTCAGCCGATGGTATTTGGGTAGATAGCCAAAAGATTGAGGCCTTGAAGACTTGGCCCAGGCCCATAACTCCTACGGAGGTTCGTAGCTTTCTGGGTTTAGCAGGTTATTACAGAAGATTTGTTGATGGTTTTTCTTCTATTTCTACCCCACTCAAAAAGCTGACCCAGAAATCAGCAAAGTTTCAATGGACAGATGCTTGTGAACGTAGCTTCCAAGAGTTAAAAGATAGATTGACTTGTGCCCCAGTCCTGACACTTCAAGAGGGATTGGAAGGATATGTTGTTTATTGCGATGCTTCAGGAATTGGGCTAGGCGGTGTGTTGATGCAACATGGTAAGGTGATTGCGTATGCTTCAAGCCAATTACAGAAATATGAGAAAAATTACCCAACCCATGATCTAGAATTGGATGCAATGATTCATGCCTTAAAGATATGGAGACATTATTTATATGGTGTCCATGTGGATATTTATATAGATCATAAGAGCCTTCAGTATATCTTCAAGCAGAAAGAGTTTAATTTGTGGCAACGACGATGGTTGGAATTGCTAAAAGATTATGATGTTGATATCTTATATCACCCCGGAAAGGAAAATGTTGTGGTTGATGCTCTTAGCCGTAGATCTATGGGAAGTTTGTATGATGTACGACCAGAGAAGAGAGAAATGGCTCATGAGCTCCAGCAGTTAGCTAGCCTAGGAGTTCGAGTAGTGGACTCAGGTAGCAGGGGAACTACCATTCAGAATTCAGCTGTCTCGTTGCTACTAGCGCAAGTGAAAGAGCGATAATATGATGATTCCATGCTAATGCATTGCAGAAATACACTCCCTCAGAAGGAGGAGTCATCATTTGAGCTTGCAGGAGACGGAGTTCTCCGATGCCGAGGCAGATTATGTGTTCCTAAAGTGGCAGGTTTACGCCACCAAATATTGAGAGAAGCCCATTACTCCCATTATTCTGTCCACCCTGGAGGGACGAACATGTACCATGATCTTAAATCTATATATTGGTGGAATGGGATGAAGAAATATATAGCGGAATTCGTAGCTCAATGTCCCAACTGTCAACAATTGAAAATCGAGCACCAACAGCCGGGCGGATTGCTACAAGCTATAGAAATCCCAACTTGGAAGTGGGAAGTGATTAACATGGATTTCATTACAGGCTTAGCCCATTCTCGACGTAGATATGATTATATATGGGTGATCGTGGATAGACTCACAAAGTCAGCTCATTTCTTACCAGTCAGAACGACATATGTGGCGGAAGATTATGCAAAGCTTTATGTTAAAGAGATAGTGCGACTCCATGGTGTCCCAGCATCTATTATCTCTGATAGAGGGACTCAGTTTACAGCTAATTTTTGGAAGTCCTTCCAAGAGGGTTTAGGGACTCGAGTGAGCCTTAGCACGAGATTTCATCCGCAGACTGATGGACAAGCTGAACATACCATTCAGACTCTTGAGGATATGTTGCGGGCATGTATGATAGATTTTGGAGGTAATTGGGATGATCACTTACCACTCATTGAATTTGCTTATAACAATAGTTATCATTCTAGCATCCAAATGGAACCGTATGAGACTTTATATGGGCGGAAGTGTAGATCCCCAATTGGGTGGCTTGAGGTAGGAGAGACTAAATTGATAGGGCCAGCCTTGGTCCAGCAAGCCATAGAGAAAGTCAAGCACATACAAGATCGGTTATTAGCAGCTCAAAGTCGTTAAAAGTCCTATGTGGATAATAGTCGAAGGGACTTAGAGTTCCAAGTGAAAGATTGGGTATTCTTAAAAGTGTCACCAATGAAGGGTGTAATGAGATTTGGCAAAAAGAGGAAACTTAGTCCCCGATACATTGGGCCTTATGAGATTGTGCGCAAAGTAGGAAAAGTGGCCTATGAGTTAGATCTACCTCCTGATTTAGAGTCAGTTCACCCAGTTTTCCATGTCTCGTTGCTTCGTAAATGTGTTTGATATCCTACTAGGATCGTGCCAGTAAATGATGTTCAAGTGATAGAAAAGTTGACTTATGAAGAGGTACCTATTGCCATACTACATAGGCAAGTACAGAGGTTTAGAAAGAAAAAAGTAGCCTCAGTTAAGGTTTTATGGAGAAATAATAAACGAGAAGAAATGACATGGGAAGCGGAAGAAATTATGAGATCCAAGTACCCACACTTATTTCAGCCCCTAGAAGGAATCCACGATGAGACATCAAGATCATAAGGTATGTATGTTTTCTTTTTTCTTATGCATTTGGGTCGTGTGTGGCCAAATTCTATTGCTATTATGTTGTGGCCCTGTGAGGCATTGTTATTATTGGCTATTGTGACAGGATGGTAGTGCCATAATATAGGGGAATCTCTGGATTTTGTTTTATAGAATCCCCGAGAACCTAACATTCGAGGACGAATATTCTTAAGGGGGGAGAATGTTACACCTCGGAAACTTTTTTATTGATGCACAGTGAATAGACTAATGAAGAGAACAAGTATATGGTATTTCAATAAGTAAGGAATGACATTTGATGACCCTAGTTAAGATTTCAAAGGCGTTCGAGATAGGGGAAGAAAGTTTGCCAAGAGAAGGCAAGGCATACGATAGGTATCAAAAAGGAATTACGAGTAACAAGTTAACAAGGATTTAATAATGCTTTGGAGAAGAGTTATAAATCCCCTTAGATTGTTAATGAGGTGATGAATAAGTGCTAAGAATATTCCATAAGGATTGGAGATCAAACGAGTCGACGAAAATGAACTTCGGGAAACTGGGATTATACGGCCAAACATACTGGTCGTATAAAACATAAGGACCGTATGTTGGACCGCATAATCAGCCCAGAATAGCACCCCTCTCTAGATCAAATCTACGGCAAGACATACGGTCAGTATAATTTATACGGACCGTATGTTGGTCCGTAGAAACTAGTCGGGACAGATTTGGTGTATTAATAAGGGACCAAGTTTCATTTCATTTTATTTCCCTTTCACACCCCTTCTCTCTAAAAATCTCTCTAAACTTCTCCCACAAGAATTCTAAGAGATATTAGTGATCAACAACATCAAACTAAGTAAATAAAGTGTAAGAAACCCATTAAACTTCATCCAAGGCAAGGAATCCAAGTGAAGGTGAAACTAGGATTTTGCTCAAGTGAGGTGTTTTCACCCAAGGTTCATCCCTACACCATCTAAGGTAATATTTATGGTATTTCCATGTTGTTTAAGGTATTTGAAAGTTGAAAAACATGGATTGTAGAAGGATATAGAAAAATGGGTCATGAATGTGGGAATAGTATCATTGTGAGTAATAGCTTGAATTGAGTCACGATTCTTGATGTGTTGTAATATGGTTATGTTATAAATGATGTTAAGAACATGGGATAGGAATTGTATATGAATGAACGTAGTCGTGTGTTATGACTATGGATATGGATGATTGGAAGTGAATTGAGAAATATAGATAATGTGGATGAATAAAGACTATTGTTATGATATTATGAATGTATTATCGACGTATGGGAGTTGATTTACGATAAGGAGGAATGTCGTATAAATATAGGAGATGCTGTCCAATTTTCTCTAGCTTTAGTCATGTATGCTAGCTATCGGTTTTCTAATGATTGTATAACTCTAATGAAGGTAGAAACGTGAGCATTGAAGGAGGTCGTGTAAGTGTAGAATAGTTGAACGGGAAGGTATGTAAGGCTAAACCTTCTTTCATAAGGCATAGTTCTTTGGCCAAATATCTATTCTTCTATGAGCCTATGATGCTCTCCAAATGATTCTATCTTCAAAAAGCTACCAAGCTTATAATTCTTGATATGTATTACAATTGTACTAAATTCCTCATAGGACGAATAATCCTATAAGAATAGATGTAATGAACGACGACAATGATGACGACGATAATGGTAATGATGATAATGATGACGACGATAATAGCGATAACGATAACGATGACGATGATAGTAGTGATATTGCTAAAGATGCCTATGAGCTTATAGGTATGTGTGCCTATGTTTGGCTATTATGAAACCCCAAGCTTATATGGGCGGGTAGAATATATAGATGTATATATATATATATGTATATGATGATGCGCACGCACCACTACAGTTGGGTACAGATAACACTGAGCCTTGGTAGGGCCAGGTATGTGTAACACTGCAGTTGGGTACAAATAACACCGAGCCTTGATTGTCCAACGGGATTAGTATTATTGATGAGTAGAAAGCATGATTTATTATGTGGTTCAGCTAGTTGTAAATGAAAAGGTATGTTAAGAGGTGCCCCGGTGGGCTAGCACCGGGTGCCCGTCGCGGCCCACCGGTTGGGTTGTGACAATGATGATGATGATGATCCCATTCAAGATATTCCAAAGTTTATGGTTTTAATGCTATTATGAGATTATAGAGTTTTTTTCATGATTTTCTTGATTTTATTCATTCTTGTTGGTATCACCTAATGATAATTGTTCCTTCATGGTGAGATATAGCGATGATTATTTCTCCATAATATAAATCGGAGGTTGCCGACCTTACGTCACTCCGATAGAGTAGAAATATTTAATTGGGTTGTCATGCAGGTTATATGTTTTTATATATGTAACTTTTATAATACTGCGCCTACATGGCCGAGCATGATATTATATATAACCGTGACTACATGGCCAGGCATGATACTATATATATAACCGACCCTTAGTGACCGGGCATGATACTATATATACAACCGACCCTTAGTGGGCAGGCATGATACTATATATATAACCGACCCTTAGTGGCCGGGCATGACACTATATATAACTGAATGTTAGTGGTCGGACGTGTGACTATATATATATATAACTTAGCCTTAGTGGCCGGGCGGGATACTTTATATATGTATATATGAAAAAGTCATTTTTTAAAGCCAAGCATGCATGACGTCCGCCTTAAAAAGGCATTCGGAGGCACAAGTTGATCTCTTCTATATTATGTTATCATCATACTTTAATTATGTGGTTACTCATGCCTTACATACTCAGTACATTATTCGTACTGACGTCTTTTCTTATGGACGCTGCGTTCATGCCCACACGAAAGCACGGAGGTGGGTCAGATCCTTAGGAGCTTCTTCAACGGAGTTTTAAGAGCGCTCTATTTGCTTTGGAGCTGTAGTTTATTCGTATTACTCTTTTGTGTATATACTTGGGCATAGCAGAGTCCTGCCTCGTCTTTATGTATTCCTGTGTTCTATATAGAGGCTCGTAGACAGATGTGTGTTGCCAGAAGTCCTGTATCGTCATCAGCTCGTATTGTTGTATAATATTTGTGCAGCCTTGTTGACTAATGTGTATGGGCATAGTTGTGGATGCTTATATAGAGAAGTTCCATTATGTTATGATATATGCCTTTACAGAATATGACGCCCATGAGTTAGCTTGTGGTCCACCAAGAAAAGATTATGAGATGTACGTTCTTAGGTTATTAGTAGGTTAGCTACGGGTGCCCATCATGGCCCTCTAGTTGGGTCGTGACAATCTCACTTACATTCTGGTGAGTTTTCTATATCTATTTGAAAAAAAAATAGTGTGAAATCTGTAGCTTCCCTCTTGCCTTCGTTTAAAAGAAGTAGATGAATTTACAAATATTTTTGTTATTCAATAGCATACTCAGTTGAATTTTAATTTGAAAAATGAGCCTTTTTCCTAGAGTCGGATTGGCCTCCACTGTCTCTCATCTTCACAATAGTTCATCCTAATATATATTAAATCCTTGCGACACCTTTATTCTGCAAAAGCATTATTTCAGTATGAAATTTCTGTAGAACTAAAATATCTCATAAGCTTGAAGAAAGACATATTGAACTTCCTGCAGCATCAATCCTTTCTACTCTAAAAGTTTAACAATCATTTGATGCCAAACCAATTGTATGGCACAAAATTGATATATATAAGAACATATAAGCTTTTTATCAGTTTTATTTATCCTCACTTTTCTTTAGTTGAGTTATGGAGTTTTGAAAAAGAATATAACCATAACGTTAGTCATCTTAAAATATACATTATATTATTCTCAATATATAGATATATAGAAAATTCCAAAATATAAGAGGGTCTTTTATGACCGTGCCAAGCGAATAAATTCACTAGTGTAATCAATGAGTCTCCTAGACCTCCAGAAGATTCAGACAACATTTGGCCTTCAATTCGTAGTTTGACCAATTGCTCACATAGTGTCTCATTTGAGTCATTTTTTCCACAACACTAATATGCATTGATCAAAATGAAGTCAGTTGTACAAAGCAGTTTGAAGCCTCATTAACAACCCAACATGGGAAGTTCCCAGACCAAAGTACTTCATGAAATAGTGATAATGCAACGACCTTTTCGGCCGTTACGGTACTTTTGACTTTGTTAACCTTTTTTTTAGCTTCATTAGCTTACATTAGACTTGCGGGAATGACTGATATGATTTTCGAGGTCATCAGGTGAATATTAGATTGGTTTTTGAGATAATAAGCCTTAAAGTGAAAAATATTTGACCCAAGACCATTTTAAAAAATTCATCGATCCCGAGAGGTCTGGATGGTAATTTGTGACTTACAGGTATGTTTGGTTCATTTCCCAATGCATTAGAGTGCGTTTTGAAACTTGGGTTGGAAAGTTTGTTTGGGGTATTGGGGTTGACTAGGTCAACAAGACCCTTGTTGGAAAATCCGAGGTCACGGGTGAGTTCGTAGTGCATTTTTATGCGTTTTTGCATATTTTTGTTGTATATGTGGGGCCTCGGGTGATAGTCAGATTTTAGGTTGAGAATGGTAAAAAATAATACTGTTCTGGTGATTGATGTCCGCCGAAGCAGCACTAGTACCGTGGCAACAATATCGCCGTGGTGATGGCCCTGCCGCTATAGTAATGTAGAGTAATTGTGAGTGACCGCCAGAGCGGTCATGTCACCGCGGCAGTGCTTCCGCCGTAGCGGACTGCAGACTATTGTAGCGATCGAAGGGGACTTAAATGTCTTAAATCCTTTTTAAAACCCTATCCCTCCTCATTCATTACTCTCGGTTCTAGAGCTATTTTGTAAGAAAAATAAGAGGTTCTGAGGAAATTCTTCATCTAACCCTATTCTTTATTCACGATTAATAATCCACCTTAGAAACACCCTAATTCATGCTAGAGTCTTCCGATAACATAACGATGAAAGAGGGTTTTTGGGGTTTCTTTCTTGAATGAACTTTTGATTATCAAACCTTTATTTTTTGATGGAATAAGTTTATATTAGTAAGGAATTGATGGTTAATAGCAATATAATCATGAATCCTTCGTTATTAGTAACCTATTTATGAAATTGAGGGTTAGGGTGCATACCTAAAATTGGGGCTTACTTTAAATACGATTTTCGCTAAATATTGAGTTGTTTTAGAAATCGATTGGTGGGTTTGGATAACTTAGACTTGAATTGCATGTTTTACTTTCGAATTTCCCATTTTGCCCATGTGGACCCGTTTTCCCAAATTCCATAGGCTTAAGTTGACCAAATTAAAAGCCTAGATTACGTTATAAAAAGACCTTGAGTATTTGGAGGCCTTAAGGAAGGGCAAGGCATTCGCGTGATTTGTTTGGGATTCCTATTCGGCACTCTAGGTAGGTTATGACTTACCCTTTTGGTTAGACTTCGGTTAGCGACTCGTATATAGTAGTAGGGAATTGTTGGAGACATTATGTGAACCTTTGGGTATGAAGTTTGGGATAGAATTCTTAGGTTGGCACTTTTGTGTGACTTGTGTGTACGGGCTCGTGGCCTGTAGAATTTCTAGGTTTATGCTTAGCTTTCCATATATAGATTGGTGTTATCTATGTGTTACACCTCCCATTTTATTTCAAGTAGATTTTGGCATATTGGCGGTGTATACCCTCGGTTCGGTATTCCGCACCAGAGCGTTACTCACGAGATATTTTGTGTTGTATGTGTACATGAATATAAGTAGGCATCCTAGACATTACAGGGGAGTTAGAAGTGAAACGAATTGAATCGGAGCAAAGCGAAGCAGTTCAGGAAACTGCTGAAACCAGTCAGCGTCGATGGCCACGTCGACGAACCGTCGACACGTCGACGAGCCCTCGACTGGCACCGTCGATAGGGTTCAGAACTCAGACATTTCAGGTGGCGGTTCGATGGCCACGTCGACGACCGTTGACCCGTCTCGTCAACCCGCGGACCTGGATGTTTCCAGCCCTGTCTATAAATATAAGAACCCACATTTTATTTCATTATTTTCCATAAAAAGCAGATTCTATATGTCTCTAGAACCCTCCAAAAACCCTCCCTCTATTTTCACAACAATCTATACCAAAAAGCAAAGATCAAAGCCAAGAATTAAGAGATTCATATACTAGGAAGCCTACTAGGGTTTGTGTTCCACCTTGGAAAATTTCCCGTTAACGTACAGTGAATAGGCTAGCGAAGGGCACAACGTATACGTGTTGTGATAAGAAAGAAATAGCATTTGATGATCCTAATCGAGATTCAAAGACATTTGACACAAGGGAAGAAGATTGTCAAGGGAAGCAAAGGATATGTTGCGTGTCGGCTAAGAATTATGAGCGACGAGTTAATGATGGCATAATGATGACTTAGAGAAGAGTGATAATGTCCCTTAGATTGGTATTGAAGTGTTAAACAAGTGTCAAGAAGGTTCCATAAGGATTGGAGATCAAACTAGTCGACAAGAACGAGCTTCGGAGAGCTGGGCATTATACAGCCAAACATACTGGCCGTATAAAACATACGGACCGTATGTCCAGCCGTATGTCCTGCCCAGAATGAGGGTCTTCACTGGACCAGATCTACGACCAGAGATACGGTCAGTATAAATTATACGGACCGTATGTTGGTCCATAGAATCCGGTCGGGACAGGTTTTAAATGTTGATATAAGGACCCTCTCTCATTAATTCATTTCATTTTCACTCCTCCACACTTCAAGAATCCTCTAGAATTCTCTCCACTCTTCACTCACAATAAAACAAGATAAATCCATGATCAACTTCATCAAATCCACAAAATGAAGCGTAGAAAACATATCAAAGTTCATCTAAGCCAAGAAATCCCAAGGGAAGTGAGCTAGGGTTTTTTTTTGTGCAAGAAGAGAATCCCCACTCAAGGCTTATCCTTCCATTATCTAAGATGAGTTTTATGATCATTCCATGTTGTTTAGGGTGTTGAAAAGTTAAAACACTTAGGCTGTAGAAGGACATAGAAAATGGGTCATGAATGTGGAATAGTATCATTGTTGAATAGTAGTTTGGGGTGAATTATAAATATTGATATGTTGTGATAATAAGTACGCTATAAATGACATTTAGAACATGGGTTAAGTATTATATGTGTGAAAACGTGATAGTGAACTATAACCACAATTTTGGAGAAATTGAAGTGAAATTGTGAAATGTGGATAATGTAGATGAATGATGATTGTTGTCTATTATATTGTGAATGTTGTTATGGATGTTTGGGAGTTGATATATGATATGGAGAAAGTAGTAGAAACAAAGGAAATGCTGCCCAATTTTCCCTAGAAATAGTAAACATGTTTAAGTAATCGGTTAGCTAATGTTAATGCGAATTCTCTTGAAGGTAAACAACGTGGGCAGTGAAAGAGAAAAAGCAAGCTATAGATTAGTTAAACGAAAAAGGTATGTGAGGCTAGTCCTTTATTTCTATGGCATGAATCCTATGGCATTAATCCTATGGCATGATTTTTCCTTCTTCTCCATGTATCTTCTACATCCCGGAAAGCTAAGAGTCTATGTTCATGAATAGCCATATGAGATAAGAGATACATTATGAGCTCAATAATGATGATGATCAGCTTAAGTCTAAAGATTCTAGAGTTCATGATATGATGTTCCTACAAAGTGAGTGATGTTTTTTATTGTATACAATCACCTTATATATTATTTCCTTCAAGGTGAGGCAGAATGCTCATAAATTCTCCATAATGGAATCGGGGGTTCACGACCTTACGTCACCTCGATAAAGTATAGTTGTCTTTGAGTTTCTATGCAAGCATTATGATGAGTACATGTTGATGATATTACACCGCGCCTATATGGTCGGGAAGACACCGCTAAGGCGAGCAGCGTATACACCATGTCTAGGTGACATGGGCAGACACCACTAGTAGGCGGCATGAGATGGTACCCCGGACGCGGCAGGCCTGGACGCAGGCTAATGATTATCACACCATACCTATATGGTCGGGCAGCTTGTACATTTATGCATACATGATATGATGATGATTATGAAGTAAGCCAGCATGCATTATTTCTTTTATAATTGACAGTCAGATACAGTTGCTCCTTATTTGATGCTTTCTTTATCTCATTGACGTATTATTATTGTTTATGCCTCTCATACTCAGTACAATGTTCGTAGTAACGTCTGTTTTCTTTAGTCGCTGTGTTCATCCCTACAGGTAGATAGGGAGGTGATCTTGATCCAGACACGTAGGAGCTATTAGCTGACCTGGTGCTCGGTGGTTAGCCCCAGTTACCCGTCACGACCCCTAGTTGGGTTGTGACAAAACTGGTATCAGAGCAGTTCAGTCCTAGGGAGTGTCTACGAGCCGTGTCTAGTAGAGTCTTGTTTATGGTGTGTTGCGCGCCACAATAATAAACAAGAGGCTACAGGGTATTTAGGAAAAATGACCATCTTTCATCTTAAGATATTGTGCGATAGAGCTGTATTATAAGATTTTCTCCTCCCTAATAGTGTGGTATGATTTAAGAAATGCCGCCAAAGGGAAAAGCTACAATCGACCAGAAGGGCAAGACTACGATGAAAAGGCGGGTAGAAAGAGAGCCGTCAATGTATGTAGAAGAGGGCGAGTTATATAACGAGGCCCCATCTAATACTTCCTCCACCCCGCCAAATGTAGAAAGACAAGTAGGAGCTTCAACTCCAGTTCCTCCACCGGTCACTTTGGGTCAACAAGTGACCGAGGCTATTCATCTATTGACACAGTTAGTTACCGCCCAGGCAGAACGGCAGAATGTGAGTTCAAGTGATCGGGCAGCTAGTACCAGAGCCCGTGATTTTATGAGTTTGAATCCTCCGGAGTTTTTTGGGTCAAAGCCGGATAAAGACCCGCAAGGTTTTATTGATGAGATCCTGAGAACATTGAGGATTCATGCCTCCAAAACTGAATTTGTGGAGTTGGCATCTTATAGACTATGAGATGTGGCGGTATTGTGGTACAATAATTGGCTAGCATCAGGAAAAGAAAATGTGCCTCCTCCCGTGTGGCAAGAATTTATAGATGCTTTCATCCGCCACTATTTGTCACCCGAGGTCCGCCGAGCTAGAGCGGATAGGTTCTTAAATCTAAAGTAAGGAAATATGAGTGACTGGGAATATAGCCTTCAATTTAATTCATTGGCTAGATATGCCCTGACTGTGGTGGCTGATATGGGAGATAGGGTACACAGGTTTGTGAGTGTCTTTGGGCCACATTTTTTCAAGGATTGTTTGACGGCTTCATTGCAAGATGGGATGGATATGCCCATGCCCAGAATTTATAAAGACAACAACCTCCGCCGAGGGATGATCGTGATATCGATAGAAGGCAAATCAAGAGGGCCAGATTTATGGGGGCAGGAAGTGATTATAGAGGGGGATCAAGGCAGAAACATTCTAAACACTCAGGCCAGTCGGTGACTAGTGCACCTCCTCGATTAACGGGTAGGAGATTTGATTGCTCCTTTAGTTCAGGACAGGGTCAAAGTTTGAAGGCCTCAGATTCTCAGTTTGGGGGAGATTATAGCCAGAGTAGACCCCCAGTACTGCGATGCAGCCAGTGCAGTAGACTACATTCCGGACAATGTCGCCAAGGTTCATATGCTTGCTATGCCTGCGGCCAGGTTGCGCATATGATGCGAGATTGCCGGTCGATGAGTTGTAGAGTTGGGTTTTAGCCCACAGGATCAGTGGTTGGTTCATCTTCAGTGCGCCCGGTAGGGAAGACTCCCCAGATGTCAGCAGGTCGAGGTAGAGGCAGCGGAGGAGCATCTACTTCAGGTGCCACTCAGCCCCGTGTGTATGCTTTAGCCGGACAACAGGATCTTGAGTCCTCCCCGGATGTGGTTATAGGTACATTTTTATCCATATTTTCCCACGATGTATATGCATTGATAGATCTGGGTTCTACCTTGACTTATATTACTCCGTATGTTGCTGGTTGTATTGGGGTGAAACCTGAGCCAATAAAACCTTTTGAGGTATCTACTCCGGTTGGTGATCCCGTGATAGCTAGACAAGTGTATGAAAATTGCGTACTTGTGATATGCAATCGCCAGACCAAAGCTGATTTAATTGAGCTGGAAATGTTAGATTTCGATGTGATTATGGGTATGGATTGGTTGGCTTCATGTTATGCTAGTGTTGATTGCCGAATTAAAGTGGTTTGATTTCAATTTCCGGGAGAGCCCGTGCTTGAATGGAAGGGTAATACCGCATCTCTAAAAGGTAGGTTTATTTCCTACCTTAAGGCAAGAAAGATGATATCTAAGGGCTATATTTATCACTTAGTCCGAGTTCATGATACCGAAGCAAAGTCGCCAACTTTCCAATCCGTTCCGCTAGTGAATGAATTTCCGGACGTATTTCCAGATGAGCTTCCAGGCCTTCCTCCAGAGAGAGAAATTGATTTCGCTATCGATGTGTTGCCGGACACCAAGCCTATTTCCATTCCTCCTTACCGAATGGCTCCGGCAGAATTGAAAGAGCTAAAGGCACAGTTGAAAGATTTTCTTGAGAAGGGGTTTATTAGACCCAGTTCATCACCGTGGGGAGCACTAGTCTTGTTCATGAGAAATAAAGATGGTTCCCTACGAATGTGCATCGATTATAGGCAGTTGAACAAGGTGACTATAAAGAACAAATATCCTCTCCCAAGGATTGATGATTTGTTTGATCAACTACAGGGTGCCAAGTGGTTTTCTAAAATAGACTTGAGGTCGGGTTATCATCAAGTGAGAGTTAGAGAAGAATATATTCCTAAAAAAACTTTTAGAACGAGATATGGCCATTATGAATTCCGGGTGATGTCGTTTGGGTTGACTAATGCTACGGCAGTGTTCATGAATTTGATGAATAATGTATTTAGGCCACTCTTGGACTTATTTGTGATAGTATTCATTGATGATATTCTGGTATACTCTCGCACAGAATCAGAACATGCCGATTATTTACGTATTGTTCTTGGAATTCTTCGAACCCGAGAATTATATGCAAAATTTTCAAAGTGCGAGTTTTGGCTGAATTCTGTGACATTTTTGGGACATGTTATTTCAGATGATGGCATTCGAGTCGACACTCAGAAAATTGAAGCTGTGAAGACTTGGCCAAGGCCTACGACGCCTACAGAAGTCCATAGTTTTCTGGGATTGGCAGGGTACTATAGAAGATTCGTAGAGGGATTTTCATCTATTTCAGCCCCATTGACGAAGCTAACCAAGAATTCAGTTAAATTTCAGTGGAATGATGCTTGTGAACGCAGCTTCCAAGAGTTGAAGGATAGATTAACCTCAGCTCCAGTGTTAACACTTCCAGAAGAGCCAGATGGTTATGTTGTGTACTGTGATGCTTCCGGTGTTGGGTTAGGATGTGTGTTAATGCAGCACGGTAGAGTCATTGCTTATGTTTTGAGACAGCTACGGAAACATGAAAAGAACTACCCAACTCATGATCTAGAATTGGCTACAGTCATTCATGCATTAAAAATGTGGAGACATTACTTGTATGGAGTGCATGTCGATATTTATACAGATCACAAGAGTCTTCAATACATTTTGTTATACCCCGTATATTTATACGTCGAATTATTCGCAAGGAAATCGACTCAAGTTAAAGGCGGAGTTATTTTCGGACACGACATAGAAATCTTTAATTTTCAATTTTAATTAAAACATAAATTGTTTATAAATTTTATTTAGTGCAAAAATATTATTGGAGATTAGGGATTAATTAATTGTGATTAGATTACTAAGTAAGAATTAGTGATTAATTAATTTAATTATTGAGAGTGGGCCCCACCCGAAAAATAAAAAAAAATAAAAAAAATAAAACAAGTCAAGAAAATAATTTAATGAGTCACAAGGAGGGGGGGCACGTGTCTACACATGGGAAACCATATATAGGTTGTTGGCAAGTGAAGAAATCAACACTTGATTTCATTTTTGCAAAAACATTTGCTTAAGAAAAAAAGAAAAAAAAAAGAGCAGCCATGGCTGCTACTGTTCATGGCCAGCCATGGCTGTTTTAAAAAAAAAATTGCTTTGATTTAATTCCAAGGTGATTTACAAGTTCAAGGAGGTAATAGCAATATTGGAGGTAATATTAGGACTCTTAAGTGATTGAGCTATTGCCCCTCGAGTCCGCTATACGTTGGATAGTAGTTGGGATGTAAAGGTTCCTATTCCTAAAGACTCTATGATGATTAATGTCCTTGAAGTTCGCAAGCAAATCAACTCAAGTTAAAGGCGGAGTTATTTTCGGACACGAAATAGAAATCTTTAATTTTCAATTTTAATTAAAACATAAATTGTTTATAAATTTTATTTAGTGTAAAAATATTATTGGAGATTAGGGATTAATTAATTGTGATTATATTACTAAGTAAGAATTAGTGATTAATTAATTTAATTATTGAGAGTGGGCCCCACCCGAAAAATAAAAAAATAAAAATAAAATAAAACCAGTCAAGAAAATAATTTAATGAGTCACAAGGAGGGGGGGGGGGGGGGGGCACGTGTGGAAACCATATATAGGTTGTTGGAAAGTGAAGAAATCAACACTTGATTTCATTTTTGCAAAAAATTTGCTTAAGAAAAAAAAAAAAAAAAGAGCAGCCATGGCTGCTACTGTTCACGGCCAGCCATGGCTGTTTTAAAAAAAAAAAATTGCTTTGATTTAGTTCCAAGGTGATTTAAAAGTTCAAGGAGGTAATAGCAATATTGGATATTGAATCGGGGAAGAAGAAATTGCGAAATTGGAGCAATTAAGAGTAGAAATTCCTCCGAGAAAATTAAGGTAAGATTTTCTTGTTTTATGCTGAAATTGTGTTAATAGTGTTGTGATGGAGTTATTAAAATTGGATTGGACGAAATTGGAATTAAGAAAATGCATGAAATCGATGTTATAGGGAATTGTGGTTTGAAATGTATTTGGAAAGGTTGTTGGGTTGTTAGAATTGTTTTGCGCTGAATTGTGAAAATGTTATATATATATTTCTGTTGTTGGTATTTCTGTGTTAACAGGAGAATAATTGGAAATTCGCGTTAGGCGAATATAAAAGGGAAATGCTGCCCGAATTTCGTTAAATCCTTAATAATGAAAAACCCTAAACGAGAATATATAGCTTATAGAACAAGTTCTATAAAGCGATGGGATACGGATTTACGAGCTAAAAAGTATAGCTACTGACGATAACATTACTTTTATGTTAAATAGGCTAAAAGAGCGACGAGCGAATGGTTTTGCGATTAGTCGTCAACAGGTATGTAAAGTTGTCCCTTCTTTCTTTTGGCATGTCTTAGATTTAAGTGATGAATGATATGAGCTTTGGGGTAATCCTATTCATAAGTCTTGAGTGTAATTCATGATTCTTATTCACTTCTTAAACAACTGATGTATTGTAAATTTATTATAAGAAACAGACAATATCCGTTGGGATAAAGATAGTGTTATGAGAAAGCTTGAGACACTTGTCATCAGAATATAAGTGCTACCGAATGGAGAATTTGAAATGACTATAAGCACTAGCTAATTACTGATTGGAATGAATGGAATGTGGCTTTGGATAAATTGCTACATTAATTACAATACTCGAGTACCAACCATCAGATTAGATTTTGTACTATATATCGAGAGTTCTCATCGCCTCGTGATTGTGTTGGAGTTTCATACATGGGTAATCTAAGTTATAGATGATATAAAGGAAGACATGGATATGGGGCAGTATACCAAATGTATTGGAAAAGAATCATATGAATTTGAAAATTGGAAATGGGGACATAGAGTGGAATATAAATAGATAATGATGTGAGTACATCCAAAAGGGGGGAAGCGGATGAGAGAAATGCCAGTGTAAGATGAAATCAACTGATACTGCAACACGTTTGATGTGAATACTTAAACTTCAAGTGAGATCCCATGCTGAAACAAGTTAGTGAGATCTGAAAGCCAGCGACAAACGGATAGAAGCCAAGATGGTATTTGAGACAGTGCTGAGAATTATTGGTAAAGACTTTGGATAATATGACATCAGAAGGTGGATGCTTATAAACAGGAAGAATACGACAAGAGAATGGTAACAAGTAACTTAAAAGGATATTATAAGGATAGAAAGACTATACTGGATGGGAGGTTAAGATGTTGACAACGGATTTATTGGCTAATGATATTGTGACACCTAAGTAGCAAAAGAGAAAGAATAGGAAATCTCTCCTATAGTAGGATAAGAAAAAAAAACCAAATGGAAAATAGAGGAAGGGGAAGGAGTATGGCGAAATAGACAGCAAGTGAGTTTTAGTACAATAAGATATGTAGAGCAGAATAAACCAGGGTCTACATGAAGACTGGCGAGGCGACGCTAAGGTATTTTCTAGGCTGATTTGAGCACCTACACATACTCGTGTAAAGATTGCAATAGGATATGTGATAGGAGAACTAAGAGCAAATTTGAGTAAAGAGGCAACGGTAGAGTTTGAATCAAAAATAGAGAAACGACACGAGATAATATGCCTAATGCATTTCCAGTTAAGAGTAGGGAAAATTACCAAATGATGTAACCGAGACAATCAGAACAAGCGGGTTACTGGTTACTGGATGACAGTAAGTTGTAATATGAGGAAACCCTAGCGCTATTTGATAGTCAACCCTAAAGATCGAGATCAAGAAGTAAAAGCAAGAAATAGTTAAAGACCTTTAAAAGAAAGTCAAAAAGGGACACATGATGCTGAGGATTCCAGAATACGGACTGTAACAGCGGAGTAAAGCAAGGATATTGGAGTACAAAAATATTATCCTCTGGGAAATTTCGTTTTACTCGTAAATCCTGCGAAGGGTCTACAGGTTACCAGAGGCATGCGATACTCCAGGGATATTAAAGTCTAATGAACCGACGCGAGACGTCTTCACGTTTTAAAAATCACATTTAAAGAGTCGAGCCATGACTACGTGTACCATGAATACAATTCCTAATCAATCGATGACAGTACTACTGAACAGTATGTAGATAAGAGAGACAGTAACACTTCAGCAGAACGGCTCGAAATACAGCTGAAAACCAACTGTGAAACAAAGAGAAGAGTAAAGGCAATGACGCGGAATAATTACCTCGAGAAGCAATAGAAGGAGGAAATATTACAGGAATGACTGTGTAGAGGCCTGGAATGCGTTATAACGAATCGACCAGTGGAAGAGGTATGTGAAGGGCATAATTAAATAAGAGGACACTTGAGAAAGTATTAGGAAT
Organism: Lycium barbarum; assembly: GCF_019175385.1. Taxonomy (NCBI): domain Eukaryota; kingdom Viridiplantae; phylum Streptophyta; class Magnoliopsida; order Solanales; family Solanaceae; genus Lycium; species Lycium barbarum. The sequence continues at coordinate 95,474,330 of NC_083337.1, read as the reverse complement.
TCAGGATCAGTTTAACATTCGAGGACGAATGTTCTAAAGGGGGGAAGGATGTTATACCCCGTATATTTATTCGTCGAATTATTCGCAAGCAAATCGACTCAAGTTAAAGGCAGAGTTATTTTCGGACACGAAATAGAAATCTTTAATTTTCAATTTTAATTAAAACATAAATTGTTTATAAATTTTATTTAGTGTAAAACTATTATTGGAGATTAGGGATTAATTAATTGTGATTAGATTACTAAGTAAGAATTAGTGATTAATTAATTTAATTATTGAGAGTGGGCCCCACCTGAAAAATAAAACCAGTCAAGAAAATAATTTAATGAGTCACAAGGAGGGGGGGGGGGCACGTGTGGAAACCATATATAGGTTGTTGGCAAGTGAAGAAATCAACACTTGATTTCATTTTTGCAAAATATTTGCTTAAGAAAAAACAAAAAGAGCAGCCATGGCTGCTACTGTTCACCGCCAGCCATGGCTGTTTTAAAAAAAAAATTGCTTTGATTTAGTTCCAAGGTGATTTACAAGTTCAAGGAGGTAATAGCAACATTGGATATTGAATCGAGAAAGAAGAAATTGCGAAATTGGAGCAATTAAGAGTAGAAATTCCTCCGAGAAAATTAAGGTAAGATTTTCTTGTTTTATGGTGAAATTGTGTTAATAGTGTTGTGATGGAGTTATTAAAATTGGATTGGACGAAATTGGAATTAAGAAAATGCAAGAAATCGATGTTATAGGGAATTGTGGGTTGAAATGGATTTAGAAAGGTTGTTGGGTTGTTAGAATTGTTTTGCGCTGAATTGTAAAACTTTTATATATATATTTCTGTTGTTGGTATTTTTGTGTTAACAGGAGAATAATTGGAAATTCGGGTTAGGCGAATATAAAGGGGAAATGTTGCCCGATTTTCGTTAAATCCTTAATAATGAAAAACCCTAAACGAGAATGTATAGGTTATAGAACAAGTTCTATAAAGCGATGGGATATGGATTTACGAGGCTAAAAGTATAGCTACTGACGATAACATAACTTTTATGTTAAATAGGCTAAAAGAGCGACAAGCGAACGGTTTTGCGATTATTCGTCAACAGGTATGTAAAGTTGTCCCTTCTTTCTTTTGGCATGTCTTAGATTTAAGTGATGAATGATATGAGCTTTGGGGTAATCCTATTCATAAGTCTTGAGTGTAATTCATGATTCTTATTCACTTCTTAATATTAGGACTCTTAAGTGATTGAGCTATTGCCCCTCGAGTCCGCTATACGTTGGATAGTAGTTGGGATGTAAAAGTTCCTATTCCTAAAGACTCTATGAAGATTAATGTCCTTGAAGTTCGCAAGCAAATCGACTCAAGTTAAAGGCGGAGTTATTTTCAGACACGAAATAGAAATCTTTAATTTTCAATTTTAATTAAAATATAAATTGTTTATAAATTTTATTTAGTGTAAAAATATTATTGGAGATTAGGGATTAATTAATTGTGATTATATTACTAAGTAAGAATTAGTGATTAATTAATTTAATTATTTGAGAGTGGGCCCCACCCGAAAAATAAAAAAACTAAAAATAAAATAAAACCAGTCAAGAAAATAATTTAATGAGTCACAAGGAGGGGGGGGGGGGGGGCAACATGTGGAAACCATATATAGGTTGTTGGCAAGTGAAGAATTCAACACTTGATTTCATTTTTGCAAAACATTTGCTTAAGAAAAAAAAAAAAAAAAAGAGCAGCCATGGCTGCTACTGTTCACGGCCAGCCATGGCTGTTTAAAAAAAAAAATTGCTTTGATTTACTTCCAAGGTGATTTAAAAGTTCAAGGAGGTAATAGCAACATTAGATATTGAATCGGGGAAGAAGAAATTGCGAAATTGGAGCAATTAAGAGTAGAAATTCCTCCGAGAAAATTAAGGTAAGATTTTCTTGTTTTATGCTGAAATTGTGTTAATAGTGTTGTGATGGAGTTATTAAAATTGGATTGGACGAAACTGGTATTAAGAAAATGCATGAAATCGATGTTATAGGGAATTGTGGGTTGAAATGGATTTGGAAAGGTTGTTGGGTTGTTAGAATTGTTTTGCGCTGAATTGTGAAAATGTTATATATATATTTCTGTTGTTGGTATTTCTGTGTTAACAGGAGAATAATTGGAAATTCGGGATAGGCGAATACAAAAGGGAAATGCTGCCCGATTTTCGTTAAATCCTTAATAATGAAAAACCCTAAACGAGAATGTATAGGTTACAGAACAAGTTCTATAAAGCGATGGGATACGGATTTACGAGCTAAAAAGTATAGCTACTGACGATAACATTACTTTTATGTTAAATAGGCTAAAAGAGCGACAAGCGAACGGTTTTGCGATTAGTCGTCAACAGGTATGTAAAGTTGTCCCTTCTTTCTTTTGGCATGTCTTAGATTTAAGTGATGAATGATATGAGCTTTGGGGTAATCCTATTCATAAGTCTTGAGTGTAATTCATGATTCTTATTCACTTCTTAAACAACTGATGTATTGTAAATTTATTATAAGAAACAGACGATATCCGTTGGAATAAAGATAGTGTTATGAGAAAGCTTGAGACACTTGTCATCAGAATATAAGTGCTACCGAATGGAGAATTTGAAATGACTATAAGCACTAGCTAATTACTGGTTGGAATGAATGGAATGTGGCTTTGGATAAATTGCTACATTAATTACAATACTCGAGTACCAACCATCAGATTAGATTTTGTACTATATATCGAGAGTTCTCATCGCCTCGTGATTGTGTTGGAGTTTCATACATGGGTAATCTAAGTTATAGATGATATAAAGGAAGACATGGATATGGTGCAGTATACCAAATGTATTGGAAAAGAATCATATGAATTTGAAAATTGGAAATGGGGACATAGAGTGGAATATAAATAGATAATGATATGAGTACATCCAAAAGGGGGGAAGCGGATGAGAGAAATGCCAGTGTAAGATGAAATCAACTGATACTGCAACACGTTTGATGTGAATACTTAAACTTCAAGTGAGATCCCATGCTGAAACAAGTTAGTGAGATCTGAAAGCCAGCGACAAACGGATAGAAGCCAAGATGGTATTTGAGACAGTGCTGAGAATTATTGGTAAAGACTTTGGATAATATGACATCAGAAGGTGGATGCTTATAAAAAGGAAGAATACGACAAGAGAATGGTAACAAGTAACTTAAAAGGATATTATAAGGATAGAAAGACTATACTGGATGGGAGGTTAAGATGTTGATAACGGATTTATTGGCTAATGATATTGTGACACATAAGTAGCAAAAGAGAAAGAATAGGAAATCTCTCCTATAGTAGGATAAGAAAAAAAACCAAATGGAAAATAGAGGAAGGGGAAGGAGTATGGCGAAATAGACAGCAAGTGAGTTTTAGTACAATAAGATATGTAGAGCAGAATAAACCAGGGTCTACATGAAGACTGGCGAGGCGACGCTAAGGTATTTTCTAGGCTGATTTGAGCACCTACACATACTCGTGTAAAGATTGCAATAGGATATGTGATAGGAGAACTAAGAGCAAATTTGAGTAAAGAGGCAATGGGAGAGTTTGAATCAAAAATAGAGAAACGACACGAGATAATATGCCTAATGCATTACCAGTTAAGAGTAGGGAAAATTACCAAATGATCTAACCGAGAAAATCAGAACAAGCGGGTTACTGGTTACTGGATGACAGTAAGTTGTAATATGAGGAAACCCTAGCGCTATTTGATAGCCAACCCTAAAGATCGAGATCAAGAAGTAAAAACAAGTAATAGTTAAAGACCTTTAAAAGAAAGTCAAAAAGGGACACATGACGCTGAGGATTCCAGAATACGGATTGTAACAGCGGAGTAAAGTAAGGATATTGGAGTACAAAAATATTATCCTCTGGGAAATTTCGTTTTACTCGTAAATCCTGCGAAGGATCTACAGGTTACTAGAGGCATGCGATACTCCAGGGATATTAAAGTCTAATGAACCGACGTGGGACGTCTTCACGTTATAAAAATCACATTTAAAGAGTCGAGCCATGACTATGTGTACCAGGAATACAAGTCCTAATCAATCGATGACAGTACTACTGAACAGTATGTAGATAAGAGAGACAGTAACACTTCAGCAGAACGGCTCGAAATACAGCTGAAAACCAACTGTGAAACAAAGAGAAGAGTAAAGGCAATGACGTGGAATAATTACCTCGAGAAGCAATAGAAGGAGGAAATATTACAGGAATGACTGTGTAGAGGCCTGGAATGCGTTATAACGAATCGACCAGTGGAAGAGGTATGTGAAGGGCATAATTATATAAGAGGACACTTGAGAAAGTATTGGGAATTCAGGATCAGTTTAACATTCGAGGACGAATGTTCTAAAGGGGGGAAGGATGTTATACCCCGTATATTTATTCGTCGAATTATTCGCAAGCAAATCGACTCAAGTTGAAGGCGAAGTTATTTTCGGACACGAAATAGAAATCTTTAATTTTCAATTTTAATTAAAAAATAAATTGTTTATAAATTTTATTTAGTGTAAAACTATTATTGGAGATTAGGGATTAATTAATTGTGATTAGATTACTAAGTAAGAATTAGTGATTAATTAATTTATTTATTGAGAGTGGGCCCCACCTGAAAAATAAAAAAAATAAAACCAGTCAAGAAAATAATTTAATGAGTCACAAGGAGGGGGGGGGGGGCACGTGTGGAAACCATATATAGGTTGTTGGCAAGTGAAGAAATCAACACTTGATTTCATTTTTGCAAAAAATTTGCTTAAGAAAAAAAAAAAAAAAAAGCAGCCATGGCTGCTACTGTTCACGGCCAGCCATGGCTGTTTTAAAAAAAAAATTGCTTTGATTTAGTTCCAAGGTGATTTACAAGTTCAAGGAGGTAATAGCAACATTGGATATTGAATCGAGAAAGAAGAAATTGCGAAACTGGAGCAATTAAGAGTAGAAATTCCTCCGAGAAAATTAAGGTAAGATTTTCTTGTTTTATGGTGAAATTGTGTTAATAGTGTTGTGATGGAGTTATTAAAATTGGATTGGACGAAATTGGAATTAAGAAAAAGCATGAAATCGATGTTATAGGGAATTGTGGGTTGAAATGGATTTAGAAAGGTTGTTGCGTTGTTAGAATTGTTTTGCGCTGAATTGTGAAAATTTTATATATATATTTCTGTTGTTGGTATTTCTGTCTTAACAGGAGAATAATTGGAAATTCGGGTTAGGCGAATATAAATGGGAAATGCTGCCCGATTTTCGTTAAATCCTTAATAATGAAAAACCCTAAACGAGACTGTATAGGTTATAGAACAAGTTTTATAAAGCGATGGGATACGGATTTATGAGCCAAAAAGTATAGCTACTGATGATAACATTACTTTTATGTTAAATAGGCTAAAAGAGCGACAAGCGAACGGTTTTGCGATTAGTCGTCAACAGGTATGTAAAGTTGTCCCTTCTTTCTTTTGGCATGTCTTAGATTTAAGTGATGAATGATATGAGCTTTGAGGTAATCCTATTCATAAATCTTGAGTGTAATTCATGATTCTTATTCACTTCTTAATATTAGGACTCTTAAGTGATTGAGCTATTGCCCCTCGAGTCCGCTATACGTTGGATAGTAGTTGGGATGTAAAAGTTCCTATTCCTAAAGACTCTATGATGATTAATGTCCTTGACTTTCAATAGCTGGTTCGAATTATCTTGATACATGACATATGATTCCTGAGGCTCTATTTGATATAGTTCATATCGGCATTCAAAGAATACCTAACATGACTATTGCCTTGACATTCGAGTGTTAGTTAGTCTACTTATCCTATTGAGTCTCAGATGATCAGGTAATTGCATATGGTTGCTCATGATATTCTACTCGTGCATACTGTTATTATATCATTCACCGAGTCCCGGGCCGGGTATGTGTTCGTGCACAGTTTCACTGCATTGTTCACCGAGTCCCTCACTAGAAGGTCGGGTACGTTATATGATGATATGATGATGTGATGATACGATGACATGATTATGGCACCGAGTCCCATGATGAGTCGGGTACGGTATACGTGTACACGACTTTATTACCAAGTCCCTCACTAGAGGGCCGGGTACGGTATATGTATATGACGATATGATGATATGATGATATGATTTTATTCACTGAGTCCCATAATGGGCCGGGTACGGCATATGTATATGATGATATGATTTTATTCACCGAGTCCCATAATGGGTCGGGTACGGTATATTATAATGATATGCATGATTTTGTTTCGTAAGGCACAGGTACAGTGATTTCTTGATTATCATACATGTCCCCTGGAATCTATACTTCAGTTATGATCTTCCTTATTGTATTTCATGCTTTATATACTCAGTACATATTCCGTACTAAGCCCCCCTTCTTCGGGGGGCTGCGTTTCATGCCCGCAGGTACAGATAGTCGATTTGGTGACCCTTCAGCATAGGACTTCTACTCAGCTGTTTTGGAGAGCTCTGTTGTTCCGGAGTCTAGACCTTTGGTTCAGATCTTGTGACTTATATGTATGTTTATCCAGGGGTACGACGGGGCCCTGTCCCGTCATATTTCTCTATTCGTACTCTTAGAGGTCTGTAGACATACGTGTGGGTTGTGTATAAGTTCTGTTCAGCTGTGTCTATACGATGTGCTATGATATGATATCCGTCTGTAGTGGCAGCCTTGTCGGCTTGCATATGACATGATATTGATGTGTAGTGGCAGCCTTGTCGGCTTGCGTATCATTTTATGAGTTGATCAGTTGTGACTCCTCAGGAGACAGTCTGTCTGACTATACATATATGATGACGTTATGAACCGTTGGAGTTCTTTTGCAAGTTTCCATATTGTTCATATATTAAGTTTGATTATATTTAACAGGCACATATACGGGTGTCCAGGTCGGGCACTAGTCATGGCCCACGGGGTTGGGTCGTGACACATTTTCAAGGAGAAGGAGTTAAATCTGCAGCAGAGGCGGTGGTTAGAGTTATTGAAAGATAATGATGTGAGCATTTTGTACCACCCCGGAAAAGCAAATGTAGTAGCTGATGAGCTAGCCGCCGATCAATGGGCAGCCTATGTGATGTTCCTCCAGGAAAGAAAGAGATGATTCATGAGCTCCACCAACTAGCTAATCTTGGAATACATTTAATTGATTCAGGTGGTGCAGGAATCGATATTAATGATCCCACAGTTTCATCCCTGAATATGGAAGTGAAAGAGCGTCAGTATGAAGATCCTCTTTTGTGCCATTACAGAGACACATCTCATGAAAAAGAGAAGTCCCCATTTGAAATTTCTATGGATGGAATTCTTAGATACCGAGGCAGGCTATGTGTTCCGAATGTCATGGAATTGCGCCGTCGAATTCTAGAAGAAGCTCATTATTCTCGGTATTCTATTCACCCAGGTGAAACAAATATGTATCATGATCTCAAGTTAATATATTGGTTGGATGGCATGAAGAGAGACATAGCGGAATTTGTAGCTTAAAGTCCAAATTGCCAGCAAGTGAAAATCGAACATCAAAAGCCAGGAGGATTATTGCAAGCAATGGAAATCCCTACTTGGAAATGGGAAGTGATCAACATGTATTTTATTGTGGGGTTACCTTGTTCCCGAGGCAAGTATGATTCCGTATGGGTGATCGTGGACAGACTCACGAAAGCAGCTCTTTTTCTTCCAGTCAGAACCATATACTCGGCTGAAGATTATGTAAGGTTGTATCTCAAAGAAATTGTGCGACTCCATGGTATACCAATATCCATTATCACAGATAGAGGAGCGCAATTTACAGTCAAGTTCTGGAAATCCTTCCAAGAAGGTCTAGGTACTCAAGTGAAGCTTAGCACGACATTTCATTTGCAGACCGATTGTTATGTCCCGTGTTTTCGTATAATTGGAAATCGAGAAATAATTACGACTTGGGTGTTAGAAGGACATAATTTGATTTTAGTAAATGTGACTATGTTGGTTATGGAATCATTAATGTCAAGACCTCAAGGAAGGCCGAGGATAAATTTGGAATTTCGGAAATTAGTTTCGGGAATTACAAAACGAGACTTTAGCTAATTGGGCCAAGGAAAATTTTGACCCAAATATGAAGCCCAACAATTGAAGGGGGTCGGCCATGTCTATTGGCCCAAGCCACTTTAAAAGGGTCATGTGCTATGCACATGACCCCTAAAAGGATATATACTATGTATGCTTAGTAATTATCTAGATAAAAAAAAAACTTCAAGAACACCAAGGCATAAAAGCTCTCGGCCGTGACTAGAAAAGAAGAGAAAAAGAAATTCCCAAGTTCTATTGTTGATCCAAAAATCCAAAGTTTTCACGTATTTGTGAAGTACTCAAGGCCCTCTTCAATGGGTATAATTAGTTTGGCGCAAGAACGACGTTTACGACAAGTCGGGTTTTCAAGAAAAGGTAAGAATTTTGCCCATTTAATGTTATAGAATTGATATGAATATGTTAAGGATTGGAAATAGACGAGAATCCCGTAATTTTGATGTAAATAGAAAGCCGTGGGTGTGTGTGTATAGTGGGTGTTGGCCGTGAGCCATAGGGAGGAAAAATGATGTGAATTGATCTTGTTTAAGTTGGTATAGTGTGTTGTTGTGACCCTTATGTCGTAACCGATTGATTGATGAATGGAATTGGCGTTGAAAAATGATTTTGGATATTATCGGAAAGCGTATACCCTTGGTATCACTATGTATATCATTGTATATTTTGGGTGCTAGAGACTTTAGATGTGAAGTTATTATGATGTTAATGAATTCGGAATGAAACGACGTGAATTAGAATGTTCGTCATGAATTTTGATGTTTTAAAGAATTCTGGAAAATAATGGATTTTGGTGAAATTTCGTGTATGGCTTGGATTGTAGTTAGGATGTGATTGTATAAGTTTGAATGTAGAAATGAATACAATTATGTAGATTTAGAATTGGAGTTTTGAAAGTTTGAATGAAAGTTGCCAACTTAGATAACAAAGTAGAACCTTGAAGCTAGAATGGTTTGATTGTTGTTTGTGTTGTTTGTTGACGTGTGGGCTGTTGTGGTTGATGTATTTTGAGCCGAGCTAAGCCTCGGGGATGTTAGATTTATAGGGGAAATGCTGCCGAAATTTCGGTAGGCAAAATTGAAGTTAAAGGCATTTTTAAGCCTAAGAATCTCAATTGGTAACTTTGACCATTTGCAGATTTTTGACGAAACGGGACTGGACTTTCGGGAGAGCTTACGACATCTGTGAGGTATGTAAAGCTTCCCACTCCTTCATTTGGCATATCTTAGTGTGTTAGACGAATATGAGAACTTCCGGAGCATTTCTGCTCCTCGAAACCCGATCCACAGAAAAGTTACTATTCATTCAATTCGATTGAAGCCTAAGGGCTCTATTTTGGCTAGAATGCCACCAATCGTCCGAAACTTATCGAAATGTGATCGGGTCACCTGGTAATGATTATGTATGACCTTTTGGCCTGTTAATGTTCGTGAATTATGTTCGCCACCTCAATTTGACTCGAGGTGGGCCCGCTAACCCCGAGACGCCCTATTTGTACTATCGGGCTCTCCTTTGGAATAAGATTTGATATGAACCCTTTGATTTTGAAACGTTCTGCTATGGGATATGTTTTGAATATTATGATATGGTAAGTTACGTTTTGAGCCATACGTATTATTTTGGAAACGTTTTGTGAAATGAAACTTTGTATCGACTAAGTATTCGATTATTTTGTACTATGAAATGACTTATGAGACTACTAAGTTTTGAAAGGCTATTTTGAAATATGAATTGCATTTGTTTGCTCACGACTCCGCTCGTGCCTTATGATGACTTCGTTCACCGGTTCCCGGGCCGGTTATGATTCGTGCGCCTTATAATAATTCGGCCGTATGCTGTGTTACGGTTCCCGAGGCTTCGCCATAGGGCCGGGTCCCGTTTGGAGTTATGTTGTGATATGGCTCGTCATGCGATACGCTCACCTACGATTATGCTTGTGTTCGGGGATGTACGGAGATTTGAAACCTTCTGGTGTTATGCTGTGTGTGGCGCCAGCGTCGGAGTGGCGACCATGTTCCTAAGCGTTTGCATGATTTCATTTGCATTATGTATACGTATATGATTTCGATATAGATTTTGACCTACCCATTTGTACTCCACGTTGACATTTGATTTGCTATCGGTTTTGATCCATATTTCTGTACTCCGTGCTTTACATACTCAGTACATATTTCGTACTGACCCCCTTTCTTCGGGGGCTGCGTTTTATGCCCGCAGGTGCAGATATCGGTGATCCTCCGCAGTAGGCTTCACTTCTTGCTATCCGGAGTACTCCTATTTGATCCGGAGTCCACTTTTGGTACAGACTCCTTTTGCTTTGTATATATTTGGTATGTTTGACTATTTGGGTACGGCGGGGCCCTGTCTCGCCATATGTTTCTGTTTCGAACTCGTAGAGGCCTGTAGTCATATATGTGGGGTGAGGGTCCTGTATATGTTGGTCTGATTTTGTTTTCTGGTCTTAAAGCGGTCCGTTTGTCATGATGGCCCCAAATGGCCCCTATGCTTATATTTGCACTTTTGACCGGCGATGCCTATTCCGCCGCTCAGTTTGTATTTGATATGATATTTTGATTTGGCACGACCGCTTAAGACATGTTTGATATAAATTATGTTCGATATGATTTCGAAAAATTATGAAATAAGTTTGGATTTGAAAAGAAATGTGTGATTCGGTCTGGGTACCCAGGTAGGGTGCCAGTCGCGGCCCACGGGGCTGGGTCGTGACAAAAGTGGTATCAGAGCGGTTTGTCCTCGGAATGTCTACAGGCCGTGTCTCGTAGAGTCTTGTTTATCGATGTGTTGTGCACCACATCCAATAACGGGAAGCTACAGGGCATTTAGGATGTTACTTTCTTTGGAATCTTAGATCGTGCGACAGAGCTGTGCTATTAGGATGATTTTGATCTGACTCGCCTTTGTGTTTGCAGTGATGCCTCCGAAGAAGGCAACGGCGGCCCAGAAGGGCAAGGCGAGGATTGGAGAGACTAGTCAGGCACAGCGAGCTACCCGGGCTCGTGTTTATGATTTGCCTGAGGATGTGCCTCATTCTGAGGGGTCTGCTACACCCCCACTAGTACAGCCTGGAGCAGGACCTTCAGCAGCTCCAGAGGTCCGTGTACCCGCACCCGAGACTCCAGCTCCTCAGCCAGGGGCGGAGGATAGGACCTTGAGAGAGGCTGTACAATTGTTGACTACCTTGGTGGTAGGACAGGCTCGCAGACGCGGGCGGAGGGACGACGATGACGATGACAGGCGGGACAGCCTGAGAGTTCGGGAGTTTTTGCTATGTGGCCCTCCAGAGTTCTTCGGGTCTAAGCCCGATGAGGACCCCCATGACTTTATTCGGGGGATGCGACGCTCACTGGACTTGGTCAGGGCTACAAAGACTGAGTCAGTTGAGCTGGCTTCGCACAGGCTTCGAGATGTGGCTACCCACTGGTACGAGACTTGGGAGCTGTCTAGGGGAGAGGGTGCCCCTCCAGCCACTTGGGATCAGTTTGTGACAGCATTCACCCGCCACTTTTTTCCCCCAGAGTTACGGCGGGCGCGGGCTGATCGATTCTTACGTCTGCAGCAGAGGGGTCGGAGTGTTTGCGAGTATAACCTTGAGTTTGATTCTCTGGCCCGATATGCACCAGCCGTGGTAGCAGATATGTCTGATCGGATGCACAAATATGTTATGGGATTGGACCGGTATTTGGTTGATAGCTGTATGGCAGTGTCATTGCAGGCAGACATGGACATTGCCCGACTTCAGGCCTATGCGATGGGTATGGAGGACCGTCGCAGGTCTGATCCTGCTGGCAGAGATCGAGATAGGAGGCCGCCCAAGAGGGCTAGGTCCGCAGGTTATTCTGGAGCTTCTCGAGGCGGACAGCCTCAGCAGCAGTAGTCAGATAGGCATTTTCCTTCGTCCGGCCGGATTACTCAGTCAGGCAGCCGGAGATTCGATAGTACAGGACCGTCTGGGGCCGGTCAGAGCTCTAGAGTGGCAGGTTCACAGGTACCCAGGGGTCCTGTCACGACCCAGCCCCGTGGGCCGCGACTGGTGTCCTTCTGGGACACCCCAAACGAACTCACACCCAGACCATCGTAATCAGACTCCTCCAAACTCAATGTACGTTATTCGAACTCAACATCGCAATCAAACAACTACCGAACACTTATCCTAAGCAGTCGCCCGTACATATCAGACAAATCACAAATTAGAAGGAAGGCGGAATGTACATCGCCAAATTTCACACACACACATCAGAGGGGTGGCGGAATGTACATCGCCCCCAAATGCATACACATACATACAAACTCAGAGGCCGACTTGGCCATAGTAGCGTACGGGCCACTTAAGATCGTAAAACAGACTCACATGCAAACACACCGGACCCACGACCCACAAATCTGACTACAGGCCTCTAGACAAAACAGAACATAAGAACATAGGACGGGACAGGGCCCCGCCGTACCCACTCATCCAAATATACAGAATACAGACACAACAAAAGATATGTACCAAAGTAGGCTCCGGATCAAAGGGGAGCTCTCCAACACAGCAGAATGAGTAGCATAAACTGGAGGACCACCCAAACGAGCTTCTGTACCTGCGGGCATGAAACACAGCCCCCGAAGAAACGGGGGTCAGTACGGGAGAAGTACTAAGTATGTAAAGCAGAAGGTACAGAAATCACAAACACAGCTGGAGTCAGAAAGAACCAACACACCAACATCGCAAACAAAGCAAACCTGTGTGGGAGGCGAACGTACAAATGCAAATCAAATCATGTATAGGGTTTAGGAACGTGGTCACCCCCCGACGCTGGTGCCACAACACATCATAACTCCAGAAGGTTTCAAATCTCCGTACAATCTCCAGACACATCATATCACACACATCATATCATCAGAACGTATCAAATGCCATATCACATCATAACTCCATAAACGGTAACCGGCCCTATGGCGAGGCCTCGGAAACCGTAACACATCATAACTCCCGAATATATTATAGTGCGCACGATCACAAAGTCGGCCCGGGTACCGACGAACGAAATCATAGCAGACAGCACGAACAGAGTAGTGCAGAAATCATATGCATATCAAAAATAATTTGTCGGACTTAACATATAGTTTACGTAGAGGTATATACTGACGCCCGAAGGATCGGAGTAGGAATCACACTGATCAAAGTATGCGTATAAAAGTTACGAAGTTCCAAACTGCCAAATTCGCAAGAAAACTGTTCATAAGTCATTTTCCGAAAATATCACATCATTCAAAGTATAGAACGTACATTAATGGCATAGGAAGTTTCAAACACATCATTGGGTCCTAAACAGACGGTTGCGGATCATAACGGACACAAACGAATCAAACAAACCGAATAAGGGGAGCCTCGGGGCTCGCGGGCCCACCTCGAGTCAAATTGAGGTGGCGGACACAAATCACAGACTTTCGGCTCCATAGAGCCATCTACAAAAGTTTCGAAGAGTTTCGGACACAACAGCACAAGTTATGGAGGTACGAACATTCTTTTAACCAAATGTGACAAAGAGGGTTCAATCGCGCTGAGTGAATAGTGCTCGAACTTGAACCTCGATTTCCAAGAGTAGGATTATTCCCGAGGGGCCGATCTTAACCTAGTATGTCTAGGACATGCCAAAAGAATGATAGGTAGGCTTTACATACCTGGTTGGCGCCTTACGCTCCTCAAATCGCAATTCCCGTTTCGTCCAGAAACTGCAAATGGTCACTTTTACCAGTTACTATTCATGAGAATTAACATTTTAGTCTTTGGGTTATATTTGGCTACCGAAATTTCGGCAGCACTTCCCCTATAAATCTAACACCCCCGAGACTTAGCTCGGCTCAAAACACAACAACAACAACGGCCCAAACATCATTAAACCATACAAACCACAATCATATTACATTAACTTCAAAATTTCACTTTAATACATAAGTTGGCAAATTCTTGATTCAACTTCAAAGTTCCAAATCTATTTCCACATTAGTCCATTCATTCACTCATTCCCAATTATTCAAACACACTACATACAAGTTCCAAATCACATACAAACATCCCCAAAGTTCACTACTTTCCAATTTTCATTCAAAACACCAAAAGTTACGACGAACGTTCTAACTTGCGTCGTTTCATTCCAAATTCGTTATCATCAACCATAAATCTTATTTAAGGTCTTTAGTGTCATAAATATACTATGATATACACAAATATACCAAATGTATACGCTTTCCGATAACGTCCGAAATTATTTTCTAACACCAACTCAATTCTTTAATCAATCCTTCACAACATAAAGATCACCACAACACATTATTCAAACTAAACAAGATAAAATTCTTATGGCTTGCACCCCATGGAACTCACGGCCAAACACTCCCCTTTTACACACACACACCATGCACAAACACAATCTCATCCCACAATCTTCACACTAATTCAATCACCAACACATATACATCCATTTCATATCATTAAAACATAAAAATCTTACCATGTTCTTAAGATTCCGATTCGCCGCAAACGTCGCCCTTTCGTCAAACTAATTGTACCACCACGAAGAGCACCTCGAACTCATCAATCATTCCAAAAGAGACTAGGTGATTGGATTAGAAACAAGCCACGATTTTTTTTTCTTTCTCTTTCTTTTTTCGGCCGAGAGCACCTTCAATGGTGTTCTTGATATTTTTTTTCTTTTTGTTTGATCTTGATAAAGCTAACATATATCATATATATCCACTCCTAGGTCATGTGCATAGCACATGACCTTAATAAATGGACTTGGACTTGCTCCCTTGGGCCGGCCAATTCACTTCCTTTGGGCCTCAATTTTTGTATTCCATTTTCTTAGCCCAATTCACTAAACGTCCCGTTTTGTAATTCCCGAAACCAATTTCTAAAATTCCAAATTTACCCTCGGCCTTCCCCGAGGTCTTGACATTAATGATTCCATAACCAACATAGCCATATTCACCAAAATCAAAATATTTCCTCAACACACACAAGTCTTCTTTATTTCTCAGTTTCCCGTTATACGAAAATACGGGACATAACATTCTCCCCCCCTTAAGAACATTCGTCCTCGAATGTTGAATCGGCCTCATGGATGTCGTACTACTCCGGGAGGGTTCTCTTGATAGTTGTCCTTTATTGATTTTTCCGACATGGCTCCTTTACCAACATTAGGGGGCAAATTTTCACGTCACTGACTCAAATGCCTTCATAATACACTTTCTCATACCCCACGTGATTACCGGACCACACGCTATATTCTTGTAAGGGACGGACGCTTTCCAGACATCATCGTCAATATCATCTTCTTTTCACACTCCTGAGTTTCCTTACCACATCATCGTAATCTCACTTTACTTCATATCAGACACTTCATGCCAAACAGATTCAGAACTAAAACCGAACGGATTCATAATCGGAGGCAGACATACTCAACTATGGCGGATGGATTCGTAGTCGAAGTCAGAGGTACAAAAGTGGGTCAAACAAATCTGAGATCAGGGTCAGACATACAAAGGCGTATCAGATGAATTCGTAAGCAGAATCAAACACACGAAAGTATACCAAACAGATTCACCATCGAAATCAGACGTATGGGATCATATCGAACAGATCCGAAATCAGAAGCGAATATACAAAATTGTTTCATACCGAATCATGATCAGACAAACCGAAGGGTATCAAACACACACGCGGTCAAAATCAAACGCACAGAAGCATATCAGACGGATTTATATCCAGAGTCAGACATACAGAGGTGTGCCAGACAGAAACGGATTCAGAATCAAACGCACAAAAGGTTCATCGGACGGGAACATAGTCGAACTCAGAAATATAGAGGCGTACTAGGCAGAGCCTTATCAGACTAGGAAATGCAAAAGCGCCACAGATAGGATGTCAATTTAGGATCAAATCATTCCTATTAAGGCTTCAATAATTCATGATAATTCCCTTTATTTGCAAACTCACTCACCAAGTCGTCACACAATTTACTTTGCGTCTTACGTACCAACTCCTTCAAGGATTCCAATTACTCACACTGCTGATCTTTTATTTATCACAACATTAGTCGTCGGGCTCAGCTCTTAGCCCTCCTAGGCACCAAATGAGAATCATACACACACATACACATACATATACACCTACACACGTTTACTCATACCTTACCGGCGAACATCTCTGGCTGTTATTCAAATTCGTTCAATTTCCCAAGAGGTGTTGTATCCTTTTCTTTTCGCCCATTTAGTCCGCCTCGTTTCGCGCGACTCTCGAAAGGGCACTAATTATTCTCCACACATTCTATTCACCTTTGGTTACCCCAAATTCCCATTTACGTTAATCATACTTACACTTGTGCAAAATTTTGCGTTACTTCCCAGGGGGTCACCCATCCCAGAATTGCTCTGGCTTGAGCACGCTTAACCCTGAAACTTTCACGCATTCTGATGCGTTAGGGCTGATATAATCCCATCAATTGCCCTGCACGACCTTTGTTACGCAATTTTAGGCCAAACGAGGTCTTAGCAAATCTTTCGGAAATTTTTCGTAGCGGGTCCCACTCTCGGCTAAGCCGTACCATTACCTTGTCGCCTTTCTGAATTTCCAACATTCACTTTCATACACATATACATATGATCACAACTAACCCACGAATTTAAGCCTCCAAATAGTCGATGTGATCCGATAGAAATGCCACCGTAAGGTGTTCTCTGGCCACCGACAGAAGAAAACTAAAGCCTGATAAGTATCGCGGGGCCTTTTGTACTTAGTCTACATATTTACTTCTATATTTCTGGAAAAAAATTGGGCAGAGTTTCCTCTGTATTTCTTACTATCCGAAACCTGTACACCAGAAATACCAACCACGCCTCACAGGGCCAACACATATGTACACACATACACATCATATCACGTCGTAACGCAGCCACACAGGGCTGATGACTTCAAATAGGAATTATAACATCGTCGACACTTACCACACGTGCCCAACTCAAACGGCATCGGGGGCGTTTTCCTGTTTACCTTCATCCAGGATTTCCAAAATCACTCGGACGGTGGGGATATTTAGTCGCCCTTGCCTTGGGTCACCCGGTCTCTAATTCCTTTAAATTTCCGTCGTCTTCATAGGACAACGTTTTGCGAATATCATACACATATAGAAAATTCTAAAAATTCATACACTTATAAATAATCAATATCGGGTCTGACCTGGGGAGCTGCCGTGAGAGGTATGTCCACTATCATCCACGTCTGTCTGCTCCCTGCCTATCCGGTCTCCATTATCACCCGCATCTGAATCGGAGGGATACGGACGATCAGACAAATCCCGGCTCACTGACGACCCAGGCCAAGAACCGGAGAAATCCATAGCACTCTCCGAGGTGGCTGGGCTATCAGGGTTCTCCCTAACGATAAGAGCTGGCGCATATTTGAAAATCTCCTCCTGAGTCATCCCAGAAGAATGCTCCGATGGGCCTGCCTCATCACTATCCTCTTCCGCGGAGCTAAGAAGCTCCGGAGGGGTCATCGCCAGATCCTCCGAGATATCTGTGTCGTAGCCATCCTCCACGGGATCCTCCGCCCCAGGAATCGGGGACTCTGGAGGAGTCGTAGAGGGGTCCTCCGACGGATCCGTATCGTAGCTATCCTCCGGGGAATCCTCCGAAGGATCCGTCTCGATCGAGTAACTGGGGCCCTGCCTACTCGGCCCCGGTGACAGCCTGGGGGCCTTCTTGGCACCCCCATCCTCATCGTCGGACGCCGTCCTCTTCATTTTTCATCAACCTACAATCACCTGCACGGAGAGGGTCAGAAATAATTTCCCAAAATACTGACGCTAACACTCTTTTGGGAGCCTTGCTGTGAACACAGCAATTCGTTGGGAGGAACCATCCTAACAGTATAGCTTTATCGCACGATATAAGATCCCAAGAAAGGGTAACACAACATCCTAGATGTCCTGTAGCTCCTTGTTTATAGATGTGGTACACAACACATCGATAAACAAGACTCTACTAGACACGGCCTGTAGACATTCCGAGGACAAACCGCTCTGATACCACTTTTGTCACGACCCAGCCCCGTGGGCCGCGACTGGTGTCCTTCTGGGACACCCCAAACGAACTCACACCCAGACCATCGTAATCAGACTCGTCCAAACTCAACGTACGTTATTCGAACTCAACATCGCAATCAAACAACTACCGAACACTTATCCTAAGCAGTCGCCCGTACAGATCAGACAAATCACAAATCAGAAGGAAGGCGGAATGTACATCGCCAAATTTCACACACACATCAGAGGGGTGGCGGAATGTACATCGCCCCCAAATGCATACACATACATACAAACTCAGAGGCCGACTTGGCCATAGTAGCGTACGGGCCACTTAAGATCGTAAAACAGACTCACATGCAAACACACCGGACCCACGACCCACAAATCTGACTACAGGCCTCTAGACAAAACAGAACATAAGAACATAGGACGGGACAGGGCCCCGCCGTACCCACTAATCCAAATATACAGAATACAGACACAACAAAAGATATGTACCAAAGTAGGCTCCGGATCAAAGGGGAGCTCTCCAACACAGCAGAATGAGTAGCCTAAACTGGAGGACCACCCAAACGAGCTTCTGTACCTGCGGGCATGAAACACAGCCCCCGAAGAAACGGGGGTCAGTACGGGAGAAGTACTGAGTATGTAAAGCAGAAGGTACAGAAATCACAAACACAGCTGGAGTCAGAAAGAACCAACACACCAACATCGCAAACAAAGCAAACCTGTGCGGGAGGCGAACGTACAAATGCAAATCAAATCATGTATAGGGTTTAGGAACGTGGTCACCCCCCGACGCTGGTGCCACAACACATCATAACTCCAGAAGGTTTCAAATCTCCGTACAATCTCCAGACACATCATATCACACACACATCATATCATCAGAACGTATCAAATGCCATATCACATCATAACTCCATAAACGGTAACCGGCCCTATGGCGAGGCCTCGGAAACCGTAACACATCATAACTCCCGAATATATTATAGTGCGCACGATCACAAAGTCGGCCCGGGTACCGACGAACGAAATCATAGCAGACAGCACGAACAGAGTAGTGCAGAAATCATATGCATATCAAAAATAATTTGTCGGAATTAACATATAGTTTACGTAGAGGTATATACTGACGCCCGAAGGATCGGAGTAGGAATCAGACTGATCAAAGTATGCGTATAAAAGTTACGAAGTTCCAAACTGCCAAATTCGCAAGAAAACTGTTCATAAGTCATTTTCCGAAAATCTCACATCATTCAAAGTATAGAACGTACATTAACGGCATAGGAAGTTTCAAACACATCCTTGGGTCCTAAACAGACGGTTGCGGATCATAACGGACACAAACGAATCAAACAAACCGAATAAGGGGAGCCTCGGGGCTCGCGGGCCCACCTCGAGTCAAATTGAGGTGGCGGACACAAATCACAGACTTTCGGCTCCATAGAGCCATCTACAAAAGTTTCGAAGAGTTTCGGACACAACAGCACAAGTTATGGAGGTACGAACATTCTTTTAACCAAATGTGACAAAGAGGGTTCAATCGCGCTGAGTGAATAGTGCTCGAACTTGAACCTCGATTTCCAAGAGTAGGATTATTCCCGAGGGGCCGATCTTAACCTAGTATGTCTAGGACATGCCAAAAGAATGATAGGTAGGCTTTACATACCTGGTTGGCGCCTTACGCTCCTCAAATCGCAATTCCCGTTTCGTCCAGAAACTGCAAATGGTCACTTTTACCAGTTACTATTCATGAGAATTAACATTTTAGTCTTTGGGTTATATTTGGCTACCGAAATTTCGGCAGCACTTCCCCTATAAATCTAACACCCCCGAGACTTAGCTCGGCTCAAAACACAACAACAACAACGGCCCAAACATCATTAAACCATACAAACCACAATCATATTACATTAACTTCAAAATTTCACTTTAATACATAAGTTGGCAAATTCTTGATTCAACTTCAAAATTCCAAATCTATTTCCACATTAGTCCATTCAATCACTCATTCCCAATTATTCAAACACACTACATACAAGTTCCAAATCACATACAAACATCCCCAAAGTTCACTACTTTCCAATTTTCATTCAAAACACCAAAAGTTACGATGAACGTTCTAACTTGCGTCGTTTCATTCCAAATTCGTTATCATCAACCATAAATCTTATTTAAGGTCTTTAGTGTCATAAATATACTATGATATACACAAATATACCAAATGTATACGCTTTCCGATAACGTCCGAAATTATTTTCTAACACCAACTCAATTCTTTAATCAATCCTTCACAACATAAAGATCACCACAACACATTATTCAAACTAAACAAGATAAAATTCTTATGGCTTGCACCCCATGGAACTCACGGCCAAACACTCCCCTTTTACACACACACACCATGCACAAACACAACCTCATCCCACAATCTTCACACTAATTCAATCACCAACACATATACATCCATTTCATATCATTAAAACATAAAAATCTTACCTTGTTCTTAAGATTCCGATTCGCCGCAAACGTCGCCCTTTCGTCAAACTAATTGTACCACCACGAAGAGCACCTCGAACTCATCAATCATTCCAAAAGAGACTAGGTGATTGGATTAGAAACAAGCCACGATTTTTTTTTCTTTCTCTTTCTTTTTTCGGCCGAGAGCACCTTCAATGGTGTTCTTGATATTTTTTTTCTTTTTGTTTGATCTTGATAAAGCTAACATATATCATATATATCCACTCCTAGGTCATGTGCATAGCACATGACCTTAATAAATGGACTTGGACTTGCTCCCTTGGGCCGGCCAATTCACTTCCTTTGGGCCTCAATTTTTGTATTCCATTTTCTTAGCCCAATTCACTAAACGTCCCGTTTTGTAATTCCCGAAACCAATTTCTAAAATTCCAAATTTACCCTCGGCCTTCCCCGAGGTCTTGACATTAATGATTCCATAACCAACATAGCCATATTCACCAAAATCAAAATATTTCCTCAACACACACAAGTCTTCTTTATTTCTCAGTTTCCCGTTATACGAAAATACGGGACATAACAGGTCCCAGCCAGGCCAGACCACCCAGACCCCGTTGTCCTCATTGCGGGAAGTCTCATCCCGGGGAGTGTTACCGAGCGACTGGAGCTTGCTTTTCGTGTGGTGGTCAGGGCCACTTTATGAGAGACTCTCCTTTGACTAGCGGTTCTGCTAGTGCTGCTCAGCAGACAGGGTCAGCCGCCGGTTCTTCATCTGTTCCATCTGTTGCACGCCCTGGAGGGCGGGGTATTCCAGCACCGGCAGGACGCGGTCGAGGCCGCGGTGGCGCTTCAGGTTCTAGCGGTCCCTCGAACCGCATAAATGCTTTGGCCAGCCGCCAGGATCAGGAGGCTTCGCCAAATGTCGTCACAGGTACATTGCTGGTTTTCTCCAGATCTGTATATGCATTGATTGACCCTGGCTCTACTTTATCATATATCTCCCCGCTTGTTGCTAGTAAAATTGGGATAGTGTCTGAGCCTATAGAGCCATTTGAGGTAGCTACGCCAGTTGGGGATTTTGTTATAGCAAGACAGATCTATAGAGATTGTTCTGTGACCATTTATGATCGTAGCACTAAGGCTGATCTAATAGAGTTAGATATGCTTGAGTTTGACGTCATTATGGGCATGGACTGGTTGTCTTCCTGTTATGCTAATGTCGACTGCCAGAAAAAGGCAGTCCGTTTTCAGTTTCCAGGGGAACCAGTCATAGAGTGGTTCGGATCTACAGCATCGCCGAGGGGTAAGTTTATTTCATACCTCAAGGCTAAGAAGATGATCCAGAAGGGGTATATCTATCATTTGGTTCATGTGCACGATACTGCCGCGGAGGTACCTACACTTCAGTCTGTTCCGGTCGTCAGTGAGTTTCCAGATGTATTTCCTGACGAGCTTCCTGGCCTTCCGCCTGAGCGGGAGATTGATTTTACTATTGAGTTGATGCCGGATACGCAGCCTATATCTATTCCTCCGTACAGAATGGCACCAGCTGAGTTGAAGGAGTTGAAAGAGCAGCTGAAATATTTGCTGGATAAGGGCTTTATTAGACCCAGCACATCACCCTGGGGAACGCCGGTACTGTTTGTCAGAAAGAAAGATGGGTCATTGCGGATGTGTATCGACTACCGGCAGCTGAATAAGGTGACTATTAAGAATAAATATCCCCTCCCCCGGATTGATGATTTGTTTGACCAGCTGCAGGGTGCTAGACACTTTTCAAAGATAGATCTGCGTTCTGGTTATCATCAGGTGCGAGTACGGGAGTCAGATATCCCGAAGACTGCTTTCAGGACTCGGTACGGGCATTATGAGTTCAGAGTTATGTCTTTCGGGCTGACTAATGCTCCAGCAGTATTTATGGATCTGATGAACAGGGTATTTCGGCCTTTCCTGGATATGTTTGTTATTGTGTTTATTGATGATATTCTGATTTACTCGCGATCAGCCGAGGAGCATTCAGATCATTTGAGGACGGTACTTGGCATCCTCCGTCAGCAGAATTTATATGCTAAATTCTCTAAGTGTAAGTTCTGGTTGACTTCTGTGGCATTCTTGGGCCATATTGTCGGCGCAGACGGTATTCGGGTTGACACGCAGAAGATTGAGGCTGTGCAGAATTGGCCCAGGCCTACTACACCGACAGAGGTGCGCAGTTTTCTGGGATTGGCTGGGTATTATCGCAGGTTTGTGGAGGATTTTTCTTCTATTGCAGCACCACTGACGAGGCTTACCCAGAAAGCAGCAAAATTCCAGTGGACAGATGCCTGTGAGCGCAGCTTTCAGATGCTGAAGGAGAGATTGATTACAGCACCAGTTTTGGCTCTTCCAGAGGGATCTGATGGGTATGTTGTCTATTGTGACGCCTCTGGTATTGGGATAGGATGTGTATTGATGCAGCACGGTCGAGTTATAGCCTATGCTTCCCGGCAGCTCAGACCGCACGAGAAGAACTATCCCACTCATGATCTTGAGTTGGCCGCGGTGATTCATGCTTTGAAGATTTGGCGGCATTATTTATATGGGGTCCATGTTGATATCTATACGGACCATAAGAGTCTCCAGTATATTTTTATTCAGAAGGAACTAAATTTGCGGCAGCGGAGATGGTTAATATGGATTTCGTTGTTGGATTACCGCGCACTCCACGCAGGTACGACTCTATCTGGGTTGTTGTTGACAGGCTGACGAAATCAGCCCATTTCCTTCCGGCTCGGACTACTTATTCGGCTGAGGACTATGCCAGATTGTATATCAGAGAGATAGTCAGACTTCACGGAGTCCCTATATCTATTATTACTAACCGAGGTACCCAGTTTACAGCAAATTTTTGGAGGTCATTTCAGGAGGGATTAGGGACTCAGGTGAGTCTCAGTACAGCTTTTCACCCTCAGTCCGACGGGCAGGCCGAGCGCACTATTCAGACGCTCGAAGATATGTTGCGGGCCTGCGTTATCGATTTCAGGGGCAGCTGGGATGATCATTTGCCGCTTATTGAGTTTGCCTATAATAACAGTTATCACTCCAGCATCCAGATGGCACCGTATGAAGCCCTGTATGGCAGGAAATGCAGATCTCCTATTGGTTGGTTTGACGTGGGCGAGACTAAGCTGATTGGGCCAGATGTGATCCAGGAAGCTGTAGATAAGGTAAAGCTTATTCGAGAACGATTATTGGCTGCTCAGAGTCGACAGAAAGCTTATGCAGATAGACGACGTTGACCGTTAGAGTTCCGGATTGGCGACTGGGTATTCCTGAAGGTGTCGCCCATGAAGGGTGTCATGAGATTCGGTAGAAAGGGTAAGTTGAGCCCCCGGTACATTGGGCCGTATCAGATCGTGCGAACGATAGGCGAGGTCGCCTATGAGCTAGACTTACCATCCGACTTGGAGGCCGTAC
Source organism: Lycium barbarum (assembly GCF_019175385.1). Lineage (NCBI taxonomy): Eukaryota > Viridiplantae > Streptophyta > Magnoliopsida > Solanales > Solanaceae > Lycium > Lycium barbarum. Next base: position 95,450,193 of record NC_083337.1, on the reverse strand, counting down.
ACCCGGTGTTTCATGTGTCTATGTTGCGGAAATGTATTGGTGATCCTTCCAGGATATTCCCAGTAGATGACATTCAGGTGACGGAGCAGTTATCTTATGACGAGCAGCCTGTATCTATTCTGGATCGACAGGTGCGGAGACTACGCACTAAAGAAGTGCCCTCCGTCAAAGTCCTGTGGCGCAACAATAATCGGGAGGAGATGACTTGGGAGGCGGAGGACGAGATGAAGAAGAAATATCCCCACTTGTTTCCGACGTCCACAGGTAATCTATTTTTTTTTTAAGTTTGTCGTGTTGATTGATAAAATGAATTATGTATGTCATTATTAAAAAGGGACACTCCTGCCTTGATCATAAGACCTTATAAGATTAATCTAACATTCGGGGACGAATGTTCTTAAAGGGGGGAGAATGTTATGTCCCGTGTTTTCGTATAATTGGAAATCGAGAAATAATTACGACTTGGGTGTTAGAAGGACATAATTTGATTTTAGTAAATGTGACTATGTTGGTTATGGAATCATTAATGTCAAGACCTCGGGGAAGACCGAGGATAAATTTGGAATTTCGGAAATTAGTTTCGGGAATTACAAAACGAGACTTTAGCTAATTGGGCCAAGGAAAATTTTGACCCAAATATGAAGCCCAACAATTGAAGGGGGCCGGCCATGTCTATTGGCCCAAGCCACTTTAAAAGGGTCATGTGCTATGCACATGACCTCTAAAAGGATATATACTATGTATGCTTAGTAATTATCTAGATAAAAAAAAAACTTCAAGAACACCAAGGCATAAAAGCTCTCGGCCGTGGCTAGAAAAGAAGAGAAAAAGAAATTCCCAAGTTCTATTGTTGATCCAAAAATCCAAAGTTTTCACATATTTTTGAAGTACTCAAGGCCCTCTTCAACGGGGTATAATTAGTTTGGCGCAAGAACGACGTTTACGACAAGTCGGGTTTTCAAGAAAAGGTAAGAATTTTGCCCATTTAATGTTATAGAATTGATATGAATATGTTAAGGATTGGAAATAGACGAGAATCCCGTAATTTTGATGTAAATAGAAAGCCGTGGGTGTGTGTGTATAGTGGGTGTTGGCCGTGAGCCATAGGGAGGAAAAATGATGTGAATTGATCTTGTTTAAGTTGGTATAGTGTGTTGTTGTGACCCTTATGTCGTAAACGATTGATTGATGAATGGAATTGGCGTTGAAAAATGATTTTGGATATTATCGGAAAGCGTATACCCTTGGTATCACTATGTATATCATTGTATATTTTGGGTGCTAGAGACTTTAGATGTGAAGTTATTATGATGTTAATGAATTCGGAATGAAACGACGTGAATTAGAATGTTCGTCGTAAATTTTGATGTTTTAAAGAATTCTGGAAAATAATGGATTTTGGTGAAATTTCGTGTATGGCTTGGATTGTAGTTAGGATGTGATTGTATAAGTTTGAATGTAGAAATGAATACAATTATGTAGATTTAGAATTGGAGTTTTGAAAGTTTGAATGAAAGTTGCCAACTTAGATAACAAAGTAGAACCTTGAAGCTAGAATGGTTTGATTGTTGTTTGTGTTGTTTGTTGACGTGTGGGCTGTTGTGGTTGATGTATTTTGAGCCGAGCTAAGCCTCGGGGATGTTAGATTTATAGGGGAAATGCTGCCAAAATTTCGGTAGGCAAAATTGAAGTTAAAGGCATTTTTAAGCCTAAGAATCTCAATTGGTAACTTTGACCATTTGCAGATTTTTGACGAAACGGGACTGGACTTTCGGGAGAGCTTACGACATCTGTGAGGTATGTAAAGCTTCCCACTCCTTCATTTGGCATATCTTAGTGTGTTAGACGAATATGAGAACTTCCGGAGCATTTCTGCTCCTCGAAACCCAATCCACAGAAAAGTTACTATTCATTCAATTCGATTGAAGCCTAAGGGCTCTATTTTGGCTAGAATGCCACCAATCGTCCGAAACCTATCGAAATGTGATCGGGTCACCTGGTAATGATTATGTATGACCTTTTGGCCTGTTAATGTTCGTGAATTATGTTCGCCACCTCAATTTGACTCGAGGTGGGCCCGCTAACCCCGAGACGCCCTATTTGTCCTATCGGGCTCTCCTTTAGAATAAGATTTGATATGAACCCTTTGATTTTGAAACGTTCTGCTATGGGCTATGTTTTGAATATTATGATATGCTAAGTTACGTTTTGAGCCATACGTATTATTTTGGAAACGTTTTGTGAAATGAAACTTTGTATCGACTAAGTATTCGATTATTTTGTACTATGAAATGACTTATGAGACTACTAAGTTTTGAAAGGATATTTTGAAATATGAATTGCATTTGTTTGCTCACGACTCCGCTCGTGCCTTATGATGACTTCGTTCACCGGTTCCCGGGCCGGTTATGATTCGTGCGCCTTATAATAATTCGGCTGTATGCTGTGTTACGGTTCCCGAGGCTTCGCCATAGGGCCGGGTCCCGTTTGGAGTTATGCTGTGATATGGCTCGTGATGCGATACGCTCACCTACGATTATGCTTGTGTTCGGGGATGTACGGAGATTTGAAACCTTTTGGTGTTATGCTGTGTGTGGCGCCAGCGTCGGAGTGGCGACCACGTTCCTAAGCGTTTGCATGATTTCATTTGCATTATGTATACGTATATGATTTCGATATAGATTTTGACCTACCCATTTGTACTCCACGTTGACATTTGATTTGCTATCGGTTTTGATCCATATTTCTGTACTTCGTGCTTTACATACTCAGTACATATTTCGTACTGACCCCCTTTCTTCGGGGGCTGCGTTTTATGCCCGCAGGTGCAGATATCGGTGATCCTCCGCAGTAGGCTTCACTTCTTGCTATCCGGAGTACTCCTATTTGATCCGGAGTCCACTTTTGGTACAGACTCCTTTTGCTTTGTATATATTTGGTATGCTTGACTATTTGGGTACGGCGGGGCCCTGTCTCGCCATATGTTTCTGTTTCGAACTCGTAGAGGCCTGTAGTTATATATGTGGGGTGAGGGTCCTGTATATGTTGGTCTGATTTTGTTTTCTGGTCTTAAAGCGGTCCGTTTGTCATGATGGCCCCAAATGGCCCCTATGCTTATATTTGCACTTTTGACCGGTGATGCCTATTCCGCCGCTCAGTTTGTATTTGATATGATATTTTGATTTGGCACGACCGCTTAAGACATGTTTGATATAAATTATGTTCGATATGATTTCGAAAAATTATGAAATAAGTTTGGATTTGAAAAGAAATGTGTGATTCGGTCTGGGTACCCAGGTAGGGTGCCAGTCGCGGCCCACGGGGCTGGGTCGTGACACCGATGGACAAGCCGAACGTACTAGGCAGACCTTGGAGGATATGCTAAGAGCATGTGTTCTATATTTTGGTGGTAGTTGGGATGATCACTTACCTCTAATCAAGTTTGCATACAACAATAGCTACAATTCTAGTATTCAAATGGCTCCGTATGAAGCCTTATATGGAAGGAAGTGTAGATCCCCAATTGGATGGTTTGAAATAGGAGAAGTATAACTAATAGGCCCTAAGTTGATTCAACAAGCGGTTGGAAAAGTCAAGGTGATCTGAGACCGATTACTGACAGCCCAAAGTCGCCAAAAATCTTATGCGGACAACTGCCGACGAGATTTAGAATTTCAAATTGATGACTGGGTATTTTTGAAAGTGTCGCCAATGAAAGGGGTGATGAGATTTGGCAAGAAAGGGAAGTTAAGTCCTTGATACATTGGACCCTATAAAATTATCTACAAGGTGGGTCAAGTAGCTTACGAATTGGACTTGCCTTCAGAGCTTGAATCAGTTCATCCAGTTTTTCATGTCTCAATGCTCCACAAGTGTGTTGGAGATCCTACGAGGATTGTCCCAATAGATGATGTTCAAGTGACAGAAAGGCTAACCTATGAAGAATTGCCCATTGCCATATTAGACAGGCAAGTACATAAACTTCGAAATAAGGAAGTAGCTTCAGTTAAAGTCTTGTGGCGGAATGACAACCGAGAGGAAATGACTTGGGAATCAGAAGAGAGTATGAAGTCCAGGTACCCGCACTTATTCCAACCCCCAGGAGAGATCCAAGATGAAACATTAACATTATGAGGTATGCATTCTTTCTTTTCACGCTTTTGGTCGTGTGTGGCCAATTTATAGTGCTATTGTGTTATGGCCTTGTGAGGCAATATTATAATGGGTTGTTGTGACAGGATGGTAGTCCCATATTACAGGGGAAACTCTACCGAAATTTCGTAGAATCCCCGAGTGTTTAACATTCGAGGACGAATGTTCCTAAAAGGGGGGAAGAATGTTACACCTTGGAAAATATCCCGTTAATGTACAGTGAATAGGCTAGCGAAGGGCATGACGTATACGATGTTGTGGTAAGAAAGAAATAGCATTTGATGATCCTAATCAAGATTCAAAGACATTTGACGCAAGGGAAGAAGGTTGTCAAGGGAAGCAAAGGATATGTTGCGGGTCGGGTAAGAATTATGAGCGACGAGTTAATGATGGCGTAATGATGACTTGGAGAAGAATGATAATGTCCCTTAGATTGGTATTGAGGTGTTAAACAAGTGTCAAGAAGGTTCCATAAAGATTGGAGATCAAACGAGTCGACGAGAACGAGTTTCGGAGAGCTAGGCATTATACGGCCAAACATACTGGCCGTATAAAACATACAGACCGTATGTCCAGCCGTATGTCCTGCCAAGAATGAGGGTCTTCACTGGACCAGATCTACGGCCAGACTTACGGTCAGGATAAATTACACGGACCGTATGTTGGTCCGTAGAATCCGGTCGGGACAGATATTAAATGTTGATATAAGGACCCTCTCTCATTAATTCATTTCATTTTCACTCCTCCACACTTCAAGAATCCTCTAGAATTCTCTCCACTCTTCACTCACAATAAACCAAGAGAAATCCATGATCAACTTCATCAAATCCACAAAATGAAGCGTAGAAAACATATCAAAGTTCATCTAAGGCAAGAATTCCCAAGGGAAGTGAGCTAGGGTTTTTTTTTGTGCAAGAAGAGAATCCCCACTCAAGGCTTATCTTTCCATTATCTAAGATGAGTTTTATGATCATTCCATGTTGTTTAGCGTGTTGAAAAGTTAAAATACTTGGGTTGTAGAAGGACATAGAAAATGGGTCATGAATGTGGAATAGTATCAATGTTGAATAGTAGTTTGGGGTGAATTATAAATACTGATATGTTGTGATAATAAGAACGCTATAAATGAAATTTAGAACATGGGGTAAGTATTATATGTGAGAAAACGCGATAGTGAACATTAACCACAATTTTGGAGAAATTGAAGGGAAATTGTGAAATGCGGATAATGTAGATGAATGATGATTTTTGTCTATTATATTGTGAATGTTGTTATGGATTTTTGGGAGTTTATATATGATATGGAGAAACTATTAGAAACAAAGGTAATGATGCCCAATTTTCCCTAGAAATAGTAAGCACGTTTAAGTAATCGGTAAGCTAATGTTAATGCGAATTCTCTTGAAGGTAAACAATGTGGGCATTGAAGGAGAACAACCAAGCTATAGATTAGTTAAGCGAAAAAGATATGTGAGGCTAGTCCTTTATTTCTATGGTATGAATCCTATGGCATGATGTTTCCTTCTTCTCCATGTATCTTCTACATCCCGGAAAGCTAAGAGTCTATGTTCATGAATAGCCATATGAGATAAGAGATACATTATGAGCTCAATAATGATGATGATCAGCTTATGTCTAAAGATTCTAGAGTTCATGATATGATGTTCCTACAAAGTTAGTGATGTTGTTTATTGTATACACTCACCATATATATTATTTCCTTCAAGTTGAGGCAGAATGCTTATAAATGCTCCATAATGGAATCGGGGGTTCACGACCTTACGTCACCTCGATAAAGTATAGCTGTCTTTGAGTTTCTATGCATGCATTATGATGAGTACATGTTGATGATATTCTACCACGCCTATATGGCCGGGCAGACACCGCAAGGCAGGCAGCGCATACACCATGTCTAGGTGACATGGGCAGATACCACTAGTGGGCGGCATGAGATGGTACCCCGGACGCGGGTGGCCTAGACGCAGGCTAATTATTATAGCACCGTACCTATATGGTCGGGCACCTTGTACATTTATGCATACATGATATAATGATGATGAAGTAAGCCAGCATGCATTATTACTTTTATAATTGACAGTCAGATACAGTTGCTCCTTATTTGATGCTTCCTTTATCTCGTTGACGTATTATTATTATTTATGCCTCTCATACTCAGTACAATGTTCGTACTGACGTTCGTTTTCTATGGACGTTGTGTTCATGCCCACAGGTAGACCGTGAGGTGATCTTGATCCAGACGCGTAGGAGCTATTAGCTTACCTGAGAGCACTCCATTGTTCCGGAGGTGCCTTTGATTATTCTTCTGTGTATATATGTATATTTTGGGCACGACGGGGTCCTGTCCCGTCCTTATGTCTAGCACTCCAGTAGAGGCTTGTAGATGCGCATGTGTGGGTAGTATGGTCTCACAATGTTACTATTGTATATGTCTATATTATTTTGATAGACGAAGGTCTTATGTATATATATAATGTAATTATGTTTCCAAATGAGGAATGATTTTCTTATGATTTGGAGTATGACGAGTAATAGAATGAGTGGTGCTCGGTGGTTAGCCTCGGGTACCCGTCACGTCCCCTAGTTGGGTCGTGGCAGTTTGTGGAGAGTGAGGATTCCTTTGGCATGCTAGTGGAGGATTCCATTCTAATGGAGTAGGATGACTCAAGGCTTGTCCCCAAGTGCTTAAGGTGAGTTCTACGTTTATTTCCTATTATTGACAGCATTGAGGGGTTGAAGGACTTGGATTATGGAAGAAATAGAATATAGAGCCCAAAGGTGAAAGGAATAGTAATCTCAAATAGTAGTTGACATGAATCATGGCTCTTGATGTATTATGAATAGAATCTTGCTATAAATGATATTAAGAACATGGGAGAAACATAATAGGAGGACGAATGCAATATTGTATTATAATCATGGCTATGGATGCCCTTGAAATGGGAGTAGGAGAATTGAATGATATATGGTTGATGAAGATTATGGATTTTGGGATTATGAATGTTCTTACAAATGTTGGGAGTTGTTATATGGTATGGGGAAAGTTGTAGAAACTAAGGAGATATTGCCCAATTTTCATTAGCCTTAGTTCAAATATACTTATGTTATCAATTATCTAAATTTTGTACGAATTCCCTTGAAGTTAGAATTGCAAGTTAGAGAGGCACGCGAATGAACGATACAAAGTTGAAGAGATACAAGGTATGTTAGGCTCGTCCTTTATTTTCTAAGGCATGATCCCGATGGCATGAATCTTCCTATCTCTCCATGACCTTCTTACATCCCATGAACTATGAGTCTATGTTAGACAGAGCCTCTTATAAGATAAAAGAATAAGATATATTATGAATATGATAAAGGTAAGGATGAACCAAAATCTTGTGATTCTAAAGCTTATGATACAATACTCTCATGCTGTTCATGCTATGAATACTATATGCCATTTTACGAGGCTAATGACCATTATACGATTCCTTGATGTTCATTGTTGCTAAACCCACCTTATGATATTAATTTATGACGATCATGGATACTCCATACGGAAATCGGGGGTGCTCAACCTTACGTCACCACGATATAGTTTTAGATTATCTTCTAGTTCGAATGTATGTTTTATGAGATGTGTACAATGATGACATTACACCATGCCTAGATGTCCGGATATGTCACCGCTAACGCGGGCTGCTTACGATCCCACCGTGCCTAGATGGCCGGACATGTCACCGCTAATGCGGGATCCTTACGATCCCACCATGCCTAGATGGCCGGACATGTCACCGCTAATTCGGGCATATGATGGTTACCTAGACGCGGGTTAACGATGAGGGCATATGTGGTATAATGATAAATGTGATATGACTAAAACACGCACGCAATTTTAAAAGTTAAGCAGGTTATATATTCATCTCATGTCTTATGATTATTCTATTATGCTCATTTTATTCATGCCTTACATACTCAGTACACTGTCTGTACTGACATCCCCTTTCTTTGGACGCTGTGTTCATGCTCACAGGTAGACAGGGAGGTGATCCAGAGTCGTAGGAGCTATCACCAGACTTTGAAAGCACTCCATTGTTCTGGAGGTGCCACTTATGATCATATTCTTTTGCGTATATATTTTGGGCACGACGGGGTCCTGTCCCGTCCTTATGTCTAGTACTCTAGTAGAGGCTCGTAGATACATACGTATGGGTTATTGGTGTCCCATGACAATGTCAGTGTACATTTTTGTATATCATCTTTGGTAATCGTACAGGCTTATGTTTATCTATGTGTAGTCTTGGGGTATTTATATATGTATATGTTTAAGTTGAGTATGATGACTCGTGATTTTAGCGGTGCTCGATAGTTAGCACCGGGTACCCGTCATGGCCCCTAGTCGGGTCGTGACACTATGTATTACGGGAGACTGGTTGGAAGGAACGGATTCATGTGATACTTGTACTATGATGGCTATCCATATATGAATTAAGTGGAATCCATATGTTATTTGTGATATTCTCATTGCATAACATACTTTCTCATACCCATGATATACCTGTCGTGATCTTTATATTGGGAGATGGTGATGACGGAGGTATGTATGATTCATGCGACATTACTATTTTGCATATCCATCTCTCTGTTGTGTGATGCGAAGTGGTTAGCAATGATATTGGATGGAGGAGTCATTCTGGGCTGTGTGATACGGAATGACAGTACTGACTTAGCTGTCCCCCATGGTTCATGACTGTCGAGAGGTGGACATCGTCCCTCCCGGAGCATGTGTGTGTTACACCCCGGAAAATTCCCCGTTGATGCACTGTGAATAGACTAACGAAAGGCACGAAGTATACGGTATCGCAATAAGTAAGAAATAATATTTGATGACCCTAATTAAGATTTCGAAGGCATCTGAGGTAATAGAAGAAAGTTTGCCAAGAAAGGCAAGGCATACGTTATGTATCGGAAAGGATTTATGAGTAACGAATTAATGATGACTTAATGAAGTTTTGGAGAAGAGCTATAACGTCCCTTAGATTGTTAATGAGGTGTTAAACAAGTATCAAGAAGGTTCCATAAGGATTTGAGATCAAACGAAGTGACGAGAACAAAATCGGACGGCCAATTATACGGTCCATATAATGGTCTGCAGAATCGTCACAGTGAAGGTCCCTCACTGATGGGATTATACTGTTATATCCCGTATTTTCGCATATTCGGGAAACTCGAAATAATTTTGACTTCCAAGAAATAAGGCCATAATTTGATTTTATTTAAAATATGTGTGTTGTCCATGAAATGTTGTTGTGGAAATATCGAGGAAGGCTAAGGGAAAAATTGGGAATTTCGGAAATTAGTTTCGGGAATTACAAAATAGGACCCATAACTAATTGGGCTTGGAAAAAAATGAAAAAAAAAAGAGAAGGGAGGCCCAATCCAAGGTGTTAGCCGGCCATGAGGTAGGAAAAAATGGGCCAAGCCCATATGCCCGTTAAAAATAAAAGACTATTAAATAAAAGGAGAGGGTCCATTATATGTCTTTCACTAGAACATTTAAGATCAACAAAAAAAAAAAAAAAAAAAGAGAGCAAGTAAGAGAAGGGGCCATTCGACCGAATAGAGGAAAAAAAGAATTTGTTGGAGCTCAAATCTTTGGTTCAAAGTTCATCTCTTTTGATTCCTACTAAGCCCGGAACCCTCTTCAACATGATGCAATTTTAGAGGCAAGAAAGTACTTTTTTTACCAAGTGGAAAAATTGGAAAAGGTAAGAATTCTACTCCTTTCTTATGGAAAATTTAAATTGTTATAGTGAGTAGAATTTAATGAAAAATATGGAGATGTTGTGTGTGGTGTGTGAGCCGTGTGTGTGTGTGTGTGTGTTGTGGCCGTGTGGTGTTTTTGTGAAGGAAGATGAATTGAAATTGTTTAGTATGTTAATTATGTTGTTGTGGCCTTGTGATGTGAATGGAAGATTAATGGTTCTAGTTGGCATGAAAAATTTGTTGTTAAGTTGTTGTGGGAAAGTATGTGATTTTTTTTATAATTTATGTAATTGTGGGAATGGAGTTGTAAGATGCAAATTGTTGTTGTTGTTGATGAAAATGGAAGATGGAAAATGTGTTGTGAATGTTGTGTCGAAGGTTGGAGGTTTCGGGTGAATTATGGTTTTTGGTGAGATTGTTGTATATTTTGTAAAATGATATGAAATGCTTTTGAATTATACTTGAATGATCATAAATTGGTAGTGAGTGTGTAACTGCCGATATTAGCTTGAAAATTCCTAGTTGAATTGAATGTTGATGAATTATGTTGAAAGGAAGGTTACTAATGTTAGAATGTGTTTTGAATTGATTATTGATGTTATTGGTATGGTTGCTGGTATTGTTGGTATGGTTGTTGATGAATTTGGCCGAGTTTAATTCTCGGGGATGTTGAATTTACAGGGGAGGTGCTGCCGAAATTTCTGTAGACAAGTACTCATTAGAATTAAACTTCTATGTACTTGTAGCTACTTTTTGGGTAATTGATAATATTATTGTAGATATTAGAGAGCCCGAGACTTGAGTCGGGATTTGTTGGCGAGTGATCGAGATTTGGTAGTGAGCGATCGAGGTATGTAAAGCTTACCGTTCTTTCTTTTTGGCATGACCTTTATGAAATAAACGAATGACATATATGTATGCTCTAAAGAAAAATTCTACTCCTAGAGCCACTAGGATGGCCTATGTCTTGGATTCCATAAACTATTCCATATGACTAGTCACATGCCTATGATGTTTGAAGTATTAGTCGATACGTTTCCGGATGTGGTTTGAGAAATATTTGATATGGCCTAAGTTTGGATATGTATATTTTGGATATGTGCATATGATCCTAAGTCTCCGTTTGAAGTACCCTATAATGTTATTTGAAAGTTCCTCAATATGAATGATACTAAATTTTCAGAAAATGACCTATGATGTATTTTTTGAAAGTTTTGAAATTTGGAAGTTCGTAACTTTTGTATACTAATTCCGATGGACTCGATGCTTACCTTGAGCCTTCTAATAATAGTATGCATATGTATTTATTCGTCGAGTCATGGAATTCATTTAAATATGTATATGCATATGGTTTCCGCACTACTCCGCTCGTGCCTACTACTATGATATCGTTCGCCGGATCCCGGGCCGGTTTTGTGATCGTGCGCACTATGTGATATTCGGCAGTATGATGGGTTACAGTTCTCGAGACCTCGCCATAGGGCCGAGTACAGCTTATGTACAGCGTTATGATGTGATATGGCATATGATATGTTCTGGTGTTGTGATATGTACAATGATACGATATGTTCGGGGATTGTACGAAAATTTGAAACCTTCTGGAGTATGATGTGTTGTGGCGCCAGCGTCGGAGTGGCGGCCACGTTCCTGAGCCTTATGCATGATTTTTATTTGTATGATATATATATATATATATATATATATATATATATATATATATATTTTCTGCACAGATTTTGATATACTCATTCTGCATCCATATTCGGTACTCCTCACTTCGGTTATGATTCAGATTTCTGTATTTCATGCTTTGCATACTCAGTACATATTTCGTTCTGACCCCCTTTCTTCGGGGGCTGCGTTTCATGCCCGCAGGTACGGACGCTCGTTTTGGTGATCCTCCAGTATAGGATACACATTCTGCCACTTGGATTACTCCTTTTGATCCGGAGCTTATATTTTTGGTACATACCTTCTGTTATACATATTCTGTTTATATATGACTATTTGGGTACGGCAGGGCCCTGTCCCGTCATATATTTCTGTCATGGTTTGTAGAGGCCTGTAGTCATATATATGGGTCATGGGTCATGTTTGTTCGTTGTGATTATGATCTGCGTCTTAATGCGGTCCCGTTTGCTATTATGGCCAAAACGGCCCATTTGTCTGTATATGTGTGTATATCTGGGCGATGTGTATTCCGCCAACTTATCGGATTTGATGTGATGTTTTGTACGGGCGACCGCTTAAGACGACATTTGGTTTAGCATCTGCTTAAAAATTTACGTATGTTAAGTTTGACTAAGTCTTTGATATGTCGATCCGGTACGTAAGTCTGTTTGGGTGTCCAAATAGGGCACCAGTCGCGGCCCACGGGGCTGGGTCGTGACAGAAGTGGTATCAGAGCGGTTTGTCCTCGGAATGTCTACAGGCCGTGTCTAGTAGAGTCTTGTTTATCGGTGTGTTGTGCACCACATCTATTAACAGGAGGCTACAGGACATTTAAGGTGTGACCTTTCTTTGGATCTTAGATCGTGCGATAGAGCTGTGCTATTAGGATGATCTCTTCTGACCGATTGTTATGTTTACAGTGATGCCTCCGAAGAAGACGACGGCTGCCCAGAAGGGCAAAGCAGTGGCAGGAGAGACCAGTCTGATGCAGAGGGTTACTCGGGCTCATGTTCAGACTATGCCCGATATTGCGCCGCAGTCAGCGGGCTCTGCTACGTAGCTCCAGAGGCTCCAGCGCCCGAGCCTCCAGCTTCTCAGCCAGGGGCGGGGGACAGGGCGATGAGAGAGGTTGTTCAGTTGTTGACGAATTGGTAGCAGGACAGGCTTCCAGACGCGGGCTAGGGGGTGATCATACGGACAGACGTGTCAGTCTGAGGGTTCGGGATTTCCTGACTTGTGGTCCCCCAGAGTTTTACGGGTCAAAGCCCGAAGAGGACCCCCAGGATTTCATTCGGCAGATGCAGCGCTCGTTGAGACTGGTCAGGGCTTCTGATACCGAGTCTGTTGAGTTAGCTTCACACAGATTGCGAGATGTTGCGATTAATTGGTTCGAGTCTTGGGAGTTGTCCAGGGGCGAGGATGCTCCACCGGCCGTATGGGATGAGTTTGTAGCCGCCTTTCTCAGCCACCTTTTGCCCCCAGAGTTGGGGCGGGCGAGAGTTGATAGATTTCTGCAGCTGCGGCAGAGAGGCAGGAGTGTCCGAGAGTACAGCTTGGAGTTTGATTCTCTGGCTAGATATGCACCTGCCATAGTAGCTGAGATGCCTGGTCGGACGCACCGGTATGTGATAGGGCTGGATCGCTACTTGATTGACAGTTGTATGGCGATGGCATCGCAGACTAGTATGGACATTGCCCGGTTACAGGCTTATGCGTAAGGGATGGACGACCGGCACAGAGAGGATCAGTCAGGCAGAGATCGTGATAGGAGACTGCCCAAGCGGGTTAGGTCAGCTGGGTATTCTGGAGAGTCTTGAGGCGGGCATCCTCAGCAGCAGCGGTCTAGTAGATATCCTCCTCCGTCAGGCCGGAGTACACAGTCTACAGGTAGACGATTTGGCGGGGCAGGGCAGTCTGGAGCAGGCCACAGTTCCAGAGCCTTAGGTTCTCAGACGAGCAGAGGTCCCAGTCAGTCTAGGCCACCCATGCCCCAATGTTCTTATTGTGGGAGGTTGCACCTAGGAAAGTGCTATAGAGCTACAGGTGCCTGTTTTTCTTGTGGCCGCCAGGGCCATATTATGAGAGACTGTCCGTTGGCGGGTGGTTCTGGTGGTACAGCTCAGCCGACAGGATCAGCTGTTGGTTCGTCTTCTACTCCTTCAGTTATGCGCCTTGCGGGGCGAGGTATGCCAGCATCAGCGGTCCGCGGTAGAAGCCGTGGTGGGGTTTCTGATTCTAGCGGTCCTTCGAACCGCATTTATGCATTGGCTAGCCAACAGGATCAGGAGGCGTCGCCAAATGTGGTCACAGGTACATTATTGGTCGTTTCTTGAGCCGTATATGCATTGATTGATCCAGGGTCGACTTTATCATATATTTCTCCCCTTGTTGCTAGTAAAATTGGGATAACACCTGAACCTATAGAGTCGTTCGAGGTAGCTACACCGATTGGGAATTTTATTATAGCGAGGCAAGTATATAAAGACTGTTCTGTGATTATATGTTGCCGTTGCACTAAGGCTGATTTGGTAGAATTAGATATGATGGAATTTGATGTTATTATGGGTATGGACTGGTTAGCCTCCTGTTATGCTAATGTTGACTGCCAGAAAAAGGTAGTTCGCTTCCAGTTTCCAGGGGAACCAGTTATAGAATGGGCAGGAAATACAGCATCGCCGAGGGGTAAGTTTATTTCATACCTTAAGGCTAGGAAGATGATTCAGAAAGGGTATATCTATCATTTGGTCCGAGTGCATGATACTAGAGCAGAAACACCTACTCTCCAGTCAGTTCCGGTTGTTAATGAATTTCCAGATGTATTTCCGGACGATCTTCCAGGTCTCCCACCTAAACGGGAGATCGATTTCAAGATAGATGTATTGCCAGATACCCAGCCTATATCTATCCTTCCTTACAGAATGGCACCTGCCGAATTGAAAGAGTTGAAAGAACAGCTGAAAGATCTATTAGAAAAAGGCTTCATCAAACCCAGTATGTCTCCCTGGGGAGCGCCGGTATTATTTGTGAGAAAGAAAGACGGGTCGTTGCGGATGTGTATTGATTACAAACAGCTGAATAAGGTGACTATCAAAAATAAATACCCCCTTCCCCGGATTGATGATTTATTTGATCAGTTGCAGGGTGCCAAATATTTTTCGAAGATAGATTTGCGTTCGGGCTATCATCAGGTGCGGGTACGAGAGGCAGACATTCCAAAGACTGCTTTCAGGACCCGGTACGGGCATTATGAGTTCAGAGTGATGTCTTTTGGGCTAACTAATGCTCCAGCAGTGTTTATGGATTTGATGAATCGGGTATTCAGGCCGTTCCTTGACATGTTCGTGATTGTGTTTATTGATGATATTCTGGTTTATTCGCGATCAGCAGAGGAAAATTCAGATCATCTGAGGACCGTACTTGGCACACTGCGGCAGCAGAAATTATATGCTAAATTCTCCAAATGTGAATTCTAGTTAACTTCAGTGGCATTCTTGGGGCATATCGTTGGAGCAGATGGTATTCGGGTCGATACACAGAAGATCGAGGCTGCAAAGAATTGGCCTAGGCCCACGACACCGACTGAGGTACGCAGTTTTCTCGGATTGGCCGGATATTACAGGAGATTTGTGGAGAATTTTGCTTCTATTGCAACACCATTGACAAAGTTAACTCAGAAGGTAGCAAAATTTCAGTGGACCGATGCATGTGAACGCAGCTTCCAGTTGCTGAAGGAAAAATTAATTACAGCTCCAGTTCTAGCTCTTCCAGAGGGGTCAGATGGGTATGTTATCTATTGTGATGCTTCTGGTATTGGGATAGGTTGTGTATTAATGCAGCATGGTCGAGTTATAGCCTATGCTTCCTGGCAGCTCAGACCGCACAAGAGAAATTATCCTACCCATGATCTGGAATTAGCCGCGGTGATTCATGCTTTGAAGATATGGCGGCATTACTTATATGGGGTCCATGTTGATATCTATACGGACCACAAAAGCCTTCAGTATATTTTTAAGCAAAAGGAGTTGAATTTACGGCAGAGAAGATGGCTTGAATTGTTGAAAGATTATGACGTCGATATTTTGTATCATCCTGGAAAAGCCAACGTTGTAGCAGATGCACTAAGCCGCAAGTCCATGGGCAGTTTGATCGATGTGCAGCCAGAAAGAAAGGAATTAGTTCGTGCAATTCATCAGCTAGCTACTGGAAATGTTGGGGTTACTGTCCGAGAAGTTGCTGAATCGTCTATTATGGAAGAAGTGAAACAGCGCCAATATGAGGACCCTATTTTGGTACAGTACAGAGATGCGGCCTTTGATAAGGAGAAGACCCAGTTCGAGATTTTATCTGACAGGGTATTATTATATAGTGGCAGGTTATGTGTGCCTGACGTTGCAGGGCTGCGGCGACAGATTATGGGAGAGGCACATTATGCTCGGTATTCTGTTCATCCCGGATCCACTAAAATGTACCATGATCTCAGATGTTTATATTGGTGGGATGGTATGAAAAGAGATATTGCAGAGTTCGTTGCTCAGTGCCCAAATTGCTAGCAAGTTAAGATCGATCATCAAAAGCCCAGTGGATTGTTGCAGGAAATGGAAATCCCAGCTTGGAAATGGGAAATAATTAATATGGATTTCATTACAGGTTTACCGCGCACTCCACGCAGGTATGATTCTCTTTGGGTTATTGTTGATAGACTGACGAAATCAGCCCATTTTCTTCCGGCCAGGACTACTTATTCGTCTGAGATAGTAAAGAGATAGTAAGGCTTCACGGAGTTCCTATACCTATTATAACCGACAGGGGTGCTCAGTTTACAGCAAATTTCTGGAGGTCATTTCAGGAAGGATTGGGGACTTAGGTGAGTCTTAGCACAACATTTCATCCTCAGTCCGACGGACAGGCCGAGCGTACTATTCAGATGCTGGAAGATATGCTACGGGCCTGTGTTATTGATTTCAGAGGTAGTTGGGATGATCATTTGATGCTTATTGAATTTGCTTATAATAATAGTTATCACTCCAGTATCCAGATGGCACCGTATGAAGCCTTATATGGTAGAAAGTGCAGATCGCCGATTGGTTGGTTCGATGTGGGTGAAACAAAGTTGATCGGGCCAGATATGATCCAGCAAGCAGTCGATAAGGTAAAACTTATTCGGGAACGGTTATTAACAGCTCAGAGTCGACAGAAATCATATGCAGATAAACGACGTCGACCGTTAGAATTCCAGATCGGTGACTGGGTATTTTTGAAAGTGTCGCCTATGAAAGGCGTAATGAGATTCGGCAGAAAAGGAAAGCTCAGTCCGCGATATATTGGGCCTTATCAGATTATTCGGAAGATAGGCGAGGTCACCTACGAGCTAGACTTACCATCCGATCTGAAGGCAGTACATCCGGTATTTCATGTGTAAATGCTCCGTAAATGTATTGGTGATCCTTCCAGAGTAATATATGTGGGTCATGGGTCATGTTTGTTCGTTGTGATTATGATCTGCGTCTTAATGCGGTCCCGTTTGCTATTATGGCCAAAACGGCCCATTTGTCTGTATATGTGTGTATATCTAGGCGATGTGTATTCCGCCAACTTATTGGATTTGATGTGATGTTTTGTACGGGCGACCGCTTAAGACAACATTTTTTTTAGCATCTGCTTAAAAATTTACGTATGTTAAGTTTGACTAAGTCTTTGATATGTCGATCCGGTACGTAAGTCTGTTTGGGTGTCCAAATAGGGCACCAGTCGCGGCCCACGGGGCTGGGTCGTGACATATACGGTCACTTATACGGATCGTATAAAATTATACGGACCGTATAATGTGCCGTATAATAGTCACAGAAGCAAAATATGGTTGGGATGATTTCATGGTCACTTATACAGTCCGTATAAATTTATACGGTCCGTATAAGTGTTCCTATAATAATGTCGGGACAAATTTTTATTTTATAAAAGAGCACCCCAAATTCAATTATTTCATTCTCAATTTCTCTCCACACCTAAAGAACCCTCTACAACACTCTCCGCAATTCTTCTACAAGAATCGAAGAGAAATTAAGGATCAACTTCATCAAACCAACAAAATCAAGTGTAAGGAACTCATTGAAGTTCATCTAAGCCAAGAAATTCCAATGGACGTGAACTAGGGTTTTGTTGCAAGAGAAGTATTTCCACTCAAGGCTTATTCCTACATTATCTAAGGTAAGTTTTATGATCTTTTCATGTTGTTTAAGGTAATGAGGGATTGAAAGACTTAGATTATGGAAGGAGATAGAAAATGGGCTACAAAGATAAGAATAATGAGATTTTGAATAGTAGTTGGAATGAGTCATGAATATTGATATGTTGTAAGTGTAAGTGTGCTATAAGTGACATTTAGAATATGGGATAAGTATTATATGTGAGAAAACGCAATAGTGAACTATGACCATGATTATGGAGGAATTGAAATGAAATTGTGAAATGTGGATAATGTAGATGAATGATGATTGTTGCTTATAATGTTGTGAATGTTGTTATGGATGTTTGGGAGTTGATATGTAATATGAGGGAAGTTGTATAAACAAAGGAAATGTTGCCCAATTTTCTCTAGCTTTAGTAAGCATGAACTTATAATCATTTAGCTAATGTTAATACGAACTCCTTTGAAGGTAAAGACGGAGCATTGAAGGAGAACGATCAAGCGGTAGAATAGCTAAAGGAAGAGGTATGTAAGGCTAGTCTCTTCTTTCAAAGGCATGACTCCTATGGCATGAATCCTCCTATCTTTCCATGATTTTCCTACATATCGGAAATTATGAGTATACGATTATAAAGAGCCTCATACAAGATAAAGAAAAGAGATATGTTACGAGCATGACAATACTGATGATGAATCTAAGTCTAGAAGTCCTAAAGCTCATGATATGACATTCCTACGAAGCTAATCATCCTTGTATGATTCCTACGATATTATTTTCCCTACCTCTCTATGAGTTTCTTACATTCCGGGAACTATGAGTCAACGTTGATAGAGAGCTTCTTATAAGATAAAGATGGGAAATATATCATGAATACGATAATAATGATGATAAGTTTAAGCCTAGAGATTCTAAAGCAAGATATGATGTCTATGAAGTTAATGATCCTATTTACGATCCCTTGATGTTGTTCATAGTGTACCCTCACCTTAAAATGTTAGTTCCTTCAAGGTGAGATATGATGAATATGGTCACTCCATAATGTAATCGGGGGTTCTCGACCTTATGTCACCCCGATATTGTTATAGATTGTCTATAAGCTCTAATGCGTGTCCTATGACAAATGTTCCGAAAAATTATGATTCTATGTTCATAGGGGGTTTCATATGAGATAAAGGTAACAGATATGTTACGAGCACGACGACAATAATAGTGATAATGATAACGATGACGATGTTAATAGTGATAATGATAATGATGACGACAATAATAGTGATAAAGATAATGATGACGACGATAATGGTGATGATGATAATGATAACGATGATAATAGTGATGACGCTAAAGATGTTTATGGGCTTTTATGTATATGTGCCTATGTATGGCTATTATGAAACCCCGAGCTTATATGGTCGGGTAGAATATATATATATATAATGCGCGCGCACCACTACAGTTGGGTACGTATAACACTGAGCCTTGGTAGGGCTAGGTACGGATACCACTAAGCCTTGGTAGGGCCAGGTACGGACAACACTGAGCCTTGGTAGGGCTAGGTACGCATATCACCAAGTTTTATTAGAGCTGGTTACGTAAGACACCGAATCTATATGGTCGGGTGTGATACTACTATGTATTCAAATGTATGAAAAGCTCGGAGGACATATGTGTGATACTGTCGAGCTACTACGTGGCCGAATACGGATAATGTTTAATATTTATGAGCAGATATGGTACTATGACTTATATATATATATATATATATATATATATATATATGATACGATGATGTATGCGCTATGATGATACATGTACTATGATTATATATGATATAGGCATGAAAGGTATCCACCCTTAAAAGTTATGTAGGTTATATCTTCATCTTATGTCTTATGATTTCTCTATTATGTTCGTTTCATTCATGCCTTACATACTCAGTACAATATACGTGCTGATGTCTATTTTCATTGGACGTTGTGTTAATGCCCACAGGTGGACAGGGAAGCGACCCAGATTTATAGAAGCCGATAAGCAGACTTTTGAGAGCACTCCATTATTCCGGAGGTGCCATTGATTTACTATTTTGTGTACATATAGGTTTTGGGCACGACGGGGTCTTGTCCCGTCCATATGTCTAGTACTCTAGTAGTGGCTCGTAGATACGTATGTATGGGTAGCATGGTCTCACGATATCCTTATTGTATGTATATTATTTTGATAGCCGAAGGGCTTATGTATATAAAGGTAATTATGTTCAAAGTGAAAAATGGTTTTCCAATGATTTGATTATCATATTAATGAATGAACGCTTGATGTGTACGATGGGTAATGGTATGAGCGGTGCTCGGTGGTTAGCCCCGGGTACCGTTCATGGCCCCTAGTCGGGTCGTGACAAAAGTGGTATCAGAGCAGTTCAGTCCTATGAAGTGTCTACGAGCCGTGTCTAGTAGAGTCTTGTTTATGGTGTGTTGTGCGCCACTTCTATTGTCACGACCCGACTAGGGGCCGCGATGAGCACCCGGTGCTAGCCCACCCGGGCACCCCTTAGCTTACTCTTACTCTTACATCTAGGTGAGCCACATAATTAAGCATGCATTTCTATTGATCAATCATACTAGTCCCATTGGACGACAATGCTTTCATAACATGGTTGGCATCTATACCACGTCAATGTACATGAGCCGACAAGGCTATCAAAATGATATACAAAATATAGGCCGACAAAGCCAGACATATCTAACCATATACACATGTCTACGATCCTCTAAGAAGAGTATAACATGCCACATCAGTGGGACAGGACCCCGCTTTGCCCATAATTATGTACACAAAAGAATAAGTACCCAAAAGCTATGGCTCCGAATGAAATGGAGCTCTGCTATGTAGTCTCTGAGAATGTGGCTATGGATCAAGTCTATCTCCCTGTGCATCTGCAGGCATGACGCAGCGTCCACAAACAAAAGGACGTCAGTACGAAGAGTGTACTGAGTATGTAAAGCATGATCAATATCAATATAGAAGCATAAGTAGAAACATAAGAAATAGCATAGAATGGGAGATGGAAATATCATCGTCATATGCACTTACTTGTCATTCATAGGAACTTTCCATTGCTAATACGTATTTGTGTACATATATCCATATTTGTATCCATAATCGTACCCGTATCCACTTACGTATCCTTATTCACATTCATATCATGTACATACTCTTATTCGTAATCGTATCATAATCATTTCCATATTATACACGTAATCATATCATATACATAGCATTTATATAGCATACCTGACCACGCAGGATCGGTGTTTCATACATACTTGGCCAACCAAGGCTCAAGGTTTCTCATACCTGGCCCTACCAAGGCTTCAAGGTTACATCTACCTGGCCCTACCAAGGTGTCAAGGTTATCTGTACCATCTTCAGAGGTGTGCGCGCGTTACGTAATCATATACATACTTATTTACATATCATACCCGGCCTCATAAGCTAGGGTTCCATAATAGTCGTACATAGATATATATACATCATGGCTCATAAGCCTCTTTACTATTAACATCATTATCATAACCGTCATCATTATCGTCATCATTATTACCATTATCATCGATATCATTATCACTATTATAGTCATTCACCACATCTATCTCTATAGGCTTACTCGTCATACGAGGGATTTAGTACAATCGTAGCGAATCAAGAATCGTGAGCTTACAAGCTCGGAAGATCAAATCATTTGAAAGATATCATAGTCTCATAGAAGATTTAGACGTTTGGCCAAAGAAATATGCCTTATGAAAGAAGGGTTAGCCTTATATACCTTTTTCGTTCGACTATTTACCACTTGCACGTTCTCTTTCAACGGTTGCGTTTATACCTTCATTAAAGTCATACTATCATTAGAATCGACGACTAGCACACATGGCTAAAGCTAGAGAAAATCGGATAGCATCTCCTTTATTTATACGACATTCCTCCATAGTGTATATCAACTCCCAAACGTCAATAGTGCATTCACAATACCATAACAATAATCATTATGCATCCACATTATCCACTTTTCTAGACTTACTTTCAATTACTCATATCCATGGCTATAACACACAACTATGTCCATTCACGTACATTGCTCATGTCATGTTCTCAATATCATTTATAACACATTTACATCACAATTCATCAAGACTCATAACTCAATTCAAACTATTTCTCAAAATGTCACTATTCATCATTCATGACCCATTTTCTTATACTCATCTAATGTCCAAGAATTTTAACTCTCAAATATCTTAAACAACATATAAATACCATAAATCTTACCATAGATGTTGTAGGAATGAGCCTTGGTCGAGATACCCCACTTGAGCAAAACCCTAGTTTTCCTTTAATAAGATTTTCTTGACTTGAATAATCTTAATGGGTTTCCTTAAACTTGATTCACTTGATTTGTGTTGTTTATGACTAATAATCCTTAAAATCTTGTGGAATAAACATAGAGAGATGTTTTAGAGAGAAGGGATGAAATGTGAAAATGAAATAATAAACTTGGTCCCTTATTTAATAACCCAAAATCTGATCTTAAATGAACAGCACAGTGGTCGTAAACTTGGTTTACGGTCCGTATTCCAGTTTACGGACCGTCCTTCGTGGTCGTGTTTAATCATATCAGAACCAGAAACGCAGGCTGAAACATGGTGATTTACGATCACGGTTTACGGGCCATAAACCACTTTACGGTCCGTATTTCAGGTCGTATTTAACCATTTGATCATTTAGCAGAAAGTTGAAGTTTTGGAAGCCAAAATACAACATGGCAGTTTACGGACCGTATACCACTTTACGGTCCGTATTTTACTTTACGACCAACTGGCCAGAATGCAAACCTGCAACTTTTCACATCTCCAGAACCTATATTTATCTATTATGGAGCATAACCTATCTCTTATTTGAATTGCCTTCGGAATCTTACTTAGGGTCGTCAAATGTTATTTCTTACTCATGAAAACATCGGATACTCATACTCCTCGCGGGTCCATTCACTTGGACAACAATGGAGAATTTTTCCGAGGTGTAACATCTATAAACAGGAGGCTACAGGGCATTTAGGATAGTTACTCTTCTTTCATCTTTAAGATCGTGCGATAGAGCTAAGCCATAGGAAATCTTATACTAACCCTTAATTGTAGCAGAAGAACTGTATTGAAAGAAGAAAGTGATTGATGACATTGAAAGTTACGGAGGTAAGCACCTTCGTTGAGGCTACGTTATCGGAATATGTATTTATATGATAATGGATTGGTTTTCATAGAGGTGAGTTGGTGTAAGTACAACAGAGGAATTGACTAAAGGTATCCCTTAATGATAAGTTCAGTTATAAGTTTGTGAACTAAAAAATTGAATGAATCAGAACAAAGGTAAGCGACGGTACGAAAGATGTGTGTCGAGTAAGGTAAGAATATTAAGGTATAATTGAAATGTAAAGCTGAAGGATGAAAGGGAAAGTAAATAGGAAGGGATAACAGGGCAGATCGCTAAAGGATCAAGTACATCTCGAAGGGTGATATATGAGGTAAGTTTCGACATCTTTGTGCGTTTACTGGAAAGTGGGAGCCCTGTGTGGCTGAGATATCTCGTACATATATATTGGCCCTGTGAGGCATTGTTGGTATTTGTTGCGTGCAGGTTTTGGATAGTAAGAAATATAGAGGAAATTCCGCCGAAATTTTCCTAGAATCTAAAGGAAATAAGATATATAAGCTTGTAATATGGCCTAAAGGGAAAAGATGTTGTGCAAACAGTAATGGAAGGACGAGATTAAGTTAGGAGTATCGTTAACAACTACAAAATATGAGTTAAATACTATTGAATTGATAGTAATGGCAATTATAAGATCGACATCGATAAGGTAAAGAGAAATGCTAGAGTAAATTAGGGAGACTGGTAGTGATAAAACACGGCATAAGAGAGGAATGGTAACTCTAATAGAGTGTGATACTGGAGTATTTATTGAATGGATAAGCACGAGTAAGATATGATAAGTTTATTAACAAAATAAAGTAACATCATGACTGAGGCAGGGGTATGCAATACGAAGGGGTATAACGAATGTGAATCCATTGGTAAAACAACTTATATGGTATGTGTAATAGGGCTGATTAGAAAGAGTAACAGGTTGAGTATGCTTACTTCGCAAGGTTTATTCTATTTTACGAGCAGGCTTGCGAATGAGGTAAAGAAGTGGCACTCTATAGCGTTGATTATGATCAAGATATAATGAGAGCGTGGCAAGAACTATAATAAAATGTAAGTATAGTGAGGAAACGACTAAATATGTGACATGTTCTATATGAATAAAGAATGAATGCAAGTGTGGAACCAGCAAGCGAGCCATGGGACAGTAGATAAGAAAGCTTATAAGACCTTGTTAGAAAAATCCAGCATAGAGGTTTCGTAATGACAGAAATGATGGCAAGCAAACTTGAAAAGGGAATCAGAGAAATGTGCTATGGCAAAGTAGTAGTAGTTTGTGATTTGTATAATATAGAGTATGAGTGATATCTTTAGTTGGATGTAAAAGACCAAGACTACAGAAAGATGAATAATTAAATAGGGCGATTGTTAAAAAAAGATCAACCCAATAAGGATGAGAGGGGATGATCAGAATGAACAGAATAAGTTTTGGAAGCGAAGAATGGATTGTACAAAGGTAGTATATTCTAAAGGGCAAAGCGGTACTAAGTAAGAATAGGGCTCCACGTGCGAAGAATAAATGATTGATTATAAAACGGGAGGAATTAAGAAAAATTGAGGACGAAGGAATGTAAAGGAATAAGAATGGGAATAGAAAGAGAAGGAAATGCGCCGCAAAGTACGGCACTTAAGAAGTAGTCGTTGTTAATGATATTGCGATTTATAAGTGACGATTAAGAAAGGGACCTACGGTTTTCTATAGCAGAACATAAGATATGATAATCAAGGGAAAAATAAAGTAAATAAGAGAGCATGACGAGATAAGTTACTATAGATAGACAAAAAAGTTTTGGTATGTATGACATCGAGCCTTGTCGTGGCCAGGTATGCGAAAACCACCGAACATTCAAGGTCGGGTATGCGATGGATATGAATATGGACACAAATATGTATACGGATATGGATACATGTATATGTATAGATGTGTATGTACATGAATCACGTAAGAACGATTATGTAACTTGCAAGTATTTATACGTCGCCAATGAAACCAAGTGGGCACTTAAAAAGAGGAGTAAGAGGTAAACAGGAATAGTGTGGTCATGATACTCCGGGTCAGTTGAAGGAAAATATATGGTGAATTGAGTTGAAATATTGTGTTGGGATTATCGTTAAGGATAAATAGGACAATTACTTGGAATATGATATAAGTACATGCTATATGCTTTCTACGGTAGCACCGGGTGTGACAACTTACGAATTCTATAGGATCATTGAATAAAGTGGGTTTTACTACAAAAATATTGTGCCTTGGAACTTTCATTTTTATATCATTGTGGTTATAGCGAATTTTCAAAAGCTTATCAAAGGGTTATGAAATTCTCGAAAATTATGAAGTCTTGAATGACTCGACGATGGACACCTACGACAAGACATCTCGGATTAAATTTAGGTAGACTCTACAGATGTAAATCAATACCATTATCATGGTCACATGGAAGAAAGAAAGTGGGATAGATTTGCAAACCATGTAAGACTTAATATCATTATTGAGCAAGAAAAAGGATCGACAAGACTTAGAGTTCCAAGTGACAAAAAAACAATTGGGTATTCTTAAAGGTGTCACCAATGAAGGGCGTTATGAGCTTTGGCAAATAAGGGGAAGCTTAGTCCCCGATACATTGGGCCTTATGAGATTGTGCGTAGAGTAGGCAAAGTGGCTTACGAACTAGATCTACCTCCTGATTTGGAGTCAGGTCACCTAGTTTTCCATGTCTCGATGGTTCGTAAATGTGTTAGAGATCCTACGAGGATCGTGCCAGAAAATGATATTCAAGTGACAGAAAAGTTGACTTATGAATAAGTCCCCATTGCCATTTTAGATAGGCAAGTACGAAAGCTCAGAACCAAAGAGATAGCTTCAGTTAAAGTTGAATGGAAAAATAATAATAGAGAGGAAATGACTTGGGAAGCCGAAGAGGACATGAAGTCCAGATACCCGCGTTTATTTCACCTTCAGAAGAGATTCAGGCAGAGACGTCATTAACCTTAGGTATGTAATGCTTTTCTTGATGTTTACCTGGTCGTGTGTGGCCATGGTTATTGTCGTGTTGTTATAGCCCTGTGAGGTGATGTATTTTGGGTTTTTGTGATAGGATGGTAGTGCCATCTTACAGGGGAAACTCTGGCAAAATTTTCGTAGAATTCCCGAGTGCTTAACATTCGAGGACGAATGTTCCAAAAGGGGGGGGGGGGGGGGGGGGGGAGAATGTTACACCCCAGAAAATTCCCCGTTGATGCACAGTGAATAGACCAACGAAAGGCACGAAGTATACGGTATCGCAATAAGTAATAAGTAATATTTGATGACCCTAATTAAGATTTCGATGGCATCCGAGGTAATAGAAGAAAGTTTGCCAAGAAAGCCAAGGCATACGTTATGTATCGGAAAGGATTTATGAGTAACGAATTAATGATGACTTAATGATGTTTTGGAGAAGAGCTATAACGTCCCTTATATTGTTAATGAGGTGTTAAACAAGTATCAAGAAGGTTCCATAAGGATTTGAGATCAAACGAAGTGACGAGAACAAAATCGGAGAAGAGATAGATTATACGGCCAATTATACGGTCCGTATAATATTATACGGTCCGTATAATGGTCCGCAGAATCGTCACTGTGAAGGACCCTAACTGATGGGATTATACGGTCACTTATACGAACCGTATAATTTGCCGTATAATGGTCACAAAAGCGAAGTGTGGTTGGGATGATTTCACGGTCACTTATACGGACCGTATAAATTTATACCAACTGTATAAATGTTCGTATAATAATATCGGGACAGATTTTTATTTTATAAAAGAGCACCCCAAGTTCATTTATTTCATTCTCATTTTCTCTCCACACCTCAAGAACACTCTCCACACTTCTTCTACAAGAATCAAAGAGAAATTAAGGATCAACTTCCTCAAACCAACATCAAGTGTGAGGAACTCATTGAAGTTCATCTAAGCGAAGAAATTCCAATGGAAGTGAACTAGGGTTTTGGTGCAAGAGAAGTATTTCCACTCAAGGCTTATTCCTATATTATCTAAGGTAAGTTTTATGATATTTTCATGTTGTTTAAGGTAATGAGGGATTGAAAGACTTAGATTATGGAAGGAGATAGAAAATGGGTCACAAAGATAAGAATAATGAGATTTTGAATAGTAGTTGGAATGAGTCATGAATATTGATATGTTGTGAGTTTAAGTGTGCTATAAGTGACATTTAGAATATGGGATAAGTATTATATGTGAGAAAACACAATAGTAAACTATGACCATGATTATGGAGGAATTGAAGTGAAATTAAGAAATGTGGATAATGTAGATGAATGATTATTGTTGCTTATAATGTTGTGAATGTTGTTATGTATGTTTGGGAGTTGATATGTAATATGAGGGAAGTGGTATAAACAAAGGAAATGTTTCCCAATTTTCTCTATCTTTAGTAAGCACGTACTTATAATCGTTTAGCTAATGTTAATACGAACTCCCTTGAAGGTAAAGACGTGAGCATTGAAGGAGAACGATCAAGCGGTAGAATAGCTAAAGGAAAAGGTATGTAAGGCTAGTCGCTTCTTTCTAAGGCATGACTCCTATGGCATGAATCCTCCTATCTTTCCATGATTTTACTACATATTGGAAATTATGAGTCTACGATTATAAAGGGCTTCATACAAGATAAAGAAAAGAGATACATTACGAGCATGACAACACTGATGATGAATCTAAGTCTAGAAGTCCTAAAGCTCATGATATGACATTCCTACAAAGCTAACGATCCTTGTATGATTCCTATGATATTATTTTCCCTACCTCTCCATGACTCTCTTACATTCCAGGAACTATGAGTCAACGTTGATAGAGAGCTTCTTATGAGATAAAGATGAGAAATATATCATAAATACGATAATAATGATGATAAGTTTAAGCCTAGAGATTCTAAATCAAGATATGATGTCTATGAAGTTAATAATCCTATTTGCGATCCCTTGATGTTGTTCATGGTGTACACTCACCTTAAAATGTTAGTTCCTTCAAGGTGAGATATGATGAATATTATCACTCCATAATGTAATCGGGGGTTCTCGACCTTATGTCACCCTGATATTGTTATAGATTGTCTATAAGCTCTAATGCATGTCCTATGACCAATGTTCCGAAAAATTACGAGTCTATGTTCATAGGGGGTTTCATATGAGATAAAGTTAACAAATATGTTACGAGCACGACAACAATAATAGTGATAATGATAACGATGACGATGTTAATAGTGATAATGATAATGATGACGATGATAATAGTGATAACGATAATGATGACGACGATAATGGTGATGATGATAATGATGACGATGATAATAGTGATGACGCTAAAGATGTTTATGGGCTTTTATGTATATGTGCCTATGTATGTCTATTATGAAACCCCGAGCTTATATGGCCGGGTAGAATATATATATATATATATATATATATATATATACATATATATATATATATATATATAATGTGCGCGCACCACAGCAGTTGGGTACGTATAACACTGAGCCTTGGTAGGGCCAGGTACGGATACCACTGAGCCTTGGTAAGGCCAGGTACGAACAATACTGAGCCTTGGTAGGGCTAGGTACGCATAACACCAAGTTTTATTATAGCTGGGTACGTAAGACACCGAACTTATATGGTCGAGTATGATACTACTATGTATTCAAATGTATGAAAAGCTCGGAGGACATGTATGTGATACTGTCGAGCCACTACGTGGCCGAATACGGATAATGTTTAATATGTATGAGCAGATACGGTACTATGACATATATATATATATGCGCTGTGATGATACATGTACTATGATTATATATGATATAGGCATGAAAGGTATCCACCCTTAAAAGTTACGTAGGTTATATCTTCATCTTATGTCTTATGATTTCTCTATTATGTTCGTTTCATTCATGCCTTACATACTCAGGACAATATTCGTGCTAATGTCTATTTTCTTTGGACGCTGTGTTAATACCCACAGGTGGACAGTGAGGCGACCCAGATTTATAGAAGTCGATAAGCAGACTTTTGAGAGCACTCCATTATTCCGGAGGTGTCATTGATTTACTATTTTGTGTACATATATGTTTTGGGCACGACGGGGTCCTGTCCCGTCCATATGTCTAGTACTCTAGTAGAGGCTCATAGATATGTATGTGTGGGTAGCATGGTCTCACGATGTCCTTATTGTATGTATATTATTTTGATAGGCGAAGGGCTTATGTATATAAAGGTAATTATGTTCGAAGTGAAAAATGGTTTTCCTATGATTTGGGTTTAAGATTAATGAATGTGCGCTTGATGTGTACGATGGGTAATGGTACGAGCGGTGCTCGGTGGTTAGCCCCGGGTACCCGTCATGGCCCCTAATCGGGTTGTGACAGTGTGTATCAATGCATTGCATTTCATTTGCATACACATTACATGTGCTTATTGTCAGTTTGTTTGACATTGATCTTCGGTGATATTGAGTTATTGGGTGATTATTATGGTTGTGTTTGGACTTGTGAATATTTGAGACATCGTTTAGTAGTTGACTGTACTATTTAGACTTGTTGACTTGTATCTGTCAGTGACCATGATTATCTTTCCATTTCTTTGTTTGCATATGTGATCTAACTACTGTCGGCCTATGATGCTTACTTGGTACCTTGTTGTACTCTTTTTATGAGTGTAGAGTTCGCTGTTGGAGAGACTTCCACCTCTCATGACTCATCATGAGGCCTGATTCACAAGCATCTAGGGTGAGCACATGGGAGATCTATAGCCCGAATGTCTACTCTTTCATTACTTATCTTATTTCTATCCTTGAGATAGTATTATTCCATAAGACTAGGTATTCAGACTTACTATGTATTCAGACTTCATCTATGTTGTAGCTTTTGTACGACTTAGACCAGATTCATTGGGCATGTATTCTTCCGCACTTATTATTACTTATATGTCAGACTTATTTATATTATTGTTGGGAGTTAATTTCATTTATTGTTTGGTGTTAGTTAAGGGATGGGTTCGCCTACCGAGGTAGGAAAATGGTAGGTGCCCGCACGTTTTCGAGTTGGGGCGTGACAAGTTGGTATCAAAGCCCTAGGTTACCCGGTCTATAAGAATAAGAGCACGTCTATTATAGTCTTGCGGATCGGTACGAAGAACTTCGTGCCTATCTGCGAGAGGCTATAGGAATTTAAGAAACTTCCCTTTCTTTCATTCCTTCGTGCTACTTCATTCAAATTGGTATCTCATCAATTCTAATTGGTATCTAAATTTTCTTGTCTTAATCGTCAACAAAAGGTGGGAACTCGTCCTTAATTTCTTATGTGACTGGTTTCGTTCTAACGTGGTTGTTATGGTATGAGATGTGTCATCTATATTTGGATGCGTGACCAAGTTCAGTTTCTAGTTATGGCTTGAGGATTTAGTTGAGTGTCATTGTGGTTAAAACTAGTTTATTGTTGAGTTTTCTTAGAAAAAATTGAAAAGTTGGTACAAAGGGGTCAAATAATCTGTATGACTTCAGCGTTAGGTTATTCGGAAGTGGCAAAGGGCATTTATGGCTTAACAAGAGTGATTTGTTTGATTGGTTTTGGGAAATGTTTCAACTTTGTCAAGGCATTGTAATGGAGTGTGTGGGACGGGTGTACCTATGGCTGGACAACGATTCATCAGTGGCAGGGTATTGGATGTTGATATAAGAGTACAAGTGTAAATTTGGTAAAGATAAGCGGAATTGGCAAAAGTATAGTGACCGCGTGTAACAAAGAAGAGAAGTTGTGAATTAGGACATAAAGGACGACTTTTGTGGAAAATGTGTAATGAAGTAAGATTTCTTAGGGAATTTTTGCCTGAGTACTTTTCGTGTTAATGGTATGGAGGCGTAATAAAGAGAAGTTGGATAGATTGATTGTCACGACCCGACTAGGGGCCGTGACGAGTACCCGATACTTGTACCGAGCACCCCGTATCTATCGTTGTACCCTTACTTCTCAGCGGGCCGTAGGAACTGTACTATACATTATTTTTTTTGTTGCTGAACATTAACATTAGCAGCGTCATCATAAACATAGACTAGTAAGCGTTACTATCACATTATACAGAGACGCGAACAATTCAAAATACAAGACATCTAACTGTACATATCTGTCTACGAGCCTCTAGAAATAGTACACATATACATAGAAAGGGCTGAGTACTGCTGTGCCCGAATATATATATATATATATACACAAAATAGTACCAAGGAAGTGAGGCTCCGGAACAATTGGAGCGCTGTCAAATGCTGCTGGTAGAGCTCCTAAGAATCAAACCCGCCTGTCTGCTGACCTGCGCGGCATGAAACGCAGCGTCCACAAGAAGGGACGTCAGTACGAATAATGTACCGAGTACGTAAGGCATGAATAATAGCATACGGAAAATATAAGACGGGAATAACGTCATAAAAGAGTAATAGCACCTGTCCTGAGGTAGAAACATAACCTGTATATATATATATGCCCTTGGCAGATGCTATGCATGCTTAACTTTCCTTTAAAAATCTTTCCTTGTTCATATATATATATATATATATATATATAAATAGGACATATCATATTGCCAAGGCGTCGGCAGCCGATCCATTTAACCATAAATATACACATCCCGCGTCCGGGCATCCTGCGTCCGGGACGATATCATGTCATATAATGCCAACTGATCAGGTGGATATGTGTGTATAACGCGCTGCCCTTATCTCCGTCTTCCCCGTATACGTATGCATACATCATGTACATATATCAGCGTCTATATCGCTCTGGC
Source organism: Lycium barbarum (assembly GCF_019175385.1). Lineage (NCBI taxonomy): Eukaryota > Viridiplantae > Streptophyta > Magnoliopsida > Solanales > Solanaceae > Lycium > Lycium barbarum. The sequence goes on along the minus strand of NC_083337.1, from coordinate 95,418,347 downwards.
TCTTTTATCATATGCGTATACGTGTGTCATGTACATACATCAGCGTCTATAGCGCTCTGGTTCTTTTATCATATACATATACTTATAACATGCATACAACACGCTCGAGAGTCCAAGAAAACCATGTCCAGGTCGGAGTGACGTAAGGTCGGTAGCCTCCGATTACATTATGAAATAATCATGATCGTTATGTCTCACCTTGAAGGAATTAGTATTATGAGGCGAGACTAACAATGAAGAATAGCATTAAGAGAGATCATGGGACAAGATCGTAAAACTCATAAAACATTACTTCGTGCACCCTAGGGTCTTTGGAAAATAGAGTCATGTCGAAGGAATAGAGTTGGACTCAAGAACTAGTCCATCATTCTTGTATTCATACTGAATCCTTCACTTAAGGCTTTTAGACATGCAATTATTCTCGTCGTTCTCGTCATAGACATATTCTCTTTCTTACATCGTCATTATCATTATCGTCGTAGGATTATTCTCATTAGAATAGCTACATTACTGGTCATTAGATAAGCGGTATAAGGATCAAAGGTTTCCTTTAGGTTCTACTTCAAAATAGGTCAACCGGAACAATAAATAAATAAAATCTGGGTTCCATGGGCCCACCTCGGGTCAAATGAGGAGGCATATCAAATTCACGTTCGTTACATTTCATGACGTCTCCTGGGAGGGTTATAGGGTAGTCGGGACCTCTCTATGCGAGCTCTAGATATTTAGGAAGTCTTTCTAACATTTTGCAAAATTTAGTTCAATTCTATTGAACGAAACGTGGAAAACTTTGGGTGCGGATTCCGGAGAACGGAGTTGTCCCCGCGGCTCGTATCCGACTTATTACATCTAAGACATGCCATAGAAAGAAGAGTAAACCTTACATACCTCTTTCCGCTCCTTATGCTATTCCAAATTCAAGTTGCAAATTGTTATGTCCCGTGTTTTGTAAAAGTGGAAATCGAGAAATAATTAAGATTTGTACCTTAGGAGGAAATATTTTGATTTCGGTGAATATGGCTATGTTGGTTATGGAATCATTAATGTCAAGCCATCGGGGAAGGCCGAGGGTAAATTTGGAATTTCGGAAATTAGTTTCGGGAATTACAAAACGGGACGTTTTATGAATTGGGCCAAGAAAAATTTGAACATAAAAGTGAAGCCCAAAGTGTGAAGTGGCCGGCCCCTTTGGCAAGGCCCAAGACCATTTTAATGGTCATGTGAGTGGCATGTGCCTTAGTCAAGATATATATCAATGATCCTTAGAATTATCTAGACCAAAAATCAAACAAACTCAACTTGGAACCTAAACCACTATTCGGCCGAACCCCTTAGGGGAAGAAAGAAAAATTTTGCTAGCCCTTGTTGTGGTCCAAAATTCTTGTTGTTCTTGTATTTGTGAAGTACTCAAGACGCTCTCCGACGGGGTACAACTAGTTTGACGAAAGGGCGACGTTTGCGGCGAATCGGAATCTTAAGATCAAGGTAAGATTTCTATGTTTTTATGTTATGAAATGGATATATATGTGTTAGTGATTGGATTAGCATGAAGATTTTGGAATGGTGTTGTGTTTGTGCATGGCGGGTGTGTGTAGGAAGGGTGTGTTTGGCCGTGAGTTCATGAGGTGCAAGGCATAGGAATTTTATCTTGTTTAGTTTGAATAATGTGTTGTTCTGATCTTTATGTCGTAAAGGATTGATTAAAGAATTGAGTTGGCGTTAGAAAATGATTTCGGACGTTATCGGAAAGTGTATAACTTGGGTATATTTGTGTATATCATAGTATATTTATGATACTAAAGACTTTAAATATGATTTATGGTTGATGATAATGAATTCGGAATGAAACGACGCAAGTTAGAATGTTCGTCGTGACTTTTGGTGTTTTGAATGAAATAGGGAAAGTAATGGATTTTGAGAAACTTTGTATATGGTTTGGAACTTGTATGTTATGTGGTGGAATAATCTTGAATGAATGAATACACTAATGTGGAAATAGATTTGGAATTTTGAAGTTTGAATTTAGAATTACCAACTTATGTAATAAGGTGAAATTTTGAAGCTAGTGCGGTTTGATTGTGGTTTGTATTGTGTAATGATGTTTGGGATTGTTGTTGTTGTTGTATTTTGAGCCGAGCCAAGTCTCGGGGATGTTAGATTTATAGGGGAAATGCTGCTGAAATTTCGGTAGCCAAGTATAGCCCCAAAGATGAAAATGCTAACTCTCATGAATAGTAACTGGTAAAAGTGACCATTTGCAGTTTTCGGACGAAACGGGAATCGCGATTTGACGAGCGTGAGGCGCCAACCAGGTATGTAAAGCCTACCTATCCTTCTTTTGGCATGTCCTAGTCATACTAGGTTAATATCGGAATCTCGGGGGTAACTCTGCTCTTGGAAATTTAGGTTCAAGTTTGGGTACTATTCATCCAGCGCAATTGAACCCTTTTGTGGCATTTGGTCAAAGGAATGTTCGAATCGTCATAACTTTTGTGGTTGTGTCCGAAACCCTCCGAAACTTTCGTAGATGGCTCTAGGGAGCCTAAGGTCTGTGATTTGCGTCCGCCGCCTCAATTTGACTCGAGGTGGGCCCACGAGCCCCGAGGCTCCCCTTATTCGGTTTGTTTGGTTCGTTTGCGTCCGCTATGACCAGTGATCGTTTGTTTATGACTCAATGGTGCGTTTGAAACTTCCTATGCCGTTAGTGGACGTTTTGTACTTTGAATAATGTGAGATTTTCGGAAAATGACCTATAAACAACTTTTTCTAAAGATTTGGCAGTTTGGAACTTCGTAACTTTTATACACAAATTTTGTTCAATCTGATTCCTACTCCGAGCCTTCTGGCGTCAGTATATACCTATACGTAAACTATATGTTGAGTCCGACAAATTATTTTTGATATGCATATGGTTTCTGCACTACTCTGTTCGTGAGGTCTGCTATGACTTCGTTCGTCGGTACCCGGGCCGACTTTGTGATCGTGCGCGCTAAAATATATTCGGGAGTTATGATGTGTTACGGTTTCCGAGGCCTCGCCATAGGGCCGGTTACCGCTTATGGAGTTATGATGTGATATGGCATTTGATATGTCCTGATGATATGATGTGTGTGTGATATGATGTGTCTGGAGACTGTACGGAGATTTGAAAACTTCTGGAGTTATGATGTGTTGTGGCACCAGCGTCGGGGGGGTGACCACGTTCCTAAACCCTATACATGATTTGATTTGCATTTGTACGTTCGCCTCCCGCGCAGATTTGCTTTGTTTACGATGTTGGTGTGTTTGTTCTTTCTGACTCCAGCTGTGTTTGTGATTTCTGTACCTTCTGCTTTACATACTCAGTACTTCTCCCGTACTGACCCCCGTTTCTTCGGGGGCTGTGTTTCATGCCCGCAGGTACAGAAGCTCGTTTGGGTGGTCCTCCAGTCTAGGCTACTCATTCTGCTGTGTTGGAGAGCTCCCCTTTGATTCGGAGCCTAGCCATTGGTACATATCTTTTGTTGTGTCTGTATCCTGTATATTTGGATGAGTGGGTACGGCGGGGCCCTGTCCCGTCATATGTTCTCATGTTCTGTTTTGTCTAGAGGCCTGTAGTCAGATTTGTGGGTCGTGGGTCCGGTGTGTTTGCATGTGAGTCTGTTTTGCGATCTTAAGCGGCCCGTACGCTACTATGGCCAAGTCGGCCTCTGAGTTTGTATGTGTGTGTATGCATTTGGGGGCGATGTACATTCCGCCACCCCTCTGATGTGTGTGTGTGAAATTTGGCGATGTATATTCCGCCTCCTTTCTGATTTGTGATTTGTCTGATCTGTACGGGCGACTGCTTAGGATATGTGTTCGGTAGTTGTCTGATTACGATGTTGAGTTCGAATAACGTACGTTGAGTTTGGTCGAGTCTGATTACGATGATCTGGGTGTGAGTTCGTTTGGGGTGTCCCGGAAGGGCACCAGTCGCGGCCCACGGGGCTGGGTCGTGACAAAAGTGGTATCAGAGCGGTTTGTCCTCGGAATGTCTACAGGCCGTGTCTAGTAGAGTCTTGTTTATCGATGTGTTGTGCACCACATCTATAAACAGGAAGCTACAGGACATCTAGGATGTTTTGTTACCCTTTCTTTGGAATCTTAGATCGTGCGATAGAGCTGTGCTATTAGGGTTATTCTGATCTGACCCGTTGTTGTGTTTGCAGTAATGCCTCCGAAGAAGGCAACGGTGGCCCAGAAGGGCAAGGCGAAGGTGGGAGAGACCAGTCAGGCAGAACGAGCTACTCGGGCTCGTGTCTATGATTTGCCTGAGGTTGCACCTCATTCTGAGGGGTCTGCTACACCCCCATTAGTACAGCCTGGAGCGGGACCTTCAGCAGCTCCAGAGGTCCGTGTACCCGCTCCTGAGACTCCAGCTCCTCAGCCAGGGGCGGAGGATAGGACCCTGAGGGAGGCTGTACAGTTGTTGACCACGATTGTGGCCGGACAGGCTCGCAGGCGCGGGCGGAGGGACGATGAGGATGAAGACAGGCGGGAAAGCCTGAGGGTTCGGGAGTTCTTGTTATGCGGCCCTCCAGAGTTTTTCGGGTCTAAGCCCGATGAGGACCCCCATGACTTCATTCGGGGGATGCGGCGTGCATTAGACTTGGTCAGGGCGTCAGAGACCGAGTCGGTTGAGCTAGCTTCGCATAGACTTCGGTATGTTGCCGCGCATTGGTATGAGACTTGGGAGCTATCCCGGGGTGAAGGTGCTCCTCCAGCTATGTGGGATCAGTTTGTGACTGCTTTCACCCGCCACTTTCTGCCCCCAGAGTTACGACGGGAGCGAGCTGATCGGTTTTTGCATCTGCAGCAGAGGGGTCGGAGCGTCCGTGAATATAATTTGGAGTTTGATTCCCTGGCCCGAAATGCCCCTGCCGTGGTGGCAGATATGACAGATCAGATGCATAGATATGTTATGGGGTTGGATCGTTACCTGATTGACGGCTGTATGGCGGTGTCATTGCAGACAGATATGGATATTGCCCGTCTACAGGCCTACGCCCAGGGGATGGAGAACCGGCACCGAGCAGATCGGCCCAGCAGAGAGTATGAAGGGAGACGGCCCAAGAGGGCCAGATCAGCGGGGCATTTTGGAGATTCTCGGGGCGGGCAACCTCAGTATCAGTCCAGTGGGTACTTTCCTCCGTCAGGCCGGGACACACAGTCTGCTAGTAAGAGATTTGATGGCGCAGGACCGTCCAGGGCAGACCAGAGTTCCAGAGCCCCAGGTCCTCAGGCGAGCAGGGGTCCCAGTCAGATTAGGCCACCTATGCCCCCGTGTTCATATTGTGGAAGATCGCACCCAGGTGAGTGCTTCAGGGTCACAGGGGCCTGTTTTGCTTGTGGCCGCCAGGGCCATATCATGCGGGATTGTCCGTGGGCAGGCGGTTCCGGTAGCGCAGCACCACCGATGAGATCCGTTGCTGGTTCGTCAACTACCCCTTCGGCCACGCGCTCTACGGGGCGAGGTATGCCAGCACCAGCGGGCCGCGGTAGAGGCCGTGGTGGGGGTTCAGATTCTAGCGGTCCCTCGAACCGCATCTACGCTTTGACTGGTCGGCGGGACCCAGAGGCACCCCCAGACACAGACCCAGGTATACTACTAACCCTTTTGTTTAATGAATATGTGCAATGGTAGGTTTGTACCTCAGTATTGTGCGATATTCTTTTTGTGTGTGTCAGTAAAGGTAGGGTAAGAATCCGAATTAATGAAAATATCCGAGGCAGTTATCTGTACATGTGGGAGGAAAATATATGGGATTTGGAAGGCTAGAACGATAGACCACACAACCAGAAAAGCAAACGACCTCTTTGGGTCAGAGTGGGGCCCGCTACGAAAAATTTCCGAAAAATTTGCTAAGACCCCGTTTGGCCTAAAGTTACGTGACAAAGGTCGTACGGGGCAATTGGCGAAATTATATCAGCCCTAACGCGTCAAAATGTGTAAAAGTTTCAGGGTTAAGCGTGCTCAAGCCAGAGCAATTCTTGGATGGGTGACCCCCTGGGAAGTAATGCAAAGTTTTTCATAAGTGTAAGTATGATTAATGTAAATGGGAATTTGAGGTAACCAAAAGATAATAGAATGTGTGTGGAGTAATTAGTGCCCTTACAGGAGTCGCGCGGAGCTAGGCGGACTAAATGGGTACAACACCGCTTGGGAAATTGAACGAATTTGAATAATAGCCAGAGATGTTCGCCTGTAAGATATGAGTAAATGTGTGTATGTGTATGTGTATGTGTATGCGTGTGTGTATGATTTTCGTTTGGTGCCCATATGGATTAAGAGCCGAGCCCCGGCAACTAGTGTTGCGATAGATGAAAGGTAAGCAGTGTGAATAAATAGAATCTTTGAAAGAGTCGGTACGTGAGACGCAAGGTAATTTGTGTGACAACTTGGCGAATAAATTTACCAATAAAGAGAAATTCCCATGAAGCATTGGAGCCTTAATATGAACGATTCGATTCTAAATTGACATTCTATCTGTGGTGCTTCTGCACTTCCGATTCCGATGAGGCTCTGCCTAGTACGCCTCTATATCTCTGAGTTCGACTATGTTCCCGTTTGATGAATCTTTGTGTATTTGATCCTGAATACGTTTCTGTCTGGCATACCTCTGTATGTCTGACTCTGGGTATAAGTCCGTCTGATATGCTTCTGCGCGTTTGATTTTGACCGCGCGTGTGTTTGATACATTTCGGTTTGTCTGATCACGACTCTGTATGAGATAATTCTGTACGTTTGATTCTGATTTCGAATCTGTTCGATATGATTCCGTACGTCTGACCTCGATTATGAATTTGTCTGGTGTATCTTCGTGTGTTTGATTCTGCTTACAAATTCGTCCGATACGCCTTTGTACGTCTAACTCCGATCCCAGATTTGTTTGACACATTTCAGTCTATCTGATATACTTCTATACCTTTGATGTTGACTATGAATCCGTCCGATATGCTTATGCGCGTCCGACTTTAGTTCTGAATCTGTTTGGCATGAAGTGTCTGATATGAAGTAAAGTGAGATTACGACGATGCGGTAAGGAAACTCAGGAGTGTGACAAGAAAATGATATTGACTATGATGTCTGGAAAGCGTTCGTCCATTACAAGAATATAGCGTGTGGTGCGGTGATTACGTAGGGTATGAGAAAAGGGATCATGAAGGCATTTGAATCGGTGATGTGAAAAATTTGCCCCCTAAAGTTGGTAAAGAAGCCGTGTCGGAAAATCCACGAAAGGCAACCATGAAGAGGACCCTCCCGAAGTAGCATGGCGCCCCATAAGGTCGATTCAACATTCGAGGACGAATGTTCTTAAGGGAGGAGAATGTTATGTCCCGTGTTTTGTAAAAGTGGAAATCGAGAAATAATTAAGATTTGTGCCTTAGGAGGAAATATTTTGATTTCGGTGAATATGGCTATGTTGGTTATGGAATCATTAATGTCAAGCCATCGGGGAAGGCCGAGGGTAAATTTGGAATTTCGGAAATTAGTTTCGGGAATTACAAAACGGGACGTTTTATGAATTGGGCCAAGAAAAATTTGAACATAAAAGTGAAGCCCAAAGTGTGAAGTGGCCGGCCCCTTTGGCAAGGCCCAAGACCATTTTAATGGTCATGTGAGTGGCATGTGCCTTAGTCAAGATATATATCAATGATCCTTAGAATTATCTAGACCAAAAATCAAACAAACTCAACTTGGAACCTAAACCACTATTCGGCCGAACCCCTTAGGGGAAGAAAGAAAAATTTTGCTAGCCCTTGTTGTGGTCCAAAATTCTTGTTGTTCTTGTATTTGTGAAGTACTCAAGACGCTCTCCGACGGGGTACAACTAGTTTGACGAAAGGGCGACGTTTGCGGCGAATCGGAATCTTAAGATCAAGGTAAGATTTCTATGTTTTTATGTTATGAAATGGATATATATGTGTTAGTGATTGGATTAGCATGAAGATTTTAGAATGGTGTTGTGTTTGTGCATGGCGGGTGTGTGTAGGAAGGGTGTGTTTGGCCGTGAGTTCATGAGGTGCAAGGCATAGGAATTTTATCTTGTTTAGTTTGAATAATGTGTTGTTCTGATCTTTATGTCGTAAAGGATTGATTAAAGAATTGAGTTGGCGTTAGAAAATGATTTCGGACGTTATCGGAAAGTGTATAACTTGGGTATATTTGTGTATATCATAGTATATTTATGATACTAAAGACTTTAAATATGATTTATGGTTGATGATAATGAATTCGGAATGAAACGACGCAAGTTAGAATGTTCGTCGTGACTTTTGGTGTTTTGAATGAAATAGGGAAAGTAATGGATTTTGAGAAACTTTGTATATGGTTTGGAACTTGTATGTTATGTGGTGGAATAATCTTGAATGAATGAATACACTAATGTGGAAATAGATTTGGAATTTTGAAGTTTGAATTTAGAATTACCAACTTATGTAATAAGGTGAAATTTTGAAGCTAGTGCGGTTTGATTGTGGTTTGTATTGTGTAATGATGTTTGGGATTGTTGTTGTTGTTGTATTTTGAGCCGAGCCAAGTCTCGGGGATGTTAGATTTATAGGGGAAATGCTGCCGAAATTTCGGTAGCCAAGTATAGCCCCAAAGATGAAAATGCTAACTCTCATGAATAGTAACTGGTAAAAGTGACCATTTGCAGTTTTCGGACGAAACGGGAATCGCGATTTGACGAGCGTGAGGCGCCAACCAGGTATGTAAAGCCTACCTATCCTTCTTTTGGCATGTCCTAGTCATACTAGGTTAATATCGGAATCTCGGGGGTAACTCTGCTCTTGGAAATTTAGGTTCAAGTTTGGGTACTATTCATCCAGCGCAATTGAACCCTTTTGTGGCATTTGGTCAAAGGAATGTTCGAATCGTCATAACTTTTGTGGTTGTGTCCGAAACCCTCCGAAACTTTCGTAGATGGCTCTAGGGAGCCTAATGTCTGTGATTTGCGTCCGCCGCCTCAATTTGACTCGAGGTGGGCCCACGAGCCCCGAGGCTCCCCTTATTCGGTTTGTTTGGTTCGTTTGCGTCCGCTATGACCAGTGATCGTTTGTTTATGACTCAATGGTGCGTTTGAAACTTCCTATGCCGTTAGTGGACGTTTTGTACTTTGAATAATGTGAGCTTTTCGGAAAATGACCTATAAACAACTTTTTCTAAAGATTTGGCAGTTTGGAACTTCGTAACTTTTATACACAAATTTTGTTCAATCTGATTCCTACTCCGAGCCTTCTGGCGTCAGTATATACCTATACGTAAACTATATGTTGAGTCCGACAAATTATTTTTGATATGCATATGGTTTCTGCACTACTCTGTTCGTGCGGTCTGCTATGACTTCGTTCGTCGGTACCCGGGCCGACTTTGTGATCGTGCGCGCTAAAATATATTCGGGAGTTATGATGTGTTACGGTTTCCGAGGCCTCGCCATAGGGCCGGTTACCGCTTATGGAGTTATGATGTGATATGGCATTTGATATGTCCTGATGATATGATGTGTGTGTGATATGATGTGTCTGGAGACTGTACGGAGATTTGAAAACTTCTGGAGTTATGATGTGTTGTGGCACCAGCGTCGGGGGGGTGACCACGTTCCTAAACCCTATACATGATTTGATTTGCATTTGTACGTTCGCCTCCCGCGCAGATTTGCTTTGTTTACGATGTTGGTGTGTTTGTTCTTTCTGACTCCAGCTGTGTTTGTGATTTCTGTACCTTCTGCTTTACATACTCAGTACTTCTCCCGTACTGACCCCCGTTTCTTCGGGGGCTGTGTTTCATGCCCGCAAGTACAGAAGCTCGTTTGGGTGGTCCTCCAGTCTAGGCTACTCATTCTGCTGTGTTGGAGAGCTCCCCTTTGATTCGGAGCCTAGCCATTGGTACATATCTTTTGTTGTGTCTGTATCCTGTATATTTGGATGAGTGGGTACGGCGGGGCCCTGTCCCGTCATATGTTCTCATGTTCTGTTTTGTCTAGAGGCCTGTAGTCAGATTTGTGGGTCGTGTGTCCGGTGTGTTTGCATGTGAGTCTGTTTTGCGATCTTAAGCGGCCCGTACGCTACTATGGCCAAGTCGGCCTCTGAGTTTGTATGTGTGTGTATGCATTTGGGGGCGATGTACATTCCGCCACCCCTCTGATGTATGTGTGTGAAATTTGGCGATGTATATTCCGCCTCCTTTCTGATTTGTGATTTGTCTGATCTGTACGGGCGACTGCTTAGGATAAGTGTTCGGTAGTTGTCTGATTACGATGTTGAGTTCGAATAACGTACGTTGAGTTTGGTCGAGTCTGATTACGATGATCTGGGTGTGAGTTCGTTTGGGGTGTCCCGGAAGGGCACCAGTCGCGGCCCACGGGGCTGGGTCGTGACACAAATCCGCCAAAATCTACAAATTGGTCATATTTACCAAACTTTGGTTAGAGCATTTAGAATTGGAATCTTAAGATAATACTTGGCTACCGAAATTTCGGCAGCACTTCCCCTATAAATACACCATTCCCAAAATTCAACTTAACCAATTTTTAATCAACAACAATCCAGGATTTCAACCCGGCCAAACTATCAACATAATGTCAACAACCATACTAACAATTTCCATATTCAACCCAAGAAACATCATAACAACTCAATCAATATACTACTTTCTTCAAAACCTTCCAACTCCAATAAAACAATAACAACCTAATAATATATATATATATTCCAACGACACCATACCAATATCATTGTCTTTCATACATGCAAGAAAATCACATTCAATATACATAAACTTCTAAATAAGTCTCCAACTTCTACAACTCCACTAAGGTCATTAAGCATTCATTAACAACAAAGGATCCACAACACAACAACAACCAAAACACTAAATAAAACTTGCTCACCATTCCTCTACAATTTAGCAAATATACACGGCTAAACATTATGTATACACGGCCACATATACACACCACACACTCACGGCCACAACATGTTTTCCACACTTCAATGGATTTCATCAACCTTTACATACTACAACATACATAATCACCTATAACACATAAAGATAAGTTGATTCTTACCTTTCTTCTTGACTCCCCACTTGACTAGAATTGTAACTTGCAAGAATATGAAATCTTCTTGTTCCAATGAACACTCCACCTTGTTAAGGGCCCTCCAATTAGTAGAGAACAATTTTTGAAGGAATATTTGTAAATTTTCTTGCTGGTTTTTTGCTCTTGGCCGAAATGGCCTTCAGGTTTCTCCTCCTTTTCTCTTGTTTTTGTTTCTTGAACTTTCTAGAGAAATTAGGTGAATAAGATGACTTATAAGTCATCTTTTGGGTTATCAATTTTACCCTCATATGGGCTTGGCCCATCAAGAAAGAGGTTAGATGGCCAACCTTGGCCCAAAGTGCTCTAGCCCATTTGATTTGGCACTTCATGACAAATTTTAATTTTTCAAATTTCCAATTTTATCCTTCGTCTTCCTCCGTATATCCACGAGTCATATTGCAAATTTCCCTTTATGCCCTTGACCTTCCTCATTATTTCCACTTCTAAATTTTTCATAAGCAACTCATATGCCAAACAAAATAAAATATGGCCTTGCTTGTTGTCTTCCCGCAATTGTCTTGAATTATCCGATTGCACAAAATGCGGGATATAACATTGATCTCCGCTATTAGGAAGGGAACAATTGGTATCTGACGTACTTGTTAGAATGAGGTTAAAATTTGTACATGAGTGGATTTCATACTCAATCATGAGAGGATAAGTTGGACTTTGACGTGATAATATGCTAGTGGTTTGTAGGGTCTTTCAGGAAGGTGGTAATCAGCTTTAGATAGGAAAGCAGGGTTACTTGTGGCGGTGGTCCTGGCCCTGGTCTTTTAGTAAGGGATATGTTCACCAGTTTGTCGTGTTTAGAAGAATGATAAGAAGATCATAGGATCAAGTGCTAGCTGATTTGAGAGTTAGGTTGCAGTCATACATGGCAAAATAGACATAAGGGTTCAGTATTAAGCTGGTACGTTTGGTTATGCTGTGGGCCAGTGGGAGCTGGTGCTTGATTAATAAGAATGACTCTGGTGTCGTACAAGTGTGAGGTATTAGTATTCACGGAGCTATTGGATGTTGCTTCTAGCATAGGATTGGAGTTGAGAGCTTATACCTGCTGTGTTAGTTTCGGTTAGTTCTTGTTATTACTTATGTTGCTGCTCGGTTGAGTTGATCGAATAAAAGGGATAATCACGCGAATGGTTAGAAGTTTTCTGCTTCGACAGTTAGGACGTTCGAATTGGTAAATCGATGATGAGGTATGAATAAATTGGAGTTATAGAGAATATTTCGGATTCGGAGATTATTCGATTTTAGAGTTGAATGCGTTGAAGGAACTCTAATGTGTAGAGTGTGTGGTATGCTTCTATCTACAAGAATGACCCGGCTAGTTTGCAGGACTTGTGATTATACGGTATTCCATTGAGTGGGTTCGAGAAATGGTTACGATAACGATGATCGTGATTTGATTAAGAATTGGGAAATTGAAGAGTCAAGAAAAGGTATAGTTGATCGAGAGTTGGTAAGAATGAGATACATCTTCGGGATTACTTGGGTCAGTACGGTTTTCATTGTTGTCTTCTTGCACATTCCAGTTAAGGTGTGATAGTGAGAACGCTTAAAGAAGTGAGGCTAAGGAAAAGGACTAGGTGATATAATGGAGTAAGTGAAATGATAAGATTCTGTGAGGTTTCGTGTTCGTCGACTAGTAAGGAGCAGAATCTCAGGTAACTGACAAGTTAAGGTTTATAGGAAGTAGCTTGTGCAGTACACCGTTAGATAGTTTCGTAACACTCTACAGTGGCTGAGTTAGTGTGGTTTTAAGAAAAAGGATTTGTGAGAACTCCTATTATGTGAGGGCTAGAGTTATATTCTTGATATGGGACTATATTCGTGGTAAGTGTTTTATTTTACAAGTAATATTAACTGGATATCTTGGATGAATACCTTGGATATTAAGGACTTGGAGATAATTGTGCTCGGTTGGCGCAAGAGGTTGTGAACTTGATGCTTTCGGAAATGTTATGAGCATATCGAGGTATCATAATGTGAGGTTCAATGGTTAAAGGGTTATTACATGAGGCTATAGGTTTTTGCATAAAAATGTTTAGGGTTGTATCAGATTTGCGTATCGGGTAAATATTGAGAAACTCTAAGGTTGCATTCATAAGGTATAGTTCTTCGTACTCAGTTGACAACTAGGATATGATTTAGCTTTGCAGTCGAGAGTGACAGACATGATTTATTATGGGTGAGGAAAAGATTGGAATTGGGCGCCTTCAATGCATGGTGGGACCGTGATTGGTTTTGAAATTTTGGGGTCAGCTTGAGTGGTTATTGATAGTATTCAGGGGTTGTGAACTGATTCTGGATCGGTATTGTTTGATTAGAACTTGACAGACTATATTCATATCTCCAGAAGGACTTATGGGGTCCCAGTAAATCACCTCTACGGATTTGATGAATTTCAGCTCAGATTTGAGGTATGGCAGGTTTATCAAGCTTATCCAGCGTTTGCGAGTAGACTTGATGATATTTTACTGGGTCAAGTATTCAGACAGTTATAACGGTTTTACGTTGGGGCTTGATAGTGATTTGAGGAGGTGTTAGGGTTGTGAGAGGTCTTTAAAGTGATCAGATGGTTTCCTATGGACTTGGCTCGGTGAGGTATTCAGTGGGTATGTAAACAAGTATGGTGATTTGAAGATTTAAGAAGACTTAGAACTATCCAAGTCGATTGTGAGTAAGATCAGTTTGATGGAATTGCGTAGAGTGCTCCAATACAACAAGAAATCTTTTCTGGAAAGAGTAAGTCATGGCTTCTGGCATATGATTATGTGTTTCTAAGATGTATCGTGATTAGAGGCAGCATTATTGGAGGGTTAGGATGAAGAGAGATAGTGTAGATTTTGTGGCTAAGTGTGGGAATTGCCAGCAAGTCAAGTATGAGCATCAGACACCTGGTGGTGTACTTCAAAGGATGCCCATTCCCAAGTGGAAGTGGGAGAGGATTGTAATATACTTTGTTGTGGGTTTTACGAAGACCTTGGGCAAGTTTGATTTCATTTGGGTTATTGTTGATCGGTTAACTCAGTCTGCTCATTTCATTTCGGTTCAGGTTATTTATATTGCGGAGAAGTTGGCCAGGACCTATATTCGTGAGATTGTCCGATTGCATGGGGTTCCTATTTCTATCATCTCAGATCGAGGTCCTCAGTTCACTTCCCACTTCTGGAGGACTGTGCAGAAGTAGTTGGGTACTTAATTGGACTTGAGCACAACTTTCCATCCCCAGATTGATGGTCAATCTGAGAGGACCATCCAGGTGCTCAAAGATTTGCTGAGAGCAAGCGTCATTGATTTTGGTGGTCATTTGGACCAATTTTTTCCTTTAGCGGAGTTTGTGTACAACAATAGTTACCATTCCAGCATTGATATGGCACCTTTTGAGGCCTTTTATGGTAGGAGGTGTAGTTCTCCTGTTGGTTGGTTTGATCCCTTTGAGGTTCGCCATAGGGCACTGAATTATTAAGAGAATAGTCAGAAGATGTATGCGGACCGGAAGGTTCGAGACTTAGAGTTTATGGAGGGTGAGTACGTTCTTCTGAAGATTTCACCCATGAAGGGTGTTATGAGGTTTAGGAAGAGGGGAAAGTTGAGCCCGAGGTACCTTGGCCTATTTGATGTTCTCTGTATAGTTGGTGACGTTGCCTATGAGTTGGCCTTGCCACCAGGCCTGCCCAGTGTTGATTCGGTCTTTCATGTGTTTATATTGAAGAAGTACCATTCTGATGGTACCTACATTGTCTGTTTGGATTCAGTGTTGCTTGATGAGAATCCAACCTATAAGGAGGAGCCGATAGCGATCTTGGATAGGCAGGTTTGGAAGTTGAGATCTAAGGAGATTGCTTCTGTGAAGGTTTAATGGAAGCATCGTCGTATTGAGAAGGCTACTTGGGAGACCAAGTCTAATATGCGCGAGAAATATCCTAGTTGGTCATTGAATCAGGTATTTTTTTCCCCGTTCCACTTCCTTGTAGCTCGAAGATGAGCGATAGTTTAATTGGTATCTGATGCAACGACCCGTTCGGCCGTTACAGTACGTTTGACCTTGTTGACCTTTTTCGGAGCTTCATTAGCTTACATTAGACTTGTGGGGAAGGGTGATATGTTTTTCGAGGTCATTGGGTGAATATTAGATTGATTTTTATGATAATAAGCCTTAAAACAAAAAATGTTTGACCCAAAGTTGAGTTTGGGTAAACGGACCTTCTTTGAAAATTCGTCGATTCCGAGGGGCCTGGATGGTCGTTTGTGACTAGCGGGTATGTTTGTCTTGTTTCCCAATGCATTAGAATGCGTTTTGAGACATGGGTTGGAAAGTTTATTTTGGGGTATTGGGGGTTGACTTGGTCAACGAGACCCTCGTTCGAAAATTCGAGGCCACAGGTAAGTTTGTAGTGCGTTTTTATATGTGTTTGCATATTTGTGTTGTATATGTGGGGCCTCGGGTGATAGTAGGATTGGTATATCCCGCGTTTTTGCGCATTTGGAAAAGTTGAAATAATCTTGACTTGTAGGAAATAAGGCTATGTTTTTATTTTATTTAACATATGTGTGATATTCGGGAAAAATATTGATGCGGAAATTCGGAGGATGGCTAAGGGCAAAATTAGAATTTTGGAAATTAGTTTCGGGAATTACAAAAAAAAGATCCATGAATTATTGGGCTCAAAATAAAAGAGAAAATGAGGCCCAATTTTTATAGGGGTGGCCAACAAGCCTTGGCCCAAGCCCATGTCACATGATGATCATGTGACAAATAAATATAAGGGACCATTAGTCATTCCCCATTAGAAAGTTCAAGAAACAAAAAAAAAAAAAAAAAAAAAGAGCAAGAGCAAGAAGAGGGGTTTCGACCCCCTTCAAAAAAAAAAAAAAGACAAAAGAATTTTGAGCTCAAACCTTTAGTCCAAAATTCATCCCTTGTTGAATTAATACTAAGCTCAACGTCCTCTTCCATGTGATACCAATTTGGAAGCAAAAGAGTGTTTCTTTTTCAAAGAAGAGAATTTGAAGAAAAAGGTGAAATTCCTATTCTTTTGTGTTATGGAATAAATATATGTTATGAGGACGAGAATTGGATGAGGATTATGGAGTTGTGATGTGTGTGTGCATAGCCGTGTGTGTGGGTGAAGTAGTATATGGCCGTGAGCCATATTATGGTGAAGGGGAGGTGAAGTGAAGTTCATTTAGTTGGATAGTTGTGTCGTTGTGACATTCATGACGTGAATAAAGGTTTAACGAGTTGAGTTGGCATTGAAATTGGTTATAAGTAGTTATGGGAAATTTTGTGATTTTTTTATATTATTTTTGTATAATTATGGAAGTAAGATTCTAAGTGTGGATTATTGTTGTGGGTTATGAATTTGTAAGTATAAAATGTGTTGTGATGGTTTTGTCGCATTTGTAGAAGTTTTGGATGGAATATGGAATTGTCGGGATTGTTTGAATCCTTGAGTATTGCTTGAAATGTTATTGAATTATGATTGGACAACTCTGAATTGGTAAATGAATATGAGAACGTTTATGTTGGGTTGGAAGTGTGAAGTAAGAATGGAAGAGTTACATTATGTGGAAAGGAAGGGAAAATTATGTTAGAATGCGTTTTGTTGTGATTTTGATGATTGTTGTTGTTGTTGTGGTTGTTGTTGTTGATTATGGCCGAGCTAAGTGTCGGGGACGTTGAATTTATAGAGGGAATGCTGCCGATATTTCGGTAGACAATATGAATTTAAGACTTGAAATTCTAAAAGCGTGAACTCATATTTGGCAACTATGACCAATTGTAGATTCTGGGCGAAGCCGGGATTGAGTTTGGACGAGCGTAAGGCGCAAGTGAGGTATGTAAAGCTGTCCCTTTTCTTCTCTTGGCATGTCCTAGAAGTACTAAGTTTGAGTTTGAACCTCGGGGATCATTCTATTCATAGAAATCCGAGTTTACTTTTAGCACTATTCCATTCAGTGGGATTGAATTAGAAACTTATGCTTTGTTGAAAAGAAACGTTCAAACATTCGTAACTTTTGTAAACATGATCGAATCACCCCTAAGCTTTCATGGTTGATTCCATAAGGTTAAATGTCTGTAAAATTTGTACGCCGCCTCGACTTGGACCGAGGTGGGCCCTCTAGCCCCGAGTCTCCTTCGTTGCCCTAATTGACTTAACTTTGTTCAATATCGGAAAGAGACTTTTGCTTATAACTCTAGCTATTAAAGAATAATGTTTTGATTACTTCATGATATTCTGATTTACATTTTGAACTATGAATACGATTTCAGTAGTACTTTTGTGAGATAAACTCCGTATTGATCAGTTGTCCGGACTAGTTTGCCTAACGGGTTGTCATATGATTATATTCAGTTTCATAAATGTTTTGATATGTAAATTGCATTAGTTTCCGCACTACTCTGCTCGTGCCCATCATTATGACATCGTTCGCCGGTTCCCGGGCCGGTTTTGTGATCGTGCGCACTATGATATATTCGGCAGTATGCTGTGTTACGGTTCCAGACACCTCGCCGTAGGGCCGGGTTTCATTTATGAAGTTATGCTGTGATATGGCTTATGATATGTTGTGATGATGTGTTATGTACGGGGTTGTACGGAGATTTGAAACCTTCTGGAGTTATGCTGTGTTGTGGCACCAGCGTCGGAGTGGTGACCACGTTCCTAAGCCTTATGCATGATTTATGTTTGCATTATGTATATATGTCTTCAGTACAGGTTTTGATATATTGATCCGGTATTTTCTCTCTGTATCCCTTCACTTCAGTTATGGTTTGGATTTCTGTACTTTATGCTTTACATACTCAGTACATCTTTCGTACTGACCCCCTTTCTTCGGGGGGGCTGCGTTTCATGCCCGCAGGTACAGTGGTTCGAGATCCGCCAGTGTAGGCCACACATTATGCTATTATAGAGTGCTCCCTTTTATCTGGAGCCCATATGTTGGTACACATCTTTTGTGACATATATGCTTTTGTATATCTGACTATTTGGGGTACGGCGGGGCCCTGTCCCTTATATGATTCTGTTATGGTTTGTAGAGGTATGTAGTCATATATGTGGGTAATGGGTCATGTGTGTGTTCGTTTGTCTATGATCTACATCTCAATGCGGCCCCGTTTGCTATTATGGCCAAAACGGCCTAATTGTCTGTACGTGTGTCTATATCTGGCGATGTACATTCTGCCAATCTATCAGATTTTGATGCGGCCTAAATGGCCGGTATGTTTGTATATGTGTGTATATATTCGGCGATGTGTATTCCGCCGCCCCTTCTGTTCCGATATGATATTTTTGGTGCGCGTGACCGCTTAAGACAATAGTTATTCTCAGAACTGTTTAAAATGATGAAATTTGAAATTGGCCTATGCTATTATATGATGATTTGGTATGTTTGTCCGTTTGGGTGCCCAAGTAGGGCACCAGTCGCGGCCCGCGGGGCTGGATCGTGACAAAAGTGGTATCAGAGCGGTTTGTCCTCGGAATGTCTACAGGCCGTGTCTCGTAGAGTCTTGTTTATCGGTGTGTTGTGCACCACATCTATAAACAGGAGGCTACAGGACATTTAGGGTGTTACCTTTCTTTGGATCTTAGATCGTGCGGTGGAGCCAGCCGTAGGAAATGAATTCTTTTTCTACTAACCCCTTGATTTCAGCCGAAGGACGGTACCGACAGAAGACAGTAATTTATGGTATAGAAAGCTACACAGTACACAGGTAAGCAATGGTATGAAAGATGTATGTTGGGGAAGTCATTTGAAGTATGATTGAAATATAAAGTTGAAAATCGAAATGGAAAGTAAATAGGAAAATGCCATCGGTGCCGTTTGAGTTATGTATGCGAGGTAAGTCTCTATATATTCATACCTTTACTTGAAATTATTAGCCTTGTGTGGCTATGATACGATATGATACGTACATATATATGTTGGCCTGTGAGGCATTGTTGGTATTTCTGCGTGCAGGTGTTGGGATAGTAAGAAGTACAGAGGAACCTCTGCCCAATTTTTCCAGAATTATAAAAAGGAAAAGAGCCGACGGGCAAAGCACGAAATAATTTGCAAAAAGAAACTGGAATGTACTAGTGCAGGGCAAAAGGAAAAACCTACGGTATGGAATGGGGAATCATGTGAATATCAAATAATTCGATTATCGAGAAGGTAGTTGATAAGATAAAAGCTCACTCGGGAATGGTTATTGACTGCCCAGAGTCGACAGAAATCATATACATATAAACGACGCCGACCGTTAGAGTCCCAGATTGATGACTGGTTATTTCTGAAGGTATCTCCTTTGAAAGGTGTGATGACATTCGGTAAAAAGGGTGAACTTAATCCGCGGTATATCGGGCCGTATCAGATTATTCGGAAGATAGGCGAGGTCGCCTATGAGTTAGACTTACTATCTGATCTGGAGGCAGTGCGTCCGGTACTTTATGTATCCATGCTCCGTAAATATGTTGGTGATCCTTCCGGAATATTCCCAGCGGATAATATTAAGATGATGGAGGAATTGTCTTATGAAGAACAACCTGTAGCTATTATGGATTGTCAGGTGAGGAGATTGCGTACCAGAGACATACCCTCTGTTAAGGTCTTATGGCGAAACAATAATAGAAAAGAAACTCCCCCGAAATGCTTGTGAGAACCTATAAAGCCAATTTAACATTCGAGGACGAATGTTCTAAAGGGGGGGAGAATGTTATATCTCGCGTTTTTGCGCATTTGGAAAAGTTGGAATAATCTTGACTTGTAGGAAATAAGGCTATGTTTTTATTTTATTTAACACATGTGTGATATTCGGTAAAAATATTGATGCGGAAATTCGAAGGATGGCTAAGGGCAAAATTGAAATTTTGGAAATTAGTTTCGGAAATTACAAAAAAAAGATCCATGAATTATTGGGCTCAAAATAAAAGAGAAAATGAGGCCCAATTTTTATAGGGGTGGCCAACAAGCCTTGGCCCAAGCCCATTGTTATATCCCGTATTTCGTACGTTCGGATATCCTAAAGTAGTCGTGACGAAGTAAAGGGAATGACCATTTTCAAAAATTTATTATAATGTATAAGTTGTTGTGAATATTATTTACGAACATTGGTAGTATGGAAATATTGCGAAGGACTAAGGGCAAAATGGGAATTTCACAAAAAATAAATATCAAGAATGTTCTTGAAGGGCCCTTGGCCGTGTGGCATGCCCCTATATGTCCACATTTTTATTAATTAATAAGGGATAATGGTAAATTATAACAACATAAGGGGCAAAGCTTGCCAAAGAAGACATTAGTCTTCTTTGTTAAAATTTCAAGAAAACACTAGAAAAAAAAAAAAGATGACAAATATGTCATCATTGCCACCAAACTAAGAAGAATCTAGAGATGGATAGGTGGCCACATAATATTGGAGGAGACTATATATATATATATAAAAGGAGAGGACTAATTCATCAATTTGGAGAGTTGAAGAAACAAAGAAAAAAGAAGACACTTTGGGAGAAAAACAAAGGGCCAATTTCGGCCAAGCTTGGAGGAAACAAGAACCTTGGAAAAAATTTCTGAAAAATTACTCTCTACTAATTGGAAGGTCCCTAGCAAGGAGAAGAGGTCATTGGAACAAGTAGAACATTTATTGTTGCAAGATCAACATTCTAGCCAAGTGGGAAATTGAAGAAAAAGGGTAAGAACTTAATCTTTTTTTATATGTTATGTATGGTTGTGTATGTTGTGGTGTGTGGGAGTGAATGGAACTCATGAAGATTATGAAAATATGGATGTTGAATAGTTGTCCGTGTATATGTAGTTGTGGCCGTGTGGTCATAGTGTGATTTGGAAGAGAATGGATTAATTCTATGTAGTATGTTAGTTGTTGTTGCAATGTATGGAAAAGGATGGAAATTCATGAAAATAGGGGTGTAGTTGTTGTGGCCGAGAATGTTATTGTGTGGTAAGCTATGATGAATTGATTTCATGTAATATTCTAGTCGATGTCGTTGCGGATTCTATGATATTATATGAAGGATTAAAGGGTTGGAACGAAATGGAAATTGGTTGTAGATTGGTGGAGAAGTTAATGTAATATTAGTATGCTTCTTTATATTTGTATGAATATGATGTTAGCAATGCATGGTTTTAATGTGGGTTATGAATCTAGAATAAAAATGTGTGGTTACACTTTTGTTGATGTTTTCGGGTAGCATTAAATCATTGTGAATATTGTGAATGTTGTCGGACTATGTAGGAAGAGCGCTTAATGTTAGAATGTATTCTTGAATTGATTATTGACGTTATAGCTTGGTTGTTGGTTGGGTTGCTGTTGAATTGGGCCGAGCCATATTCTCGGGGGTGGCATATTTACAGGGGAAATGCTGCCGAAATTTCGGTAGACAAAGTGTTACTTTAAAGAATCAACTTCTAAAGGCTCTAATCAAGTTTTGGTAAACATGACCAATTTGTAGATTTTGGCGGATTTGGAACATGAATTTGGAGTCGCATAAGAAGCAGAAAAGGTATGTAAGGCTTCACCCTTCTTTCTATGGCATGTCTTAGACGGAATATGTTGGATATGAGCCTCGGGAATAACTCTACCCTCCGGAATCCGCGCCTAAAGTTTTCTCTTTTTCAATCAGTAGAATTGAACTAAAAAGTGTGCAAAATGTTGGAAGAATTTCCTAAACCTCTAGAACCCGCATAAATAGGACCCGACTACCCTAAAACCCTCACAAGTAACGCCATGACATGTAACATATGTAAATTTGGTATGCCGCCTCATTTGACCTGAGGTGGGCCCATGGTCCCCGGATTTTCCTTATTGTTCCGTTTGATTTATTTTGAAGCAGAATCCAAAGAAACCCTTGATCCGTATTCCGTTCACCGAATGACAAGTACTGTAACTATGCTAACGAAGATACTCCTATGATGACAATGATAATGATGATGTTGAGAAAGAGAATATGCCTACGATAAGTACGACAAGAATGATTCCATGACTAAGAGTCTTGAGCTAAGAATCCTATGTGAATATGAAAGTGTTATACTAGTTCTTGAACCTCAATTCTATTCCTTAGCTATGCCACTAGTTTCTAAAAGACTTCAAAGCATATTAGTTGGCGGTTATAATGTCCATGATTTCATTCTATGCTCTCTCTTAAGGCTATTTTCCGTTGGTAGTCTCGCCTTAAAATACTCGTTCCTTCAAGGTGAGACAAAGTGACCATGATTATTCCATAATGTAATCGGAGGTGTTATATCCCGTAATTTTGGACATTCGGAAAATTCGAAATGATTTTGGTTTGTAAGAAATAAGGCCATATGTTGATTCTAGCCAATATGTATATGTTGTTCATGAAAAATATTGGTGCGGAAATACGGAGGAAGGCTAAGGGCAAAAATTGGAATTTCGGAAATTAGTTCGGGAATTACAAAAAAATAGGATCCATGAAGTTTTGGGCTTCAAAAAAAAAAGAAAATAATTGAGGCCCAAACCATGTGTTGGCCGGCCATGGCTTTAAAAAAATAGCCCAAGGCCCATAAAAATCTAATTTATGAAATATATAGAGAAAGGCCTTTATTATTTGTCATAAGAGATCAAGAACCTTCAAGAAAGAAAGATTGAGAGAAAAAAAAATAGAGGCCTTCGGCCATAGTGAAGAAAGAAAAAACAAATTCCAAGTTCATCAATCTTGATCCAAAAATCTTGTTCTCCTTAAATTCTTAACAAGTTCAAGACGCTCTACAACGCGGTATAATTAGTTTAGCGAGAGGACTACGTTTGCGGCAAGAGAAAATTGGAAGAAAAAGGTAATAATTCTATTCTCTTATGTTATGGAAGAAATGTGTATGTTATAGTGATTAGTGTTGCATGGAAATTTTGGAATTGAGGTGTGGGTGCGTGGTGTGTGTGAGTGGGTGAAGTGTGTATGGCCGTGAGCCATAGTGACATGGAAATGGTGAATTATATTTTGTTTGGCTTGTTAGTTGTGTCGCTGTGGCGTTTATGATGTAAACAAAGGTTTAACGACTAGAGTTGGTATTGAAAATGGTTGTAGGTTGTTATGGGAAAATTATGTGATTTTTATGTAGTTTTTATATCATTATGAATACAAGAATCAAAAATGCGAATTTTGGTTGTTGGTAATGAATTAGGAAGAAAACAACGCGACTTTGTTGTTTCGTCGCGATTGTAGAAGTCTAGGATGGAATATGGAATTGGCGGGGTTGTTTGAATACTTGAGTATTGTCGGAATGTTCTTAAATTATGTTTGAATAACTTTGAATTAGTGAATGAATATGAGAACGATGATATTGGGTTGGAAGCGTGAAGTTTGAATGGAAATTGTCGCCTTATGTAGAAAGGAAGAACATTGGTGTTAGAACCTAATTGGTTGTGAACTTTGATGTCGTTTGGTATTGTTGGGTTGTTGTTGTTGATATTATGAGCCGAGGTAAGCCTCGGGGGTGTCATAAATATAGGGGAAGTGCTGCCGAAATTTCGGTAGACAAATATAAAATTAAATGAATTCCTAAAAGTCTTGCAATTCCTAATTGGTAACTTTGACCATTTGTAGATTTTGAGCGAAACGGGATTTGATTTTGCGCGAGAATAAGCTGCAAGAAAGGTATGTAAGGCTACCCTATTTCTTCTTTTGGCATGTCCTAGGAAGTCTAGGTCGATACTTGAGCCTCGGGGGCAATTCTATTCATAGAAATCCGAAATTGAATTTGAGTACTATTCATTCAATCTAATTGAACTATAAATCTCACGTTTTGGTCGGAAGGAAATCAAATGTCCGAAACCTTTGTAAATATGATCAAGTCGACTCGAAACTTCCTTGGATGACTCTATAGCCCTTAATGTCCATGATTCCTGTCCGTCGCCTCGACTTGATCCGAGGTGGACCCACTACTCCCGAATCTTCCCCTATTGTTCTATTTGGCTTAATTCCGTACTATAATTAAAGGAAACTCTCGGCTATCGTTCCGATTACTAAATGATAGAAGTATACCTGACATGACCCATTTCACGACATGATCGAGTAACGAAATAAGTATAAAGAATTTGTGTCGGAAAGAATGTTATGAATCATATTGTCCCCAACTTTCGTGAAGCATGTTTTAAAGAAAATTTTGTAAGAATGATAACACGAATGATGGTTTCACCGAAGCATGATATATTACGATACGTACACATGATTTCGAAAGTTTATTTGATTTCAGACATATGAAGTTGGCACGATACCTAAAGACCTATTTGATATATTCCTTAGTTGTTAATAAAGAAAACAAGTGATATAATTAATACCTTGATATGTAGTGGTGTGTGTGCGTATGAATCTAAGTTGTACTTAATTTGCTATATACGTCATCCGAAAGATAGCTGATATGACTAATACTTCGGTTTTGCGAAGATTGACTTCCGAAACATTTATGGAGCGTTCCGTACTTCGAACGCTCGTATCTTTCGTATACTAGTTCCGATCGACCCGAAACTTGTTTCTGGACCTCCAGACATCGATATTGTGTTTGCATATAAGTATGTTTGTATCTCGGGTCTTGATTGTGTGCGTGGTTTCGCACTACTCTGTTCGTGCAAGCGTTGATTTGGATTTCACTGAGCCCGGGCCAGGACATGTTCTCGTGCGTATTTCTCTGCATTATTCACCGCGTCCCTCTCACTTGCGGGCCGGGGCATGTTACGTATGATATGATGACATTATGATATGATGACGGGGTGGTGGCCAGGATGGCACATTCACCGCGTCCCGCAAAAGAGGGCCGGGGCACGTTACATGCATGCACGATACATGACATTGACATACATGAAATATGATTCACCGCGCCCCTCCCTGAGGGCCGGGGTACGTTACTTGCATATATGATACATGACATTGGTATATTTGATATATGATTCACCGCGTCCCTTACCAAGGGTCGGGGCACGATACATGAATATTTGATTTATCATGTTAATATATATGATTCCATTTACCGCGTCCCTCACAAAGGACCGGGGCATGTTATTTGATATATACACATAAGATATACGATCCTGTCATGCACACCCTGAGTTTGGTAGGTCAGTTTTTGGTACACAGGATGATTCACGTATTTATTGTATTTCTTCTGGCCTCCGACATCGGCATATAAATATATATAGATGACTTGTGTGTGGAAGGTAAGCACTCTGGTATTTTGGATAGCAAAATTTCTTTGGTACCGTTGTTCTGGTTATGTTTCTATTTTCTGCATTCCATGCTTTACATACTCAGTACATATTCCGTACTGACCCCCTTTCTTCGGGGGCTGCGCTTCATGCCACGCAGGTACAGATGCTTACTGTGGTGGTCCGCCAGCCTAGGTACACAGTCTGCTTTTGGGAGTGCTCCTTTGTTCCGGAGCCCACCTTTTTTGGTACAGATCCTTCAGTTGTACATATTGTTGTGTTTATGACTATTCTGGGGTACGGCGGGGCCCTGTCTCGCCATATGAT
Organism: Lycium barbarum; assembly: GCF_019175385.1. Classification (NCBI taxonomy): domain Eukaryota; kingdom Viridiplantae; phylum Streptophyta; class Magnoliopsida; order Solanales; family Solanaceae; genus Lycium; species Lycium barbarum. The sequence goes on along the minus strand of NC_083337.1, from coordinate 95,392,730 downwards.
TCTGTTGTCTGTGTTAGAGGCCTGTAGACATGTTTGTGGGTTGGGGTCTTTCTGTACGGATGTGTGTATATGTTGTGTTTGGGCTATCCCATTCGCCGCGGCGGCCGGTCCGCATATGTTTACATGTTGCCTTGTTGGCCGGTGTGGCCTTTGTTGGTATTTTCTGTGTGCAGGGTTATTTTGGATAGTCTGTAACAAAGGAAACTCTACCGAAATTTTTCTGGAAATTACCTAAATTTGGAATATAGCCTTGTCGGCTTCTGCTATATACTTGAATGCGTTTGAAAAAAATTTAGAGATAGCATTTGATAAATGTGTTTGGGTGCCCAGATCGGGCAATAGTCACGGCCTACGGGGTTGGGTCGTGACAGAAGTGGTATCAGAGCGGTTTGTCCTCGGAATGTCTACAGGCCGTGTCTAGTAGAGTCTTGTTTATCGGTGTGTTGTGCACCACATCTATAAACGGGAGGCTACAGGACATTTAGAGTGTTACCGTTCTTTGGATCTTAGATCGTGCCATAGAGCTGTGCTATTAAGGTGATTCTGTTTTGATCGGTCGTTGTGTTTTTCAGTGATGCCTCCGAAGAAAGCTACGGCTGCCCAGAAGGGTAAGGTGATGGTCGGAGAGACCAGTCAGGCGCAGCGAGTTACCCGGGCTCGTGTTCAGGATTTGCCCGAGGTTGTACCCCACTCAGAGGGTTCCGCTACACCACCGGCGGAGCCTGGAGCAGGTCCATCAGCAGCTCCAGGGGCCCGAGTACCCGCACCCGAGCCTCCAGCTCCTCAGCCAGGGGTGGAGGACAGGACACTGAGAGAGGCTGTGCAGTTATTGACCACGTTGGTAGCAGGGCAGGCTCGCAGACGCGGGCGGAGGGATGATGATGATGATGATGACAGGCGTGACAGCCTGAGGGTTCGAGAGTTTCTATTATGTGGCCCTCCAGAGTTTTTCGGGTCTAAGCCCGACGAGGACCCCCATGACTTTATTCGGGGGATGCGGCGCTCACTAGATTTGGTCAGGGCTTCAGAGACTGAGTCTGTTGAGTTGGCCTCGCATAGACTGCGGGATGTTGCTGCTCACTGGTATGAGTCCTGGGAGCTATCCAAGGGTGAGGGTGCTTCCCCAGCTACTTGGGACGAGTTCGTGGCTGCTTTTACCCGCCACTTTTTGCCACCAGAGTTACGGCGGGCGCGGGTTGATCGATTTTTGCATCTGCAGCAGGGGGGTCGGAGTGTTCGTGAGTATAATTTGGAGTTTGATTCTCTGGCCTGGTATGCACCTGCTATAGTAGTAGATATGACTGACCGGATGCACCGGTACGTGATGGGGTTAGACCGCTATTTGATTGATGGCTGCATGGCGGTGGCATTGCAGACAGACATGGATATCGCCCGGCTACAGGCCTATGCTCTAGGTATGGAGGACCGACACAAGGCTGATTATTCTAGTAGGGATCCAGACAGGAGGCCGCCCAAGAGGGCCAGGTCCACGGGATACTCTGGGGAGTTTCGAGGCGGACAACCTCAACAGTATATTAGACAGTCTTCCCAGCCAGCGCAAAGTGCGCCCCCACGGCCTACCGGAGAGAGATTTGATAGTGTCAGATATTCAGGAGCTGGCCAGAGCTCTAGGGCTCCCGATTTGCAGGTAAGTAGAGGGCTCAGCCAGACGAGGTCAGTTATGCCTCAGTGTCCCCAGTGCGGCAGGCGCCATTTGGGAGAGTGTCGTCGCGCCACCGGTGCTTGTTTTACTTGCGACCGTCAAGGCCATGTTATGAGGGAGTGCCCGTATAAGGGAGGTTCAGGTGGTTCAGCCCAGCCACTGGGTCAGTTGCTGGCTCGTCTCTCCCTTCTGTAGCTATGCGCCCCACGGGGCAGGGTGTGCCGATACCAGCAGGCCGCGGCAGAGGTCGTGGCGGAGCTCCCGGTTCCAGCGGTCCTTCAAACCGCTTGTATGCGTTGGCCAGCCGACAGGATCAGGAGGCGCCGCCAGATGCAGATACAGGTATATTATTAACTTTCTTCCGAAATAAATATGTACTGATATATATATTCCCCCCCCCCCCCCCCCCGATTGCTAGTAAAACTGGGATGAGACCCGAATCGATAAAAACCGTCTGTGGTAGTCATATGTACAGACAAAAGTGAATGTTCAAAAAAAAAAAAGAGAAGAAAAGGGGTTAACCTGGTAGTTTCATGATCATGATTAAATGATAAATGATCCTCTCCAGATCGGAGTGGGACCCGCTACGAGAACCTTCCGGAAAGTGTAAGATACCGACCTGCCTTAAAGTGCGTGACAAAGGTTGTGTGAGGTAGTCGACGCGATTATACCAGCGCTAATGCATCAAAATGCACGGAAGTTCCGGGGTTAAGCGTGCTAGGAGCGGAGCAATTTTGGGATGGGTGACCCCCTGGGAAGTACACCAAATTTTTCGTAAATGAAAATATAAAAGGCAGATGTGAAACCAGGTGTAACCTAAAGGAAATAAGAATGAACCAAATGGTTAGAAACCCTAGATAGATAGGGTAGACCAAAGCAGACTTGGTCGGTGAAGAAGAAGGAAACACAGTACAGTTTTGGAATTAGGGTCAGTTTGAGTAAATGTTTGGAAGCGTTTTGTGAGTAAATGGTAATAAATGTATAAGTATGCGTATAACGTTCCGTCTATGGCAGTACCGGTCGGTGGTGTTGCCCAGCAGCCAGTGTAAAGACATATGAAATATATTAGCCGAACGAAAGTTAAGAGACAAGTAAAGGATAGGGTATAGATATTATGAAATGAACTGATACTAATCTCACTACAGTAAGGGTAGAAGATCCCGATGCGATGATACGTGGAAAGGAAGGAAAAGTAAGTAAATGTAAGACAAGGAGATAGCAATTATAATGCTTGAAAGGTTATGAAAGGAGGAAATAAACTTCCCCGAAGTATTACACGACCCCCCCCCCCCCTAAGGTTAATTGAACATTCGAGGACGAATGTTCTAAAGGGGGGGAGGATGTTATATCCCGTAATTTTGGACATTCGGAAAATTCGAAATGATTTTGGTTTGTAAGAAATAAGGCCATATGTTTATTCTAGCCAATATGTATATGTTGTTCATGAAAAATATTGGTGCGGAAATACGGAGGAAGGCTAAGGGCAAAAATTGGAATTTAGGAAATTAGTTCGGGAATTACAAAAAAATAGGATCCATGAAGTTTTGGGCTTCAAAAAAAAAAAAGAAAATAATTGAGGCCCAAACCATGTGTTGGCCGGCCATGGCTTTAAAATAATAGCCCAAGGCCCATAAAAATCTAATTTATGAAATATATAGAGATAGACCTTTATTATTTGTCATAAGAGATCAAGAACCTTCTAGAAAGAAAGATTGAGAGAAAAAAAAATAGAGGCCTTCGGCCACAGTGAAGAAAGAAAAAAAAAATCCAAGTTCATCAATCTTGATCCAAAAATCTTGTTCTCCTTAAATTCTTAACAAGTTCAAGACGCTCTACAACGCGGTATAATTAGTTTAGCGAGAGGACTACGTTTGCGGCAAGAGAAAATTGGAAGAAAAAGGTAATAATTCTATTCTCTTATGTTATGGAAGAAATGTGTATGTTATAGTGATTAGTGTTGCATGGAAATTTTGGAATTGAGGTGTGGGTGCGTGGTGTGTGTGAGTGGGTGAAGTGTGTATGGCCGTGAGCCATAGTGACATGGAAATGGTGAATTATATTTTGTTTGGCTTGTTAGTTGTGTCGCTGTGGCGTTTATGATGTAAACAAAGGTTTAACGACTAGAGTTGGTATTGAAAATGATTGTAGGTTGTTATGGGAAAATTATGTGATTTTTATGTAGTTTTTATATAATTATGAATACAAGAATCAAAAATGCGAATTTTGGTTGTTGGTAATGAATTAGGAAGAAAACAACGCGACTTTGTTGTTTCGTCGCGATTGTAGAAGTCTAGGATGGAATATGGAATTGGCGGGGTTGTTTGAATACTTGAGTATTGTCGGAATGTTCTTAAATTATGTTTGAATAACTTTGAATTAGTGAATGAATATGAGAACGTTGATATTGGGTTGGAAGCGTGAAGTTTGAATGGAAATTGTCGCCTTATGTAGAAAGGAAGAACATTGGTGTTAGAACCTAATTGGTTGTGAACTTTGATGTCGTTTGGTATTGTTGGGTTGTTGTTGTTGATATTATGAGCCGAGCTAAGCCTCGGGGGTGTCATAAATATAGGGGAAGTGCTGCCGAAATTTCGGTAGACAAATATAAAATTAAATGAATTCCTAAAAGTCTTGCAATTCCTAATTGGTAACTTTGACCATTTGTAGATTTTGAGCGAAACGGGATTTGATTTTGCGCGAGCATAAGCTGCAAGAAAGGTATGTAAGGCTACCCTATTTCTTCTTTTGGCAAGTCCTAGGAAGTCTAGGTCGATACTTGAGCCTCGGGGGAAATTCTATTCATAGAAATCTGAAATTGAATTTGAGCACTATTCATTCAATCTAATTGAACTATAAATCTCACGTTTTGGTCGGAAGGAAATCAAATGTCCGAAACTTTTGTAAATATGATCAAGTCGACTCGAAACTTCCTTGGATGACTCTATAGCCCTTAATGTCCATGATTCCTGTCCGTCGCCTCGACCTGATCCGAGGTGGACCCACTACTCCCGAATCTTCCCCTATTGTTCTATTTGGCTTAATTTCGTACTATAATTAAAGGAAACTCTCGGCTATCGTTCCGTACTTCCAACGCTCGTATCTTTCGTATACTAGTTCCGATCGACCCGAAACTTGTTTCTGGACCTCCAGACATCGATATTGTGTTTGCATATAAGTATGTTTGTATCTCGGGTCTTGATTGTGTGTACGTGGTTTCGCACTACTCTGTTCGTGCAAGCGTTGATTTGGATTTCACTGAGCCCGGGCCAGGACTTGTTCTCGTGCGTATTTCTCTGCCTTATTCACCGCGTCCCTCTCACTTGCGGGCCGGGGCATGTTACGTATGATATGACGACATTATGATATGATGACGGGGTGGTGGCCAGGATGGCACATTCACCGCGTCCCGCAAAAGAGGGCCGGGGCACGTTACATGCATGCATGATACATGACATTGACATACATGAAATATGATTCACCGCGCCCCTCCCTGAGGGCCGGGGTACGTTACTTGCATATATGATACATGACATTAGCATATTTGATATATGATTCACCGCGTCCCTTACCAAGGGTCGGGGCACGATACATGAATATTTGATTTATGATGTTAATATATATGATTCCATTTACCGCGTCCCTCACAAAGGACCGGGGCATGTTATTTGATATATACACATAAGATATGCGATCCTGTCATGCACACCCTGAGTTTGGTAGGTAAGTTTTTGGTACACAGGATGATTCACGTATTTATTGTATTTCTTCTGGCCTCCGACATCGGCATATAAATATATATAGATGACTTGTGTTTGGAAGGTAAGCACTCTGGTATTTTGGATAGCAAAATTTCTTTGGTACCGTTGTTCTGGTTATGTTTCTATTTTCTGCATTCCATGCTTTACATACTCAGTACATATTCCGTACTGACCCCCTTTCTTCGGGGGCTGCGCTTCATGCCACGCAGGTACAGATGCTTACTGTGGTGGTCCGCCAGCCTAGGTACACAGTCTGCTTTTGGGAGTGCTCCTTTGTTCCGGAGCCCACCTTTTTTGGTACAGATCCTTCAGTTGTACATATTGTTGTGTTTATGACTATTCTGGGGTACGGCGGGGCCCTGTCTCTCCATATGATTCTGTTGTCTGTGTTAGAGGCCTGTAGACATGTTTGTGGGTTGGGGTCTTTCTGTACGGATGTGTTTATATGTTGTGTTTGCTATCCCATTCGCCGCGGCGGCCGGTCCGCATATGTTTACATGTTGCCTTGTTGGCCGGTGTGGCCTTTGTTGGTATTTTCTGTGTGCAGGGTTATTTTGGATAGTCTGTAACAAAGGAAACTCTGCCGAAATTTTTCTGGAAATTACCTAAATTTGGAATATAGCCTTGTCGGCTTCTGCTATATACTTGAATGCGTTTGAAAGAAATTTAGAGATATCATTTGATAAATGTGTTTGGGTGCCCAGATCGGGCACTAGTCACGCCCTACGGGGTTGGGTCGTGACAGGAGGTCACCGACCTTACGTCACTCCGATGGACACATGACTTTCTTTGGTCTCTCATGCATGCCAATTGTATGACATATGTATATGAATGTGAATATGTATATGTATATGTATATGAGGAAAAGGGGAAGGGCCACTGTTACATCACCACCTGATTCAGCTGGATTTCGTCCCGGACGCGGGATATGGGAGAGCCGGATACGGCGTCTGTATATGTTATATATATTTATATATGATATGTTGGGACACTGTTAGAGAGGGGGGTGGGAGAGCCGATGTACTCGGCGTCTATAAATGTGAATAAAGGATACCGTTTTCTGAAACGTTCTGTTTTCTGTACATGTAAATAAGATGTACTGTTTTCTGAAAAAAAGACGAAGCATGCATGGCATCTGCCTGAAAGGCATTCATATGTACAGGTTACTTCTGTCCCAAGATAAGCTCCATATGTCTATTCCGTTATTATTCATACTGTATATTCCTTTATTATGTCACTATTCATGCCTTACATACTCAGTACATTACTCGTACTGACCCCTCTTCATCGGGGGCTGCGTTCATGCCGCGCAGGTACACTAGCTGAGCCACAGTTATCATAGAAGATGTTCCAGCGGAGTTGGCGGGCTCCACTTGTTCTGGAGTGCTGCCGAGTCAGAGTATATGAGCTATGGTGTTTGTTCAATGTTAGAGACTTTGCAGACAGAGTCATGAGTATAGAGTGTCAGCTTGGAAGACGGCTTCAACCGTCACAATGTTATTACGTTTCATGTCGCGGGTCCCATATGATGATACACATTACTTATGAAAAAAAAATATTGGAGGGCTTACCATGTATTTATTTCTTAATTGATACAAGAGTTTATCTATGTAATAAGAGTCAGCGGGTTCGCTCGGCTCCAGATATAGGGTCGGGTGCCTATCACACCCTAGTAAAGTCGGGGTGTGACAAAGTGGTATCAGAGCAGGTCAGTCTAAGGGGTTGTCTGCAAAGTCGTGTCCGGTAGAGTCCTGTTTATGGGTGTGAAGCCGACCACATTTATAAACAGGAGGCTGCGGGGCATTTAGGAAATGTTGACCTTCTTTCTGTCTTAAATCGTGCGATAGAGCAAAGTCATAGAAAATAAGATTCCTTCTACTAACCGTCGATGTTCGCAGACGCCTAGTGGCGACGAAAGAAGACAAGTGACGAGATGGCAAGTTACAAAGGTAAGCCTGAATAATTGTTCTGTTATCTGAACTAGGAGTACTGGATGGCGGGGATGTGCCATATAGTCGTACGTTCTGTAAGGCATTTATGACATTGGCCGCATACAGATTTTGAATAGTAGGAACGGTAAAGGAGGTCCTGCCAGGACGGGTACGCCCCACAGGAGGAAGCATGGAAAGGAAATACTGTAAATAGGCAATAAGTGAAATGCGTTGGTTCAGAAAGGTTATGGATTTGGATGTGGCGACGAAGGTGGGGTCGCTATCATCGGGAATCTGGAAGTCCAGGACAGGAGGTAGCCATACACACAGGCAGAAGATGAACATCGGGAACCAAAAGGGAAAAATTGTAATTGTGAAAGAAGGACGCGTTATGAAAGTGCCTTGGAGCCTGTGAAGCCTCGACTCGCTCCAAAACATGTAATAAAGGTCATGTGAGGAAACGGACGCGAAAATATCGGCCTTAAGGCACCGGATTTCAGTGAATCTTTTGGGTTAAGCGTGCTCAGGTGGGAGCAATTTCATGATGGGTGACCCCCTGGGAAGTTGGCAAGAAATTCTATAAATTGAGACATAAGGGACAAATGAAAAACTAGGGTAGTCTAAGGAAAACTAGGATATACAGGATGGGTGGAGACCATAGGAAGTCGCGCAGGACGAGGCAGACTAGCTCGGTAAAGAGACAGAAAATGCATCATAGCTCTGGAATTAAGCTAGGCTTGAACAGCGTTTGGAAGTAAGTTGTGGGCAAGTTGATAGTAAAAATATATATATATGTATAAAGGTGTAGCGTGTCCCATATATGATTGTATCGGTGGGCATGTGAGTTCTAGCAACCGAAGCTAAGGTATAAAAGGCGTTAATAGAGTAAAGGAATCGAAGCCCGAGCGATAGCGAGAGTAAATGGTAGAAGTGCTGCGAGTGAGCTGTTATTATTTTACTATAGGTTGAGGTTGGAAATTCTAGTATAACGATACTCGGAAAAGAAAGAGAGTGAGTAAATGAAAGATAGAAAGCTTAAATATTGGAAAAGGTGAAAGTTAAGAAAACCTTAGTGGGTGAAACCCCCGCGAGAAATTGATGGTAAAAGTACGAGACCATTAGGATGAAAATTCAAGTAGGCATGTGAGAGGAGAATAGAGTGAGGTAAAAGGAAACAAGGAGAAATGTGGGGAGGTTGAGAGTCGATTTCAACAAGTAGGTCTAAGAGAATGGTGACCAGGGTAGAGGAATGTGAAGTAAGAGAAGGAATGCTCAGGAAGGTGATGGTGTTACGGTGAAAGATCTGTAAAAAAAAAAAAAAAAAAAAAAAAAAAAAAAAAAAAAAAAAAGACAAGTATGTAGCTATAGTAATATGCCTAGAGGTTGGATAGAAAAGGATAGGGAGAGTGAAAGTTGTAAGGGTTCTGTGCTGAGAGCAAAAGTAGCAGAACGCTTAAGAAATATGGACGCACAGCTACAATACGAACACGTAGTCAAGGAACAATTACGAGCAAGAGAGCTAAGCAAGTGAAAGGACTATTGGCATATAAGGAACCCCTTAAAGGGGGGGAGGCCATATCAGGCTTACAAGGAATGACGATAAATGAAACGAGCACCAACACATGAAGTCAAAGACAAGTATACCCGTATTGAGAGATACGAAAAGAGACTAAAGAATAGTTGTAGTAAGAATCTGAAGGTGTGGCTTTTGTTAAGATATGGTCACGAAATAGTAACAGAAAAGAGATGATTTGAGAAAGACAAGGATAACACGTTGGCCCAACAAAGTAGAAAACCCACGACACGGGAAGAAGATTCATGTAAAAATCGAGAAGTTCGATTATAAAAGGAATGAGGTAAAGGATAAGGAGTGAGCCTGAAGGAAAGGACGACTACAAAGGGATCCTCCCGAAATATTATGACACCCCATAAGACCAGTTGAACATTCGAGGACGAATGTTCTAAAGGGGGGGAGGATGTTATATCCCATATTTCGTACGTTAGGATATCCCAAAGTAGTCGTGACGAAGTAAAGGGAATGACCATTTTCAAAAATTTATTATAATGTATAAGTTGTTGTGAATATTATTTACGAACATCGGTAGTATGGAAATATTGCGAAGGACTAAGGGCAAAATGGGAATTTCACAAAAAATAAATATCAAGAATGTTCTTGAATGGCCCTTGGCCGTGTGGCATGCCCCTATATGTCCACATTTTTATTAATTAATAAGGGATAATGGTAAATTATAACAACATAAGGGGCAAAGCTTGCCAAAGAAGACATTAGTCTTCTTTGTTAAAATTTCAAGAAAACACTAGAAAAAAAAAAAAGATGACAAATAAGTCATCATTGCCACCAAACTAAGAAGAATCTAGAGATGGATAGGTGGCCACATAATATTGGAGGAGACTATATATATATATAAAAGGAGAGGACTAATTCATCAATTTGGAGAGTTGAAGAAACAAAGAAAAAAGAAGACACTTTGGGAGAAAAACAAAGGGCCAATTTCGGCCAAGCTTGGAGGAAACAAGAACCTTGGAAAAAATTTCTGAAAAATTACTCTCTACTAATTGGAAGGTCCCTAGCAAGGAGAAGAGGTCATTGGAACAAGTAGAACATTTATTGTTGCAAGATCAACATTCTAGCCAAGTGGGAAATTGAAGAAAAAGGGTAAGAACTTAATTTTTTTTTATATGTTATGTATGGTTGTGTATGTTGTGGTGTGTGGGAGTGAATGGAACTCATGAAGATTATGAAAATATGGATGTTGAATAGTTGTCCGTGTATATGTAGTTGTGGCCGTGTGGTCATAGTGTGATTTGGAAGAGAATGGATTAATTCTATGTAGTATGTTAGTTGTTGTTGCAATGTATGGAAAAGGATGGAAATTCATGAAAATAGGGGTGTAGTTGTTGTGGCCGAGAATGTTATTGTGTGGTAAGCTGTGACGAATTTATTTCATGTAATATTCTAGTCGATGTCGTTGCGGATTCTATGATATTATATGAAGGATTAAAGGGTTGGAACGAAATGGAAATTGGTTGTAGATTGGTGGAGAAGTTAATGTAATATTAGTATGCTTCTTTATATTTGTATGAATATGATGTTAGCAATGCATGGTTTTAATGTGGGTTATGAATCTAGAATAAAAATGTGTGGTTACACTTTTGTTGAAGTTTTCGGGTAGCATTAAATCATTGTGAATATTGTGAATGTTGTCAGACTATGTAGGAAGAGCGCTTAATGTTTGAATGTATTCTTGAATTGATTATTGACGTTATAGCTTGGTTGTTGGTTGGGTTGCTGTTGAATTGGGCCGAGCCATATTCTCGGGGGTGGCATATTTACAGGGGAAATGCTGCCGAAATTTCGGCAGACAAAGTGTTACTTTAAAGAATCAACTTCTAAAGTCTCTAATCAAGTTTTGGTAAACATGACCAATTTGTAGATTTTGGCGGATTTGGAACATGAATTTGGAGTCGCATAAGAAGCAGAAACGGTATGTAAGGCTTCACCCTTCTTTCTATGGCATGTCTTAGACGTAATATGTTGGATATGAGCCTCGGGAATAACTCTACCCTCCGGAATCCGCGCCTAAAGTTTTCTCTTTTTCAATCAGTAGAATTGAACTAAAAAGTGTGCAAAATGTTGGAAGAATTTCCTAAACCTCTAGAACCCGCATAAATAGGACCCGGCTACCCTAAAACCCTCACAAGTAACGCCATGACATGTAACATATGTAAATTTGGTATGCCGCCTCATTTGACCCGAGGTGGGCCCATAGTTCCCGGATTTTCCTTATTGTTCCGTTTCATTTATTTTGAAGCAGAATCCAAAGGAACCCTTGATCCGTATTCCGTTCACCGAATGACAAGTACTGTAACTATGCTAACGAAGATACTCCTATGATGACAATGATAATGATGATGTTGAGAAAGAGAATATGCCTACGATAAGTACGACAAGAATGATTCCATGACTAAGAGTCTTGAGCTTAGAATCCTATGTGAATATGAAAGTGTTATACTAGTTCTTGAACCTCAATTCTATTCCTTAGCTATGACACTAGTTTCTAAAAGACTTCAAAGCATATTAGTTGGCGGTTATAATGTCCATGATTTCATTCTATGCTCTCTCTTAAGGCTATTTTCCGTTGGTAGTCTCGCCTTAAAATACTCGTTCCTTCAAGGTGAGACAAAGTGACCATGATTATTCCATAATGTAATCGGAGGTGTTATATCCCGTAATTTTGGACATTCGGAAAATTCGAAATGATTTTGGTTTGTAAGAAATAAGGCCATATGTTGATTCTAGCCAATATGTATATGTTGTTCATGAAAAATATTGGTGCGGAAATACGGAGGAAGGCTAAGGGCAAAAATTGGAATTTCGGAAATTAGTTCGGGAATTACAAAAAAATAGGATCCATGAAGTTTTGGGCTTCAAAAAAAAAAAGAAAATAATTGAGGCCCAAACCATGTGTTGGCCGGCCATGGCTTTAAAAAAATAGCCCAAGGCCCATAAAAATCTAATTTATGAAATATATAGAGAAAGGCCTTTATTATTTGTCATAAGAGATCAAGAACCTTCAAGAAAGAAAGATTGAGAGAAAAAAAAATAGAGGCCTTCGGCCATAGTGAAGAAAGAAAAAAAAAATTCCAAGTTCATCAATCTTGATCCAAAAATCTTGTTCTCCTTAAATTCTTAACAAGTTCAAGACGCTCTACAACGCGGTATAATTAGTTTAGCGAGAGGACTAGGTTTGCGGCAAGAGAAAATTGGAAGAAAAAGGTAATAATTCTATTCTCTTATGTTATGGAAGAAATGTGTATGTTATAGTGATTAGTGTTGCATGGAAATTTTGGAATTGAGGTGTGGGTGCGTGGTGTGTGTGAGTGGGTGAAGTGTGTATGGCCGTGAACCATAGTGACATGGAAATGGTGAATTATATTTTGTTTGGCTTGTTAGTTGTGTCGCTGTGGCGTTTATGATGTAAACAAAGGTTTAACGACTAGAGTTGGTATTGAAAATGGTTGTAGGTTGTTATGGGAAAATTATGTGATTTTTATGTAGTTTTTATATCATTATGAATACAAGAATCAAAAATGCGAATTTTGGTTGTTGGTAATGAATTAGGAAGAAAACAACGCGACTTTGTTGTTTCGTCGCGATTGTAGATAGGAAAATGCCACCGGTGCCGTTTGAGTTATGTATGCGAGGTAAGTCTCTATATATTCATACCTTTACTTGAAATTATTAGCCTTGTGTGGCTATGATACGATATGATACGTACATATATATGTTGGCCTGTGAGGCATTGTTGGTATTTCTGCGTGCAGGTGTTGGGATAGTAAGAAGTACAGAGGAACCTCTGCCCAATTTTTCCAGAATTATAAAAAGGAAAAGAGCCGACGGGCAAAGCACGAAATAATTTGCAAAAAGAAACTGGAATGTAATAGTGCAGGGCAAAAGGAAAAACCTACGGTATGGAATGGGGAATCATGTGAATATCAAATAATTCGATTATCGAGAAGGTAGTTGATAAGATAAAAGCTCACTCGGGAATGGTTATTGACTGCCCAGAGTCGACAGAAATCATATACATATAAACGACGCCGACCGTTAGAGTCCCAGATTGATGACTGGTTATTTCTGAAGGTATCTCCTTTGAAAGGTGCAATGAGATTCGGTAAAAAGGGTGAACTTAATCCGCGGTATATCGGGCCGTATCAGATTATTCGGAAGATAGGCGAGGTCGGCTATGAGTTAGACTTACTATCTGATCTGGAGGCAGTGCGTCCGGTACTTTATGTATCCATGCTCCGTAAATATGTTGGTGATCCTTCCGGAATATTCCCAGCGGATAATATTAAGATGATGGAGGAATTGTCTTATGAAGAACAACCTGTAGCTATTATGGATTGTCAGGTGAGGAGATTGCGTACCAGAGACATACCCTCTGTTAAGGTCTTATGGCGAAACAATAATAGAAAAGAAACTCCCCTGAAATGCTTGTGAGAACCTATAAAGCCAATTTAACATTCGAGGACGAATGTTCTGAAGGGGGGGAGAATGTTATATCTCGCGTTTTTGCGCATTTGGAAAAGTTGGAATAATCTTGACTTGTAGGAAATAAGGCTATGTTTTTATTTTATTTAACACATGTGTGATATTCGGTAAAAATATTGATGCGGAAATTCGAAGGATGGCTAAGGGCAAAATTGAAATTTTGGAAATTAGTTTCGGAAATTACAAAAAAAAGATCCATGAATTATTGGGCTCAAAATAAAAGAGAAAATGAGGCCCAATGTTTATAGGGGTGGCCAACAAGCCTTGGCCCAAGCCCATTGTTATATCCCGTATTTCGTACGTTCGGATATCCTAAAGTAGTCGTGACGAAGTAAAGGGAATGACCATTTTCAAAAATTTATTATAATGTATAAGTTGTTGTGAATATTATTTACGAACATTGGTAGTATGGAAATATTGCGAAGGACTAAGGGCAAAATGGGAATTTCACAAAAAATAAATATCAAGAATGTTCTTGAAGGGCCCTTGGCCGTGTGGCATGCCCCTATATGTCCACATTTTTATTAATTAATAAGGGATAATGGTAAATTATAACAACATAAGGGGCAAAGCTTGCCAAAGAAGACATTAGTCCTCTTTGTTAAAATTTCAAGAAAACACTAGAAAAAAAAAAAATGACAAATAAGTCATCATTGCCACCAAACTAAGAAGAATCTAGAGATGGATAGGTGGCCACATAATATTGGAGGAGACTATATATATATATAAAAGGAGAGGACTAATTCATCAATTTGGAGAGTTGAAGAAACAAAGAAAAAAGAAGACACTTTGGGAGAAAAACAAAGGGCCAATTTCGGCCAAGCTTGGAGGAAACAAGAACCTTGGAAAAAATTTCTGAAAAATTACTCTCTACTAATTGGAAGGTCCCTAGCAAGGAGAAGAGGTCATTGGAACAAGTAGAACATTTATTGTTGCAAGATCAACATTCTAGCCAAGTGGGAAATTGAAGAAAAAGGGTAAGAACTTAATCTTTTTTTATATGTTATGTATGGTTGTGTATGTTGTGGTGTGTGGGAGTGAATGGAACTCATGAAGATTATGAAATTATGGATGTTGAATAGTTGTCCGTGTATATGTAGTTGTGGCCGTGTGGTCATAGTGTGATTTGGAAGAGAATGGATTAATTCTATGTAGTATGTTAGTTGTTGTTGCAATGTATGGAAAAGGATGGAAATTCATGAAAATAGGGGTGTAGTTGTTGTGGCCGAGAATGTTATTATGTGGTAAGCTATGATGAATTGATTTCATGTAATATTCTAGTCGATGTCGTTGCGGATTCTATGATATTATATGAAGGATTAAAGGGTTGGAACGAAATGGAAATTGGTTGTAGATTGGTGGAGAAGTTAATGTAATATTAGTATGCTTCTTTATATTTGTATGAATATGATGTTAGCAATGCATGGTTTTAATGTGGGTTATGAATCTAGAATAAAAATGTGTGGTTACACTTTTGTTGAAGTTTTCGGGTAGCATTAAATCATTGTGAATATTGTGAATGTTGTCGGACTATGTAGGAAGAGCGCTTAATGTTAGAATGTATTCTTGAATTGATTATTGACGTTATAGCTTGGTTGTTGGTTGGGTTGCTGTTGAATTGGGCCGAGCCATATTCTCGGGGGTGGCATATTTACAGGGAAAATGCTGCCGAAACTTCGGCAGACAAAGTGTTACTTTAAAGAATCAACTTCTAAAGGCTCTAATCAAGTTTTGGTAAACATGACCAATTTGTAGATTTTGGCGGATTTGGAACGTGAATTTGGAGTCGCATAAGAAGCAGAAAAGGTATGTAAGGCTTCACCCTTCTTTCTATGGCATGTCGTAGACGGAATATGTTGGATATGAGCCTCGGGAATAACTCTACCCTCCGGAATTCGCGCCTAAAGTTTTCTCTTTTTCAATCAGTAGAATTGAACTAAAAAGTGTGCAAAATGTTGGAAGAATTTCTTAAACCTCTAGAACCCGCATAAATAGGACCCGACTACCCTAAAACCCTCACAAGTAACGCCATGACATGTAACATATGTAAATTTGGTACGCCGCCTCATTTGACCCGAGGTGGGCCCATAGTTCCCGGATTTTCCTTATTGTTCCGTTTCATTTATTTTGAAGCAGAATCCAAAGGAACCCTTGATCCGTATTCCGTTCACCGAATTACAAGTACTGTAACTATGCTAACGAAGATACTCCTATGATGACAATGATAATGATGATGTTGAGAAAGAGAATATGCCTACGATAAGTACGACAAGAACGATTCCATGACTAAGAGTCTTGAGCTAAGAATCGTATGTGAATATGAAAGTGTTATACTAGTTCTTGAACCTCAATTCTGTTCCTTAGCTATGACACTAGTTTCTAAAAGACTTCAAAGCATATTAGTTGGCGGTTATAATGTCCATGATTTCATTCTATGCTCTCTCTTAAGGCTATTTTCCGTTGGTAGTCTCGCCTTAAAATACTCGTTCCTTCAAGGTGAGACAAAGTGACCATGATTATTCCATAATGTAATCGGAGGTCACCGACCTTACGTCACTCCGATGGACACATGACTTTCTTTGGTCTCTCATGCATGCCAATTTTATGACATATGTATATGAATGTGAATATGTATATGTATATGTATATGAGGAAAAGGGGAAGGGCCACTGTTACATCACCACCTGATTCAGCTGGATTTCGTCCCGGACGCGGGATGCCCGGACGCGGGATATGGGAGAGCCGGATACGGCGTTTGTATATGTTATATATATTTATATATGATATGTTGGGACACTGTTGGGGAGGGGGGTGGGAGAGCCGATGTACTCGGCGTCTGTAAATGTGAATAAAGGATACCGTTTTCTGAAACGTTCTGTTTTCTGTACATGTAAATAAGAAGTACTGTTTTCTGAAAAAAAAAAAGACGAAGCATGCATGGCATCTGCCTGAAAGGCATTCATATGTACAGGTTACTTCTGTCCCAAGATAAGCTCCATATGTCTATTCCGTTATTATTCATACTGTATATTCCTTTATTATGTCACTATTCATGCCTTACATACTCAGTACATTACTCGTACTGACCCCTCTTCTTCGGGGGCTGCGTTCATGCCGCGCAGGTACACCAGCTGAGCCACAGTTATCATAGAAGATGTTCCAGCGGAGTTGGCGGGCTCCACTTGTTCTGGAGTGCTGCCGAGTCAGAGTATATGAGCTATGGTGTTTGTTCAATATTAGAGACTTTGCAGACAGAGTCATGAGTATAGAGTGTGAGCTTGGAAGACGGCTTCAACCGTCACAATGTTATTACGTTTCATGTCGCGGGTCCCATATGATGATAGACATTACTTATGAAAAAACAAATATTGGAGGGCTTACCATGTATTTATTTCTTAATTGATACAAGAGTTTATCTATGTAATAAGAGTCAGCGGGTTCGCTCGGCTCCAGATATGGGGTCGGGTGCCTATCACACCCTAGTAAAGTCGGGGTGTGACACCCATGTCACATGATGATCATGTGACAAATATATATAAGGGACCATTAGTCATTCCCCATTAGAAAGTTCAAGAGACAAAAAAAAAAAAAAAAAAAAAAAAGAGCATGAGCAAGAAGAGGGGTTTCGGCCCCCTTCAAAAAAAAAAAAGAGAAAAGAATTTTGAGCTCAAATCTTTAGTCCAAAATTCATCCCTTGTTGAATTAATACTAAGCTCAAGGTCCTCTTCTATGTGATACCAATTTGGAAGCAAAAGAGTGTTTCTTTTTCAAAGAAGAGAATTTGAAGAAAAAGGTAAGATTCCTATTCTTTTGTGTTATGGAATAAATACATGTTATGAGGACGAGAATTGGATGAGGATTATGGAGTTGTGATGTGTGTGTGCATAGCCGTGTGTGTGGGTGAAGTAGTGTATGGCCGTGAGCCATAGTATGGTGAAGGGGAGGTGAAGTGAAGTTCATTTAGTTGGGTAGTTGTGTCGTTGTAACATTCATGACGTGAATAAAGGTTTAACGAGTTGAGTTGGCATTGAAATTGGTTATAAGTAGTTATGGGAAATTTTGTGATTTTTTTACATAATTTTTGTATAATTATGGAAGTAAGATTCTAAGTGTGGATTATTGTTATGGGTTATGAATTTGTAAGTAGAAAATGTGTTGTGATGGTTTTGTTGCATTTGTAGAAGTTTTGGATGGAATATGGAATTGTCGGGATTGTTTGAATCCTTGAGTATTGCTTGAAATGTTATTGAATTATGATTGGACAACTCTGAATTGGTAAATGAATATGAGAACGTTGATGTTGGGTTGGAAGTGTGAAGTAAGAATGGAATAGTTACATTATGTGGAAAGGAAGGGAAAATTATGTTAGAATGCGTTTTGTTGTGATTTTGATGATTGTTGTTGTTGTTGTGGTTGTTGTTGTTGATATTATGGCCGAGCTTAAGTCTCGGGGACGTTGAATTTATAGAGGGAATGCCGCCGAAATTTCGGTAGACAATATGAATTTAAGACTTGAAATTCTAAAAGCGTGAACTCATATTTGGCAACTATGACCAATTGTAGATTTTGGGCGAAGCGGGGATTGAGTTTGGATGAGCGTAAGGCGCAAGTGAGGTATGTAAAGCTGTCCCTTTTCTTCTCTTGGCATGTCCTAGAAGTACTAAGTTTGAGTTTGAACCTCGGGGATCATTCTATTCATAGAAATCCGAGTTTACTTTTAGAACTATTCTATTCAGTGGGATTGAATTAGAAACTTATGCTTTATTGAAAAGAAACGTTCAAACATTCGTAACTTTTGTAAACATGATCGAATCACCCCTAAGCTTTCATGGTTGATTCCATAAGGTTAAATGTCTGTAAAATTTGTACGCCGCCTCGACTTGGACCGAGGTGGGCTCTCTAGCCCCGAGTCTCCTTCGTTGCCCTAATTGACTTAACTTTGTTCCATATCAGAAAGAGACTTTTGCTTATAACTCTAGCTATTAAAGAATAATGTTTTGATTACTTCATGATATTCTGATTTACATTTTGAACTATGAATACGATTTCAGAAGTAATTTTGTGAGATAAACTCCGTATTGATCAGTTGTCCGGACTAGTTTGCCTAACGGGTTGTCATATGATTATATTCAGTTTCATAAATGTTTTGATATGTAAATTGCATTAGTTTCCGCACTACTCTGCTCGTGGCCATCATTATGACATCATTCGCCGGTTCCCGAGCCGGTTTTGTGATCGTGCGCACTATGATATATTCGACAGTATGCTGTGTTACGGTTCCCGAGACCTCGCCATAGGGCCGGGTTCCGTTTATGAAGTTATGCTGTGATATGGCTTATGATATGTTGTGATGATGTGTTATGTACGGGGTTGTACGGAGATTTGAAACCTCCTGGAGTTATGCTGTGTTGTGGCACCAGCGTCGGAGTGGTGACCACATTCCTAAGTCTTATGCATGATTTCTGTTTGCATTATGTATATATGTCTTCAGTACAGGTTTTGATATATTGATCTGGTATTTTCTCTCTGTATCCCTTCACTTCAGTTATGGTTTGGATTTCTGTACTTTATGCTTTACATACTCAGTACATCTTTCGTACTGACCCCCTTTCTTCAGGGGGGCTGCGTTTCATGCCCGCAGGTACAGTGGTTCGAGATCCGCCAGTGTAGGCCACACATTCTGCTATTATAGAGTGCTCCTTTTGATCCGGAGCCCATATGTTGGTACACATCTTTTGTGACATATATGCTTTTGTATATCTGAGTATTTGGGGTACGGCGGGGCCCTGTCCCATCATATGATTCTGTTATGGTTTGTAGAGGCCTGTAGTCATATATGTGGGTAATGGGTCATGTGTGTGTTCGTTTTTCTATGATCTACGTTTCAATGCGGTCCCGTTTGCTATTATGGCCAAAATGGCCTAATTGTCTGTACGTGTGTCTGTATCTGGCGATGTACATTCCACCAATCTATCAGATTTTGATGCGGCCTAAATGGCCGGTATGTTTGTATATGTGTGTATATATTCGGCGATGTGTATTCCGCCGCCCCTTCTGTTCCGATATGATATTTTTGGTACGCGTGACCACTTAAGACAATAGTTATTCTCAGAACTGTTTAAAATGATGAAATTTGAAATTGGCCTATGCTATTATATGACGATTTGGTATGTTTGTCCGTTTGGGTGCCCAAGTAGGGCACCAATCGCGGCCCGCGGGGCTGGGTCGTGACAAAGATTTTGATTGAGAATGGTCAAAAACAATACTGTTCTGGTGACTGATGTCCGCTGCAGCAGCACTAGTACCGCGGCAGCGGTATCGAGGTGGCGATGGCCTTGCCGCTATTGCGGTGTAGAGTAATTGTAAGTGATCACCGTAGCGGTCGAAGGGGACTTAAATGCCTTAAATCCTTTTTAAAACCCTACACTCCTCATTCATTACTCTCGTTTCTAGAGCTATTTTGTGAGCACAACAAGAGATTCTGATAAAATTATTTATTGGGGTAAGTTCATCTAACCCTATTATTCATTTATGATTCATAATCCACCTTAGAAACTTTCTAATTCATGCCAGAGTCTTCCAATAACATAACGATTAAAGAGGGTTTTTGGGGTTTCTTTCGTCAATGAACGTTTGATTATCAAACCTTGATTTTTTGATGGAGTAAGCTTATACTAATATGGAATTTATGGGTAATTGCTATATAATCATGAATCCTTCATTATTTGTAACCTGTTTATGAAATTGAGGATTAGGGGGCATACCCAAAATTGGGGGTTACTCAAATACGATTTTTGCTTAATATTGAGTTGTTTTACAAATAGATTGGTGGGTTTTGATAACTTAGACTTGAATTGCATGTTTCACTTTCGAATTTCCCGTTTTGCCCTTGTGGGCCTATTTCCCAAAATTCCATAGGCTTAAGTTGACCAAATTAAAAGCCTAACAATATGGGTATTGTTCTTCATGATTTCTAATGTAGATTACGTTATAAATAGACCTTGAGTATTTGGAGGCATTAAGGAAGGGCAAGGCGCTCGCGTGATTTATTTGGGATTCCTGTTCGGCACTCCAGGTAAGTTATGGCTTACCCTTTTGGTTAGCCTCCGATTAGCGACTCTTATGTAGTAGTAAGGAATTGCTCGAGACATCATGTGAACCTTCGGGTATGAATTTTGGGATGAAATTATTTTGTTGGTACTGTTGTGTGGCTTTTGTGTGCAGGCTACTGGCCTGTAGAATACCAAGGTTTATGCTTGGCTTTCCTTATGTGGATTGGTGGTTTCTATGTATTAAGGGAGACTGGTTGGAAGGAACGGATTCATGGGATAGTTGTACTATGATGGTTGTCCTTATATTATTTGATTGGAATCCATATGTTATTTGTGATATTCTCATTGCATGATATACTTTCTCATATCGATGATATATCTGTCTTGATCTTGATATTGGGAGATGGTGATGATGGAGGTAAGTATGATTCATGCGACATTACTATATTTGCATAGCCATCTCTATGTTGTGTGATACGGAGTAGTTAGCAATGATATTGGATGTGTCACACCCTAATCTTACCAAGGTGTGATGGGCACCCGACCCCACATTCGGAGCCGAGCGAACCCGCTGACTCTTATTACACACATAGTCTCTTTGAACTCTTAAATCAAATAAAATGAAATACATAATGAGAGCTTTCAGAAATATTCTTTTTCGTTGTTCTCAAATCAAACAAAATCTGTAATCATATGGAATTTATCACATAATACAGAATGACACATCGGCTGATGGAGCCGCTTACAAGACTAACATCTCATACCCACGACACTGTCTGCAAAGTCTCTAACTTCGAACAAGACATCATAGCATAATACTCTTACCCAGAAACACTCCAGGGCAAATGGAGCTTGCCAACTCCGCTGGATCACCTTCTAGCAAAGTCTTCTACTCATCTGGGTGTACCTGCGCGGCATGAAACGCAGCCCCCGAAGAAAGGGGGTCAGTACGGAATATATACTGAGCATGTAAAGCATAAGGACATCAAGTACAGGTGAATCATGAAAACCAGTCTCAATGATAGAATGCGTCTGCACCTAACGTCTGAAAATAACTACATAAATCTGTATGACAGAATCTGACTCTACGGCGTATATTAGGCATAGATTACAATATAACTGATAGTGCTGTGGGACGTACAGCCCGATCCATATATCAATATAATAGTGCCGAGGAACGTACAGACCGATCCATAAATATAATATTAGTGCCGAGGAACGTTCGGCCCGATCCATAAATATAATATTAGTGCCGAGGAATGTTCGGCCCGATCCATAAATATATTATATTAGTGCCGAGGAACGTTCGGCCCGATCCATAAATATAATATTAGTGCCGAGGAACCTTCGGTCCGATCCATAAATATATTATATTAGTGCCGAGGAACGTTCTGCCCGATCCATAAATATATTATATTAGTGCCGAGGAACATTCGGCCCGATCCATAAATATATTGCCGCGGAACGTGCAGCCCGATCCATATATATATTTATTGTATTGCTGCGGAACGTGCATCCCGATCCATTTATATAACATAACATGTTAGTGTCGAGTATAACATAGTGCGCACAATGACATAACCGGCCCGGGACTCGGCGAATGATATAATAGTATTACGCACGAGCAGAGTAGTGAGAAACCGTATGCATACAAATCAATTCTAAGACTCGATGGACAAGTATACTTACCGACACCTGAAGGCTCAGAAACAAGTTTCGGGTCAATCCGATTTAGTATAAGAAAGTTATGAGCGTTTGAAGTACAGAACTTTCTGCTCCACGCCCTATTAGCTACGCTTATTTATCCAAGCTTGCTAGTCTTTCTCCACACATCTCTTCACTCGGCTAGGGCTTATGAATTACACAAATAAAGGCTTTGCTTGCTCCAACAACTCATTCATGTTAATGAGGACCTTCCAATTGGTGGAAATACTAGAAGAAAATAATTTTTCTTGATCAATTTCTATGCCTTCAATTTTTGGTGCCATGGCCGAACACCCTCTTCTTCTTTTTCTTTCTTTTTTCTTCTCCAAGCTTCTTGAATTTGTGGTGAGAAATATGACTAATAAGTCATATATATATATACATACATGATTCATCCATGTGGGCCCAAGCCCACCCCACTTGGACGGCCACATGGCCCTTCAAGAACTTTCTTGAGTCCTTTGTGAAATTTTCGTTTTGCCCCTAACTTTCCACAATATTACCATGAGCCACGTTGCGAATTTCCCTTTTTACCCTTAGCCTTTCTCAATATTTCCATACTAATAAATAACTTGTATATTAAAATAATTTTGGAAAATAGTCTTGCCCTTAATTTACCACAACTTCTTTGAAATATCCGAATGTACAAAATGCGGGATATAACATCCTCCCCCCCTTTAGAACATTTGTCCTCGAATGTTCAACTGATCTTATGGGGTCTTATAATATTTCGGGGGGTCCCTCTTATAATTGTCCTTTTCTTTTCACGCCCATTCGTTATCTTTCACCCTATTTGCTTTATAATAGAACTCCTTGGTCTTTACATGAGTCCTCATTCTGTGTCATGGATTTTTCTAATCCATTGTGTCAGCTTATTATCCTTGTCCTTCCCAGGTCATCTCTTCTCTGTTATTGTTTCGTCATCACACCTTAACAGAAGCCATGTCTTTGGTACGCAATCTCCACTTGGCGATCCAATATGACCACAGGCTATTCCTTGCTCTCAATTTACCTACAGTATTGCAGTCTCGCTTACCATGCTATAAGTATCCATCGTCCTTTGGTGTTCACTTTTCTTCGCTCCCTGCTTCTTTGTGTCTTCGTCACTATCCCTTTTAATCTTTCATTCTAAATATTTATCCAAAAACGTATGTACGTAATGTTTCTTTACCATTTATTATCCTTCGCAGTCCAGTTACACTTATGATAACTTATGATCCAAGTTCACTTAACTTCTCAGTTCGCAACATCTTTGAATTCTCACCACAACTTTTTCTTTACATCCTTCCTCACATTTCTCGACACAAGTATAGTTGTCTTTGATTTCTTCGTGCTGGCACTCATTTCATCCATCGTTATTTCTTGTTGGCTCTCCGGTGTGGATTCCTTACAAATATGATCGAGCATCGCTTCACATCGATGATTCATATAATTTCATAACGTATATTCTCATGTTCCGTATAACTAATGGCCCATGAACTATTTTCTAGTATCCGATGAACTCTTTTATTTCATTCATAGGCACTGCGTCCTTTCTTTCTTTCAAAAATTTCAGACTACCGATTGTTGATACTTTCGTTTAACAGTCGTTGTCATCCGAAATATCCTTTGAATCTTATCATTCTTTCCATTATCCTTTGTGAGCTTAGCTTGTACCCTTTTCCTGCTCATTTTATTACTCTTTAAAACATATCGTTGCGTACTTAGGTACGGCGCAAATTTGCCTGATATGAGGGATTCAAATCATGGCATAAACATATCATAATTCATGTTGGCATAAAGCATTCTCTTAAGGTGTCTTCCATTCTTTCCCTTCCTATCGGCCTAACGGTACACTTCATTGTCAACTCGTTTCTATTCCTTTCATGTGTTCTCTTGATATGCCGATATGTTTCGAACTCTGGCCTCGAACTAATAAATTTTCCTCCTCTGGAGCCTTACAGCGTTGCGATTCCTTTTAAGTCCAATATAATATGTTCTCCCCCCCCCCCCCCCCCCCCTTTATAGGGGCTCCTTATACGCCAAAAATCTCCGAGTATCCTTGTCCACGATAATTACCTACCGCTCTTTACTTTTTTCTTAAAGCCGGGGTTCCTATCGCTAACTCGTTAAGGTATCCTCCTTACTTCTATGGTTAAATATTTCCAATTATTTTACTCCCAGACGTTCTCTTCTTCCTTCGACTAACCCATTAGTATACCTTTCTACTTTTATCATTAACCCTCCTTGGGTTCCTTCCTCCTCGAACACTTTTCTTCTTTTGTTATTTGTGGCATCCGCTCTGAAGTTCGCGAAATTTTACTTTGAACGCGCAATCCCGTTCTATTCTTAAATTATCCTTTTGGAAAGCTCCTCCATGTCCAAGGCAACCGTGTAAATTTTACCATACATTTATCCCTTTATATATTTCTCACCCTAACACCGTCGCAAGGCCTAAACATTTTTTCTCTTACTTCACGTTCCTTATCGTGGTCACTATTCCTTTAGCCCACTTATTGAAATTGGTTCTCGAACCTCACACATTCCTCTTTTGTTCTATATTACCACATTTTATTCTTTTCACGTGCCTATCTTTGAGTCTTTACTCGAGTAGTCTCATGTTTTGCCGGTAATTTCTCTCGAGGCTTCCCTTACCGGGATTTCTTACCTTTCACCTTTTTCCGACATTTTGATCTCCTTGCCTTCCATTTACTCACTTTCCTTCTTTTCAAAATATCGTAGTATTAGAATTTTCCAATCTTAGCCTGTAGTGAAAATGACATCAGCTTACCTTGTAATACTTGTACCATTTATTTTTGTTGTCACTTGAACTTCGGTACCCTTACTCGATTGAGGCCGTCCATACCGTAACGCCGGTTGCTGAGATACACACATCACATGCCCACCAATACATTCTCATGTGGGATATCGTACGCATTCATATATATATATACTATCAACTAGCCCACAAAATACTTCCAAACGCTATTCAAGCCTATCCTAATTCCAGAGCTGTGATGCATTCTCTGTCTTTTCACCAGTCCAGTCTGCCTTGTCCTACACGACCTCTTATGGTCTCCAACCATCCCGTATATTTTAGTTTCCCTTAGGCTACTCTAACTTTCACTTGTCTCTTATATCTGAATTTACAGAAGTTTAGTGCACTTCCCAGGGGGTCACCCATCCTAAGATTTCTCTCACCCCAGCACGTTTAACCCCGAAACTTTGATGAAATCTGGTGCCTTAATGCTGATATAATCGCGTCCACTTCCTCGCATGACCTTCATTACATGATCTGGAGAAAGTCGAGGTCTTACAGATTCCGAGACATTTTCATAACACGTCCTTCCCTTTACAATTACTATTTTACCCTTTTCAATCCTCAATATTCACCTTTCACCTTCGTGTATAACTACCTTTCGTCCTAGATTCCTAGATTCCCGATGGTAACAAATATACCTTCGTTGCCATTACTTATAAGTGCCCAGGTATCAGTCTGTTCAGATTCCCGCTCACCATTATTATATCATAATCTACTGCAAAACCGATTGTCGACTTTCCCTAAATCATCCAATAGACCTTGTTTCTGCTAAGCCTCGAATGTTATCCATTTTAATCCTTCAGACTGCTAACCGTCTTTCTCACAATTATTCTTCAGGCCCTGCCGAGTCCATAACTCCTCTGAAATAACGCATCCGACTTATCGTCTAGTTGCGATATTTCCTTTCCACGTTTCCCCCCTGTTAGACGTATCTAACTAAATGACCTGGTTGTGTACAATTCTGGCAGAATCTTCTTTTACAGTTCTTACTATTCCAAATCTGTACGCAGCAAATATCAACAATACCTCACCGAGCATACAGTCATACGGCATATTCCGGCCACCTAGAGCTTCCAGTTCCAGATGACAGAACAAATATATTGAGACTTCTATAACTTTCCATATCATCCTTTACCTTTTCCGTCGTATGTAAGGCTTATATAAGGAATCTCATTTCCTATGACTTGGCTCTATCGCACGATCTATGACAGAAAGAAGGTCAACAATCCCTAGATGCCCTACAGTCTCCTGTTTATAAATGTGGTCGGCTTCACACCCAGAAACAGGACTCTGCTGGACACGACTTTGCAGACAACCCTTAGGACAACCTGCTATGATACCACTTTGTCACACCCTAATCTTACCAGGGTGTGATGGGCACCCGACCCCACATTCGGAGCCGAGCGAACCCGCTGACTCTTATTACACACATAGTCTCTTTGAACTCTTAAATAAAATAAAATGAAATACATAATGAGAGCTTTCATAAATATTCTTTTTCGTTGTTCTCAAATCAAACAAAATCTTTAATCATATGGAATTTATCACATAACATAGAATGACACATCGGCTGATGGAGCCGCTTACAATACTGACATCCCATACCCACGACACTGTCTGCAAATTCTCTAACTTCGAACAATACATCATAGCATAATACTCTGACCCAGCAACACTCCAGGGCAAATGGAGCTTGCCAACTCCGCTGGAACACCTTCTAGCAAAGTCTTCTACTCATCTGGGTGTACCTGCGCGGCATGAAACGCAGCCCCCGAATAAAGGGGGTCAGTACGGAATATGTACTGAGCATGTAAAGCATAAGGACATCAAGTACAGGTGAATCATGAAAACCAGTCTCAATGATAGAATGCGTCTACAACTAACGTCTGAAAATAACTACATAAATCTGTATGACAGAATCTGACTCTACGGCGTATGATAGGCATAGATTACAATATAACTGATAGTGTTGTGGGACGTACAGCCCGATCCATATATCAATATTATAGTGCCGAGGAACGTACAGCCCGATCCATAAATATAATATTAGTGCCGAGGAACGTTCGGCCCGATCCATAAATATAATATTAGTGCCGAGGAACGTTCGGCCGGATCCATAAATATATTATATTAGTGCCGAGGAACGTTCGGCCTGATCCATAAATATATTATATTAGTGCCGAGGAACGTTCGGCCCGATCCATAAATATAATATTAGTGCCGAGGAACGTTCAGCCCGATCCATAAATATAATATTAGTGCCGAGGAACGTTCGGCCCGATCTATAAATATATTATATTAGTGCCGAGGAACGTTCGGCCCGATCCATAAATATATTATATTAGTGCCGAGGAACGTTCGGCCCGATCCATAAATATATTATATTAGTGTTGAGGAACGTTCGACCCGATCCATAAATATATTGCCGCGGAACGTGCAGCCCGATCCATAAATATATTGCTGCGGAACGTGCAGCCCGATTCATATATATATATATTTATTGTATTGCTGCAGAACGTGCAGCCCGATCCATTTATATAACATAACATGTTAGTGTCGAGTATAACATAGTGCGCACAATGACCCTCTTCTTCTTTTTCTTTCTTTTTTCTTCTCCAAGCTTCTTGAATTTGTGGTGAGAAATATGACTAATAAGTCATATATATATGCATTCATGATTCATCCATGTGGGCCCAAGCCCACCCCACTTGGACGGCCACATGGCCCTTCAAGAACTTTCTTGAGTCCTTTGTGAAATTCCCGTTTTGCCCCTAACCTTCCACAATATTACCATGAGCCACTTTGCGAATTTCCCTTTTTACCCTTAGCCTTTCTCTACATTTCTATACTAATAAATAACTTGTATATTAAAATAATTTTGGAAAATAGTCTTGCCCTTAATTTACCACAACTTCCTTGAAATATCCGAATGTACAAAATGCGGGATATAACAGGATGGAGGAGTTATTCTAGGTTGTGTGATACAGAATGACGACACATGAACTTAGCGGTCCCCCATGGGTCATGACTGTCGAGAGGTGGACATTGTCCCCCCCCCCCCCCCCCTTCCTCGTTGCATTGCATTTAATTTGCATACACATTACATGTGCTTATTGTCTGTTGGTTTGATATTGATCTTCGGTGATATTGTGTTATTGGGTGATTATTATGGTTATGTTTGGACTTGTGAATATTTGAGACATCGTTTGGTAGTTGATTATACTATTTGGACTTGCTAACTTGTATCTGTCTGTGAGCATGATTATCTTGCCATTTCCTTTTTTGCATGCGTGATCTAACTATTGTCGCCTATGATGCTTACTCAGTACCGTGTTTGTACTGATGCTACCTTGTTTTACTCCTTTTATGAGTGCAGAGTTTGCTGTTAGAGAGACTTCCACCCCTCGTGACTGATCCCGAGGTGTCACGCTCCAAATCCGGAGAGGTGTGACCGGCACTCGATGCCTTACTAGGCCCGCGCAAACCTGTAACATCCTGTAAATCCGAGTTAGGTGTCATTGTGAAATAATTGGGGTTTAGATGTCATTTTAACGTTTTGGATCCCTTTGGGATGGATAATGGTGTTAAATAATCTTTTCGGGGTCAAATGAGATACGAAAGTTCCTTTGAAATCTTTAAATTCGTCAAGTTTGAGGCAGTTTCCAGTTATGTCCCGTTTTCGGGTATTTGCGTTTGACATTTGGAAACACTCAAAACATATATTTTGTAGGTAATTAAAATACCTTTTCAAAAATATATTATGCATCCCAAACAGACGTGTGAGTAAACAGTTATGCCTGTTTTACAGAATACGTGTAACATAGAAATTCCTATTCTTGTAGGATTAGGTTTTAAAGCCCAAGCCTTGATGCTAACCTATAAAAACGTCCAAGGAGAGGGTTTTTACACCAGAGCCATATATCATCTCTCTAAGGTGAGTTTTTACTCAAATCCCTAAGTTAATTACCTTAACTAATCACTAAGATAACGCCGAATCATTATATGAAATCGATAGATTGTGGAAACTTCATTCAAGGTCAAATATGGGATGAAGCTTTGGGATTTCTTGAAAAAGGTAACACCCTCACACTTTTATGGATATATGGAATTATTATTATGTTTTAGACATGGAATAGTTGGTAGAATCATGAAATAGGATTGGTTTAGATGCACTTTATTAAAAACAAAACCCTAGTATTTCTGTTGTAGAATTTCCTCCGACCAGCCATATTAAATTGCCATTTCCTGCTTATCTAACTTTTGGATCGAGCCCAAATTTTAACTGATTTGTCCCAACATATATCTCTTAAATGTGAACGGTGAAGATCATATTTCGAGGTCTATAGATATGCGTTTCCAACTATGAAGAGTAGCTGCGAATTTGGTGAATATCTATAGTTTATTGGTCATACAAACCTCAATTAGATGTAGAATGATTCTTTGATGCATGGAGCTTACGTTTGGAATATTTTAACAGGATTTAAGGTATGTCTCTTTTAAAAATCATTTTTGACTATAAAGGTGAGTTGTATGTCTTTCTTTTGAAAACTTATTCTGAATGAAAATAACTTTTTGAAACTATTGTTGGAAGTATAAATTTTATTCAAGATTCTTTAATGAATGAAAGGAAAAGTAATTTTTTCATGTTTCTTGAACTCTAATTTATGTCTAAATGGTGGTTAATGTGTGTGAGGGTGTCACGACCCGGCTAGGGGCCGCGACGAGCACCCGGTGCTACCCCGCCCGGGCACCCCCTTATCGTACATAACATAATCATCTAGGTGAACCATAAGTCAATTCGTGCTTTTCTTATCGTTAATCATATTGATCCCATTAGACGACCATCATCATTTAACATATCATAGGTGTTACATCCGGCATGTTTGCATATTCAAACAAATTCGAGATAACTTGGCTTGTAATGAATGAGGCCATATTTGGACCTTACTTGGTATGAATGTGTCGGCTAAGAATACATTGGTGTGGAATTACGAAAGAAGGCCAAGGGAAAAATTGGAATTTTGGAAACTTGTTCCATGAATTATAATAGTTAGCCTACAATTTGGGCTCACAAAATAATAAGAAAATAAGGCCCAATCAAGGGAGGCCCAACCGGCCAATATGGCCTTTGGCCCAAGTCTATTAATTAGTCATGTGACTAATTATACTAAGGGGATAAGCGCCTAAGAAACTTCAAGAGAAAACAAGAACAAACAAGAGAAAAAGAAAGAGAGCAATTCGGCTAGAGAGAGAAAGGAAAGGAAAGGAAAAAAAAATTCTTGGAGCTAAATCCTTGGTTCAAAAATTCATTTCTTGTGGGATTACTACTAAGCTCAAGATTTTCTTCAAGGTGATATAATTATCTTGGCAAGGAAGCAACCTTAACCCCAAGTGGAAAGTCTTGGAAAAGGTAAGGATTTCATGCTTTTGTTATGTTATGGAAGATGTATGTGTGATGTAGTGTGTGGGAATGAATGAAAAGTATGAAAATTTTGTGTGTTAGGGGTGTGTGTATGTTGGCCATGTGTGTGTTAAGATGTGTAGATAATATGAGTTGAATTTTTATGTTATAATCTAGTTGTGGTTATGGTGGAATTTGTATTGGAAATGAAAGTTGAATGAATTTAATGGAACTTGGAGAAAGTAGGTGTTGGCCGTGTGGTATGGAGTTGAGATGAAAGTGAATTGATTTTGTTTGATATGTTAATTGTGTTGTTATGGCTTTGTGAAGTCGATGGAAGAATAATGGGTTAAGCTAACATGAAGAATTTGTTGTTAAGTTGTTGTCGGAAAGTATGTCGTTTTAGTATGATCTTATGAAATTAAGAAAATGAAGTGGTTAAGGTGAAAATTATGATTAATGTTGATGAACTTGGAAGATGGAAATGTGTTATGAACTTGTATGTTAAAGATTAGGAGAATTGGATAAATTATGGCTTTGATGGAAAGTTTGCATGTTTTGTATATCTTGTGTATATCTTGTGTATATATTGTAGAAATGTTATGATATGCTTCCGAATGGTATTGTAATGACCTTGATTAATAATGAAGGTGAAAATATTGAGATGGAGTTGGAAATGCGAAGTTCGAAATGAGAGTTATTGTACTATGTTGGAAGGAGGACTAATTAGTCTATATTGTGTTTTGTAGTTGTTGTTTGTATTGTTGTTGGGTTGGTTGTTGCTATTCTGAGCCGAGTTGTATTCTCGGGGTGTCGCATTTATAGGGGAAGTGCTGCCGAAATTTCGGTAGGCAAGCATTGGTTAAGATTGAAATTTTAAGTCTCATGAATAGTAACTGGTAAATGTGACCATTTGCAGTTTTGGACGAAACGGGAATTGAGATTGGACGAGCGTAAGGCACGACTAAGGTATGTAAAGTCTTTCCCTTCATTCTTAGGAATGTTCTAAGCATAATAGGCTCGGACGCGAGCCTTAGATTCGACCCTGCTCCTAGAAACTCGAGATTTAAACTTGTTCCATTCCATTCAATAAGATTGAATTAGTTCCTTGTAAATTGTTGTCAAAGTGGGTTATATGTATGTAACCTGCATAAATGGGGTCGGATTGTCCCAAAACTCACATGAATGACTCCATAAGGTCTATGATCCGTAATTTGACTTCACCACCTCGATTGACCCGAGGTGGGCCCACAGATTCCGAGACCTCTTATTATGGCCTTGTTGGACTTATTACTACCCGGTTCCTAAAGGAAATTTCTGATCAGTACTCTGTTTGCCGAATGATGAATGTGATTAGTATATAGTATGTTTTGATATGTGTTATGATCCTAGCAACATGAACTGATATAAACAATCGTGCCATCCCCAAAAAGAGCATGTATGTACATTATGATCGACGTCCGGTTTCCTTGAAACGATTTGTCATTTGAGTTGTTCTATTTGTTAAAGAACGATCATCCTGACTACTCCGTTGAACCTCATGATATATTGGTTATGCATGAACAAGCTCAGAAATCCTGTTTGACATAATCCGTCACAACCTACGAAAGGTACGTCCTATGACATATTGTTCGGTTTGTCTATCGAGTCTGGATTTATATGCATATGTTTCTGCACTACTCTGTCCGTGCAAGTTATAGTATGTCTTTTCACTGAGCCCGGGCCAGGACATGATCTCGTGCGCACTCCTCTGCATTACTCACCGAGTCCCTCGTACTTGCGGGCCGGGACACGTTATTTGTATATGTTTATGATATAATGATACGGGATGGCGGCCACGATGGCACATGATGATTATCCACCGAGACCCGCAGTAGAGGGCCGGGACACGTTATGTATACACAGTACATGATTCTGACATGCATGATTTCACCACCGAGTCCTTTAACAAAGGGCCGGGACACCCTATTTGCACATACGATACATGTGTTTATATGATTTGGCATGCATCATCTATGCTTTGACATTACTTTTCTGAGGTCTCGGATAAGGTATTCACCTTTTGTACTTCGGACTCTGACTATAGCTCCGTCTGTTTTATTTCTGGATCTTCGACTCCGAGTATGATTCTGCTACCTATATCTTTGTACCTTCGGCTCTGACTGTGGTTTTGACAGTTATAATTCTGTACTCCTGTTCTTGACTATGATTTATTTGTTACAATTCCGCTTTACATACTCGGTACATTTTCCGTACTGACCCCCTGTTCTTCGGGGGCTGCGCTACATGCCCGCAGGTACAGACGCTCCTTTTGATACGCCACCAGCTTAGGACACCTGTTCCGCTACTTGGGAGTGCTCCTGTTGATTCGGAGCTTATATTTTGGTATATATCTTCTGTTGTTTTCATCTTTTGTACATATGGTCATTTGGGGTACGGCGGGGCCCTGTCCCGTCATATGATTCCGCTATGTCTGTTAGAGGCCTGTAGACATGTTTGTGGGTTGTGGATTGCCACAGTTCTGGTAGGTATGTGTGAGACTGCGATATAAGTGACCCGGCTTGCTGTGATCGCCTTAACGGCCTATGTATAAGTCTGTGTATGTATGTATTTTCGCGCGATGTATTCTATATCCGTATGAATCTGTGTATGTCTTATTTGATTAGTTGATTAGTATGCTAACTCTATCAGGTAGGTACGTACGGGTGTCCAGTTAGGACACCAGTCGCGGCCCACGGGGTTGGGTCGTGACAATAGGCATCTATGCCACATCATAAGTACAAGGCCGACGAGGCCAACATAAGATATACAAAACATGGGCCAACATGGCCGAGCATCTCTACCCACATACACATGACTACGAGCCTCTAAGAGTATGACATATCGTATGAGCGGGACAGGACCCCGCTATACCCATAATTATATACACAAAAGAATGAGTACCCAAACGATATGGCTCTGAAGGAAATGGAGCTCTCTATGTAATCTCCGAATAGGCAGCTATGGATCAAATCTGTCTCCCTGTGCACCTGCGGGCATGACGCAGCGTCCACAAACAAAAGGACGTCAGTACGAAGAATGTACTGAGTATGTAAAGCGTGATTAACATCAATATAGAAGCATCATAGACAATATATGAAGTGGCACAGGAGGGAAGACAATAATGTCATCATCATGGCACTTACCTGCCTTTCATAGGAACTTGCCATTTCTCATGCGTATTTCATAATAGTACTCGTACCCTACTTGTGCTCATATTCGCATACATGTCCTTATTCGTATCCGTATACATAGTCTTTTCACATTCATATTCATATTATACATATAGCCATACACTTATATACATACATAGCGTGCCCGACCATAAGGTTCGGTGTTTCATACGTACTTAGCCAACCAAGGCTCAATGTTATTTCTACCTGGCCCTACCGAGGCTTCAGGGTTATCCGTACCATCTGCAGAGGTGTGCACGCGTTACGTAATCATATACATACTTTATACATATTCATGTACATATATCCTACCCGGCGTTATAAACTCGGGGTATCATTATAGCCCTTCATAGGCACATATAAGTATAATAGCCCGTAAAAACCTTTGGCATCATTATTATTATTATTATCGTCATCACTATCTTCGTCATTATTGCTACATCCATATCTTAGGCTTACTCGTCATATGTGGGGCGTAGTACAATCGTAGTACATGTTAAGGATCGTGAGCTTATGAGCTCGGAGTGTCAATCACTTGAATACAACATACTCATATAGAGGAATTAGAAGTTTTGCCAAGAATCATGGCTTATGAAAGAAGGGTTAGCCTTACATACCTCTTCGTCGGACTATTCTACACTTGCACGTTTTCTTCCAATGCTAGTGTCTATACCTTCATTAATATCATAACAATGGTCATTTGTCATTCACATCATCCACATTATCTAGATTTCTCAATTTGCTTCTAATTCTCCCATATTCATGGTCATAACATCCAACTTCGTCCATTCGTCTAAAGTGTCTAGTTCATGATCTTTGTACCATTTATAATGCATTCCTATCACAACACAACAACATTCATGATTCAATTCAAACTATTCCTCAAAATGTCACTATTCACCATTCATGACCTAGTTGACCACATTTTCTACAATCCAAGTATTTTAATTCTCCAATACCTTAAACATCATGTAAAAATCATGAATCTTACCTTAGAAGTTGTAGGAACAAGCTTTGGTTGATAATACTCCTCTTTGAGCAAAACCCTAGTTTTTCTCCATTTGCATTTCTTGACTTGAATGGTATTTAATGGCTTGCTTACACTTGATTCACTTGTTTATGTTGTTGTGGACTTATAATCCTTGAAAACTTATGAAATAAATGTAGAGAGATGATTCTAGAGAGAAGTGGTGTAATGTGGAAATGAAATAAAACAAGTCTTGATCCTCATATTTAATGAATTGTCAAATCTGTGCTGGGTGAACAGTGGTCGCCCATGGAGGTTTACGGTCGTATTTCAGTTTACGGACCGTCCCTCATGGTCGTCTTTAAGCTTAAGCAGAACCAGAAACTTAAGGCTGCATGCATGGTGATTTACGACCATGGTTTACGGGCCGTAAATCACTTTACGGTCCGTCCACCAGGTCGTATTTAACCATTTCCTCGGTTGGCAGAAAGTTGAAGCCTTTGCATGGCAGTTTACGACTGCCAGTTTACGGACCGTATAGCAATTTACGGTCCGTATTTTGCAATACGACCACTGGGCAGTTGCAATTCTGCAACTTCCCATATTTCTTAGACTTCTCATTTTAATCACCCTCGTCCATGCACATGCATTGCTCACCTTGTATCTTATCTTAACTTAGCCAACTTCCTCGTCTCACATCGGATACTTTCGAAATCTCGCCTAAGGTCATCAACGTCGTTTCTTGCTTATGGACATCATGCACTCATATTCATCACTAGTTCATTCTCTTGCGTACCAATGGAAAATTTTCCGAGGTGTAACATTCTCCCCCCCTAAAGAACATTCGTCCTTGAATGTTAAAGTGTTCGGGGATTCTATAAAAATTTTGCCAGAGCCTCCCCTATAATATGGCACTACCATCCTGCCCCAACAACCCATAATATCTATCTCACAGGGCCACAACGTAATAGCATAAAAATTTGGTCACACACGACCCAAAAAGCATAAAATGAATACATACATACCTTATGATCTTGACGTCTCATCTTGGACTTCTTCCAAGGGCTGAAATAAATGTGGGTATTTGGACCGCATACTTTCTTCTGCTTCCCACGTCATTTCCTCTCGTTTACTGTTTCTCCATAGATCTTTAATGGAGGCTACTTCTTTGTTCCTAAGCCTCCGTACTTGCCTATCTAGTATGGAAATGGGTATCTCTTCATAAGTCAATTTCTCTGTTACTTGCACATCATTCACTGGGACGATCCTAGTAGGATCTCCAACACATTTCCGAAGCATCAAAACATGAAATACTGGATGAACTGACTCCAAGTATGGAGGTAGATTTAACTCATAGGCCACTTTGCCTATCTTGCATACAATTTCGTATGGCCCAATATACTGGGGACTGAGCTTCCCCTTTTTGCCAAATCTCATTACGCCCTTCATCGGTGACACTTTCAAGAATACCCAATCCTTCACTTTGAACTCTAAGTCTCTTCGACGATTATCCGCATAGGACTTTTGATGACTTTGAGCCGCTAGCAACCGATCTTGTATGAGCTTAACTTTCTCTATTGCTTGCTAGACCAAGTCTGGCCCTATCAACTTAGTTTCTCCGGTTTCAAACCACCCAATTGGGGATCTACAATTTCGCCCATATAGAGCTTCATACGGTGCCATTTGAATGCTGGAATGGTAACTATTATTGTAAGAAAATTCAATGAGTGGAAAATGATCATCTCAATTTCCTCCAAAATCTAACATACATGCTCGCAACATATCTTCAAGAGTCTGAATGGTACGTTCGGCCTGCCCATCGGTCTGTGGGTGAAACGCCGTGCTAAGGCGCACTTGGGTCCCTAAACCCTCTTGGAAAGACTCCCAAAACTTAGCTGTAAACTGAGTCCCTCTATCGGAGATAATAGATACTGGAACGGCATGGAGTTTCACTATCTCTTTAAGATAAAGCTTCGCATAATCTTCTGCCACATAGGTCGTCCTGACCGGTAAGAAATGAGCTGACTTTGTGAGTCTATCCACAATCACCCATATGGAATCATACTTACATCGAGAACGGGGTAACCCTGTAATGAAATCCATATTAATCACTTCCCACTTCGAAGTTGGGATTTCTATAGCTTGCAATAATCCACCCGGCTTTTGGTGTTCAATCTTCACTTGTTGGCAATTAGGACACTGACCTACGAATTCCGCTATATCTCTCTTCATTCCATTCCACCAGTATATAGACTTAAGATCATGATATATTTTCGTCGCTCCGGGGTGAACGGAGTAACGGGAACAATGAGCTTCCCTCAATATTTGGTGACGTAGACCTACCACATCGGGAACACATAACCTGCCTAGACATCGGAGAACTCCGTCTTCCGAAATATCAAATGATGACTCCTCCTTCTGAGGGAGTGTATCTCTGTACTACATTAGCATGGGATCCTCATATTGTCGCTTTTTTACTTCTGCTACTAGCGATGAAACTGCTGAATTTTGAATAGTGGTCCCCCGGCTACCTGAGTCCATCACTCGGACTCCTAGGCTAGCTAGCTGTTGGAGCTCACGGGTCATTTCTCTCTTCTCTTGTCGCACTTCACATAGACTTCCGATGGATCTGCGGCTAAGAGCATCAGTCACAACGTTGGCCTTTCCGGGGTGATACAAGATATCAACATCGTAATCTTTTAGCAACTCCAACCATCGTCGTTGCCGCAGATTCAACTCTTTCTGCTTGAAAATATACTGGAGACTCTTATGATCTGTGTAAATATCCACATGGACACCATATAAATAATGTCTCCATATCCTTAATGCATGGACCACCGCAGCCAATTCTAAATCATGGGTTGGATAGTTCTGTTCATGTTTCCGTAATTGTCTAGAAGCATACGCAATCACCTTACCATTTTGCATCAATACACAGCCTAGCCCAACACCTGAAGCATCACAATAAACGACATACCCCTCCAATCCCTCTGGAAGTGTCAAGACTGGGGCAGAAGTCAATCGGTCTTTCAACTCTTGGAAACTATGCTCGCAAGCATCTGTCGATTGAAACTTAGCTGACTTCTGAGTCAACTTGGTGAGTGGCGCAGAAATAGAAGAAAAACCCTCAACAAATCTTCTGTAATAGCCTACTAAGCCCAAAAAGCTATGAACCTCCGTAGGAGTCGTGGGCCTTGGCCAAGTCTTCACGGCCTCGATCTTTTGGCTATTCACTCGAATACCATCAGCTGGAACAGTATGGCCCAGAAATGATACCGAGTTCAACCAAAACTCACACTTGGAGAATTTTGCAAATAATTCTCGGGTTCGAAGAACTCCAAGGACAATACGCAAATGATCCGCATGTTCTGCCTCGGATCTAGAATACACCAAGATGTCATCAATAAATACTATCACAAATAAATCCGGGAAGGGCCTGAACACCTTATTCATCAAATCCATGAATACTGCCGGCGCGTTAGTTAGCCCAAACGACATTACTCGGAACTCAAAATGACCATATCTTGTTCTGAAGGTTGTCTTAGGGATATCTTTCTCCCTAACTCTCACTTGATGATACCCAGACCTCAAATCAATCTTCGAAAACCATTTATCACCTTGCAATTGATCAAACAAGTCATCAATCCTCGGGAGAGGATATTTATTCTTAATCGTCACCTTATTCAATTGCTGATAATCAATGCACATTCTCAAAGAGCCATCCTCCTTCCGGACGAACAATACGGGTGCTCCCCACGGGGATGAACTAGGCCTAATGAAGCCTTTTTCAAGCAAGTCTTTCAATTGCTCCTTCAACTCTTTCAACTCTGCGGGTACCATCCTATAGGGAGGAATAGATATGGGTTTAGTGTCTGGCAACACATCAATCGCAAAATCGATCTCTCGCTCGGGAGGAAGGCCTGGAAGCTCTTCCGGGAACATATCTGGAAATTCGTTCACCACTGGAACTGACTGTAGAGTCGGCGACTCAGCTTCTACATCTTGAACTCGTACTAGGTGATAAATGCACCCTTTTGTGATCATTTTCTTCGCCTTTAGATAGGAAATAAACCTACCTTTTGGTGATGCCGTATTCCCTTTCCATTCTAAGACTGGTTCTCCCAGAAACTGGAAACAAACCATCTTCATTCGGCAATCAACATTGGCGTAACAAGAAGCCAACCAATCCATGCCCATAATAACGTCAAAATCTACCATTTCTAGCTCATGCAAATCAATCATGGTACGACGATCACAAATCACAATCACACAATCCCTATATACTCGGCTAGCTATTACCGAGTTACCCACGGGTGTAGACACCTCAAAAGGTTTGATAGACTCCGGCTCAATTATAAATCGACCCGCAATATATGGAGTAACATATGATAATGTGGAGCCCGGATCAATCAAAGCATATACATCATGAGAGAATACCGATAATATACCTGTGACCACATCAGGAGAAGACTCAAGATCTTGGCGTCCAGCCAAAGCATAAATACGGTGCTGAGGACTGCTAGTACTGGGAGCTCTACCTCTACCTCTACCATGGCCGACTGGCGCATGTGAACCTGGCCCCGTAGGGCGTCCAGATGCCGAAGATCCGGCTACCGACCCTGATGGCTGGGTCCTACCTCTACCATGCACTGAGGGGAAATCACGCATAATATGGCCCGGTCGACCACATGAATAGCAAACATCTGAACCCAAATGGCATTGACCCCAATGCGACTTCCCACACTGGGAACATCGTGGTATAGGTGGCCTTTACTGGCCTGAATCACCTCTAAACTGGGACCCCGAATAATTCTGACTCGGCCCGGGATGAGTAGATCTATCAAGGCTCTGGCCTGAAAACCGTGGAGGTGCACTGGTCATAGAATAGCCCGAATGTCTAGGGAAATGTTGCCTGTGTCCGCCTCTGGACTCACTCATTGGGCCCAAAGATCTGGCCCTCTTGCTATGTCCCCTATCCTGTTCACGTTCACTTCTCCGCTGCTGTAGGCTTTCCTCTAAGTTCTGAGCATGTGCCTGAATGCGTGCAATATCCATACCGTCCAAAAGGGACGCAGTCAAGCATTTGTCCATCAGATGGGGCCCCAGGCCCTTTACAAATCAGTGTACCCTGTCGCCCATATCTGCTACCATGGCCGAAGCATACCTGGCCAAGGAGTAAAAATGGAGGCTATACTTTAGGGCACTCGTACTGCCTTGCCTCAAATTTAAGAATTTATCGGCCTTAGCTCGCTGAACTTCTGGGGGCATATAATGACGGAGAAAAGCATCAACAAACTCTTACCATACCGGGGGAGGTGCATTTGCTCCCTGCGAAGCCATCCATACTGTATACCACTGGATCGAGACATCTCTCAATCTATAGGATGCTAGCTCTACCGACTCGATGTCTGAAGCGTGTATCAACCGGAGCGTCCTTAGCATAGCATCAATAAAGTCCTGGGGATCCTCATCCGGTTTTGACGCAAAGAATTCCGGAGGGTTCAAAGTAATGATATCACGGGCTCTTGCACTAACAGCCCTATCACCATACCCCGAACTGTGCCTCTGAGCCTGGGCCGCAACCAATTCAGTCAATAAAGTAATGGCCTCTTTCACATCTTGGCCCGAAGCATTTGCTGGAGGAGCTGGAGCTAGGGCTGAGGCTCCCACGTGCTCCTCGGTAATAGGCACTGTCTGGGAGGACTGAGATTGAGCCGCACTCTGGGACTCATCTTCCTCTACTACCAGTGGCGGTGCTCTTTCAGCCCGCTTTTCTACCACCGTCTTGCCCTTTTGGGCTGCTATAGCCTTTTTCTTTTTAGGCATCTCTGAAATACACACCACACGATTTAGGAAAAAGAATTTCCTACATCATAGCTCTATCGCACGATTCTTATGAAGAAAGAAGGTCATATATTCCTAAAATGTCCGAAGCTTCTTGTTTATAAGTATGGCGCACAACACACCCATAACCAAGACTCTACTAGACACGGCTCGTAGAC
This sequence comes from Lycium barbarum, assembly GCF_019175385.1. Classification (NCBI taxonomy): domain Eukaryota; kingdom Viridiplantae; phylum Streptophyta; class Magnoliopsida; order Solanales; family Solanaceae; genus Lycium; species Lycium barbarum. The sequence continues at coordinate 95,352,164 of NC_083337.1, read as the reverse complement.
ACATCCTAGGACTGAACTGCTCTGATACCACTTTTGTCACGACCCGGCTAGGGGCCGCGACGAGCACCCGGTGCTACCCCGCCCGGGCACCCCCTTATCGTACATAACATAATCATCTAGGTGAACCATAAGTCAATTCGTGCTTTTCTTATCGTTAATCATATTGATCCCATTGGACGACCATCATCATTTAACATATCATAGGCATCTATGCCACATCATAAGTACAAGGCCGACGAGGCCAACAAAAGATATACAAAACATGGGCCGACATGGCCGAGCATCTCTACCCACATACACATGACTACGAGCCTCTAAGAGTATGACATATCGTATGAGCGGGACAGGACCCCGCTATGCCCATAATTATATACACAAAAGAATGAGTACCCAAAAGATATGGCTCCGAAGGAATTGGATCTCTCTATGTAATCTCCGAATAGGCAGCTATGGATCAAGTCTGTCTCCCTGTGCACCTGCGGGCATGACGCAGCGTCCACAAACAAAAGGACGTCAGTACGAAGAATGTACTGAGTATGTAAAACGTGATTAACATCAATATAGAAGCATCATAGACAATATATGAAGTTGCACAGGAGGGAAGACAATAATGTCATCATCATGGCACTTACCTGCCTTTCATAGGAACTTGCCATTTCTCATGCGTATTTCATAATAGTACTCGTACCCTACTTGTGCTCATATTCGCATGCATGTCCTTATTCGTGTCCGTATACATAGTGTTTTCACATTCATATTCATATTATACATATAGCCATACACTTATATACATACATAGCGTGCCCGACCATAAGGTTCGGTGTTTCATACGTACTTAGCCAACCAAGGCTCAATGTTATTTCTACCTGGCCCTACCGAGGCTTCAGGGTTATCCGTACCATCTGCAGAGGTGTGCGTGCATTACGTAATCATATACATACTTTATACATATTCATATACATATATCCTACCCGGCGTTATAAACTCGGGGTATCATTATAGCCCTTCATAGGCACATATAAGTATAATAGCCTGTAGGAACCTTTGGCATCATTACTATTATTATCGTCATCACTATCTTCGTCATTATTGCTACATCCATATCTTAGGCTTACTCGTGATATGAAGGGCGTAGTACAATCGTAGTACAAGTTAAGGATCGTGAGCTTATGAGCTCGGAGTGTCAATCACTTGAATACAACATACTCATGTAGAGGAATTAGAAGTTTGGCCAAGAATCATGCCTTATGAAAGAAGGGTTAGCCTTACATACCTCTTCGTCAGACTATTCTACACTTGCACGTTTACTTCCAATGCTAGCGTCTATACCTTCATTAATATCATAACAATGGCCATTAGTCATTCACATCATCCACATTATCTAGATTTCTCAATTTGCTTCTAATTCTCCCATATTCATGGTCATAACATCCAACTTCATCCATTCATCTAAAGTGTCTAGTTCATGATCTTTGTACCATTTATAATGCATTCCTATCACAACACAACAACATTTATGATTCAATTCAAACTATTCCTCAAAATGTCACTATTCACCATTCATGACCTAGTTGACCACATTTTCTGCAATCCAAGTATTTTAATTCTCCAATACCTTAAACATCATGTAAAAATCATGAATCTTACCTTAGAAGTTGTAGGAACAAGCTTTGGTTGATAATACTCCTCTTTGAGCAAAACCCTAGTTTTTCTCCATTTGCATTTCTTGACTTGAATGGTATTTAATGGCTTGCTTACACTTGATTCACTTGTTTATGTTGTTGGGGATTTATAATCCTTGAAAACTTATGAAATAAATGTAGAGAGATGATTCTAGAGAGAAGTGGTGTAATGTGGAAATGAAATAAAACAAGTCTTGATCCTCATATTTAATGAATTGTCAAATCTGTGCTGGGTGAACAGTGGTCGTCCATGGAGGTTTACAGTCCGTATTTCAGTTTACGGACTATCCCTCATGGTCGTCTTTAAGCTTAAGCAGAACCAGAAACTTAAGGTTGCATGCATGGTGATTTACGACCATGGTTTACGGGCCGTAAATCACTTTACGGTCCGTCCACCAGGTCGTATTTAACCATTTCCTCAGCTGGCAGAAAGTTCAAGCCTTTGCATGGCAGTTTACGACTGTCAGTTTACGGACCGTATAGCAATTTACAGTCCGTATTTTGCAATACGACCATTGGGCAGTTGCAATTCTGCAACTTCCCATATTTCTTAGACTTCTCATTTTAATCACCCCCGTCCATGCACATGCATTGCTCACCTTGTATCTCATCTTAACTTAGCCAACTTCCTCGTCTCACATCAGATACTTTCGAAATCTCGCCAAAGGTCATCAACGTCGTTTCTTGCTCATGGACATCATGCACTCATATTCATCACTAGTTCATTCTCTTGCGTACCAAGGGAAAATTTTTCGAGGTGTAACAGAGGGGACAAACCCACATTAAACCTAGATTGTAACAAACCCTATATATGTATAAGATATTATGAATGTTTTTCTCTATGAGAGATGCTTAATAATGATGGTTAAGAGTTGGTAATGACATTCTCATTGATGAATTGGGACATGGAAATCTTTTGTAAACAATTTATACGTTTTCAAAACATTTATTGGAATGACTTATTCTTTCGATATGGCATAATGAACTTTAATGTTATTGATGGTGTGACTACTTTGAGATAAATAGTGAATCGACTTCTATGCCATGGACTTTGTTGTTGTGTTTGCCTTGCTATTCCGGAGGAAGAGTAGCCACTATGGATCCTAGTGTATTAATTGCCTTGCCATTCGGGGGGAAGAGTGGCCACTTCTGGGTTCGCTACCTGGGGTGTATTAGTTGCCTTGCTATTCGGGAGGAAGAGTACCACCGTGAATCCATATTCCGGTGTATTGCGCAGTGTTGTTGATATTGAGTTGGGCCTATATGGGTGATTGTGATATCCATCTTTATTATGGAACTGGTATTTATGCCTGATTAATTTAATGCATAATTGAAACTGGGATTTTGAAATGGCTTTATAAATTGTTTAACAAATGATATTAATAATCATAAAGTGGAATGATTGTTTTTATACTATCTTTTCAGAACTGATTTCTTCATGTATTATTATATTTTATTTTTATATTACTTGTTGTCGCCGAGGCACTCACTGAGTACGAAAGTACTAAGGCATACCATTGTCGTTTTGATGGTATGTTAGGTAACGGAGAAGAGCAGGTTCGTGATACCCTCAATGCTTAGGAGAACTTGCTGCTGCTGTTGATTTGGTGAGCCCACATCCTTGTTCGTGGGACACTTCCTATTTCATTTATTATTCTAGATTTCCGGATTGTGTCCCGAAGTTAGATGATTGTTGTGTCTCTTAGAAGCTCCATAGATAGTTTTTAGAATTATGGGTAGACTGTCAAAGTCACGTACGACTTAATGGGTGTTTGCCACGTTTATGACTATTTACCTACATTAGACTTCCGCTGATTTTATTTAATAGTTGTGATCCTGATATATGCAGTTACTTATAACTTTGTTTAATTTAATAAAGATAGATTATTAAAAAGGAACTTGATGTGTAATTATTTTATAAGGTGCTTCCGGTGCTGTTTATAGCATCAGATGCCTATTACATCCAGGGTGGGTTTTGGGGCGTGACAGAACAATTCTAAATCTGTAACTCTGGAGGGGCAACCCTAACTTAAACCGACAAGGCCTACCTGCACTCAAACAATACCAACAAGTCGGCGAGGCCGCAATCTGGATATGTATAAAAATACTGACTATCTCATTTGAACTAGGAAAACACACACCCGAAATATATATGTGTATACATATGCAACTGAGCAAGCTGACGAGGCTGCTATGATTGTACATAGCCAACAGTATCCAAGCAGACATATACAAGCCGACAAGGCTATCACATAGACACACTATTTACAGGACTCGTCTACAAGGCTCTAGGGAATGTGTGACTGTACCATACAATCTCTAATAAAAAAGGAGAGATTCCAAGGACCTGGCAACTCCGAACAAAAAGGGAGCTCACTAATCAGCTGATATCAGATCCTGCCTACTGGGAGGTCTATCAATCTGTCGATCTGTACCTACAGGTATGAATGCAGTGCCCCCACCAAAAGGGACGTCAGTACAAACAATGTACCGAGTATGTAAGGCAAGATAACAACCTAAATGAAATAAAAATGTGTACTCTGGATATCTCAAGAAAGCATCTGAAGGTACTCTCCCTGAGTTGCCTCTCATCTGAGGCAAGATAACATAACTCTATAGATATAACTCCGTGACTCGAAGGTCAGGCATAGACAACATATCTCTGTAAATATAACTCCGTGACTCGAAGGTCAGGTAACAACTCCGTGGCTCATTGGCCAGGTAATAACTCCATGGCTCATAGGCCAGGTAATAACTCCATGGCTGATAGGCCAGGTACTAACTCCATGGCTGATAGGCCAGGTATTAACTCCATGGCTCATAGGCCAGTTAATAACTCCATGGCTCAGAGGCCAGGTAATAACTCCATGACCCGTAGGTCAGGTATAATAAACTCCATGACCCGTAGGTCAGGTATAGTAAACTCCATGACCCGTAGGTTAGGTATAGTAAAAATATATGTATACCATGCAATATATATGCATATGCTGAAAAATATTGATTTTGTAACATGTCTCTTCTGCCTCTCTATAAGCTCAAGGACATAGGGAGGGGATATGGCCCCTCAGAAAGAATAACATAACACTCGGAATCTATGCAACAATATGTCAAGCTCTACTTGACAAATATCTAGTCACAAGATTCGTTACGCTCTTACTATATATGGAATCAAACAAGAACAGCCTAACATACCTGGAAGCTTCTCGCCTTTCCAACTTACTTCTTGTCTTGCAATCTACTTAGAATTATTCGTAGTCTCGTAATCTACATATAAAGACATTAATGTTATTTTTAGACTTATCGCCATATGCTTGTCTTAAGCTTTTAAATTAAATCCTCTTAAAATCTGCCGAAATTTGGGCAGCACCTCCCCTGTTTATATCCCTAGCTCGAAATCACAATACCAACAAAACAACAACAATATCAATACTAATATCAACCACATCATCATCAATACCAAAATATTCCATAAAACATCTCGCACGATGTTTTTTCAACATACAATAACAATATACACTTCCTTTCTTCCCAATCAAGGAGCATAATCTCATCAACAAACCAAAAAAGTCAGATACCATACATATACATGTAAATTATCCCAACCACACGGACACAACATGCTTAAAACATCCCATAAACACAACAACTACAACACAACACTTTATGGCGTTTCCTCCATAACTATTTTCACTTTTAAGACTTGCTAAACCTTCAAATAAACTCAACATAAGAGATAGGATAAATTACACTCGAATAAATTTAGCTACACCAACTTTCTTCAAGACCAAACGCACCACGACGTCAAGTAGAAGCAGGAACAATCACCTTTCATGGACTAGTTTGGTGTAATCCTATTAAATTCTTAATTTAATAGGCTATAAATGTTTGGGGGATGTGTTAGGAGATTTCTAGAACTCATAGGAGATTAAAATTCTGAAAAATGGGATTGATGGGGTTTTTATACCCCTTGAAATTCAGTGGAACCGACTTTTCGAAGTGGGACCCACGGAAGCCATTTGGAAGTTTGAGGGGTTATCTTAAAATGGCCATAACTGCTTACTCCAATTTCCTTTTGATGGGTGGTTTGTTGTGTTGGAAACTAGACTCGACAAACTTCATTTTAGGCTTTTGAAACAGCTAAAAACTCTTAATATAGCTTGAGATATACCCCTCCAAAGTTGACCCAAAATTCTGCCAACATTTTTCTAAATTTTTGACAAACTTATTTTCTTCCATTTGCTTGCTCCCGGAATCTTTCAAAACTATCCATACATGATTTTTATCATTGATCATATTTGATAATGGTCGATTCCTTTGGTTTTAAGGTTGTCCTTCCCGGTTACCACTTACGAGATCGTAATTCATCATTTACTTCATTGTTACGCAATTCCCATGGCTTGTACCTTCCAAAACTTCATGAGACATCTCCGATACTTCATTAATATAGTTATGTACGTGGCATGCTCCTTCTCTAAAAGCGCGAGGTGTAACATCCTTCCCCACTTAGGAACATTCGTCCTCGAATGTTGTAGCTTGTGAGCTTATGACGCTTTTATTAGTTTCTTGAAATGGTTGTCCTCCTTTAGTTCCTGATCTCCATACTCTTATACAATGGGCTAATTATCCTTTTTCATATCCTCCCAATTCTCTATCGAACTCATTTATTAGTTTCATATCCTCATATTCTAATGTATGTACTCAGTGGTTCACTGATATCCAGTTACTGTCCTGGGACCTGTTGCCATTAAAATGGTCGAAACTCATGATTGCTACGGCTCCCTGCCAATCTGTGAGCACTCTTAATTGTTTTACTCTTTTGCCTTGCTCCTTATTTCTCTACTAGTAGACAAATTCTCTTGTTCAGACATGTCACCCTTCCTTGCTTGCTTCTTTGGTGCTATTTTAGATTATCCTTTTTTGTATTAGTCGACCTTATATACATACCATATCATCTCCTTTTAATTCCTTGCTTGGACCCCTCTTATTTCCTTACAATACCATTATATTCTGTTTTAACATAGTCACAAAAAAAACTCATGAACATGGAACTAAGATAAAATCCTACTTAATCATAACTTCCTTTTGATACGAGTATGCTTACTTCATAAGTCCTTGATTCTCTTGTACCGGTGATCATTTGAGACTTAAATTAGCCTATGTTCTTCTTTGATTCCCTATCGTTGTCCTTACACCATTTTTGTGGGCCATTGCATCATGACGATTATCTATATTATTCTATAACATATACTTTCACATTTGATATGACCGGCAACTTGTGACTCCACAACTTGCGAGGGACTTTCTAGTCTCAGGTAGCACTGCTGTCTTGCTATCCATAGGCATACTATCTTCCTTTCCTTTGGAGATCATTGAACTCCCTATAATTATTCCTCTTGTTAAAACTTTGATCTCTTCTAGTTCTAAGATTTCCCTTTTTGGAATCCAGATTGTCCTTTATACTTACTCCCTGGGCAGCTTACAGACCCTTCCTACTCCTTTCGTTACCTCTCGGAGTATGTTACTGCACACTTAAATGTAACCAAAGTTTCTCCGGTACGAGCGATTCAGACCATAGTCCAGAGACATAACATGTCACATGATGGAACTCATTCTCCTTCTTAGATTTGTCTCATGATATACCTGCATTTAATCCATTCTCACTTTTCTTTAGCATATTCTTGACATATCGGTTCATCTCGAAATTTGACTCCTTCAATCCAATATATTTCCCTCTCTGGACATTCGGAATATTATAGCTCATCTTAGAACTCAATTTGTTTTCCCTTGGGCAAGCCTGCTGATTCACTAACCTTCTCCTTGTTGTCGGCGGCCACATAATTCCCTTTAACCATTTCATTGACACCCCCTCCTTCCTTCAGTCCACATAGTTTCTTTTGTTTTCCTTTACTCGTAAAATGCCTGTTTCCATTAGTCATCCTTTACTCTTAGGTTAGGAAACCTTGGAGTGTTTCGTTACGAGTGAGAATCCCTTTTGACACTGAAAATCTCTTCTTGGGGCACTTTCTTCCCTGAAATAGGCGTACCAATCATGATTTCACATCCATTCTCCTGGTTAAATCTCAGGAGTTTAAAATTTCCTCATCGCTCTAATAAGACCTGTTTATTTCTTCTTAAGGATGCACCTTTGTCCATTATTTACAACCTTCTTGGTTCTGGTTATGAAGACGTGTAGGTTGGTTCCAGGGTCCTCACATTCATCCCTTGTCACGTATAACATTACTCTATCTGCCGTTGATTTATTTAAATTTGATCATATCGTCAGCTTTCCTGCTTTCATCCTAACCTTTTCCTCAAATATATATTACCTGACCCTCAATGGGTATACTTTTTCCTTATCCAAGTTTCTCTCCCCTTTATAATATCATAACCTTCTTTTTCCTAATGCTCCTTCTTATATTGTTGGTGGCGTTACCGCCATCTGCCTTTGATTACCGAGAAAACCAAATCCTAATCCTCTCTGTAGCGCTTGCTACCTCAATTTTAACATACAGCACAGTTAATACTTTTAACATGTCGTAACATCAATCATAAGGGTATACATAATGCTCGATGTAGCCACTCGTGACTTAGATTTGTATCGCTTTTCAATACCTTTTTCTTACCAGATATCCTGTTGCTATTTGATTTTGTCCTGAATCTGTGGCTTTAATACATCTCCCCTCTCTTTTTGCTCAGCTAGTTAGACTCATACCTCACGATCATTTCAAAATTATAATTGTAAAGCTCATATGCTCCTAATTTCCCTCGGGCTATTCTGGTTTCTCATATTTTTTTTCCGTGTGTCTAAATTTGTATGCCTTCCTAGCATACCTTCCTACGTCCTAATTATAACTCCTGACGATATAACTTTACTTAAAAAGCTTTACTCATATTTGTACCCTACCTCTTTGTCTAAAATAATCAACATCACATCTTATACTTTCCTGTAACAACCGAATCGATCCTTGCGAAATTTTATCTTCACTTGTACACCTACTCTCTTCTTTCCTTACACATAAGCCAACATCACACCTAATTTCTCTTTCGTTAAATAGCCTTCACAACACCCGTCTAAAAAAATTGAGGGGAATCCTTCTTATAAGGATTAGCTAGAAATACACCACATATTCTTATGGTTGTGTCACGACCCAACCGGAGGGCCATGACGGCTACCCGGTGCTAACCCACCCGGACACCTCTTATCGTACTCTCATATTCACATCTAGGTGAGCCACATGGCTTACTTATAATTTATATGCATCAATAGTGCTAATTTCGTTGGGCAACAACACATTTATATCATCATCAATAATAATGCCCTTATCCATATACACAAGCCGACGAGGCTATCAAAATGACATACAAAATATGAGCCAACAAGGCTAAGGATATCTAATCATACACAGCTGTCTACGAGCCTCTAAGGAGAGTATGTCACATCATATAGGCGGGACAAGACCCCGCCTTGCCCATGGGTATGTACACAAAATAATAATACCAAAAGTTGTAGCTCCGGAATGAAATGGTGCTTCTCTATGTAGTCCCTGAGTAAGAAGTCTATAGATCAGTCCTGTCTCCCTGTCCACCTGCGGGCATGACACAGCGTCCACAAACAAAAAGACGTCAGTACAAATAATGTACTGAGTATGTAAAGCATAATCAACATCATAATATGAGAATAAAAGAAAGCACAAGAAATAGCATAGGATAGGGGAATCGGGGAGCAGTAGAGCCATCATCATAATTACTTACTTGTCTTTCATAGGGACCTTCCATTTCTAGTGCGTGCTCGTGTACATACATATATAAATATACAAATATCCATATCTGTATCCATATTCATATGCATATTCGTATCCATATTCATATACATATTCATACCCATGGCGTACCCGACCATGAAGTTTCGGTGGTTTCACATACCCGGCCATGAAAAGGCTCGGTGTCATACATACCTGGCCCTACCAAGGCTCAGTGTTATCCAAACCCAACTGCAGTGTTGTGCGCGCAATAGATATCATACCCGGCCATATAAGCTCGGTGTTACATAATAGTCATATATACTTAGACACGTATACATAAAAGTCTATAAGTATCATCAATATCATTGCCATCATCGTTTTCGTTACATCTATCGTTATAGGATCAACTATCATATAAAGGAGGTACTAGTATCGTGAAAGTATCGAGAATCATGAGCTTTGGTACTCTTAGAGATAGAGTCATTTGGAAGGCATTATGGAACTCATGAAAGGATACATATAGCAAGGGAACCATGCCTTAATGAAAGAAGGGTTAGCCTTACATACCTCTTTGTCTCCTTAACTATTTAACGTTCCCCGTTGAAGCTTGAATAATCTACATTTGGAAGGATTCATAACATGGTTAAGCCTTAATGATACTCTTAAATTCAAACTAGAATAATTCATGACCTAATGAAAATTGGGAAGCATTTCCCCTATTTTGTCAACTTCCACCATATCACAAAACAACTCCCAACAACCACAATAATACCCACAATATCATAATCAAGTATTCACATTCGATTTAGCCTTCAAAATTCATTCTTGTGTTCAACTTATGCTAGCAACTTCATACCTATTTTATCACATTTTCATATAATGCGTCTTCATCATCATTATTACTTTCCATAGCAATATTATACCCATATTATACTAAGAATCATAACTCAAGTTAGCTTACTACTCAAAAACCTCATAAAAACTACATTTAGAACTCATCTTCAACTTTTTCCCTTCTACCCAAGTTGTTCAACAAATAAACATTCTTGATAATATGTAATATGTATGAAAACTAACCTTTTATCTCATAGGAATGAGCTTTGGAGCAAGCTATCAACTTATATGAAAACCCTAGCTTCAATATCCAAAGGATTCTTGGAGTTTATTAACCCTAGCAAGACCTTTAGCACATGGGTATCTTGATTCTTGCTTATTGATATTTAATCTCTCTTGGATTTTGGCTTGGATTAGTTTATGGAGTGGAAGAGAGGGTTTTTAGAGAGCCTTTGGATCTGGTTTGGTAAAATAATATGTCCAAATGATGTGGAACGAAATATATAAAGCGGAACTTAAACTCCCGTCGGCCAATTCTGCGCCCATTTTGACGGGCCGTATAAATTCATACGGACCATCAAAATGGTCCGTAGAACTGCCCAGTCAAATATGGGTCACTGTGACCACTTCACGCTGGGCTGTGTCAATTTGACGGACCGCAGAATTTTCTGCGGGGCGTCAAAATTCCTGCCGGCCGTCAAATGGTCCGCAGAAATTTTCTGCTCAGACAGTCTGTCGTAAAACACGCATAACTTTTTGCTCAGACGTCACATTGAAGAACAACTTGTTTTGTTGAAACTAGACTCGATGAAATTCAATTTGAAAAAAAGAAACACACCAAAACCCCTCATATTATAGGAGATATGCCCCCACAAATCTGGACCAAAATTCTGTCCAAAATTTTGCCAAGTTTTACCAAAGTTCCCACAAACTCAATTCCTTTATTTGTTTGTTCTTAAATCCTTCCATAGCTCATTTCATGGGCTTAAACCCCCATAACCATAATATGGGAACATGTAATCTCATATATCCTAAGGTAACTCATTCAAAATCCTTTAATTACTAATCATTTTCCCTTCCAGTTTTCTACCCTTAAATTAAAATCATTCTAAAACTTCTCTTTGAAAGCGTCTCATAATGGTTCATTCAATCATGACTTACCAAACATCCGATTGTCACATTTTCCCTTCATCCTTTCTCTATAGCCTAGACATTCAAACAATTAAATTTGTAAAAAAAAGCTCGACAGAGTTTCCTCTATACTTCTTACTGCCTCATTCCTGTACACAGCCCAGAAAACACATCCAATTCCTCACAGTTCTCATCAATTACCTCATAGCGGCATAATCAACTGCTTATCCATAATCAAAACATTTAGGGTTAGAATCAGAGACATCACATCCTATAAAGTAGCTCTACGGCACGATCTAAGATGAGAAAGAAAGGTCAATCATTCCTAAATGCCCTGCAGCCTCTTGTTTATAAGTGTGGCGCGCTTCACACCCATAAACAAGACTTTACTGGATACGGCTGGTAGACACTCCACAGGACGAACTGCTCTGATACCAAGTTTGTTACACCCCAAATTCGGAGAGGCGTGACCGGCATTCGATGCCATACTAGGCCCAAGCAAACCACTCTAAATCTGTAACTCTGGAGAGGCAACCCCGACTTAAACCAACAAGGCCTACCTACACTCAAACAGTACCAACAAGCTGGCGAGGCCGCAATCTGGATATGTATTAAAATACTGACTATCTCATCTGAACTAGGCAAACACACACAATATATATATATATATATATATATATATATATATATATATATATATATATATATATATATATGGCAGACATATACAAGCCGACAAGGATATCACATAGACACTATTTATTGGACTTGTCTACAAGCCTCTAGGGAATGTGTGACTGTACCATACAATCTATATTAAAAAAGGAGAGACTCTAAGGACCTGGCAACTCCGAAGAAAAAGAAAGCTGACCAACCAGCTGATATCAGATCTTGCCAACTAGAGAGGCCTATCAATCTGTTGATTTGTACCTGCAGGCATGAATGCAGTGCCCCCAGCAAAATGGACATCAGTACGAACAATGTACTGAGTTTCTAAGGCAAGATAACAACTGAAATGAATAACAAGCCGTACTCTAGATATCTCAAGAAAGCATCTAGAGGTACTCTACCTGGGTTGCCTCTCATCTGAGGCGAGATAACAAAACTCTATAGATATAACTCTGTGACACGAAGGTCAAGCATAGATAACATATCTCTATAAATATAACTCCGTGACTCGAAGGTCAGGTAACAACTCTGTGGCTCTTAGGCCAAGAAATAACTCCATGGCTCATAGGCCAGGTAATAACTCCATGGCTCATAGGCCAGTTAATAACTCCATGACCCATAGGTCAGGTATAATAAACTCCATGACCCGTAGGTCCGGTCTAGTAAACTCCATGACCCGTAGGTTAGGTATAGTAAAAATATATGTATACCATGCAATATATATGCATATGCTGAAAAATAATAATTTTGTAACATGTCTCTTCTGCCTCTCTATAAGCTCGAGGACATAGGGAGGGGATATGGCCCCTCAGAAGTAATAACATAACACTCGGAATCTATACAGTAATATGACAAGCTCTACATGACAAGTATCTAGTCACAAGATTCGTTACGCTCTTACTATATATGGAATCATGCCAAGAAAAAAAAAAGGAACAACCTTAACATACTTGGAAGCTTGCTTCTCGACTTTCCAACTTACTTCTTATCTTGCAATCTACTTAGGATCATTCGTAGTCTCGTAATATACATATAAAACTATCCATGCTATTGTTAGGCTTATTATCATATGCTTGCCTTAAGCCTATAAATTAAATTCTCTTAAAATCTGCCGAAATTCAGGCAGCATCTCTCATATTTATAACCCCAGCCCGAAATCACAATACCAACAAAACAACAACAATAGCAATACTAATACCAACCACATCATCATCAATACCAAAATATTCCATAAAACATCCCACATGATGTTTTTCAACATACAACAACAATATACACTTCTTTTCTTCCCAGTCAAGGAGCATAATCTCATCAACACACCAAAAACATTAGATACCATACATATACATGTAAATCAGCCCAACCACATGTCCACAACATGCTCAAAACATCCCAAAAACGCAACAACTAAAACACAACACTTTATGACCTTTCCTCCATAACTATTTTCAATTTTAAGACTTGCTAAACCTTCAAATCAACTCAACATAAGAGATAGGATGAAGAACATACCTTACACTTGAATAAATTTGGCCACACCAACTTTCTTCTAGACCAAACTCACCACAACATCAAGTAGAAGCAAGAACAATCACCTTTCCTGGACTAGTTTGGTGTAATCTTGTTAAATTCTTGATTTAATGGGTGCTAAAATGTTTGGGGGATGTGTTTGGAGATTTCTAGAACTCATGGGAGTATAAAATGCTGAAAAATTGGGATTGATGGGGTTTTTATACCCCTTGAAAAGTCGGTGGAACCCGTGGAAGCCATTTGCCAGTTTGAGGGGTTATCTTAAAATGCCCATAACTCCTTACTCCAATGTCATTTTGACGAGCGGTTTGTTGCGTTGGAAACTAGACTCGACGAAATTCATTTTTGGATTTTGAAACACCTAAAAACTCCTAATATACCTAGAGATATACCCCTCCAAAGTTGACCTAAAATTCTATCCAAAATTCTGCCAATGTTTTTCCAAACATTCGACAAATTTATTTTCTTCGATTTGCTTGGTCCCGAAATCTTCCAAAAATATCCATACATGATTTTTATCATTAATCATATTTGATAATGGTCATGTCCTTTGGTTTCAAGGTTGTCCTTCTCGGTCACGACTTACGAGATCGTAATTCATCCTTTGCTCATTGTTACGAATTTCCCAAAGCTTGTACCTTCCAAAACTTCATGGGACGTCTCCGATACTCCATTAATACGGTAAAGTACGTGGCATGCTCATGCTTTAAAAGTACGAGGTGTAACACGAGGCCTGATTCACTAGCATCCTGGGGAGCACTTGGGAGATCTGCAGCCTGGATGGCTACTCTTTCATTACTTGTCTTATTTCTATCCTTGAGATTGTATTATTCGATGAGACTAGGTATTCATACTTACTATGCATTCATACTTCATCTATGTAGTTGCTCTTGTACGACTTAGAACAGATTCATTGGCCATGTATTATTCAACACTTATTATCACTTATATGTCAGACTTATTTATATTATTGTTGGGAGTTGATTTCATTTATTGTTTGGGTGTTGGTTCAGGGACGGGTTCACCTACCGAGGTAGGAAAATGGTAGGTTCCTGCACATTTTCGAGTTAGGGCGTGATAGATTAAGCTAACTTAGCTAATCTATGGCTACGTGTATTAGCATGTCTACTAATATATCTAAAAGCTACATCCTTGAGATATCGACTGAGATGCCAAATAACCTCACAAGCAGTAAGTACATCACAAGAGGGGGATATTCTCCTATTAAGCATTTGAGTTATAGTTGACGAATTATATAATACTGGTATACTTTTCCATCCTTGCTCCACTGCAGTATGAATTGTTTTTCTAATTGCCAACTCTTCAACTGTCACGTCTTTTCCAACAAAATGAATCTGACTACTGTAGGCTTGAAACACATTTCCATTAGCCTTCAAGGCTACCACTGCAATACTCTCTTTTTGAGTATTTTGAACCATACATGCATCGACATAAAGCAACACATTTTCTGGAAAAATAGTTACCGAAGTGGGGTTAGTCACAACCTGTCGCTCTTGCCGCATAGTGTATGCACTGTTTACTTCATCTATAAACTAATTAAAGTCAAATAAAGCTTTTGATAAAATTTCAACATCACTCCATATCAAGGAATTAAATATATAATAATTTCTAGCTTTCCAAATCATCCATAAAATAGATATAGACATTTGCAATAAAATATTAGTATCCTGAATTTTTTCTTTATCCAAATATAATTTATCCCACCATGCCGAAAAATCTGAGATAAAGTGCAAGTCAGGACAAAGGATAGGACTTCTTTTCCACACTTCAACAGATCTTGAATATTTTAAAACATGTGTTCTAAGGTTTCAGGCTCCATTCCACAGATAGGACAAGTTGAATCTATAGTTTGAATTCTCTTTAAAATAATGTTTCTAACTGGTAAAGTATTCAGGATACATTTTCGTAAAAAAATGTTTCGGCTTATTTTTATTCTTGATTGACCAAAGTTGATTCTAGAAAGATTTAGGGAAGCATTGATAACTACTTTTAGGTCGACTAACCAAATGTCAATTATTTGAAAGAACAAGTTTTGCAAGATGATACCCAGACTTCACTTCATATTTACCAAAGTTTGTAAAATGCCAAATAAATCTATCATCACTTCCCCTTAGGAATACTGGAATGGCTAGAATTGTTTTGACATCATCTTCATTAAACAAAGTATTCAGAAGTTGGATGTTCTAGGAATTAGTAGTACGATCTATCAAGTTTGACACCTTTAAGTTCTGTGCAACACCATTTATTATACTACAAGGATAAACGAACTATCTCTTGTCAACCATGGATCCTTCCACACTCTCACTGATTCACCATTGGATATGTTCCATCTGACACCTTTGACTAAGAGATCACGTCCCCACAAAATGTTCCTCCAAACCCAAGAAGTATACCTATGGTCTTTGGCATCTAACAAAGATTCATTTGGAAAGTAATTGCTCTCCAGAACTTGGGAAACTAGCAACTCTGGTTCAGTCAAAATTTTCCAACATAGCTTGGATAAAAGAGCCATATTAAAAGCTTTTAGGTCCCAAAATCCTAATCCACTAATAAATTTCGGTACACAGAGTTTTTCCCATCTTTCGAAATGCATTTTCCACTTCTCATCATTTTGACCCCACCAACAGTTTGAAAACATAGTCGTAATTTCCTTACATAAATCATCTGGTATTTGAAAACAAGATAATGCATAAGAAGGACAGTCGCTAAAATAGATTTTAGTAAAACCTCTTTTCCAACCTGACTCAAGAACTTTCCTTTCCAACTTTTTATTTTAGACAAAATTTTCTCTTTTATAAAAGAAAACATTTCTTTTTTAGATCTTCCTAGGACAGCAGGGAATTCTAGATATGCACCCCATATAAACAAACTAATACTACCAAGTGAGGAGCAAAATCTTGATTTTTCCTCATCAATAGTATTTTTGCTAAAAACAAAAGCGGCAGACTTCTCATAGTTAATCACTTGTCCCGAGAACCTTGATATATATTCAATATAAGAGTTTATTTGTGAAATACATTCATATCAGCATTTCAAAAAATAAAAGAGTCATCCGCAATGAACAAATGTGAAATTGAAGGTCTATTTCTTCCTAACTTCAAGCCTTTTAAAGTTCATTGTCGCTCAGCATAGTGTAATAATATTGATAGCCCTTCCGCACAAATAAGAAACAAATAGGATGAAAGAGGATCCCCTTGACGTAATGCTCAAGATGGTTTAATAGGCCCTTTAATGTCTCCATTTAAATAAAGGAAAAAGACGTGGTTGTTACACAAGTCATAACCCATTCGACGAATTTAATGTGAAAAACCATTTTGAGCATTAACTTCTTAATATATGGCCATTCAACATGATCATACGCTTTAGGCATATCTAACTTTAAAGCCATAAGTTTGTCTTTTCCTTTTCTTTTATTCTTTAATACCCCCCATCAACTAATGAGCCAACCCATCATTATTAACTATTTGTCATTTTCCCGCAAAGGCAGCTTGATAGAAGAAATGATTAAAGGCATAAGAAGCTTCATCTGTTTCACTATAATTTTAGTAATCATCTTATATAAAGTAGAGCATAAAATAATAGGTCTAAAATGTTGGACAGTGGTAGGAGTCTTGATTTTAGGTACCAGGGTTATTAACGCTTGGTTCCAAACAGGCAACAGGTGACCCGTTTCAAAAAACCATCGTACCGCTTTGCAGACATCATTCGAAATTAAAGGCCAAAATTGTTAAAACAATAATTGGGTCCTGCTGTCCACACCTAGAGCCATTTCATCATTTAAAACAACACCAATCAGGTCTTGATTCATATTATCTGTAATAGTAGTTGGAACATGTTGTACTATTTGGTGTAAAGAAGAAGGATTAGTAGTAGCAAATAATTCTCTATAAAAATTCTCAATATCCTTCACTAGACCAGGTTTATCATATATCCACTGACCTATTTCATTTCTCAAACCTTTAATATGGTTCCTACGTCTTTGTTGGACAGTTTACATATGAAAGAAGGAGGTATTTTTATCTTCCTTATTTAACCATTGAACCCTAGATTTTTTCATCAAATAGAGCTCCTCCTCTTTATAAGCATCACTAAGCTCCCTTTTCAATTTGACAACAAGAGAAGAATTAGGTCCTCATGGGCGATTTTTACCATACTAAGCTGATTTTCAAAGTATTAATCTTTATCTTTGAGTTCGACTTACCTTTTTGCTCCAATCTATTAAAAATCTTCTACATTTTCTAATCTTAGAACTTATCTGATATTGGCTATTTGCATTAAAATGATCCCCCAAGATTGCTCAATAAGCCTGTGAGCTTCAGGTTTTCCTACCCATCTCTTGTCAAAATAAAATCTTTTTTCCACCTATCATGAAAACCATCAGTTAAACAGAGCATTATTACATGATCTGAGGCATTACTTTGTATATGCATTACAACAGCCTGATCATATTTTAATCTCCACTCCGGAGAGACCAGGACTCTATCCAACCTTTCTTGAATTACACCTTCATTCATTCTATAGCAAGACCATGTCCAAGGTTTTCCTTGATACCCAAGGTCCACTGCTCCTATCTTATAAGTGAAGTCTCTTAATTCCCTAAAGGTCCAAAGAGCACTACTAGATCCTCTCAATTTTTCAGTCATATCAATTATGTCGTTTAAATCTTCTGATAGAATCCAATTAGTAAACCAATTAACTGATCTAGCAATCAATTCATGCAATTGTTTTTTTTCTAATATCTCTATCTATGCTAGCATAAACAAATATGCAACAAAAATTCATATTCTTCTCAGCATCATATATCAAGAATTCTATAAAATAAGATGAAGAAGATATTGCGTACCTCAAGTTCATCGCTCCAAAATAGAGACAGTCCACCAGAGAGCCCCACTGGATCAACAATATAAAAATTCTTCATTTCAATTTTTCATTGGATCCACTGATGCTTTTGTTGTTGATTTTTAGTCTCACATAAAAGAACACATTCGGCAGAGTGGAGATACAATGCCTCCTTTAAAAAGGAAACTGTTAAGGACTCCCCCCCAAGCCCTACCACCTCTTTCTTTCGGCGCCTTCCAGTAATGTTTAGCGTGGCTATTTTCTTAATTTTTCCTTTTCCATGTCACGACTCAACCAGAGGGCCATGACGGGCACCCGGAGCAAACACAACGAGCATCTCTAAACATACATCTCATAAACATTTCTGGGTGGACCATAAAGATAGCTCCTGAATATCATGATCTGTAAGGAACTATATCACAATATAACGGCACATCTCTATATAATCTTCAACAATAATGTCTATCATCACCAGCCGACAAGGCTACTAAAATGTTATACAATGATATGGACCGGTAGGGTTATGAAATATCTAACTATACACACATGTCTACGAACCTCTACATAGAATACAAGTGACCATAAGGACCAATACCAATAGACTGCAGCTCCGAAGTAAGTGGATTGCTCCTGAGAATCCGTTAATAAAGCACCTACGGTTCAAATCCGTGTACCTATCTACCTGCTAGCATGAACGCGGCGTCCACAAAAAAGGACATCAGTACGAACAATGTACTGAGTATGTAACACATGAATAACAACATAATAAGAAATATAGAACATAACATGTACATCTGATTTCCTCTTAGGGTGAATATCATGCATGCTAACTTTAACTTTTTAAATCAACATTATAAATATATATATATATATATATATATATATATATATATAAGTAAACTGCCCGACCATATAGGTACGGTGTTATCTTGCCGTGCGGTGTTATATATATATAGTATCTTGCCCGGCCTTTAAGGTGCGGTAATATGTGATTAGTATCTTGCCCGACCGTTAAGGCGCAGTATGTAAAAGTTACATATATAACTACATATAGCATGCATGAGAGCCTAATTAAAAGCTACCACTCTATCGGTGTGACGTAAGGTCGGTAACCTCCGATTATATTATAGAATAATCATCATCGCTATATCTCACCTTGAAGGATCAATTAAGTCACGACCCAGCTAGGGGCCGCGACGGGTACCCGGGGCTAACCACCGAGCACCGCTCGCTCTATTACTCACTTTACTTGATTAATGCCCTTTTTTTATTGCTTTTAACTCAAAGCATTGAAAATTCATGGTTTATAGGGAAAAATAAATACTTTTACATATATATAGATCTTTAGTATATCAAAATAATAAGTACACATATACATGAAAAATGTGAGACCACACTACCCGCACTGCGCATCTACGAGCCTCTACTGACATGCTGTACATATAGACAGAACAAGACTCAGTCATGCCCAAAATGTATATATACCAAAGGAATAATCATAAGCACCTCCGAACAATGGAGTGCTTTCAGTCCGCTGACAGCTCCTAAGAATCTGGATCAAGCTCGCCTCCCTGTCTACCTGTGGGCATGAACACATCGTCCAAAGAAAAGGACGTCAGTACGAATATTGTACCGAGTATGAGAGGCATAAAAAATGAAGAAGGACAACAATAATATAAGGATAGCATCAATATGAACATCTGATTCTGAACGATAGTCATGAAAAAGTGATACAGGCTGTCTTACTCATACTCATCATCAAATCATGTATGCATGACATGCAAGCTGCCCGTCCTTACCGGAACGATGTGATAATCAATAATATAAGCCCGCGTCCAGGCCTCCCGAATCCGGGGTACCATCTCATGCCGCCCACTAGTGGTGTCTGCCCACGCCCGAAGGTCGTGGTGTATCCGTATAGCTGCCCGCCGTAGCGGTGACTCTCCGGCCAACTAGGCGCGGTGTGATGCAATCATGATATGCCCATTATAAAATACTTATCATAATATGTTTATCAAAATATGTTTATCTTAACATAATCCATGCATAAGGCTAAAGATCTTACATACTCTATCGGGGTGACGTAAGGTCGTGATCCCCCGATTTCATTATGGAGCAATTATTGACATTCTGCCTCACCTTGAAGGAATTAGTACATAACGTGAGTGTAAGCAATCCAGGACATCATTGTCAATATGGCATCATCATATTATATCTCTTATCTTATATAGATATATAGGAATATAGGCTTTTAGCTTCTCGGGATACATGAACTCATGAAGAGGAAAGAACTTATACCATAGGATTCATGCCATTGGAAAGAAAGGACTAGCCTCACATACCTTTGTCGTTTAGCTACGTTATCGCTCACTTGTCTTCCTTTGAAGTCACGACGTTACCTTCACGAGAGAATCGTATTAACATTAGTTAACCGACTATAAAAACGCATCGTTATCTCTAAAGAAAATTAAGCGGCATTTCCTTTGTTTCTACTACCTTTTTCCCCATTCTATTCCAACCCCTAAACATTTACAACAACACTCATAATATTGCAAGCAACAATCATCATTTATATACCTTAAGCAAAATCCACCACCTTCCTCCAAATTCTCCACATTTAATGGTTTTTCGCTTATCATCATAATTTTTCTTACTTCACACCTATTCCATGGCCTATACGTCATTTATAACGTGTTTATAACCATAACATATCAACTTTCATGATTCCATTCAACTATCATTCCATAGTGGCACTATTCACTCAGTAATGGTCCATTTTCCATGTCTTACCACAATTCAAGTGTCTTAGTCTTCTAATGCTTTAAACAACATGATAAAGTCATGAAACTTACCTTAGATGATGGTTGAACAAGCTTGAATGGGAATACTCCTCTAGCACTAAAACCCTTCTTCACCTCTTTTGGAATTTCTTGAAGAAGATGACCTCCGACTAGGTTTCATACACTTTGTTGCTTGGATTTGGTGTTGATGATCTTAGTTTTCCTTTGATTCTCTTGAATTCTTATGGACGAAGTGTTTGGAGAGTTCTAGAGCATTCTTGAGTTGTGTGGATGAATAATGAAATAAAATGAGGCTTGGGTCCCTTTTTAATAACTCAAAATCTGATTTTTAATGAACAATTTTCGGGGTGAACAGTGGTCGTAACGTATAGTGTGGTCGTATTTAAGCATGTCCAAACAGAAAGGTTGGTTAGTGATCATGGTAGTTTACGATCAAGGTTTACGGTCCGTAAACCAATTTACGGGTCGTATACCAAGTCGTATTTAATGATTTCCACACTTAACAGAAAGTTGAGATTTTGGAAGGCTGGAGGACGATGGTGATTTACGGTCCGTGAATCACTTTACGGGCCGTAAATCACTTCATGACCACTGGGCTAGATAAAATTCTACCACTTTCTTATTTCTGAAAATTCATGAATCATCACCCCTTACTTAGTAAAACACCACACACTCATACCCTTCGTTGGTCTATTCCTTGTACATGTACGGGGACTTTTCCGAGGTGTAACATTCTTCCCCCCTTGTGGAACATTCGTCCTCGAATGTTAAAATACCTAGGAATCTTAGAAAAATTTCGCCAGAGTTTCCTTTGTAATTTGACACTACCTACCTGCCACAACAACCCATAATATCTTCGCCTCACAGGGCTACATCACAATAGCAACATATCTATGGCTACACACGACCAAAACATGAAGATAAAGCATACATATCCTACAACCTGGGCGTGTCATCATGAACCTCTTCTGGAGATTGGAATAAATGGGGGTACTTGGCTTTCATCTTCTCTTCCGCTTCCCAAGTCATTTCTTCCCTGTTGTTGTTTCGCCATCGAACTTTGACTGAAGCGACTTCTTTATTCCGAAGTCTCCGCACTTGTCTGTCTAAAATAGCAATAGGTTTTTCTTCATACGTCAGCTTCTCTGTCACCTGCACATCGTCAACCGGGACTATTCTTGTAGGATCCCCAATACACTTGCGGAGCATCGAAACATGGAATACCGGGTGAACTGATTCAAGCTCCGAAGGTAAATCCAATTCATATGCTACCTGACTCACCTTACGGACAATTTTATAAGGTCCGACGTATCTAGGACTCAACTTCCCTTTCTTGCCAAATCTCATCACCCCTTTCATCGGCGATACTTTCAGAAATACCCAATCATTTACCTGAAATTCCAAATCTCGTCGACAGTTGTCCGCATAAGACTTTTGGCGACTCTGGGCTGTTAACAGTCGGTCTCGAATGACTTTGACTTTTTCGACTGCTTGTTGAATCAGGTCGGGGCCTATCAATTGTACTTCTCCGGTTTCAAATCATCCAATTGGAGATCTGCATTTCCTTCCATACAATTCTTCATACGGGGCCATTTGAATACCAGAATGATAGCTGTTGTTGTAGGCAAATTCAATGAGGGGTAAATGCTCATCCCAACTACCACCAAAATCCAACATGCACGCTTGTAGCATATCTTCCAAGGTCTGAATAGTACGCTCGGCTTGCCCGTCAGTTTGTGGGTGAAATGTCGTGCTGAACTTAACTTGGGTACCCAACCCTTCTTGGAAGGACTTCCAAAACTTAGCTGTAAACTGTGCTCCCCTGTGAGTAATAATAAACAATGGAATACCATGGAGTCGCACGATTTTTTTAAGATACAGCCTTGCATAATCCTCTGTTGCGTACGTGGTATTAACTGGGAGGAAATGAGCTGCCTTCGTGAGTCTGTCCACGATCAACCATATAGAATTGTATTTGCCTAGCGAGCGAGGTAATCCTGCAACGAAATCCATATTAATTTCTTCCCATTTCCATGTAGGAATTTCTATTGCTTGCAATAAGCCTCCTGGCTTTTGATGTTCGGCTTTCACTTGTTGGCAATTTGGGCATTATACCACGAATGCTGCTATGTCTCGTTTCATGCCATCCCACCAATACAACAATTTGAGATCACGATACATCTTGGTTGCACCTGGATGAATGGAATACCGAGAATGGTGTGCTTCCTCTAGAATCCGTCGGCATAATCCTTCCACATCCGGTACACACAGTCTGTCTCGGCATCTAAGAACTCCGTCTATGCAAACTTCAAATGGAGACTTCTCTTTTCCACAGGATACATCCCTTGATGACGCATTTGTGGATCTTCATACTGGCGTTCTTTTATCTCCGCATTCAAGGGCGAGACTGTAGGATCACTAACACTAATTCCTGCCTTATCCGAATCAAGTACACGTACCCCAAGATTTGCTAGTTGATAGAGTTCACGAACCATTTCTTTATTTTCTGAAGGGACTTCACTTAAACTACCCATTGATCGACGGCTAAGCGTGTCTGCTACCACATTCGCTCTCCCGGGGTGGTATAAAATATCCACATCATAATCCTTTAACAATTCTAACCAGCGCCTCTGCCGTAGATTCAACTCCTTCTGCTTGAATATATGTTGGAGACTCTTGTGATCTTTATAGATATCGACGTGCACACCGTACAGATAATGTCTCCATATCTTCAATGCATGAATAACCGCGGCTAATTCTAGATCATGAGTTGGATAGTTCTGTTCATGCTTCCTCAATTGTCTTAAGGCATATGCAATAACCTTCCCGTCCTGCATCAATACACATCCTAGTCCCACACCTAAAGCGTCGTAATACACAACATAGCCATCTGGCCCTTCTGGGAGTGTTAGCACTAGGGCGGAAGTCAGTCTGTCCTTTAATTCTTGGAAACTATGCGCACACGCGTCGTTCCATTGAAATTTAGCGGACTTCTAGGTTAGCTTTGTCAATGGGGCTGAGATAGAAGAAAAGCCCTGTACGAATCTTCGATAATAACCTGCCAAACCCAGAAAACTACGGACTTCTGTAGGCGTCGTAGGCCTTGGCCAAGTCTTCACAGCTTCTATTTCCTGAGTGTCGACTCGGATGCCATCATCTGAAATAACATGACCTAGGAATGCCACAGAATTTAGCCAAAACTCGCACTTTGAGAACTTTGCATATAATTCTCGGGCTCGAAGAACAATTCTTAGATGATCTGCATGTTCTGATTCTGTGCGAGAATATACCAGAATATCGTCGATAAATACTATCACGAAGAGATCCAAGAATGGCCTGAACACATTATTCATTAAATTCATGAACACCGCCGGGGCATTTGTCAACCCAAACGACATCACTCGGAACTCGTAATGACCATATCTTGTCCTGAAGTCTGTTTTGGGAATATCTGTTTCTCTAATTCTCACCTGATGTTAACCCGATCTCAGATCTATCTTGGGAAACCACTTAGCGTCGTGTAATTGATCAAACAATTCATCGATTCTGGGAAGAGGGTATTTATTCTTTATTGTCACCTTACTCAACTGCCTGTAGTCGATGCACATTCATAGAGATCCGTCTTTCTTTTTTACGAACAGGACTGGTGCTCCCCACGGTGAAGAACTAGGCCTTATAAACCCCTTCTCAAGTAAATCTTTTAGCTGTGCCTTTAACTCTTTTAATTCTGCCGGAACCATTCGATACGGAGGGATAGAAATAGGCTCGGTGTCTGGTAATACGTCAATAGAAAAATCGATTTCCCTTTCTGGAGGAAGACCCGAAAGTTCATCTGGAAATACATCTGGGAATTCATTTACTACCGGAACAGATTGAAAAACTGGTGTCCTTGCCTCCGTGTCGTGAACTCGAACTAGATGGTAAATGTATCCCTTGGCTATCATCTTCCTCGCCTTGAGATACGAAATAAACCTACCCTTTGGGGATCCTGTATTACCCTTCAATTCAAGTACGGGCTCTCCCGGAAACTGGAATCGAACCATTTTCGTTCGGCAATCAACATTTGCGTAACACGACGCTAACCAATCCATACCCATTATTACGTCAAAGTATATCATTTCCAGTTCAATCAAATCGGCCCTTGTCTGTCGGTCACATATAACGACTACACAATTCTTATATACTTGCCTCGCTATTACTGGATCACCAACTGGAGTGAACACCTCGAAAGGTTTAATTGGCTCGGGTCTCACCCCAATACAATTAGCAATATACGGAGTAATATATGAGAAGGTAGAACCCGGATCAATCAAAACATATACGTCACGGGAAAATATAGTCAAGGTACCTGTGACAACATCTGGGGAGGACTCAAGATCCTGTCGCCCTGCCAAAGCATATACGCGAGGCGGAACAACACCTGAAGTAGATGCCCCCCTCTGCCTCTGCCTCTACCTGCTGTAATCTGAGAAATCTGCGTTGTCGGGCGTACTGAAGAAGACCCAACTGCTGATCCAGTAGGATGAGTCCCAGCTCTACCTCTCGCTGAGGAGCAATCTCTCATCATATGGCCGACTTGCCCGCAGGCATAACAAGCATCGGAACCCTGTCGGCACTGCCCGGAATGCAATCTACCGCACTGGCTGCCCCGCGGTACTAAAGGTCTCCGCTGACCAAAATCTCCCCTAGACTGAAAATCTGAGGCCCTCGAACTCTGGCCCTGTCCTGACTGAAAAGAACGGTTGACTCTCCTATCCAGGAATCTGGGAGGTGCACTAGTCGCCGAATGACCTGAGTGCCTAGAATGCGTCTGTCTCGGTCCCCCTCTACATTCACTGCTCGCTCCCATAGACCTAGCTCTCTTACCTTGCCTTCTGTCATTATCACGGTCACTTCTTTGCTGCTGTTGTCGTTCCTCAAGATTCTGAGCATGTGCCTGTATTCGGGAAATATCCATCCTGTCTTGCAAAGAGGCCTTCAGAAAATCTCTTAACAAATGTGGACCTAAACCACTCACAAATCTGTGTACGCGATCGCCCATATCAGCAACCATAGTCGGGGCATACCTGGCCAGAGAATTGAATTGCATACTATACTCTCGGGCACTCATACTTCCTTGCTTTAGATTCAAGAACCTGTCCGCTCTAGCTCGGCGGACCTCGGGTGGAAAATAATGACGAATAAAAGTGTCGACAAACTCTTACCAAACAGGAGGAGGTGCATTCGCTGCTCTTGACGCTATCCAGTTGTTATACCACAATACCGCCACATCACGGAGTCTATAAGAAGCCAACTCTACCGACTCGGTCTCAGAAGCATCCATAAGTTTCAGCATCCTCAACATCTCATCAACAAATCCTTGTGGGTCTTCATCCGGCTTCGACCCGAAAAATTCCAGAGGATTTAAAGTCAGGAAGTCACGGGCTCTCGTACTGGCAGAACGATCACTCGAGCCCGCATTCTGCCGCTGTACCTGGGCGGCAACCAATTGCGTCAGTAAGTGTATGGCCTCGGTCACTTGTTGACCCGAAGCAACTGGTGGAGGAATTGGGACCGAGGCTCCTCCCCTCTCTCCTACATTAGGTGAGGCCTCATTCTGTGATTTACTTTCCTCTACATTCGCCGGAGGCTCCCTTTTTGCCCGCTTCTTCGTCGTAGCTTTGCCTTTCTGGGTAGCTGTAGCTTTTTCTTTCGACAGTATTCTGAAATGACAATGCACTTTTAGGGGAGGATAAAATCTTAGGCATGGCTCTATCGCACGATCTCATAAGAAGAAAGATGGTCATTCTTCCTAAATGCCCTGTAGCCTATTATTTATTAGCGTGGTGCGCAATACACCATAAATAAGACTCTACTAGACACGGCTCGTAGACACTTCCTAGGACGAACTGCGCTGATACCACTTTTGTCACGACCCAGCTAGGGGCCGCGACGGGTACCCGGGGCTAACCACCGAGCACCGCTCGCTCTATTACTCACTTTACTCGATTAATGCCCTTTTTTTATTTCATTTAACTCAAAGCATGGAAAAGTCATGGTTTATAGGGAAACATAAATACTTTTACATATATATATAGATCTTTAGTATATCAAAATAATAAGTACACATATACATGAAATATGTGAGACCACACTACCCGCACTGCGCATCTACGAGCCTCTACTGACATGCTGTACATATAGACGGAACAAGACTCCATCGTGCCTAAAATGTATATATACCAAAAGAAATAATCATAAGCACCTCCGAACAATGGAGTGCTTTCAGTCCGCTGACAGCTCCTAAGAATCTGGATCAAGCTCGCCTCCCTGTCTACCTGTGGGCATGAACACAGCGTCCAAAGAAAAGGACGTCAGTAAAAATATTGTACCGAGTATGAGAGGCATAAACAATGAAGAAGGACAACAATAATATAATGAGAGCATCAATATGAACATCCGATTCTGAAGGATAGTCATGAAAGAAGTGATACAGGCTGTCTTACTCATACTCATCATCAAATCATGTATGCATGACATGCAAGCTGCCCGTCCTTACCGGAACGGTGTGATAATCAATAATATAAGCCCGCGTCCAGGCCTCCCGCATCCGGGGTACCATCTCATGCCAACCCGAAGGTCGTGGTGTATCCGTATAGCTGCCCGCCGTAGCGGTGACTGCCCGGCCAACTAGGCGCGGTGTGATGCAATCATGACATGCTCATTATAAAATACTTATAATAATATTTTTATCAAAATATGCTTATCTTAACATAATACATGCATAAGCCTCAAGATCTTACATACTCTATCGGGGTGACGTAAGGTCATGATCCCCCGATTTCATTATGGAGCAATTATTGACATTCTGCCTCACCTTGAAGGAATTAGTACATAAGGTGAGTGTAAGCAATCCAGGACATCATTGTCAATATGGCATCATCATATCATATCTCTTTTCTTATATAGATATATAGGAATATATGCTTTTAGCTTCTCGGGATACATGAACTCATGAAGAGGAAAGAACTTATAGAATAGGATTCATGCCATTGGAAAGAAAGGACTAGCCTCACATACCTTTGTCGTTTAGCTACGTTATCGCTCACTTGTCTTCCTTTGAAGCTACGACGTTACCTTCACGAGAGAATCGTATTAACATTAGTTAACCGACTATAAAAACGCATCGTTATCTCTAAAGAAAATTAAGCGGCATTTCCTTTGTTTCTACTAACTTTTTCCCCGTTCTATTCCAACCCCTAAAAATTTACAACAACACTCATAATATTGCAAGCAACAATCATCATTCATATACCTTAAGCAAAATCCACCACCTTCCTCTAATTTCTCCACATTTAATGGTTTTTCGCTTATCATCGTAATTTTGCTTACTTCACACCTATTCCATGGCCTATACGTCATTTATAACGTGTTTATAATCATAACATATCAACTTTCATGATTCCATTCAACTATCATTTCATAGTGGCACTATTCACTCAGTAATGGTCCATTTTCCATGTCTTACCACAATTCAAGTGTCTTAGTCTTCTAATGCTTTAAAAAACATGATAAAGTCATGAAAATTACCTTAGATGATGGTTGAACAAGCTTGAATGGGAATACTCCTCTAGCACTAAAACCCTTCTTCACCTCGTTTGGAATTTCTTGAAGAAGATGACCTCCAACTAGGTTTCATACACTTTGTTGCTTGGATTTGGTGTTGATGATCTTAGTTTTCCTTTGATTCTCTTGAATTCTTGTGGAGGAAGTGTTTGGAGAGTTCTAGAGCATTCTTGAGTTGTGTGGATGAATAATGAAATAAAATGAGGCTTGGGTCCCCTTTTAATAACTCAAAATCTGATTTTTAATGAACAATTGTCGGGGTGAACAGTGGTCGTAAACCACAGTTTATGGACCGTAAACCAGTTTACAGACCGTATAGTGTGGTCGTATTTAAGCATGTCCAAAACAGAATGGTTGGCTAGTGATCATGGTAGTTTACGATCGAGGTTTACGGTCCGTAAACCAGTTTACGGGCCGTATACCAAGTCGTATTTAACGATTTCCACACTTAACAAAAAGTTGAGATTTTGGAAGGCTGGAGGACGATGGTGATTTACGGTCCGTGAATCACTTTACGGGCCGTAAATCACTTTACGACCACTGGGCTGGATAAAATTCTACCACTTTCTTATTTCCAAAAATTCATGAATCATCACCCCTTACTTAGTAAAACACCACACTCATACCCTTCGTTGGTCTATTCCTTGTACATGTACGGGGACTTTTCCGAGGTGTAACAAATTATCATAAGGTGAGATCAACAATAATGAATAAAATCAAGGAAGTCATGAAATAAGCTCACTAATCTCATAATAGCATTAAAATCATAAGCTTTGGAATTTCTAGAATTAAAATCATCATCATCATCATGTTCATCATAGAAATCATCTCATCTTTAGTATCATAAGAATCTTTTAAGAATCATGAACTTCTAAATTTTTGAAGTAAGAAGGCTATGGAAACATATACGGAATCATAACATAAGAATCATGCCTTTTGAAAGAAAGAGACTAGCCTCAACATACCTTTTCGATCGCCTTAACTTTAACTATTTAACGCTTATCCTCCCAAGCTCGTAAATCTACATTCAAGAGAATTTGTACCAATATTAGGCTTATCGTCATATGCTTATCTTAAGCCTTCAAATTAAACCCCTTTAGAATCTTCTGAAATTCGGGCATCATCTCCCGTGTTTATATCCCTAGCCCGAAATCACATTACCAATAAAACAATAACAATAGAAATACTAATATCAACAAACATAATCATCAATACCAAAATATTCCATAAAACATCCCACACAATGTTTTTCAACTTATAACAATAATATACACTTCCTTTCTTCCCAATCAATTAGCATAATCTCATCAACACACCAACAACATTAGATACCATACATATATAGGTAAATTATCCCAACCACACGGCCACAACATGCTCAAAACACTCCATAAACACAACAACTACACCACAACACTTTATGACCTTTCCTCCATAACTATTTTCACTTTTAAGACTTGCTAAACCTTTCAATCAACTCAGCATAAGAGGTAGGATGAAGAACAAACTTTATACTTGAAGAAATTTAGCCACACCAAATTTCTTCAAGACCAAACTCACCACAACATCAAGTAGAAGCAAGAACAATCACCTTTCATGGACTAGTTTGGTGTCATCTTGTTAAATTCTGGATTTAATGAGCTATAAATGTTGGGGGGATGTGTTTGGAGATTTCTAGAACTCATGGGAGTGTAAATGCTAAATAAAATAGGGTTGATGGCATATTTATACCCCTTGAAAGTCCGTGGAAAAGACTTTCCCAAGTGGGACCCGCGGAAGCCATTTGGCAGTTTGAGGGGTTATCTTAAAATGTCCATAACTCCTTACTCCGATGTCATTTTGATGAGCGGTTTGTTGCGTTGGAAACTAGACTTGGCTAACTTAATTTTAGGCTTGAAACACCTTAAAACTCCTAATATACCTTGAGATATACCCCTCCAAAGTTTACCCAAAATTCTGCCAATTTTTTTTTCAAATTTTCGACAAACTTATTTTCTTCGATTTGCTTGGTCCCGAAATCTTTAGAAACTCTGCATACATGGTATTTGTCATTAATCATAATTTATAATGGTCATGTCCTTTGGTTTCAACGTTGTCCTTCCCGGTTATGACTTACGAGATCGTAATTCATCCTTTACTTCATTATTACGAACTTCCCATGGCTTGTACCTTCCAAAACTTCATGGGACGTCTCTGATACTCCATTAATACGGTGAAGCATGTGGCATGCTCATGCTCTGAAAATGAGAGGTGTAACATCCTTCCCCCCTTAGTAACATTCGTCCTCGAATGTTGTAGCTTACGACGCTTTTATTAGTTTCTTGAAATAGTTTCCCTTCTTTAGTTCCTGATCTCCATGCTCTTATACTATGGGCTCATTAGTCTTATTTCGTATACTCCCAATTCTCTGTCAAACTCATTCATTAGTTCCATATCCTCATGTTCTTATGTATATACTCAGTGGTCAACTGATATCTAGTTACTGTCCTGGAACCTGTTTCCATTAAGATGGTCTTAACTCAGGATTGCTACGGCTCCCTGCCAATCTGTGAGCACTCTTAATTGTTGTACCCTTTTACCTTGCTCCTTATTTCTCTACTAGTAGACAAATTCTCTTGTTCAGATATGGCACCCTTCCTTGCTTGTTTCTTTGGTGCTATTTTAGATTATCTCTTTTTGTACTAGTTGAACTTATATGCATACCATATCATCTCCTTTTAATTCCTTGGTCAAACTCTTTAATTCTTTACAATATCATCATATTCATACTTGAACTTTTCCTACAATGTCCTCTCCATAGTTTTAGCATTATTGCAATATAAACTCATATTCGACTTCCTTTTGATACGAGTATGCTTTCTTCTTAAGTCCTTTATTCTCTTGTACCGGTGATCATTTGAGACTTAAATTAGCTTATGTCCCTATCGTTGTCCTTACATCATTTTTGTCGGCCATTGCATCATGACGATTGTCAATATGGTTCTATAACATATACTCTCACATTTGATATGACTGACGACTTGTGACTCCACGACATACAAGGTACTTTCTAGTATCAGGTAGCATGGCTGCCTTGCTATTCATAGGCATACTATCTCCCTTTCCTTTGGAGATCATTGAACTCCGTATAATTATTCCTCTTACTAAAACTTTCATCTCTTCTAGTGCTAAGATTTCCGTTTTTGGAATCCAGATTGTCCTTTATACTTACTCCTTGTTCAGATTACAGACCCCTCTTACTCCTTTTGTTACCTCTCGGAGCACGTTACTACATACTTAAGCGTAACCAAAATTTCTCCAGTACGAGCGATTCGAACCACAGTCCTAAGACATAACATGTCGCATTGACGAAACTCATTCTCCTTCCTAGATTTGTCTCATGATATACCTGCATTTAATCCATTCTCACTTTTATTTTGCACATTCTTGACATATCGATTCATCTCAAAATTTGACTCCTTCAATCCAATATATTTCCCTCTCTTGAGCTTCAGAACATTGTAGCTCATCTTAGAACTCAATTTGTTCTTCCACCTTTTTAAAGGATGTTCTCATTTACCGTAACCTTTGAGTGTTAACTGTCTTTGATATTCATCTAGCCGACCTTAGCGATCCTTCAACTCCTCAATTCCATATAATGCCAGAGTTCTTTTCATCGCATGGTTTAACTTGTTTTCCTTTTTGCTAGTTGAGTTCTTGTATCAAATCAAAATGCTTATACATATCGGATACAATTCAAATGCCTTCTTTATTGTCTTTTCACTTCTACCTCCTATGACTGGTAGTCCCCTAGGTTAATGAATTAATAGGGACATCGAAATTCATTAGGTCCTTGATGGAGTGTCCGACTATACCACGCTCTCTTAGCCCTAGTCTTTGTCTACGACTGTCTTCTTAATATCCTTGAAATTCTCCTTGCTCTGGGTTCCCAATTCCGATTTATATCTATACTATACCATTAAAAGTTGATATTCTACACCATCCATTCCCACGACTCGTCCTTTCATTAGCTTAGCTCATTTTGTCCCGTAATTCTTCTTAACTACTTGTTTGCATCACACCTATGCATCATAGTCCTTCTAGTGTTCTGTTGGTTCTTGTTCTTATTGTTAAATCTTCACAAAGTACACCCTTTCCTTTCTTCTTTCATCGAGTCTTCATCTTCCATTATGATACTACAAGTTGTGCACACGTATATAGATATATATCTCGAATTTTCTCGGTTTTCTTCATGATCTCATCTTGGCATATTTCAGACAACCATTGTCTTATAATTTCAATTTATTTTCCCTTAGGCAAGCCTACTGATTCACTAACCTGCCCTTGTTGTCGGCGGCCACATAATTCCCTTTAACCATTTCACTTGACACCTCCTCCTTCCTTCAGTCCTCATAGTTTCTTTTGTTTTCCTTTACTCATAAAACGCGTGTTTCCATTAGTCATCCTTTACTCTTAGGTTAGGAAACCTTGGAGTGTTCCGTTACGAGTGAGAATCCCTTTTGACGCTGAAAATCTCTTCTTGAGGTGCTTTCTTCCCTTAAATAGGCATACCAATCATGGGTTCACATCCATTCTCCCAGTTAAATCTCAGGAGTTTAAAATTCCCTCGTTGCTCCCATAAGATCTGCTTATTTCTTCTGAAGGATGCACCTTTATTTTTTAGTTCTAATTTTGAAGACGTATAGGTTGGTTCCAGGGTCCTCACGCTCATCCCTTGTCACGTATAACATTACTCTATCTCCCATTGATTTATTTAAATTGGATCCTATCGTCTCCTTTCCAGGTTTCATCCTAACCTTTTCATTAAATATATATATTACCTGACCCTCAATGGATATACGTTTTTGTCACACCCCGACTTTACTAGGGTGTGATGGGCACCCGACCCCATATCTGGAGCCGAGGGAACCCGCTGACTCTTATTACATAGATAAACTCTTGTATCAATTAAGAAATAAATACATAGTAAGCTCTCCAATTTTTTTTTCATAAGTAATGACTATTAGCATATGGGGCCCGCGACATGAAACGTAATAACATTTTGACTGGTGAAGTCGTCTACCAAGCTGACACTCTATACTCATGACTCTGTCTGCAAAGTCTCTAACATAGAACAGAACTTCATAGCATATACTTGGACTTGGCAATCCTCCGGGACAAGTGGAGTTCGCCATCTCCGCTGGAACATCTTCAGTAAGGTCTTGTAATCATCTGGGAGTACCTGCGCGGCATGAACGCAGCCCCCGAAGAAGAGGGGTCAGTACGAGTAATGTACTGAGTATGTAAAGCATGAATAGTACCATAATAAAGGAATATACAGTATAAACAATAACAGAATAGACATAAGGAGCTTATACTGGGACAGATGTAACCTGTGCATATGAATGCCTTTCTGCAGATGTCATGCATGCTTAGTCTCTTTTTCAGGAAAACGGTGTCTCTTATTTACATATACAGAAAACAGAACATTTCAGAAAACGGTGTCATTCATTTACATTCACAGACGCCGAGTACATCGGCTCTCCCATCCCCCTCCCCAACAGTGTCCCAACATATTATATATGAATATCACAAATACAAACGCCGTATCCGGCTCTCTCATAATCCCGCATCCGGGACGAAATCCAGCTGAATCAGGTGGTGATATAAAAGTGGCCCTTCCCCTTTTCCCCATATACATATACATATACATATTCACATTCATACACATATGTCATACAATTGGCATGCATGAGAGCCCAAAGAAAATCATGTGTCCATCGGAGTGACGTAAGGTCGAAATCCTCCGATTACATTATGGAATACTCGGGTCACTTGTCTCACCTTGAAGGAACGATAATTATAAGGCGAGACTATCAACGAAAGATAGCTTTAAGAGGAGACATAGAATAAGATCATAGGCATTATAACCGTCAATTCATAAGCATTTGAAAACTTTTAGAAACTAGTATAACACTTCCATATTCACATTGGATTCTTAGCTCAAGACTCTTAGTCGTGAGATCATTCTTGTCGTACTTATCTTAGGCATATTCTCTTTTCTGACATCATCGTTATCATTATCATCATGGAAGTATTCTCGTTGGGATAGGTACAGTACTTGTCATTTGGTAATGGAATAAGGATCGAAGGTTTCTTTTGGATTCAGCATCAAAGTAGGTCAAGTGGAGTAATAAGGTAAATCCGGGAAATAGTGGGCCCACCTCGGATCAAATGAGGCGGCGTACCCAGTTTACATATATTACATATCATGGCGTTACTTGTGAGGGTTTAGGGTCATCGGGTCCAATTTATGCGAGTTCTAGAGGTTTAGGACATTCTTCCAATATTTTGTACACTTTTTAATTCAATTCTACTGAAGGAAAACAGGAAAACTTTAGGTGCGGATTCCGGGGAATAGGGTTGTCCCCGAGGCTCGTACCCGGCTTATTACGTCTAAGACATGCCATAGAAGGAAGGATAAAGCCTTACATACCTTTTCCGCTCCTTATGCAACTCCAATTTCACGTTCCAAATCCGCCAAAATCTATAAATTGGTCATGTTTACCAAAACTTGATTAGAGCCTTTAGAAGTTAATTCTTTAAAGTAACACTTTGTCTGCCGAAATTCCGGCAGCATTTCCCTTGTAAATGTACCAACCCCGAGAATACGGCTCGGCCCCAAATCAACAACAACAATCCGGGAATTTGACCCGGCCAAACCAACAACAATACTAACAATCATAACAACAATATCGACAAGTAATTCAAAACGTCCAAACCAACACCCAACCTTACCCGAAACCTTCCAACTTAATGAATACGATAACAATGCCTTTCTTTCTTTCCAATTCATAAACTATGTCAACAATTCCATACATTACCAAATTATCTTTATAAATATGAGAAAACATATTGGAATCATATTATCTTTCAAAACAGCCCACAACACTACAACTTCGACATGAGTCATTAAACCTTCATTTTTCACCATAGCGTTCACAATATGACAACCAATTCATACCAAATAAAATCAGTCCATTTCTTTCACACAAGCAGCCACCATTCGGCCAACACATTAACACACATAACTTCATGCATTTCATCCATTTTAACACATTACGACATGTTCAAAACGCTCATAACCATATCAACCAACACTAAATAAAATTAGGCCATTACCTAACATACAAAGCAGCCCATTTTCGGCCAACACCCCAACATCCATATTGTCATGAACTTCATTCATTTCCACACTCCACAACATATACCACAATCAAATAACATTAAGTAAAATTTGTTTATCATACTTACACCAAAGAAACATACACACGGCCATAACTCCAACTTGTTTTCTATCATGAATTTCTTCCATCTTAGCATACTACAACACATATAAACCCTTTATAACACATAAAACAAGATTAAAACTCACCTTTCTTCTTCAACTTCTCAACTTGCCTCGAATGCGGGAACGACGAAACGGGTAACTTATCTTCCGAAACGATTATGCCACGTTGTAGAGGACTCTTGAATTAGTGGGAATACCACAAGAAAATAATTTTGGAACAAGATTTCTCATGGCCAAATTTTTTCCATGGTTGGCCGAAACTCTCACCTTCACTCTCTTCATCTTTTTTTTTTTTGTTTTGTTCTTCTCCTTTTGTATTGAATTAGAAGAAGACTTCATATATATATACTTATATTTCCAAACATGTGAGGGGCACATGCCCCTCTCTAGAAAATTCTCCAATTTTCTTGATTTTTCCTTTCTTTTCTTTAGTTCTCACTTGGTCAAAGAAGACCAAATGTTTTCCTTGGCACACTTTAGCCCCCAAAGCAATGTGGGCATATACTTATGCCACACAACCAACATGGGAATTTTTTTATGAATTTTCAAGACTTTGTGAAATTCCCGTTTTGCCCCTCGACTTCCACAACATTACCACAAGCCATTTTGTGAATTTTTCCTTCTTACCCTCGACCTTTCTCAATATTCCCATTCTAGTAATGTCCATAATTGATATTTATAACCAACTTGTACATTAACATAATTTTTGAAAATAGCCTTACCCTTAACTTGCCACGACTACCTTGGAATATCCGAACGTATGAAATACAGGATATAACAGTTTTCCTTGTCCAAGTTTCTCTCCCCTTCATGATATCATAACCTTCTTTTTCCTAAAGCTCCTTCTTACACTGTTGGTCGTGTTACCGCTATCCGACTTTAATTCTCGAGAAAACCCAATCCCGATTCTCTCTGTAGCGCTTGCTACCTCAATTTTGACATACAACACAATCAATATTTTTAACATGTCGTAATATCAATCATAAGGGTATACATAATACTCGGTGTAGCCATTCGTGACTTATCTTTTTTTATAGCTTTTCAACACATTTTTTCTTGCGAGATATCCCATTACCATTTGATCTTATCCTGAATCTGTGGCTTTAATACATCTGCCCTCTCTTTTTGTCCAGCTAGCCAGAGAATTCTAATTGTAAAGCTCATATGCGCCTAATTTCCCTCGGGCTGTTTTGGTTTCTCATATTCTTTTTCCATATGTCTAAATTTGTAAGCCTTCCTAGCATACCTTCCTACGTCCTAATTGTAACTCCTGACGATATAACTTTACTTAAAAATATTTACTCATACTTGTACCCTGCCTCTTTGTCTAAAATAATCAACTTCACATCCTTTACTTTCCTGTAGCAACTGAATTGATCCTTGCGATATTGTATCTTCACTTGTACACCTATTCTCTTCTTTCCTTACACAAAAGCGGACATCGCACCTAATTTCTCTATCGTCAAATAACCTTCACAACACCCATCTACAAAAATTGAGGTGAATCCTTCTTATAAGGATTAGCTAGAAACACACCACATATTCCTAAAGGTGATACAATCTCTACTCCCTTCATCGGCCACGCAAAGTCACATTTAGAAGTTATATAAGCAATCTAGAAGACAATCATAATTACATTCCAACTTACCTATCCATTTCTCATTCTTGAGTTCAAGGTCATTATTAATACCCGAAGTAACTTAGCCTATTGATTCTCAGAATAGTACCAACTATCAAATACTCATAAAGCCCTTGAAGTCGAATGACTGGTGACTTCTGAATCCCAATGTAAACTCACATCATATAGGAATGTCCGATAAAATGAGTCTGTGCCTCTGTCATCAACCCATCCTGGTCTTATGTATGTATAAACTTCTAGGGTAAAACTTTCCCCTACTCGTTAACTTCCTTTCCCATATCAATATCTTTTTGTTATCTCTTACTCACCAATTTATAAATCATAATACTGCATTTGAATTCTTAGTGTCAATATCTTTAATAAATCTCAATTCTCCGAAATCTCGAATGCACTCATTCCAGCTCCTTTATTTATTAATCATTTTTCCCCTCTAGGGTTCTTCCCTTAAATTAAAACCATTCTAAAACTTCTCTTCAAAAGCATCTCATAATGGTTCATTCAATCATGACTTACCAAACATCCGATTGTCACATTTTCCCTTCATTCTTTCTCTATATCCTAGACATTCAAACATTCAATTTAAAAAAAATCTCAGCAGAGTTTCCTCTATACTTCTGTTACACCTCGGAAATTGATCGTGAGCCAACAATGAATAGACCAACGAAGGGCATGAGTGTGCGATGTTTTATTAAGTAGGGAATGACTATTTATGAACTTTGGAATTAAGAAAGTTGTAGAATTTCATTTCAGCCAGTGGTCGTAAAATGGAATACGGCCCGTAAAGTGATTTACGGACCGTAAAGTGCCATCGTCCTTCAACATTTCAGAAATTTCAACTTTCTGTCAAATGCTTCAAATGGTTAAAAACGACTTGGAATACGGATCGTAAATTGAAATACGGCCAGTAAACTGAGTCGTAAACTTCCATGATCTTCAACCAACCTTTCTGTTTCTAATATGCTTAAATACGGTCGCAAAGGACAGACCGTAACTAGTATATGGCCCGTAAAGTGGGGTTTACGACCACTGTGCATTTCGACCACTGTTCATAAAAATCAGATTTTAGCTATTAAAAAGGAGGGACCCAAGTTCATTTTCTCATTTCATCTTCACGAAATTCCTCCCTATAAATCTCTAGAACACTCCAAACACTTCAACCACAAGAATGCCAAGGAAATCAATGATCATCAACACCAATTCTATGAAACAAAGTGTATGAAACCTAATTCGAAGTCATCTCCTTCAAGAAATTCCAAAAGAGGTGAAGAG
This sequence comes from Lycium barbarum, assembly GCF_019175385.1. Classification (NCBI taxonomy): domain Eukaryota; kingdom Viridiplantae; phylum Streptophyta; class Magnoliopsida; order Solanales; family Solanaceae; genus Lycium; species Lycium barbarum. The sequence goes on along the minus strand of NC_083337.1, from coordinate 95,313,072 downwards.
GGGTTTTGGTGCTAAAGAAGTGATTCCACTCTAGTCTTGTTCCACCGTCATCTAAGGTATGTTTCATGACTTTATCATGTTATTTAAGGTATTGTAAAGCTAAGATGCTTGAAATGTAGAAAAACATAGAAAATGGGCCATTACTGAGTGAATAGTGTCACAATTGAATGATAGTTGAATGGAATCATGAACGTTGATATGTTGTGATGATGAGTACGTTATAAATGGCGTATAGACCATGGAATAGGTGTGAAGTTAGCAAAATTATGATGATGAACCAAAACCATTAAATGTGGAGAAATTGGAGAAAAATGGTGGATTTTGCTAAATATAGATAATTGATGAATGTTGATACGATATTGTGAGTGTTGTTGTAAATGTTTGGGAGTTGAAATAGAACATGAGAAAAGTAATAGAAACAAAGGAAACGCTGCCCAATTTTCTCTAGAAATAACGATGCGTTCTTATGGTCGATTGACTAACTATAATGTGTATTCTCTCGTAAAGGTATCGACGTGATATTGAAGGAGAACGAGTGAACGATAGCTTAACTAAGCGACAAAGGTATGTGAGGCTAATCCTTTTCTTTCTATGGCATGAATCCCATGATATGATTCTTTTCCCTTTCCATGATTCTCCTATACTGTGGAAAGCCAAGAGCCTAAGATCATGAATAGCTATATGAGTCAAGAGATATGATATGGCGTTCTTATAAAGTAAATGATGTTGTTCCTTGTATACACTCACCTTACATACTAATCCCTTCAAGGTGAGGTAGAATGCTCATATATGTTCGTAATGGAATCGAGGGTTCACGACCTTACGTCACCTCGATACAACACAGTTGTTCTAGAGTCCTTATGCATGCACGATGATAAGCACATTATGATAAGCATATTATTATAAGTATTTTATAATAAGCATGTTATCATCACATTACACCGGGCCTAGTTGGTCGGGCAGTCAGCGCGAAAGCGGGCAGCTATACGATACACCATGGCCAGTTGGCATGGGCAGACACCACTAGTGGGCAGCATGAGATGGTACCTCGGACGCGGGAGGCCTGGACGCGGGCTAATGTTACTGATTATCACACCGCACCTATATGGTCGGGCAGTTTAGATATATATACATATGATATGCATACATGAGATGATGATAAGCATAAAAGTAAGTCAGCACGCACTACTTTTCATATGATTCCCAGTCAGGTATAGTTGCTCCATACTTGATGCCTCCTTTACTTTCTTGATGCGTTGTTTTTGTTCATGCCTCTCATACTCAGTACAACATTCGTACTGACGTCCGTTTTCTTTGGACGCTGTGTTCATGCCCACAGGTAGACAGGGAGGCGAGCTCGATCCGGATTCTTAGGCGCTGTCAGTTGATTGAAAGTACTCCATTGTCCGGAGGTGCTTATGATTATCCTTTTGGTACATATGTATATTTTGGGCATGACGGACTCTTGTTCCGTCTACATGTATAGTATGTCAGTAGAGGCTCGTAAATGCGTAGTGTGGGTTAGATGGTCTCACAAGTTTATTACAGCATGCATGTATATATTATATATATTATTTTGATGGCCTAATGTGGCATTTGTATATATATAGACTAATTGTGTTTTCCACCTAAAAATGATTTTCGTACAATCATGAATGATAAAGAAGCGTAAATGACTATGACAAGTGAGGAAATAAAGGGTGCTCGGTGGTCAGCCTCGGGTACCCGTCGCGGCCCCTAGCTGGGTCGTGACAACTTCTTACTACCTCAGTCCTGCACACAGCCCAGAAAACACATCCAATGCCTCACAGGGCGATCACAATACCCGTAACATTTACCTCAGGTTCTCATATCAAAGTCTATCAATATCAATAAGATGGGAAACATACCTTCCGGAGTAACAACTTCAATTCTCATCAATTACCTCATAGCTGCATAACCAACTGCTTATCCATAATCAAAACATTTAGGAATAGAATCAGACACATCACATCCTATAATTTAGCTCTACTGCACGATCTAAGATAAGAAAGAAAGGTCAATTATTCCTAAATGCCCTGCAGCCTCTTGTTTATAAGTGCGGCACGCTTCACACCCATAAACAAGACTCTATAGGACACGGCTCGTAGACACATCCTAGGACGAACTGCTCTGATAGCACTTTTGTCACGACCCAACCAGAGGGCAATGACGGGCACACAGAGCTAACATATCTACCACCTCTAAACATACATCTCATAAACGTTTCTGGGTGGACCATAAAGATAGCTCATGGATATCATGATCTGTAAGGACATATATCACAATATAACGACACATGTCTATATAATCTTCAACAATTATGTCCATCATCACTAGCCGACAAGGCTACAAAAATGTTATACAATGATGTGGACCGGTAGGGTTATGAAATGTCTAACTATACATACATGTCTACGAGCCTCTACATAGAATACAAGTGACTATAAGGACCAATACCAATAGACTGCAGCTCTGAAGTAAGTAGAGTGCTCTTGAGAACATGCTGATAAATCACCTACGGGTCAAATCCGTGTACCTGTCTACCTGGGGGCATAAACGCAACGCCCACAAGAAAGAACGTCAGTACAAATAATGTACTGAGTATGTAAGGCATGAATAACAACATAATAAGAAATATAGAACATAACATGAGATAAAGATAACCTTTTCATCTGATTTCGTCTTAGGGCGCATATCATGCATGCTAACTTTAACTTTTCAAATCAAACAATATATATATATATATATATATATATATATATATATATATATATATATATATATATATATATGTAAGTAAACTGCCCGACCATATAGGTACGGTGTTATCTTGCCCGGCCATATAGGCACGGTGGTTATCTTGGCCGGTCCTATAGGCACGGTGTTATCTTCCCCGGCCATATAGGCACGGCATTATCTTTGTTACACCTCGGAAAAATTTTCCGTTGGTACGTAAGTGAACGAACTAGTGATAAGTATGAGTGCATGAGGCCCATGAGCAAGAAACGATGTTTGATGACCTTAGGCGAGATTTCGAAGGTATCCAATGTGAGATGAGAAAGCTGGCTAAGTTAAGATGAGATATAAGGTGAGCAATGCATGTGCATGGACGTGGGTGATTAAAATGAGAAGTCTAAGAGATATGAAAAGTTGCAGGCTTGAAATCTGCCCAGTGGTCGTAAAGTGCAAAATACGGACCGTAAATTGGTATACGGTCCGTAAACTGGCAGTCGTAAATTGCCATGCAAGGTTTCAACTTTCTGCCCAGTTGAGAAGTGGTAAAATACGACCAGGAGGACGGACCGTAAAGTGATTTACGGCCCGTAAACCATGGTCGTAAATCACCATGTTGGCAGCCTGAGTTTTCTGGTTCTGTTATGGTTAAAGACGACCACGAGGGACGGTCCGTAAAGTGGAATACGGACCGTAAACCTCCATGGACGACCACTGTTCACCCAGCTCAGATTTTTGCAAGTCATTAAATAAAGGGACCAACACTTGTTTTAATTCATTACAACATTACACCACTTCTCTCTAAAACCTCTCTCTACATTTATTATACAAGTTTTCAAGGATATTTAAGGATCAACAACAAAAAACAAGGTGAATCAAGAGTAAGAACATCATCAAAGATCATCTAGGTCAAGAAATCCAAATGGAGAAAAACTAGGGTTTTGCTCAAAGTGGAGTATTATTAACCAAAGCTTGTTCCTACAACTTCTAAGGTAAGATTCATGATTTTACATGATGTTTAAGGTATTGAAGAGTTGAAATACATGGATTGTAGAAAATATGGTCAAGTAGGTCATGAATGATGAATAGTGACATTTTGAGGAATAGTTTGAATTGAATCATGAATGTTGTTGTGTTGTGATATGAATGCAATATAAATGGTACTAAGATCACGAACTAGACACTTTAGACGAATGGACGAAGTTGGATGTTATGACCATGAATATGGATGAATTAGAGGCAAATTAAGGAATCTAAATAATGTGGATAGTGTGAATGACTAATGGCCATTGTTATGATATTAATGAAGGTATAGACGCTAGCATTGGAAGGAAGTGTGCAAGTGTAGAATAGTCCGACGAAAAGGTATGTAAGGCTAACCCTTCTTTCATAAGGCATGGCTCCTTGGCCAAACTCTTAAATCCTCTATATGAGTATGTTGTATTCAAACGATTGACACTCCGAGCTCATAAGCTCACGATCCTCGATATGTGCTACGATTGTACTACGTACCCCATATGATGAGTAAGCATAAGATATAGATGTAGCGAAAATGATGATGATAGTGATGACGATGATAATAATAATGATGCTAAACGTGCCTATGGGCTATTATACTTACATGTGCCTATGAAGGGCTATAATGACACCCCGAGCTTATAACGCCGGGTAGGATATATGTATATGAATATGTATAAAGTATGTATACAATTACGAAATGCACGCACACATTTGCAGATGGTACGGATAACCTTGAAGCCTTGGTAGGGCCAGGTATGAGTAACCTTGAGCCTTGGTTAGCCAAGTATGTATGAAACATCGATCCTAACAGGTCGGGTATGCTATGTAAATGCTATGTATATGAAATGACTATGTATATAAAATGAATATGAATGTGATAAGACTATGTATAAGAATACGAATAAGGACGTGTATACGAATATGAGCACAAGTATGGTACGAGTACTATTATGGAATACGGATGATGACGTAGGTGTACTAATACGTATGAAAAATGAAAAGTCCTACGAAAAGCAGGTAAGTACTATGACGATGATATTATTGTCTCCCCTCCTATGCTATTTCATATGTTGTTCATTATGCTTATATATCGATGTTGATCATGCTTTACATACTCAGTACATTCTTCGTACTGACGTCCTTTTGTTGTGGACGCTGCGTCATGCCCGCAGGTGCACAGGGAGACAGACTTGATCCATAGCTGCTTATTCAGAGATTGCATAGTAGAGTTCCATTTCTTTCGGAGCCGTAGCTTTTGGGTACTTATTCTTTTGTGTATATAATTATGGGCATAGCGGGGTCCTGTCCCGCTCATGTGATATGTTATACTCTTCTTAGAGGCTCGTAGTCACGTGTATATGGTTAGATATGTCCGGCCGTGTCGGCCTATGTTTTGTATGTCATTTTGTTGGCCTCGTCGGCCCATGTACATTGTTGTGGCACAGATGCCTATGATGATTTAAGATGTTGTCGTCCAATGGGACTAGTTAATGAATGAATGGAAATGTATGTCTAATTACGTGGCTCACCTAGATGTAAGCATAAGAGTAAGCTAAGAGGGTGCCCGAGTAGGCTAGCACCAGGTGCTCGTCGCGGCCACCTAGTCGGGTCGTGACAAAAGTGGTATCAGAGCAGTTCAGTCCTAGGGTGTGTCTACGAGTCGTGTATAGTAGAGTCTTGGTTATGGGTGTGTTGCACGCCACACTTATACATAAGAAGCTGCGGACATTTTAGGAATGATTGACCTTCTTTCTCCATAAGAATCGTGCGATAGAGCTATGATGTAAGAAATTCTTGTTCCTATATCGTGTGTTATGTATTTCAGAGATGCCTAAAAAGAAAAAGGCTATAGCAGCCCAAAAGGGCAAGACGGTGGCAGAAAAGCGGGCTGAAAGAGCACCGCCACCGGTAGTAGAGGAAGATGAGTCCCAGAGTGCGGCTCAATATCAATCCTCCCAGACAGTGCCCGTCTCTGAGGAGTGTGAGGGAGCCTCATCCCCAGCTCCAGCTCCTCCACCAAATGTTTCGGGCCAAGATGTAAAAGAGGTCATTACTTTATTGACTCAATTGGTTGCGGCCCAGGCTCAGAGGCAAAGTTCAGGGTATAGTGATAGGGCTGTTAGTGCAAGAGCCCGTGATTTCATTACTTTGAACCCTTCGGAATTCTTTGGGTCAAAACCGGAGGAGGATCCCCAGGACTTTATTGATGGTATGCTAAGGACGCTCCGGTTGATACACGCTTCGGACACCGAGTCAGTGGAGTTAGCGTCATATAGATTGAGAGATGTCTCGATTCAGTGGTATACGGTATGGATGGCTTCACGGGGAGCAAATGCACCTCCCCCGGTATGGCAAGAGTTTGTTGATGCTTTTCTCCGTCATTATATGCCCCCAGAAGTTCGGCGAGCTAGGGCCGATAAATTCTTAAATTTGAGGCAAGGCAGTATGAGTGCCCTAGAGTATAGCCTCCGTTTTAACTCCTTGGCCAGGTATTCTTCGGCCATGGTAGCAGATATGGGCGACAGGGTACACCGATTTGTAAAGGGCCTAGGGCCCCATCTGATGGACAAATGCTTGACTGAGTCCCTTCAGGACGGTATGGATATTGCCCGCATTCAGGCACATGCTCAGAACTTAGAGGAAACCCTACAGCAGCGGAGAAGTGAACGTGAACAGGATATGGGATATAGCAAGAGGGCCAGATCTTCGGGCCCAATAAGTGAGTCCAGAGGCGGACACAGGCAACAGTTCCCTAGACATTCGGGCTATTCTATGACCAGTGCACCTCCGCGGTTTTCAGGCCAGAGCCTTGATAGATCTACTCATCCCGGGCCGAGTCAGAGTTATTCGGGGTCCCAGTTTAGAGGTGATTTAGGCCAGTCAAGGCCACCTATACCACGATGTTCCCAGTGTGGGAAGTCGCATTGGGGTCAATGCCGATTGGGTTCAGATGGTTGCTATTCATGTGGTCGACCAGGCCATATTATGCGTGATTGCCCCTCAGTACATGGTAGAGGTAGGACCCAACCATTAGGGTCGGTAGCCGGATCTTCGGCATCTATACTCCCTACGGGGCCAGGTTCACATGCGCCAGTCGGCCATGGTAGAGGCAGAGGGAGAGTCTCCAGTACTGGCGGTCCTCAGCATTGTATTTATGCGTTGGCTGGACGCCAAGATCTAGAGTCTTCTCCGGACGTGGTCACAGGTATATTATCGGTAATCTCTCATGATGTATATGCTTTAATTGATCCGGGCTCCACGTTATCATATGTTACTCCTTATATTGTGGGACAATTTATAGTTGAGCCGGAGTCGATCAAACCTTTTGAGGTGTCCACACTCGTGGGTGAATCGGTAATAGCTAGCCGAGTATATAGGGATTGTATAGTCACGATTTGTGACCGTCGTACAATGATTGATTTGTATGAGCTAGAAATGGTAGATTTTGATGTTATTATGGGCATGGATTGGTTGGCTGCTTGTTATGCCAATGTTGATTGCCGAATGAAGATGGTTCGTTTCTAGTTTCCGGGAGAACCAGTCTTAGAATGTAAAGGGAATGCGGCATCACCAAAAGGCAGATTTATTTCCTATCTAAAGGCAAGGAAGATGATCACGAAAGGATGTATTTATCATCTAGTGCGAGTTCAAGATGTAGAAGCTGAATCGCTGACTCTTCAGTCAGTTCCCGTAGTGAACGAATTTCCGGATGTGTTCCCGGAAGAGCTTCCAGGCCTTCCTCCCGAACGGGAGATTGATTTTCCCATTGATGTATTGCCAGGCACCACACCTATATCTATTTCTCTATGTAGAATGGCACCCGCAGAATTGAAAGAATTAAAGGAGAAATTGAAGGACTTGCTTGATAAAGGCTTCATTAGGCCTAGTTCATCCCCGTGGAGAGCGCCTGTATTGTTCGTCCGAAAGAAAGATTGCTCCTTGAGAATGTGCATTGATTATAGGCAATTGAATAAAGTAACGATTAAGAATAAATATCGTCTCCCAAGGATTGATGACTTGTTTGATCAATTGCAAGGCGCCAAATGGTTTTCAAAGATTGATTTGAGGTCCGGGTATCATCAAGTGAGGGTTAGGGAGAAAGATTTCCCTAAGGCAGCCTTCAGAACGAGATATGGTCATTTTGAATTCCGGGTGATGTCATTTGGGCTAACTAATGCGCCAGCGGTATTTATGGATCTGATGAATAATGTGTTCCGGTCCTTTCTGGACTTATTTCTAATCGTATTCATTGATGATATTTTGGTGTATTCTAGATCTGAAGCAGAACATGCGGATCATTTGCGTATTGTCCTTGGAGTTCTTCGAACTCGAGAATTATTTGCAAAGTTTTCCAAATGTGAGTTCTGGTTGAACTCAGTGGCATTTTTAGGGCATATTGTGGCAGCCGATGGTATTCGAGTGGATAGTCAAAAGATTGAGGCCGTGAAAACTTGGCCAAGACCCACAACTCCTACAGAGGTTCGTAGCTTCTGGGCTTAGCAGGTTATTACAGGAGATTCGTTGAAGGTTTTTCCTCTATTTCTGCACCACTCACAAAGTTGACACAGAAATCAGCCAAGTTTTAATGGACAGATGCTTGCGAACGTAGTTTCCAAGAGTTAAAGGGTCGATTGACTTCTGCCCCAGTTCTGACACTTCCAGAGGGATTGGAAGGATACGTTGTGTATTGCGAAGCTTCAGGTGTTGGGCTAGGCTGTATGTTGATGCAACATGGCAAGGTGATTGCGTATGCTTCAAGGCAATTGCGGAAACATGAGCAGAATTATCCTACCCATGACTTAGAATTGGCCGCGGTGGTCCATGCATTAAAGATATGGAGACATTACTTATATGATGTCCACGTGGATATTTACACAGATCATAAGAGTCTTCAATACATGTTCAAGTAGAAAGAGTTGAATTTGCGGCAACGACGATGGCTAGAGTTGCTAAAAGACTATGATGTTGAGATCCTGTACCACCCCGGAAGGGCAAATGTTGTGGCTGATGCTCTTAGCCGTAGGTCGATGGGAAGCCTAAGTAATGTACGACCAGAAAAGAAAGAGATGGTCCGTGAGCTTCAACAGTTAGCTAGCCTAGGAATCCGAGTAGTGGACTCAGGTAGCAGCGGAGTTACTATTCAGAATTCAGCAGTTTCATCGCTAGTAGCGGAAGTAAAAGAGCGACAATATGAGGATCCCATGCTAATGCAGTACAGAGATACACTCCCTCAGAAATAGGAGTCATCGTTTGATATTTCAGGAGACGGAGTTCTTCGATGCCGAGGCAGATTATGTGTCCCTGACGTGGCAGGTCTACGCTACTGGATTTTGAGAGAAGCTCATAGTTCCCGTTATTCTGTTCACCCCGGAGCGACGAAGATGTATCATGATCTTAAGTCTATATATTGGTGGAATGGGATGAAGAAAGATATAGCGGAATTCGTAGCTCAGTGTCCTAATTGCCAACAAGTGAAGATTGAACACCAAAAGCCGGGTGGATTGTTGCAAGCTACAGAAATCCCAACTTGGAAGTGGGAAGTGATTGTTATATCCCGCATTTTATGCAATCGGATAATTCAAGACAATCGCGGGAAAACAACAAGCAAGGGAATATTTTATTTTGTTTGGCACATGAGTTGCTTATGAAAAGTCTAGAAGTGGAAATATGGAGAACGACGAAGGGCAAATTTGGAAGTTGGAAAAATTGTTTCCATAAATTACAAGAACTAGCTAAGAATATAAAGTGGGCTTGACATATTTTTTTTAAGGAAATGGAAGGCCCAACCGGCCATGCATAGGGTCCAAGCCCACATTGAACAAAATTTGGTCAATAAATAAGATGATTAAGTCATCCTTATCACATAACCACTAGAACTTTCAAGAAAAGAAGAACAAAACAAAGAAGGAGAAAAACCTCAAGGCTATTCGGCCATAGAGGATTTCCTAAGAAAGAATTGCAAAAATTCTCTTAAAAATCACTTTCCACCAAGTAAAGGGTGCTTAACAAGGTGGAGTTGTTGTTGGAGCAAGAAAGATTCATAATCATTCAAGTTACCAAGTTGTAGTCAAGTGAGAAGTTGAAGAAGAAAGGTGAATTCTAATCTTCTTTTATGTGTTATACATGGTTTATATGTGTTGTAGTATGGTAAAATAGATGAAATTCATGAAGGAGAGAAATATAGTATATGGCCGTGCATATATGTATATGTGTAGGCATCATATTTCAATTATTTTGTCTAGTGTTTGGTTGTTGTTGTTGTGAATACTATATTGATAACGAAAGTTGAGTGAGTTTGGAGAGATTGTAGTGGTGTATGCGTGTTGGAGCCGTGTGTGTGTGCATGGCATATGTGGCCGTGTATATGGCATATGTAACCATGTATGTGTGTTGAATTGTTGAGGAATAATGAGCAAGTTGTAATTAATATCTTAGTTGTTGTGTTGTAGATTTTATATCGCAACTAGAGACTTGATAAGTTTGATGAACTCTTGGTAATTGGGAGGTTGTGTGAATTGAAAAAAAATAATGTTCTTGCATGGATATCATGTAGTGATATTGGTATGATGTCGTTGGAATGTATACTATAAGGTTGTTATTGTGTTCATTGAAGTCGGAAGGTTTTGAAGAAAGTGGTAAATTGAGATCATGTGTATTGAATGAAATATGTGAATCGCTAGTGTAGTTGTTGAATTATGTTAATAGTTTGGCCGGGTTTGAATTCCCGGATTGTGGTTGATGAGGATTTGGCTATGTTGAATGTCGAGGATGGTGTATTTACAGAGGAAATGCTGCCAAAATTTCGGTACCCAAGTGTTTCCTTAAGATTCTAACTCTAAGTATGCTAATAAGAGTTTTGGTAAACATGACCAAATTGCAGATTTTGACGAGATTGCAACGTGAATTTGGAGTAGCAAAAGGAGCGGAAAGAGGTATGTAAGGCTTCACCCTTCTTTCTATGGAATGTCTTAGATGTAATAAGTCGGGTACGAGCCTCGGGGACAACCCTAGTCCCCAGAATCCGCACCTAAAGTTTTCCACTTTTTGTTCAATAGAATTGAACTAGAAAGTGTGCAAATGATGGAAAGACCTCTTAAACCCTTAGAACTTGCATAAGTGGGACCCGATTACCCTAGAACCCTCACAAGTAATGACATGACACGTAACATATGTAAATCATATACGCCACCCCATCGGGCCCGAGGTGGGCCCGTTACTCTCAGATGTTCCTTACAGTCTTGCTTGACTTACTTGAAGTGAATCCAAAGGGAACCTTTGATCCCGATTTCGTTACCAAATGATAAGTACTATGACTTCTCTAATGAGGGCACTTCCATGACGATAATGATACCAATGATGTTAGATAAGAGGATATGCCTATGATACGTACTACCGGAACCACTCTATGACTAAGATGACTAAGCTAAGTATCTTATGTAAACATGAAAATGATAAACTAATTTTTGAATCCTATTTATATTTCCTAGCTATGACTTTATTTTCTAAAGATTTCAAAGTCTATGAACTGTCATCTATGATGCCCACGATTTCATTCTACGTTTACTTTAATATTATTCTCCGTTGATAGTCTCACCTTAAAATACTCGTTCCTTCAAGGTTAGACAAAGCGATCACGAGTATTCTATAATGTAATCGGAGGTTACCGAATTGATGTCACTCCGATAGACGTAACTTTCTTTGGACTCCCGTGCATGCTGGTTATATGATACAGGGATATGTGTGTGGACATGTATATGTATATAGGACAAGTATTTGTATATAAGACATGTACATGTATAATAGACATGTACACGGCTTGCCATGAAGTAAAGGTAATATGATAGATAAGGGGTGCTCGGTACAAGTATCAGGTACTCGTCACGGCCCATAGTCGGGTCGTGACAGAAGTGGTATTAGAGCAGTTCGGTCCTAGGGGTTTGTCTACGAGCCGTGTCCAGTAGAGTCTTGTTTATGGGTGTGTAGCGCGCCACGCTTATAATCAGGAGGCTATAGAGCATTTAGGAAATATGACCCTCTTTGTGTCCTAAGATCGTGCGATAGAGCTATGTTATCTGGCTTCCACATTCCTTTCCTAATCCTATGCTATGGTTTCAGTAAAGCCGCCGAAGAGAAAGGCTACGACGGCCGAGAAAGCCAAGAGGGTGGCGGGCAGCAGAGTCGAGCGGGAGCTAGAAGAAGGAGAATCTCATAATGAAGCTCCCCCTCAGACTTTTCCTGCTCCCCCTTCACCAGCAGAGCAGGAAAGAGTTCCAGCTCCAGCCCCCGCACCTCCAGTCCCACCGCCAGCAGCTCCGGGCCAGCAGATGGCAGAGGCCATCCAGCTATAGACCCAGTTAGTTGCCGCAAAGGCTCAGCGGCAAGATGTAGACTTGGGAGACAGGGCGGTAAGTGCAAGAGCCCGTGACTTTATTACCCTGAAGCCGCCAGAGTTTTATGGGTCAAAACCAGAGGAACACCCGCAGAGCTTTATAGATGAGATGCTGAGGACTCTAAGGATTATACATGCTTCAGATACGGAGTCTGTAGAGTTGGCTTCATACAGGCTGCGGGCTGTGGCAGTTCTGTGGTACAGTAGCTAGATATCATCGAGGGGAGCAAATGCACCCCTTCCGGTTTGGCAGGAGTTCACTGAGGCGTTCCTGCGACATTTCCTACCGCCAGAGGTTCGACGGGCTCGAGCCGATATGTTCTTGAACCTGAGACAGGGAAATATGAGCGTTCGAGAATACAGCCTCCATTTTAACTCATTAGCCAGGTATGCCCCAGCCATGATAGCTGATAGGGGAGATCATGTGCACCGATTTGTGAGTGGGCTAGGGCCACATTTGGTTAAGGAATGTTTGACGGCTTCACTCCAGGACGGGATGACTATTACCCGCATCCAGGCCCACGCCCAAAATATGCAAGAACAGTACCAGTCACGGAGAGAGGAGCGTTATTCAGATAGGGGTCCCAGAAAAAGGGGCAGATCTTCTGGGGCTAGAAGCGAGTATAGAGGGGGGCAGGCACAAGAGCAGTCTAGGTTTTCAGGCCAATCAGTGGCCAGTGCACCACCTCGATTTGCAGATAGAGGATTTGACCGCTCCGCCTATTCGGGACCAGATCAGGGTACTAGAGCTTCAGGATCCCAGTACAGACGGGGCAGCCCCCACCACGATGTGCTCGGTGTGGTAGGCCCCACTCTGGGCAGTGCTACCTAGACACCGGTGGTTGTTTTGCCTGTGGTCGAACAGACCATTTTGTACGTGATTGCCCACTAAAGGATGAAGGAGGCCGAACTCAGCCAGCCGGATCAGCAATCGGTTTATCGTCGACCGTGCGCCCTCGTGGACAGACTTCCCAGGCTCCAGCGGGCCGCGGCCGAGGTAGAGGAGGGGCACCTAGTTCAGCCGGTCCTCCGCACCGCTTATATGCACTGACAGGACGACAGGACCCTGATCCTTCCGCCGACGCGGCCACAGGTACACTTCCGGCATCTTTTCTATAATATATGGATGTTAAATTGAACTGGATTTTACTTTATCTTGCATCTTCTCGTGTGTTGCGGAACATATAAGAAATTCAGGAAAATTTAGGATAAGGGTAGCCGTGCACACAAGAAAAAGGGTGAATAGTAGTGACCACGAAGGCTAAAATAGTCATTAAAAGAGAAATATGTGCTATGAGCGCGTTCGAACATTGTCGAGACCCCAACTTGCCCCATATAATGTGATATAGGTAGTACGGGGAACCGGAGGTAAAAATACTAACACCGAGACACTGAAATGCATTAAAGTTTCAAGGTTAAGCGTGCTCAGGTGGGAGTAATTCCATGATGGGTGACCCCCTGGGAAATATCCTGAAAATTTCGTAAATACGGAAATAAGAGACGAGTGTAAAAGTAGGTAGCCCAGAGTAAATTGGGGTGTGGAAAGTGGTTAGAAACCCTGTACGAGTCATATTGGCCGAGACGGACTAAACCAACAAAAAAGGGGAAGCCATGACAATAGAAAGCTTTAAGGATGACGGAGAAAAGTACAGGTGTCACAGGGTGAGACCGATATTGAGTCCACACTAGCTAAGGCAAGAAATCCCTGATATGACGATATACGGGAACATGTCTAGTGAGGGGAGAGGCGCAGCGGACGCCACGAAGAAGGAATTTCAACCGTAAAGATCGTAAAAAGGGCAACCTAAGCTTCTAAGATGAATATGCTAAGCGACATGAGGTATTTACAAAGGAGACCTCCCCGAAATATTATACTACGCTATTAGGAAAGATTAACATTCGAGGACGAATGTTCTAAAAGGGGAGGAGGATGTTATATCCCGCATTTTATGCAATCGGATAATTCAAGACAATCGCGGGAAAACAACAAGCAAGGAAATATTTTATTTTGTTTGGCACATGAGTTGCTTATGAAAAGTCTAGAAGTGGAAATATGGAGAACGACGAAGGGCAAATTTGGAAGTTGGAAAAATTGTTTCCATAAATTACAAGAACTAGCTAAGAATATAAAGTGGGCTTGACATATTTTTTTTAAGGAAATGGAAGGCCCAACCGGCCATGCATAGGGTCCAACCCCACATTGAACAAAATTTGGTCAATAAATAAGATGACTAAGTCATCCTTATCACATAACCTCTAGAACTTTCAAGAAAAGAAGAACAAAACAAAGAAGGAGAAAAACCTCAAGGCTATTCGGCCATAGAGGATTTCCTAAGAAAGAATTGCAAAAATTCTCTTAAAAATCACTTTCCACCAAGTAAAGGGTGCTTAACAAGGTGGAGTTGTTGTTGGAGCAAGAAAGATTCATAATCATTCAAGTTACCAAGTTGTAGTCAAGTGAGAAGTTGAAGAAGAAAGGTGAATTCTAATCTTCTTTTATGTGTTATACATGGTTTATATGTGTTGTAGTATGCTAAAATAGATGAAATTCATGAAGGAGTGAAATATAGTATATGGCCGTGCATATATGTATATGTGTAGGCATCATATTTGAATTATTTTGTCTAGTGTTTGGTTGTTGTTGTTGTTAATACTATATTGATAATGGAAGTTGAGTGAGTTTGGAGAGATTGTAGTTGTGTATGCGTGTTGGAGCCGTGTGTGTGTGCATGGCATATGTGGCCGTGTATATGGCATATGTAACCATGTATGTGTGTTGAATTGTTGCGGAATAATGAGCAAGTTGTAATTAATATCTTAGTTGTTGTGTTGTAGATTTTATATCGCAACTAGAGACTTGATAAGTTTGATGAAGTCTTGGTAATTGGGGGATTGTGTGAATTGAAAAAAAATAATGTTCTTGCATGGATAGCATGTAGTGATATTGGTATGATGTCGTTGGAATGTATACTATAAGGTTGTTATTGTGTTCATTGAAGTCGGAAGGTTTTGAAGAAAGTGGTAAATTGAGATCATGTGTATTGAATGAAATATGTGAATCGCTAGTGTAGTTGTTGAATTATGTTAATAGTTTGGCCGGGTTTGAATTCCCGGATTGTGGTTGATGAGGATTTGGCTATGTTGAATGTCGAGGATGGTGTATTTACAGAGGAAATGCTGCCAAAATTTTGGTAGCCAAGTGTTTCCTTAAGATTCTAACTCTAAGTATCCTAATAAGAGTTTTGGTAAACATGACCAAATTGCAGATTTTGACGAGATTGCAACGTGAATTTGGAGTAGCAAAAGGAGCGGAAAGAGGTATGTAAGGCTTCACCCTTCTTTCTATGGCATGTCTTAGATGTAATAAGTCGGGTACGAGCCTCGGGGACAACCCTAGTCCCCAGAATCCGCACCTAAAGTTTTCCACTTTTTGTTCAATAGAATTGAACTAGAAAGTGTGCAAATGATGGAAAGACCTCTTAAACCCTTAGAACTTGCATAAGTGGGACCCGATTACCCTAGAACCCTCACAAGTAATGACATGACACGTAACATATGTAAATCATATACGCCACCCCATCGGGTCTGAGGTGGGCCCGTTACTCTCAGATTTTCCTTACAGTCTTGCTTGACTTACTTGAAGTGAATCTAAAGGGAACCTTTGATCCCGATTTCGTTACCAAATGATAAGTACTATGAATCCTCTAACGAGGGCACTTCCATGACGATAATGATGCCAATGATGTTAGATAAGAGGATATGCCTATGATACGTACTACCAGAACCACTCTATGACTAAGATGACTAAGCTAAGTATCTTATGTAAACATGAAAATGATAAACTAATTTTTGAATCCTATTTATATTTCCTAGCTATGACTTTATTTTCTAAAGATTTCAAAGTCTATGAACTGTCATCTATGATGCCCACGATTTCATTCTACGTTTACTTTAATATTATTCTCCGTTGATAGTCTCGCCTTAAAATACTCGTTCCTTCAAGGTTAGACAAAGCGATCACGAGTATTCTATAATGTAATCGGAGGTTACCGAATTGATGTCAGTCCGATAGACGTAACTTTCTTTGGACTCCCGTGCATGCTGGTTATATGATACAGGGATATGTGTGTGGACATGTATATGTATATAGGACAAGTATTTGTATATAAGACATGTATATGTATAATAGAGAAGTAAATGTACACGTATATGTATATGGGGAAAGGGGAAGGGCCACTGTTATATCACCACCTGATTCAGCTGGATTTCATCCTGGACGCGGGATGCCCGGACGCGGGATATGGGAGAGCCGTACGCGGCGTCTGTATATATATGATGTATGATATATATGATATGATGTGTTGGGACACTGTTGGGGATGGGGGTTGGGAGAGCCGATGTATTCGGCGTCTGTAAATGTGAGTAAAAGATACCGTTTACTGAATTGTACTGTTTTCTGTATACGAGAATAAGGGACACCGTGTTCTAAAAAAGGGGCAATGCTATGACATGATACGCTATGCCAAGATATATTATGATATGAGATGCTACGACATGACGTGATACGACACGCTATGATAGAGCAGCACATAATATGATAAAATATGACACGATATAAATCCTATTTTCTGTGTCTACGAGAAAGAAATGTCTCAAAGAGAAAAGGACAAGCCTACATGATAGCCAGCCTGAAACAGAGGCCTTCCCACGTACAGGTTACTTTCCTGCCCCGTTATATGTCCTATGACTCCATGATATTGTTAATCGTACTCTATGTTACTGTTTATATTATCTTTTATGCCTTACATACTCGGTACACTATTCGTACTGACGTCCCTTCTTGTGGACGCTGCGTTTCATGCCGCGCAGGTCAGCAGACAGGTGGACGTGATCCTTAGAAGCTCTACCAGCCACACTTGACAGCGCTCTAGTTGTTTCGGAGCCTCACTCCAGCGGTACTATTTTGTGTATGTACATTCGGGCACGACAGTACTCGGCCCTTTCTATGTATAAGTGTACTATGTCTAGAGGCTCGTAGACAGATATGCACAGTCAGCTATGTACAGTTAGATGTGTTGTATTTTGAATTGTTCGCGTCCCGGTATAACGCGATAGCGGAAAGCTTACTACTTATGTTTATGGTGACGCTGCTAATGTTAATGTTCAGAAAGGAAAAAAAAATATATGGCTCTGTTTACACGGCTTGCCATGAAATAAAGGTAATATGATAGATAAGGGGTGCTCGGTACAAGTATCGGGTACTCGTCACGGCCCCTAGTCGGGTCGTGACAGAAGTGGTATCAGAGCAGTTCGGTCCTAGGGGTTTGTCTACGAGCCGTGTCCAGTAGAGTCTTGTTTATGGGTGTGTAGCGCGCCACGCTTATAAACAGGAGGCTACAGAGCATTTAGCAAATATAACCCTCTTTGTGTCCTAAGATCGTGCGATAGAGCTATGCTATCAGGCTTCCACATTCCTTTCCTAATCCTATGTTATGGTTTCAGTAATGCCGCCGAAGAGAAAGGCTACGACGGCCGAGAAAGCCAAGAGGGTGGCGGGCAGGAGAGTCGACCGGGACCTAGAAGAAGGAGAATCTCATAATGAAGCTCTACCTCAGACTTTTCCTGCTCCCCCTTCACCAACAGAGCAGGAAAGAGTTCCAGCTCCAGCCCCCGCACCTCCAGTCCCACCGCCAGCAGCTCCGGGCCAGCAGATGGCAGAGGCCATCTAGTTATTGACCCAGTTAGTTGCCGCACAGGCTCAGTGGCAAGATGTAGACTTGGGAGACAGGGCGGTAAGTGCAAGAGCCCGTGACTTTATTACCCTGAAGCCGCCAGAGTTTTATGGGTCAAAACCAGAGGAAGACCCGCAGAGCTTTGTGGATGAGATGCTGAGGACTCTGAGGATTATACATGCTTCAGATACGGAGTCCGTAGAGTTGGCTTCATACAGGCTGCGGGATGTGGCAGTTCTGTGGTACAGTAGCTGGATATCATCGAGGGGAGCAAATGCACCCCCTCCGGTTTAGCAAGAGTTCACTGAGGCGTTCCTGCGACATTTCCTACCGCCAGAGGTTCGACGGGCTCGAGCCGATATGTTCTTGAACCTGAGACAGGGAAATATGAGCGTTCGAGAATACAGCCTCCGTTTTAACTCATTAGCCAGGTATGCCCCAACCATGATAGCTGATAGGGGAGATCATGTGCACCGATTTGTGAGTGGGCTAGGGCCACATTTGGTTAAGGAATGTTTGACGGCTTCACTCCAGGACGGGATGACTATTACCCGCATCCAGGCCCACGCCCAAAATATGCAAGAACAGTACCAGTCACGGAGAGAGGAGCGTTATTCAGATAGGGGTCCCAGAAAAAGGGGCAACTCTTCTGGGGCTAGAAGCGAGCATAGAGGGGGGCAGGCACAAGAGCAGTCTAGGTATTCAGGCCAATCAGTGGCCAGTGCACCACCTCGATTTGCAGATAGAAGATTTGACCGCTCCGCCTATTCGGGACCAGATCAGGGTACTAGAGCTTCAGGATCCCAGTACAGACGGGGCATCCCCCACCACGATGTGCTCGGTGTGGCAGGCCCCACTCTGGGCAGTGCTACCTAGACACCGGTGGTTGTTTTGCCTGTGGTCGAACTGACCATTTTGTACGTGACTCCCACTAAAGGATGAAGGAGGCCGAACTCAGCCAGCCGGATCAACAATCGGTTCATCGTCGACCGTGCGCCCTCGTGGACAGACTTCCCAGGCTCCAGCGGGCCGCGACCGAGGTAGAGGAGGGGCACCTAGTTCAGCCGGTACTCCGCACCGCTTATATACACTGACAGGACGACAGGACCCTGAACCTTCCGCCGACGCGGCCACAGGTACACTTCCGGCATCTTTTCTATAATATATGGATGTTAAATTGAACTGGATTTTACTTTATCTTGCACCGTCCCGTGTGTTGCAGAACATATAAGAAATTCGGGAAAATTTAGGATAAGGGTAGCCGTGCACACAAGAAAAAGGGTGAATAGTAGTGACCACGAAGGCTAAAATAGTCATTAAAAGAGAAATATGTGCTATGAGCGCGTTCGAACATTGTCGAGACCCCAACTTGCCCCATATTATGTGATATAGGTAGTACGGGGAAGCGGAGGTAAAAATACTAACACCGAGACACTGAAATACATTAAAGTTTCAAGGTTAAGCGTGCTCGGGTGGGAGTAATTCCATGATGGGTGACCCCCTGGGAAATATCCTGAAAATTTCGTATATACGGAAATAAGAAACGAGTGTAAAAGTAGGTAGCCCAGAGTAAATTGGGGTGTGGAAAGTGGTTAGAAACCCCGTATGATTCATATAGGCCGAGACGGACTAAACCAACAAAAAAGGGGAAGCCATGACAATAGAAAGCTTTGAGGATGACGGAGAAAAGTACAGGTGTCATAGGGTGAGACCGATATTGAGTCCACACTAGCTAAGGCAAGAAATCCCTGATATGACGATATACGAGAACATGTCTAGTGAGGGGAGAGACGCAGCGGACGCCACGAAGAAGTAATTTCAACCGTAAAGATCGTAAAAAGGGCAACCTAAGCTTCTAAGATGAATATGCTAAGCGACATGAGGTATTTACAAAGGAGACCTCCCCGAAATATTATACTACGCTATGAGGCAAGTTTAACATTCGAGGACGAATGTTCTAAAAGGGGAGGAGGATGTTATATCCCGCATTTTATGCAATCGGATAATTCAAGACAATCGCGGAAAAACAACAAGCAAGGCAATATTTTATTTTGTTTGGCACATGAGTTGCTTATGAAAAGTCTAGAAGTGGAAATATGGAGAACGACGAAGGGAAAATTTGGAAGTTGGAAAAATTGTTTCCATAAATTACAAGAACTAGCTAAGAATATAAAATGGGCTTGACATATTTTTTTTAAGGAAATGGAAGGCCCAACTGGCCATGCATAGGGTCCAAGCCCACATTGAACAAAATTTGGTCAATAAATAAGATGACTAAGTCATCCTTATCACATAACCTCTAGAACTTTCAAGAAAAGAAGAACAAAACAAAGAAGGAGAAAAACCTCAAGGCTATTCGGCCATAGAGGATTTCCTAAGAAAGAATTGCAAAAATTCTCTTAAAAATCACTTTCCACCAACTAAAGGGTGCTTAACAAGGTGGAGTTGTTGTTGGAGCAAGAAAGATTCATAATCATTCAAGTTACCAAGTTGTAGTCAAGTGAGAAGTTGAAGAAGAAAGGTGAATTCTAATCTTCTTTTATGTGTTATACATGATTTATATGTGTTGTAGTATGCTAAAATAGATGAAATTCATGAAGGAGAGAAATATAGTATATGGCCGTGCATATATGTATATGTGTAGGCATCATATTTCAATTATTTTGTCTAGTGTTTGGTTGTTGTTGTTGTGAATACTATATTGATAATGGAAGTTGAGTGAGTTTGGAGAGATTGTAGTGGTGTATGCGTGTTGGAGCCGTGTGTGTGTGCATGGCATATGTGGTCGTGTATATGGCATATGTAACCATGTATGTGTGTTGAATTGTTAAGGAATAATGAGCAAGTTGTAATTAATATCTTAGTTGTTGTGTTGTAGATTTTATATTGCAACTAGAGACTTGATAAGTTTGATGAAGTCTTGGTAATTGGGAGGTTGTGTGAATTGAAAAAAAATAATGTTCTTGCATGGATAGCATGTAGTGATATTGGTATGATGTCGTTGGAATGTATACTATAAGGTTGTTATTGTGTTCATTGAAGTCGGGAGGTTTTGAAGAAAGTGGTAAGTTGAGATCATGTGTATTGAATGAAATATGTGAATCGCTAGTGTAGTTGTTGAATTATGTTAATAGTTTGGCCGGGTTTGAATTCCCGGATTGTGGTTGATGAGGATTTGGCTATGTTGAATGTCGAGGATGGTGTATTTACAGAGGAAATGCTGCCAAAATTTTGGTAGCCAAGTGTTTCCTTAAGATTCTAACTCTAAGTATCCTAATAAGAGTTTTGGTAAACATGACCAAATTGCAGATTTTGACGAGATTGCAACGTGAATTTGGAGTAGCAAAAGGAGCGGAAAGAGGTATGTAAGGCTTCACCCTTCTTTCTATGGCATGTCTTAGATGTAATAAGTCGGGTACGAGCCTCGGGGACAACCCTAGTCCCCGGAATCCGCACCTAAAGTTTTCCACTTTTTGTTTAATAGAATTGAACTAGAAAGTGTGCAAATGATGGAAAGACCTCTTAAACCCTTAGAACTTGCATAAGTGGGACCCGATTACCCTAGAACCCTCACAAGTAATGACATGACATGTAACATATGTAAATCATATACGCCATCCCATCCGGCCCGAGGTGGGCCCGTTACTCTCAGATTTTCCTTACAGTCTTGCTTGACTTACTTGAAGTGAATCCAAAGGGAACCTTTGATCCCGATTTCGTTACCAAATGATAAGTACTATGACTCCTCTAACGAGGGCTCTTCCATGACGATAATGATACCAATGATGTTAGATTAGAGGATATGTCTATGATACGTACTACCGGAACCACTCTATGACTAAGATGACTAAGCTAAGTATCTTATGTAAACATGAAAATGATAAACTAATTTTTGAATCCTATTTATATTTCCTAGCTATGACTTTATTTTCTAAAGATTTCAAAGTCTATGAACTGTCATCTATGATGCCCACGATTTCATTCTACGTTTACTTTAATATTATTCTTCGTTGATAGTCTCACCTTAAAATACTCGTTCCTTCAAGGTTAGACAAAGCGATCACGAGTATTCTATAATGTAATCGGAGGTTACCGACTTGATGTCACTAAGATAGACGTAACTTTCTTTGGACTCCCGTGCATGCTGGTTATATGATACAGGGATATGTGTGTGGACATGTATATGTATATAGGACAAGTATTTGTATATAAGACATGTATATGTATAATAGAGAAGTAAATGTACACGTATATGTATATGGGGAAAGGGGAAGGGCCACTGTTATATCACCACCTGATTCAGCTGGATTTCATCCTGGACGCGGGATGCCCGGACGCGGGATATGGGACAGCCGTACGCGGCGTCTGTATATATATGATATATGATATATATGATATGATGTGTTGGGACACCGTTGGGGATGGGGGTTGGGAGAGCCGATGTATTCGGCGTCTGTAAATGTGAGTAAAAGATACCGTTTACTGAATTGTACTATTTTCTGTATACGAGAATAAGGGACACCGTGTTCTGAAAAAGGGGCAATGCTATGACATGATACGCTATGCCAAGATATACTATGATATGAGATGCTACGACATGACGTGATACGACACGCTATGATAGAGCAGCACATAATATGATAAAATATGACACGATATAAATCCTATTTTCTATGTCTACGAGAAAGAAATGTCTCAAAGAGAAAAGGACAAGCCTACATGATAGCCGGCCTGAAACAGAGGCCTTCCCACGTACAGGTTACTTTCCTGCCCCGTTATATGTCCTATGACTCCATGATATTGGTAATCGTACTCTATGTTACTGTTTATATTATCTTTTATACCTTACATACTCGGTACACTATTCATACTGAAGTCCCTTCTTGTGGACGCTGCGTTTCATGCCGCGCAGGTCAGCAGACAGGTGGACGTGATCCTTAGAAGCTCTACCAGCCACACTTGACAGCGCTCCAGTTGTTTCGGAGCCTCACTCCAGCGGTACTATTTTGTGTATGTACATTCGGGCACGACAGTACTCGGCCCTTTCTATGTATAAGTATACTATGTCTAGAGGCTCGTAAACAGATATGCATAGTCAGCTATGTACAGTTAGATGTGTTGTATTTTGAATTGTTCGCGTCCCGGTATAACGCGATAGCGGAAAGCTTACTACTTATGTTTATGGTGACGCTGCTAATGTTAATGTTCAGAAAGGAAAAAAAAATATATGGCTCTGTTTACATGGCTTTCCATGAAGTAAAGGTAATATGATAGATAAGGGGTGCTCGGTACAAGTATCGGGTACTCGTCACGGCCCCTAGTCGGGTCGTGACAGTGATTAACATGGACTTCATTTCAGGCTTACCCCGTTCTCGACGTAAGTATGATTCCATATGGGTGATTGTGGATAGACTCACCAAGTCAGCTCATTTCTTACCGGTCAGGACGACCTATGAGGCAGAAGGTTATGCGAAGCTTTATCTTAAAGAGATAGTAAAACTACATGGCGTCCCGGTATCTATTATCTCCGACAGAGGGACTCAGTTTATAGCTATGTTTTGGAGGTCCTTCCAAGAGGGTTTAGGGACCCGAGTTAGCCTTAGCACGACATTTCATCCCCAGACCGATGGACAAGCTGAACGTACTATTCAGACCCTTGAGGATATGTTACGAGCATGTATGATAGATTTTGGAGGGAATTGGGATGATCATTTGCCACTCATTGAATTTGCTTACAATAATAGTTATCATTCCAGCATTCAAATGGCACCATATGAAGCTTTATATGGGCGAAAGGGTAGATCCCCAATTGGGTGGTTTGAAACCGGAGAAACTAAATTGATAGGGCCAGACTTGGTCCAGCAAGCTATAGAGAAAGTCAAGCTTATACAAGATCGGTTGTTAGCAGCCCAAAGTCGTCAGAAGTCCTATGCGGATAATCATCGAAGAGACTTGGAGTTCGAAGTGAAGGATTGGGAATTCTTGAAAGTGTCGCCAATGAAAGGCGTTATGAGATTCGGAAAAAAGGGGAAGCTTAGTCCCCGGTATATTAGACCATATGAGATTGTGCGCAAAATAGGCAAAGTGGCCTATGAGTTAGATCTACCTCCGGAATTGGAGTCAGTCCATCCAGTATTTCATGTCTCGATGCTTCGAAAATGTGTTGGAGATCCCCCTAGGATCGTCCCAGTAAATGATGTGCAAGTGACAGAGGAATTGACTTATGAAGAGGTACCCATTGCCATATTAGACAGGCAAGTACGGAGGCTTAGAAACAAAGAGGTGGCCTCGGTTAAGGTTCTATGGAGAAGCAGTAAACGAGAGGAGATGACATGGGAAGCAGAAGAAAGTATACGATCCAAATACCCACATTTATTTCAGCCCTTGGAAGAAGCCCAAGATGAGACGTCAAGATCATAAGGTATGTATATTTTCCTTTTATGCTTTTGGGTCATGTGTGGCCAAAATTTTATGTTGTTATGTTGTGGCCCTGTGTGGCATCGATATTATGGGTTGTTGTGGTAGGATGGTAGCGCCATATTATAAGGGAAACTCTGGCGAAATTTTTGTAGAATTCCCGAGCACTTTAACATTCGGGGACGAATGTTCTTAAAGGGGGAAGAATGTTACACCTCGGAAAAATTTTCCGTTGGTACATAAGTGAACGAACTAGTGATAAGTATGAGTGCATGAGGCCCATGAACAAGAAACGACGTTTGATGACCTTAGGCGAGATTTCGAAGGTATCCGATGTGAGATGAGAAAGTTGGCTAAGTTAAGATGAGATATAAGGTGAGCAATGCATGTGCATGGACGTGGGTGATTAAAATGAGAAGTCTAAGAGATATGAAAAGTTGCAGGCTTGAAATCTTCCCAGTGGTCGTAAAGTGCAAAATACGGATCGTAAATTGGTATATGGTCCGTAAACTGGCAGTCGTAAATTGCCATGCAAGGTTCCAACTTTCTGCCCAGTTGAGAAGTGGTAAAATACGACCAGGAGGACGGACCGTAAAGTGATTTACGGCCCGTAAACCATGGTCGTAAATCACCATGTTGGCAGCCTGAGTTTTCTGGTTCTGTTATGGTTAAAGACGACCACGAGGGACGGTCCGTAAAGTTGAATACGGACCGCAAACCTCCATGGACGACCACTGTTCACCCAGCTCAGATTTTTGCAAGTCATTAAATAAAGGGACCAACACTTGTTTTAATTCATTACAACATTACACCACTTCTCTCTAAAACCTCTCTCTACATTTATTATACAAGTTTTCAAGGATATTTAAGGATCAACAACATAAAACAAGGTGAATCAAGAGTAAGAACATCATCAAAGATCATCTAGGTCAAGAAATCCAAATGGAGAAAAACTAGGGTTTTGCTCAAAGTGGAGTATTATTAACCAAAGCTTGTTCCTACAACTTCTAAGGTAAGATTCATGATTTTTACATGATGTTTAAGGTATTGAAGAGTTGAAATACATGGATTGTAGAAAATATGGTCAAGTAGGTCATGAATGATGAATAGTGACATTTTGAGGAATAATTTGAATTGAATCATGAATGTTGTTGTGTTGTGATATGAATGCTTTATAAATGGTACTAAGATCATGAACTAGTCACTTTAGACGAATGGACGAAGTTGGATGTTATGACCATGAATATGGTGAATTAGAGGCAAATGAAGGAATCTAAATAATGTGGATAATGTGGATGACTAATGGCCATTGTTATGATATTAATGAAGGTATAGACGCTAGCATTGGAAGGAAGCGTGCAAGTGTAGAATAGTCCGACGAAAAGGTATGTAAGGCTAACCCTTCTTTCATAAGGCATGGTTCCTTGGCCAAACTCTTAAATCCTCTATATGAGTATGTTGTATTCAAACGATTGACACTCCGAGCTCATAATCTCACGATCCTCGATATGTGCTACGATTGTACTACGCACCCCATATGACGAGTAAGCATAAGATATAGATGTAGCGAAAATGATGATGATAGTGATGACGATGATAATAATAATAATGCTAAAGGTGCCTACGGGCTATTATACTTACATGTGCCTATGAAGGGCTATAATGACACCCCGAGCTTATAACGCCGGGTAGGATATATGTATATGAATATGTATAAAGTATGTATACGATTACGAAACGCGCGCACACATCTGCAGATGGTACGGATAACCCTGAAGCCTTGGTAGGGCCAGGTATGAGTAACCTTGAGCCTTGGTTGGCCAAGTATGTATGAAACACCGATCCTAAGAGGCCGGGTATGTTATGTAAATGCTATGTATATGAAATGACTATGTATATAATATGAATATGAATGTGATAAGACTATGTATAAGAATACGAATAAGGACATGTATACGAATATGAGCACAAGTATGGTACGAGTACTATTATAGAATACGGATGATGACGTAGGTGTACTAATACGTATGAAAAATGAAAAGTCCTACGAAAGGCAGGTAAGTACTATGACGATGATATTATTGTCTCCCCTCCTATGCTATTTCATATGTTTTTCATTATGCTTATATATCGATGTTGATCATGCTTTACATACTCAGTACATTCTTCGTACTGACGTCCTTTTGTTGTGGACGCTGCGTCATGCCCGCAGGTGCACAGGGAGACAGACTTGATCCATAGCTGCTTATTCAGAGATTGCATAGCAGAGCTCCATTTCTTTCGGAGCCGTAGCTTTTGGGTACTTATTCTTTTGTGTATAAAATTATGGGCATAGCGGGGTCCTGTCCCGCTCATGTGATAAGTTATACTCTTCTTAGAGGCTCGTAGTCACGTGTATATGGTTAGATATGTCCGGCCTTGTCGGCCTATATTTTGTATGTCATTTTGTTGGCCTCGTCGGCCCATGTACATTGTTGTGGCACAAATGCCTATGATGATTAAAGATGTTGTCGTCCAATGGGACTAGTTAATGAATGAATGGAAATGTATGTCTAATTACGTGGCTCACCTAGATGTAAGCATAAGAGTAAGCTAAGAGGGTGCCCGAGTGGGCTAGCACCGGGTGCTCGTCGCGGCCCCCTAGCCGGGTTGTGACAATCTTGCTGTCACGACCCAACCCCGTGGGCCGCGACCAGTGCCTGAGTTGGGCACCTATACGTACCCGATACCCCAAATTAGCATATTAACAGAATAATAATATAATAATAATATTAGTGGTCGCTACAGAACTTAGCAGAAAAGCAGACTTGGCACACATAGGCCGATAAGGCCATCACAGAACAGAATATCCCAAACATATGTACAGAACCCACACAGATGTATCCACAGACCTCTACAGAACATATCATAATCATAAGACGGGACAGGGCCCCGTCATACCCTGAACAAAGTACATATCCAGATAGCAGTGACAGACTGTACCAAAAGATGGGCTCTGTAGAAGAGAGCGCCCCAAATAGCAGAAATAGGATCCTAAACGTGTGGATCAGCGAACCTGTCGTCAGTACCTGCGCGGCATGAAAACGCAGCCCCCGAAGAAAGGGGGTCAGTACGAAATATGTACTGAATATGTAAAGCGGAATCACATAAGTCAAATCATATTGGTTACAGAAAATGAGTACAGAATCCAGAGTGTCAAATGCATATTTCCAAAACAGACAGAATGCGTACAAAAACATATGTCATATCATATCATATCCGGTCCCTGACACGGGACTCGGCAGACAGAATGTGGCCACCCTCCCGACGCTGGTGCCACTATACAGAGGAATCAGAAAAAGGGGCGTGGCCCCGTATCATATAATGTCATATCAAAATGGCCATACAGATCAGATCAGAATAGGCGGACATGGCACATCATACTCCACAGACCCATGTACGCGTATACCTGCCCCCTCACAACGGGACGCGGCGAACAATGCAGAGAATTACGCTTGACAACATATCCTGGCCCGGGCTCAGTGTGGGAAACATTGGGACATCCACGAATGGAGTAGTGAGAGACTAATGCAATTTAAAAATATCATAAGTAATTTTCAAAGACTCGATGAGGCGTAGCGAAGACAAACAAATCAAATGGAGTCGGACGGAATCAGAATTAATACAATTCGGATATCATAATAATTTACAAAAATATAACTTTACTGAAGTCATTCCGAGTGTCAAAATAATTTATAAGATTTAATAGAATATTTAGAATAATATTCGTTAAGCGATTAGTAGGGTAATTAAAACATTTCTTTCAAAAATCGCTTAAAAAGGAATCTTTAGCATATTAGGGGCAAAACCGTAAATAGCGGGCCCGCCTCGGGACAAATAAGGCGGCGGGCTCAAATTGTGCCCTCTAAGCATATCGAGTCACCTAAAAAGGTTCTACAGACATTCTATGACTTTCTGAGTAATTTGGAGCAAAATCGCATAATTTCAGAAAAAGCGTATCAAAGTAGTTCAATTCTATTGAAAGAAAAACTGAAATTTTGTCTTGCGGATTCCGAGGGCCAAGAGGTCCTTCGAGGCCCGGATCCGACCCTAACATACTAGGGGCATGCCAAGGGAAGAATTGGGTTTGCTTTACATACCTTTCACGCTCCTTAAGCCTTTCCAATCTCACTTCCCGTTTCGTCGAAAAACTGCAATTGGTCAAGTTTACCAATTGTAAGCTAATAATACCAAAGTTCCAATTTGATGCATAATTGGCTACCGAAATTTCGGCAGCACCTCTCCTATACATATAGCACCCCGAGAATTCAACTCGGCTATAATTCATCAACAACAACCCAAACAACAACATTAACATCAACAAAAAGCATTAACAACATAATTATCCTTCAACTAGTCATTGTTTCCACAACTTGCCATAACTTCCCTTCTAATCCAAACTTTCAAACTAACATCATTACTTTCACATCCATAATTACTCAAGATCATCACAACATAGATTTAGAGGCATTTCATATCATTTTCCTTAAGATATACACTTGATATACATAATATACAATTTTCCGCCAAAGTCTTAATTTATGCAAAACATCAAATCTTTGGCATATAACTTCATAACAAGTTTCCAACTTCCAAATTCATCAATGATCATCACTATTAGCAATCAAACAACTTCATTTCCTTAATGTCGGAAAATTATACTAAAACGACATAAGTTTCTATATTCCAATTCAATACAAACTTATATCATTCTAACTTCATTCACATATCAAGCATTACAATAACACTCCAATACACTAAACAAACTTAATCCATTTTATTCTCAAGCCAAATACACCACACGGCCAAGTGCTATTTTAGCAATTCAATCAAATTTATTCCACTTTCATTCTCAACATGAATTCCATCACATTCACAACTAGAATACAACATAGTTTCAACACATTTTTGGCTATACAACATATATATACACACGGCTACACCTCCAATTCCAAACCCACATTGTAAACTTCCATTTTTCCATCCAATCAACACATTTCTACATACTACAACACAAACAAAACTCAACAACACAATAAAAAGGTAGAAATTCTTACCTTTTCCTCAAGTCTCCTTCACTTGAATATATGATCACCTTGGAGATTCTAGTGCTCCCCACTCCAATCCAACTATACCAAGATGCAAAGGAACCTTGAATTAGTAGGAATTTAACAAGAAATGAATTTTTGAAGCAAGATTTTGGAGGGTCAATTTTGCCCCTCAAACCCGAAACCCTCTCCCTTTTCTTTCTTATTTTTGCTTTGTTTGGTCTTGCCTTCTAATGTATTGAATCTTCTTATACATATAATATCAAGACTTGGTCACATGACCAAGCACATGACCAAGTAAAAATGGGCTTGGATCAAGGCCATTATGTTAATTAATCTTATGGAAATTAAATACAAATTTTGGGCTTGGGCCAAGGCCATCATGGCCGGCCACCCCCTAATATTTTGGGCCTCAATTGTTTCTTATTTTACAAGCCCAACAACTTGTGAATCGTATTTTGTAATTCCCGAAACAAATTTCCAAAATTCCAAAATTACCCTTAGCCTTGTCCCACACTTTCATGACTCTATTCTTTCATGCATAACTCCTATGTTCAACAAGATATAAAATTAATCTTATATCTCAAGAATCCCATATAATTCAAGTTTCTCCAAACGTGTGAAAACACGGGATATAACATCCTCCCCTCCTTTAGAACATTCGTCCTCGAATGTAAATTAACCTCATAAGGTTGGAAAATACCTTGGGGGAGGTTCTGATTATAGACAACACATAGGATATACGATTGACATTGAAATAAATTTAAGCAGGAATTTAAGGTTACCTGTGGGCATAGGGAACAGATGAGGATATTTCTTCTTCATCTCCTCTTCGGCCTCCCACGTCATTTCCTCCCTATTATCGTTCTGCCACAGTACCTTAACGGAGGCTACATCTTTATTCCGGAGCCTCCTTACCTGACGATCCAAAATAGACACGGACTGCTCCTCGTATGATAACTGCTCCGTCACCTGAATATCATCTGCAGGGAATATTCTGGAAGGGTCACCGATGCACTTACGAAGCATAGAGACGTGAAACACCGGATGTACCGCTTCCAAATCAGATGGCAGATCTAACTCATAGGCGACATTTCCAACTTTCCGAACAATCTGATAAGGCCCAATATAACGCGGACTAAGCTTACCCTTTCTGCCGAACCGCATTACGCCTTTCATAGGCGATACCTTCAGGAATACCCAATCGCCTACTTGAAACTCCAACGGTCGACGCCGTTTATCCGCGTATGACTTCTGTCGACTCTGGGCTGTTAACAGTCGCTCTCGAATAAGCTTCACCTTGTCCACTGCCTGCTGGACCATATCTGGGCCAATCAACTCTGTCTCGCCAATATCGAACCAGCCGATCGGCGATCTGCATTTCCTGCCATATAAAGCCTCGTACGGAGCCATCTGGATGCTGGAATGGTAACTGTTATTATATGCAAACTCAATCAACGGCAAGTGATCATCCCAGCTGCCTCTGAAATCGATAATGCAGGCCCACAACATATCCCCCAGCGTCTGTATAGTGCGCTCGGCCTGCCCGTCGCTCTGAGGATGAAATGCGGTGCTCAGACTCACCTGAGTCCCTAGTCCCTCCTGAAAAGATCTCCAGAAATGCGCCGTAAACTGGGCGCCTCTGTCAGAAATAATAGATATAGGAACTCCGTGAAGCTTCACAATCTCCTTAATATAGAGCCTGGCATAATCCTCGGCGGAATAGGTAGTCCTGACGGGAAGAAAATGGGCTGATTTCGTCAGCCTATCAACGATGACCCAGATGGAATCATACTTCCGTGGAGTGCGAGGCAATCCTGTAATGAAGTCCATATTAATAACCTCCCACTTCCAAGTCGGGATTTCCATCTCCTGCAACAGTCCACCCGGCTTCTGATGCTCAATCTTGACCTGCTGACAATTAGGGCACTGGGCGACGAACTCTGCAACATCCCGTTTCATACCGTCCCACCAGTATAAGCATCGGAGATCATGGTACATCTTCGTAGACCCAGGATGGACCGAGTAGCGAGCATAATGTGCCTCGCTCATAACCTGCTGCCGAAGGCCTGCAATATCCGGTACACACAACCTGCCTTTGTATAACATAGTGCCGTCCGGTGAAAACTCGAACGGAGTCCTCTCCTTATCATAGGCTGTGTCCCTGTACCGAGCTAAGACAGGATCCTCAAACTGATGCCGCTTAATATCGTCCCTGATAGATGACTCAGAAACCCCTCGAACAGAAATCTGGGTATCTCCAGAATCGGCCAGACGAACCCCGAGACTAGCCAACTGCTGAACATCACGGGCTATCTCTCTCCTATCTGGCTGTAAATCGGCTAAACTGCCCATAGACTTCCGACTGAGCGCGTCTGCAACAACATTAGCCTTGCCCGGATGATACAGAATATCTACATCATAATCTTTCAGAAGCTCCAGCCACCTCCGCTGCCGCAAATTAAGCTCTCTCTGTCTGAAAATATACTGGAGACTCTTATGATCAGTATAGATATCCACATGAACGCCATATAAATAGTGTCTCCATATCTTCAGAGCATGAATCACCGCTGCGAGCTCCAGATCGTGGGTAGGATAATTCTTCTCATGCTTTTTGAGCTGCCGGGAAGCATACGCTATAACTCTGCCGTGCTGCATCAATACACAGCCTAACCCCATGCCAGAAGCGTCACAATAAATAACATACCCATCCGGTCCCTCTGGAAGAGTCAGAACTGGGGCTGTAGTCAGCTTCTCCTTCAGCAACTGGAAGCTCCGTTCACAAGCGTCAGACCACTGGAACTTAGCTCCCTTCTGAGTCAGCCTTGTCAAAGGCGCTGAAATCGAAGCAAACTTCTCCACAAACCTCCTGTAATAACCTGCTAACCCCAGGAAACTGTGTACCTCTGTGGGCGTCGTAGGTCTGGGCCAATTCTTCACGGCCTCAATCTTCTGTGTGTCCACCCGGACACCATCAGCTGCAATAATATGCCCCAAGAAGGCCACTGAAGACAGCCAGAATTCGCACTTAGAAAATTTCGCATATAACTTCTGATGCCGGAGTACCCCTAATACCGATCTCAGATGATCTGCGTGCTCCGCCTCAGACCGAGAATAAACCAGGATATCATCAATGAATACAATTACAAACATATCCAAGAATGGCCTGAATACCCGGTTCATCAAATCCATGAATACTGCGGGAGCATTTGTTAGCCCAAAAGACATAACCCTGAACTCGTAATGCCCATATCGGGTCCGGAAAGCTGTCTTAGGGATATCGGCCTCTCGTACTCGCACCTGGTGGTAACCGGATCGAAGATCTATCTTCGAAAAACACTTAGCGCCCTGTAGCTGATCAAACAAATCATCAATCCTGGGGAGGGGGTATTTATTCTTTATCGTTACCTTATTCAGCTGCCGATAATCAATACACATACGCAGCGACCCGTCTTTCTTACGCACAAATAATACCGGGGCTCCCCAAGGCGAAGTACTGGGTTTGATGAAGCCCTTACCCAACAAATCTTTCAGCTGCTCCTTCAACTCCTTTAACTCTGCAGGCGCCATTCTATACGGAGGAATAGAGATAGGCTGAGTGTCTGGGAGTAAGTCAATAGAGAAGTCTATCTCCCGCTCTGGAGGAAGACCTGGAAGCTCGTCGGGGAAAACATCTGGAAACTCACTAACCACGGGGACTGACTGAAGTGTCGGCGTCTCGGCGTCCAAGTCTTGCACCCGAACCAGATGATAGATATAACCCTTTCTGATCATTTTCTTTGCCTTAAGGTATGAAATAAACTTACCTTTCGGCGATGCTGTATTACCAGCCCAATTTATAACTGGCTCCCCGGGAAACTGGAAGCGAACTACCTTATTCTGGCAGTCAACATTAGCGTAACAGGAAGCTAGCCAATCCATACCCATAATAACATCAAATTCAGTCATATCTAACTCTACCAGATCTGCCTTAGTGTCACGGTCACAAACGATCACAGAACAGTCTTTATAAACCTGTTTCGCTACAACAAAATCCCCTATCGGCGTGGCTACCTCAAATGGCTCTATAGGTTCAGACATAATACCAATTTTACCGGCAACAAGGGGTGAAATATATGATAAAGTCGAACCTGGATCAATTAATGCATACACAGACCGAGAGAAGACCAATAAAGTACCTGTAACGACATTAGGAGATGCCTCCTGATCCTGGCGACTGGCCAAAGCATAAATGCGGTTCGAAGGACCGCTAATACCAGAAGCTCCACCACGGCCTCTGCCACGACCCGCTGGTGCCGAAATACCCTGCCCCGTAGGGCGCATAGCCACTGACGAAGATGAAGACCCAGCGGCTGATCCGGTAGGCTGCGCTGCACCACCCGAACTACCCTTATACGGGCAATCTCTCACAGAATGGCCCTGACGGCCACAAGAAAAGCATGCACCAGTGGCTCTGTAGCACTCTCCCGTATGGTATCTGCCGCAAAAAGAACACTGAACCCTGGGTGGCCTCATCTGACCAGAACCCCTATCTGTCCGCGAACCTGAAGCCCTGGAGCTCTGGCCTGCTCCTGAATACCCTGGGCTATCGAATCTGCGACCTGTAGGCTGGGGTGGCGCGCTCTGCGCCGGCTGAGATGAAAATCTGCTAGGCTGCTGCGGCTGTTGGGGCTGTCTGCCCCGAAAATCTCCAGATGACCTGGCCCTCTTGGGCTGTCTCCGATCCTGGCCCCTGTCAGGCTGGTGTCCTCCTCTGCCCCGATCCTCCATGCCCTGGGCATGGGCCTGGATACGGGCAATGTCCATACCGGGCTGAGCAGCCAATACTAAGCAGCTATCAACAAAATACCGATCCAGCCCCATAATATATCTGTGCATCCGGTCCGCCATAGTAGCCACCACAGTAGGTGCATATCGGGCCAAGGAATCAAACTCCAAACTATAGTCCCGGATACTGCGGCCCTTCTGCCTCAATAATAAGAATCTATCAGATCTGGCTCGTCGCAACTCTGGGGGCAGAAAATGTCCAAGAAATGCCTGAGAAAAATCGCCCCAAACTGCTGGAGGAGCGCCGTCCCCCCTGGATATCCCCCATGACTCGTACCAGTTTGCCGCCACATCATATAACCGGTACGAAGCTAACGCGACTGACTCTGTCTCGGAAGCATTAATCAAATCTAGAGTGCGTCGCATCTTCCTGATAAACTCCTCAGGATCCTCCTCGGGCTTTGTCCCGAAGAACTCTGGAGGGTTACAAGTCAAAAACTCACGGGCTCTCGAACTATCACGCCTGACTGCCCGGTCACCTCCCAGTCCATGCCCCTGAACCTGCCCTGCCACAAGTCTCGTCAGCAACTGGACTGCCTCCCTCATAGACTGATCCTCAGTGCCTGGCTGTGGAGCTGGAGGCTCAGGTACTGGAACTGCGGGAGCTGGCGGTGGAGCCGCCCCCCGATCTGCGGCTGCGGCCGCCCCAATCTCCTCCACGAGTGGCGGTGTAGACGAACCCTCTGTCTGGGGCAAAGTCCCCGGAGCAATATGTGCCTGGGCCCTGGTAATCCTCTGGACCAGGCTAGTCTCTCCCAAGGCTGCTGACTTGGCCTTTTGGGCCGCGGTTGCCTTTTTTGGAGGCATATCTGCAAATATAGCCACTCGTTAGGGAGGGGTCATCCTGATAACACAGCTCTATCGCACGATCTAAGACAGAAAGAAGGGTAGTATCCTAAATGCCCTGTAGCCTCCTGTTTATAGGCGTGGTGCACAACACACCGATAAACAAGACTCTACTAGACACGGTCTGTGGACATTCCGAGGACGAACTGCTCTGATACCACTTTTGTCACGACCCAACCCCGTGGGCCGCGACCAGTGCCCGAGCTGGGCACCTATACGTACCCGATACCCCAAATTAGCATATTAACAGAATAATAATATAATAATAATATTAGTGGTCGCTACAGAACTTAGCAGAAAAGCAGACTTGGCACACATAGGCCGATAAGGCCATCACAGAACAGAATATCCCAAACATATGTACAGAACCCACACAGATGTATCCACAGACCTCTACAGAACATATCATAATCATAAGACGGGACAGGGCCCCGTCATACCCTGAACAAAGTACATATCCAGATAGCAGTGACAGACTGTACCAAAAGATGGGCTCTGTAGAAGAGAGCGCCCCAAATAGCAGAAATAGGATCCTAAACGTGTGGATCAGCGAACCTGTCGTCAGTACCTGCGCGGCATGAAAACGCAGCCCCCGAAGAAAGGGGGTCAGTACGAAATATGTACTGAATATGTAAAGCGGAATCACATAAGTCAAATCATATTGGTTACAGAAAATGAGTACAGAATCCAGAGTGTCAAATGCATATTTCCAAAACAGACAGAATGCGTACAAAAACATATGTCATATCATATCATATCCGGTCCCTGACACGGGACTCGGCAGACAGAATGTGGCCACCCTCCCGACGCTGGTGCCACTATACAGAGGAATCAGAAAAAGGGGCGTGGCCCCGTATCATATAATGTCATATCAAAATGGCCATACAGATCAGATCAGAATAGGCGGACATGGCACATCATACTCCACAGACCCATGTACGCGTATACCTGCCCCCTCACAACGGGACGCGGCGAACAATGCAGAGAATTACGCTTGACAACATATCCTGGCCCGGGCTCAGTGTGGGAAACATTGGGACATCCACGAATGGAGTAGTGAGAGACTAATGCAATTTAAAAATATCATAAGTAATTTTCAAAGACTCGATGAGGCGTAGCGAAGACAAACAAATCAAATGGAGTCGGACGGAATCAGAATTAATACAATTCGGATATCATAATAATTTACAAAAATATAACTTTACTGAAGTCATTCCGAGTGTCAAAATAATTTATAAGATTTAATAGAATATTTAGAATAATATTCGTTAAGCGATTAGTAGGGTAATTAAAACATTTCTTTCAAAAATCGCTTAAAAAGGAATCTTTAGCATATTAGGGGCAAAACCGTAAATAGCGGGCCCGCCTCGGGACAAATAAGGCGGCGGGCTCAAATTGTGCCCTCTAAGCATATCGAGTCACCTAAAAAGGTTCTACAGACATTCTATGACTTTCTGAGTAATTTGGAGCAAAATCGCATAATTTCAGAAAAAGCGTATCAAAGTAGTTCAATTCTATTGAAAGAAAAACTGAAATTTTGTCTTGCGGATTCCGAGGGCCAAGAGGTCCTTCGAGGCCCGGATCCGACCCTAACATACTAGGGGCATGCCAAGGGAAGAATTGGGTTTGCTTTACATACCTTTCACGCTCCTTAAGCCTTTCCAATCTCACTTCCCGTTTCGTCGAAAAACTGCAATTGGTCAAGTTTACCAATTGTAAGCTAATAATACCAAAGTTCCAATTTGATGCATAATTGGCTACCGAAATTTCGGCAGCACCTCTCCTATACATATAGCACCCCGAGAATTCAACTCGGCTATAATTCATCAACAACAACCCAAACAACAACATTAACATCAACAAAAAGCATTAACAACACAATTATCCTTCAACTAGTCATTGTTTCCACAACTTGCCATAACTTCCCTTCTAATCCAAACTTTCAAACTAACATCATTACTTTCACATCCATAATTACTCAAGATCATCACAACATAGATTTAGAGGCATTTCATATCATTTTCCTTAAGATATACACTTGATATACATAATATACAATTTTCCGCCAAAGTCTTAATTTATGCAAAACATCAAATCTTTGGCATATAACTTCATAACAAGTTTCCAACTTCCAAATTCATCAATGATCATCACTATTAGCAATCAAACAACTTCATTTCCTTAATGTCGGAAAATTATACTAAAACGACATAAGTTTCTATATTCCAATTCAATACAAACTTATATCATTCTAACTTCATTCACATATCAAGCATTACAATAACACTCCAATACACTAAACAAACTTAATCCATTTTATTCTCAAGCCAAATACACCACACGGCCAAGTGCTATTTTAGCAATTCAATCAAATTTATTCCACTTTCATTCTCAACATGAATTCCATCACATTCACAACTAGAATACAACATAGTTTCAACACATTTTTGGCTATACAACATATATATACACACGGCTACACCTCCAATTCCAAACCCACATTGCAAACTTCCATTTTTCCATCCAATCAACACATTTCTACATACTACAACACAAACAAAACTCAACAACACAATACAAAGGTAGAAATTCTTACCTTTTCCTCAAGTCTCCTTCACTTGAATATATGATCACCTTGGAGATTCTAGTGCTCCCCACTCCAATCCAACTATACCAAGATGCAAAGGAACCTTGAATTAGTAGGAATTTAACAAGAAATGAATTTTTGAAGCAAGATTTTGGAGGGTCAATTTTGCCCCTCAAACCCGAAACCCTCTCCCTTTTCTTTCTTATTTTTGCTTTGTTTGGTCTTGCCTTCTAATGTCTTGAATCTTCTTATACATATAATATCAAGACTTGGTCACATGACCAAGCACATGACCAAGTAAAAATGGGCTTGGATCAAGGCCATTATGTTAATTAATCTTATGGAAATTAAATACAAATTTTGGGCTTGGGCCAAGGCCATCATGGCCGGCCACCCCCTAATATTTTGGGCCTCAATTGTTTCTTATTTTACAAGCCCAACAACTTGTGAATCGTATTTTGTAATTCCCGAAACAAATTTCCAAAATTCCAAAATTACCCTTAGCCTTGTCCCACACTTTCATGACTCTATTCTTTCATGCATAACTCCTATGTTCAACAAGATATAAAATTAATCTTATATCTCAAGAATCCCATATAATTCAAGTTTCTCCAAACGTGTGAAAACACGGGATATAACACTTGCCCGGCCATGTAGGCGCGGTGTTATCTTGCCCCCGGCCATATGAGCACGGCATTATCTTGCCCGGCTATGTAGGCGTGGTGTTATATATATATATCTATATATAGTATCTTGCCCAGCCGTTAAGGCGCGGTAATATGTGTATAGTATCTTGCCCGGCTGTTAAGGCGCGGTATGTAAAAGTTACATATATAAATACATATAGCATGCATGAGAGCCCAATTAAAAGCTACCACTCTATTGAAGTGACGTAAGGTCGGTAACCTCCGATTATATTATGGAATAATCATCATCGCTATATCTCACCTTGAAGGAACACTTATCATAAGGTGACGTCAACAAAAATGAATAAAATCAAGAAAATCATGAAATAAGCTCAATAATCTCATAATAGCATTAAAATCCTAAGATTTGGAATTTCTAGAATTAAAATCATCATCATCATGTTCATCATAGAAAACAACTGATCTTTAGTATCATAAGAAGCTTTTAAGAATCATGAACTTATAACTTTTGGAAGTAAGAAGGTTATGGAATCATAACATAGGAATCCTGCATTTTGAAAGAGAGGGACTAGCCTTAACATACCTTTTCGATCGCCTTAACTTTAACTATTTAACGCTTATCTTCCCAAGCTCGTAAATCTACGTTTAAGAGAATTCGTACCACTATTAGGATTATCGTCATATGCCTATCTTAAGCCTTAAAATTAAAACCCTTTAGAATCTGCCGAAATTTGGGCAGTATCTCCCCTGTTTATATCCCTAGACCGAAATCACAATACCAACAAAACAGCAACAATATCAATACTAATATCAACAACATCGTCATTAATATCAAAATATTCCATAAAACATCACACGCGATGTTTTTCAACATACAAAAACAATATACACTTCCTTTCTTCCCAATCAAGGAGCATAATCTCATGAACACACCAACAACATTAGATACCATACATATACATGTAAATCAGCCCAACCACACATCCACAACATGCTCAAAACAATCCATAAACACAACAACTACAACAACACTTTATGACCTTTCCTCCATAACTATTTTCACTTTTAAGACTTGCTAAACCTTCAAATCAACTCAACATAAGAGATAGGATGAAGAACACACCTTATACTTGAAGAACTTTATCCACACCAACTTTCTTCAAGACCAAACTCATCACAACATGAAGTATAAGCAAGAACATTCACCTTTCATGGACTAGTTTGGTGTAATCTTGTTAAATTCTGGATTTAATAGGCTATAAATGTTTGGGGGATGTGTTAGGAGATTTCAAGAACTCATGGGAGTGTAAAATGCTGAAAAACTGGAGTTGATGGGGGTATTTACACCCCTTGAAATTCGGTGGAACCGACTTTCCCAAGTGGGACCGGCGGAAGCCATTTAGCTGTTTGAGGGGTTATCTTAAAATGGCCATAACTCCTTACTGTCGTTTTGACGAGCAGTTTATTGCGTTGGAAACTAGACTCGACGAACTTCATTTTAGGCTTTTGAAACACCTTAAAACTCCTAATATACCTAGAGATATACCCCTCCAAATTTGACCCAAAATTCTGTCCAAAATTCTGCCAATTTATTTTCAAATTTTCGACAAACTTATTTTCTTCGAATTTCTTGGTCCCGAAATATTCAGAAACTCTCCATACATGATATTTATCATTAATAATACTTTATAATGGTCATGTCCTTTGGTTTCAAGGTTGTCCTTCCCGATTACGACTTACGAGATCGTAATTCATCATTTACTTCATTGTTACGAACTTCCATGGCTTGTACCTTCCAAAACTTCATGGGACGTCTCTGATACTCCATTAATACGGTGAAGTACGTGGCATGGTCATGCTCTGAAAATGCGAGGTATAACATTCCACCTTGAGTATTATAATCATCCATGATTGGGAAATCAATTAGCATAGTTTTACCATTTGTAGCACTTTCTTGATACTGCAACATCACCTTATTTTTCTTATTTCCTCCTCAATACCTTTGGAATCCTCAACCATTATATATTTAGCAGTTATCTTCGTGGAAAAAGTTTTTTCTTCCTCTGGAGTACCTAGAGAAGCAGAACATGAACTGGACAACATCCTTCAGTTGTGAGAGTACAAATGCTAGATTTTAGTTTTGCCTTGTTATTGATTTTTGAATTATTTCTTCGTGAATGTCACAAACCACCTGATCCTTAACTGATGGTACCCTTGGGCTTGCAACTTTCGTCTTCAAACCAACATCCAACGACTTCATCGAGTTCATTCTCGCAGCACCAATATTTTCTTACCCCAAACCTCTAATTATATTAAATGATCTGCTTTTCTTTGTTGCAAGACATTCTGTTAAATTGACCCCTGTATCAACACTCGTATGTAAGTTCGGCTGCATTTTCCCTAGTTAACATGAGCACTTCCCTACACTTTCGACCCATATCTCGTCATGTCCATAGGTTGCGCTTGATTTGATTCATCTTTTTTGTTCAGTCTCTCATCATTGTTCCCATGAAACTCCTTCCTTTCCTTCCCTTTTAATCCACTATGATCCACTGCAGAGAGATCCTTTTTTTCCTCTATCAGGCTGCGTATCATTTAAGTTAGTGCCCTTTTCCAGATATATCAAGTTTTTCTTGGTTCCTTCATCTGTTTATTTAGCCATTAGATTAGAGTTATGATTTCTCATCATAGTATTCACTTCTTTGTTACTGTTCACACCTTGGCGCATTAGATATAATGAGAGAGATAGATGATTCTCTGACCAAAGCCATGTCCCAAACTGATCACATTTAAGATTACCTGCTCAAAGATCCTTCTCTCTTTGTATACAATCCTTATCATTATGTCCTAGCATACCACAGTAGTAGCAAACATACAGTAAATTATAATAGCTTATTTCAACCCATATTGTTTCAGTTCCTAACTTGATCAATTTTCCTCTAGGCAGTGGTTTATTAATTTTCCTCATAACTTTCAGCATCATATATTGTCCCTCTTTGCTACCAGTCTGAGGAATGACAATATCGACGGTTCCCCCTAAAGCCTTGCGTATTTTTTGACCAACATCTTTTGACATCCAGTGTAAAGGAATATTTCAAACTTGAATCCACATATTGCAGACATTAAAAATCGGAGATTCACTCTGTAGTCCTAGTTCCCACGAATGGACATTTAGGAGATATCTATCATACAACCATGGATTACCAAGCCAAACTTTATCCCTACTTTCTTTATATTTAAAAATAAATTGAAAAAAATTCCATTTGAGCTCATTTACTTGTAATCCTTTAGGATTTCCCCAAGCAAGATCAGTAATAGCATTTTTAATTCCCTGAAAATTTACTTTTTTGTCAGAGATTACCTTACCCAGAAGACTTACTTCGCAAACCTCCATACTCAATTGAATATCTGGCCCTGCGATTGAATAACATCCCTTTCTTCGTCGGTGAGGATAAATTGATGAAGGCGTTCTACAATTTGTTCCTCCATATTTTCGCCTTGAGAACTTCACTCCAGTTGGAATTGAGTTAGTAATATCTATAACTGGATTGCCCAAAATTATGAGCTTCTTCTGAAATTAAACTTGATTTAGGCTTTGTAGAGAAATTGGGAATTTGCTAGAAGTAACGAGCTAAAAAGGATGAAAAGCGATTATTTGTTGGACTTAAACTTGATTTAGGGTTTAGTAAAGAAATTGGGAATTTGCTAGAAGTAACGAGCTAAAAAGGATGAAAAGCGATTAATTGTTGGATCACTTGAGAAATTGTGGTGTGGGTAGTGAAAAAGAGATGATTTGCAGCAGATTTATACGTAAAAATATGTGCTATTGTTATCCGTTACATTCCAAATTCATGAATTCATATAGAGCATGTTAATTTACAATTCATAACGGAACAACATAAACATTCAAGTGTATAACACATCCCATAAAGCACGAGCCCACATTTTTAAAAAAGTCAACAATTCAAGCATAAATCATGCAATTTGAAGAAAATGATAACTCATGGAGGGCTAGATGTCCATTCAGCTCAGCATTGGCATGGAAACAAGGTCTGATGACCCAAATGATTTAATCGGACCGATCAAGGTCCAACATAGTATCATTTTAGACTTAATTTGACCAATGCAAGTGTTGGTGTGTTATTAGGTCACCCATTCCCTAATTCTAGATTTAGGGTGAAATCTTGGAGAAAAGGCCCAAAATGATCTTTTATTTTTGGACTTAAGACTCAAAATTAATTATCCCTATATATAATCTGATATGGTGCATTAATAGTCTCCTCTTTGTTTGTAAGATTGATGCACTTTCATTTCCTATTAAATAATTTGGTACATTGTAACGGTGAAAACAACTGAACTCAACTGATGTCTTGTTCTTCCTAAAAATTCAGATCACACCCGACACTTCCATATATAAGACTGTTTATCCCGAATTTACGTAATCAATTGAATTTATAAGTGAGGTATAGGATATGTGGATAAACTTTAATCTATTTTTTTTTTTTGTGGAATATATATATGGATTCGTATGCAATGGTATGTATATATGAATATATGCGTTAATAACAAGAATAAATATGTTGCTATGGATGATTAAGTTAATGGTATTAGAAGAGTAAGCTAAAGACAATAATATTCCACTAATTCGGGCTAAGGATAGAAATGATATTTTGATATATATTTGTTGTTACAATGCTCTTAGATCTCAAAAAAGCTAACCCTTAAAAGTAGGGAAATGCCCCCTATTTATAGTTTTGTCTTATGGGCCTTGCATACAACATAAAGCCCTTTTAAAATAAAGAAAACCCTAAAAGGATAAGGTTGGGCCGTACGGTCTGACACTTGTACGGTTGTCGGTACAATGTGACAGAACGCTATTGACGCGTGGCAATTTTGTAACTGATTAACCGGACTAACGGTCACGATAAACTCGGTCATGATAAAACCGGACTAACGGCCACGATCAACTCGGTCATGCTGAAACCGGACTAACGGCCACGATCAACTCGGTGATGTTGAAACCGGACTATCGACCACTATCAGCTCGGTCATGGAGAAAACCGGACTGGCTGTGATGCGGAGTTTGGTCCGAAGATACCGGACTAAACAAATTTGTTTCACTTTTCTCACACCAGCCGCAGCTGATGCAATTCCACCAGTCCGAAGGGAGGACTCGATACTCACACCTGTTTCTTCTTATCCCCGGTCCTCAATCTCACCGGTCTTGCATACATCCAATTTTTACCGTATACAGATAGTCCCCACACTTCCCGAATAAGAAGTTTTATCAGAGTAACGGGAAGTGGATGAGTCACCAAACCTACGGTTTCATAAGCTCGTTCTTATCCTTTCATTTTAGCAGGAACAGTTATGTCACGTCCCTCTGTCATCAGCCACGTGTCTCATCCCGAATAGCCAACTTCGGTAACCGCGGTAACGCACGTCATTACAAATCATGTCTCATTAATTGTTAGACACGTGGCGTGCCCCGATTGGCCAAACTCTTCAACCGCTACAGTTACCATGCCTATAAAAGGCCATGCACCCCTTCATTTCACCATTTTACTTCACTTTTTCACTTCACTTCTGATCATCTTCATCTCATATTTTTTACTTGTTTCAATCATTTTCATCCCTTAGCTTTGTTGCTTATACTTGATTGTAAGCAAACCAACTTTGCCAACCTTTCATCTGTTGTTTTTTCGATTGAAAGTGCTGCCTCGTTTGTTCTTTCACTTTGCCATTTCGATTTTTTTTCAACTGCTTCTCCCTCTCTTATTTTTTTTAACTTGTTTCTTCCCCCTTATCCAATTCACCAAATCTCCTTTTCCACACCTTCAAAATTCTGCCAACACCAAAACCACCTTGCAGGATGTTCCCTCGGTTTCTTCTCAAGGAGCCGAGCCAACTACACAATCCAAGGGACAAACCGCCGTAAAGCCCACTGCTTTGGACATAGTACCGTCCAAACCCAACTATAACAAAGCGTTTGAAGTCGAGAAGCCTTCTCCGGTTGCGGATAGAGG
The DNA here is from genome assembly GCF_019175385.1 of Lycium barbarum. Taxonomy (NCBI): domain Eukaryota; kingdom Viridiplantae; phylum Streptophyta; class Magnoliopsida; order Solanales; family Solanaceae; genus Lycium; species Lycium barbarum. The sequence continues at coordinate 95,268,740 of NC_083337.1, read as the reverse complement.
GTTCGATGTAAGGCGATATCCATCGTCCATTACCGAGGATAAACTTGACCAAGTCCGGGCTGATTGTGGATGGGATAACCGTCTGGTGCAAGTGTTTGCCCCCGGGCCCGACGAATTGATCACCAATCATAGGGAGGGCTTCCTATACGTTTAAACCTATCCCTTTACACTCAAGCTCGACCCCCAATTGACCCGGTTATATTGGATATGTGCCGAACATATAATGTGGCCTTGGCCCAAATTGGCCCGATAGTCTGGAGGACCGTGGCCTGCCTCCGGCTATTGGCCAACAACGTAAAAAAACGAGTTTACGATGACTCACTTCATCCGTTTATATTCCCCGAGGTTATTCCGACATCCGGTCTTTTCGAAGATGGACGAAGATAGAGACCGAGGTTGGTCAAAGCGCTACGTCCGAGTGAGGACTGCGAAAATTATTCCGGCCGACTATATGCCCTTCCAGGAGAGGTGGAACGATAATCATAAGTTCCTCAGTTCTCTAACTATCCTTCGATGCTTTGTCAAACACTTGCTCCCTTGAATTAATACGATTTCTTCACTTTCTTTATATCAGCCGTGGCATGGATACCTCCGGCTGTTCGGAACATGAATGAATGGGTTGGAGCTCTCCTCAGCCAACACACCCATGCAGCACAGACATGGGGGAACCTGTCGCGTGGCCGATGGGTTGCCCAAAACCACGGTAATACTCTGCTTAGGGTGGAATTTATCATATTTCCTACCTTTTCTTTTCCCCTTTCTCATAACCTCTTCGGTATTTAGGTTTACCCAGGGGCTCGGTGGAGCCAAGACCGGAGCCAGCAGCCGAGCCAGCTGCGCCGGCACCCGAATTTGATTCAGCGGGTACATCCCGTATTATTGCTGCTGCCAATAAAAGGCGAAGAAATCCCTCGGACAAAGGGCAGAAACTGAAAAAGAGGGAAAGAAGCGACGTTCAGACTCTAAGAGATGGATTAGAGCCTGATTTCCTTGTTCGGAGGGTCGGTGTGACTCCCTCCGTTGATTCTATTTCGGAGGAGGATACCAACATTCCGCCATTTCCTTCAGCCGGGGAAGGACCGTCCGCTCCGGCATTACACACAGGTGGGGAAGAAGTTCTTTACCCAACTCCTCTAAGGTCAATTGAATATGTTGACATTTCAGGTGATGCTTCATCCGAGGAGACCCCCCTGCAAAGGACCAAAAGGTCCGGGCATGCACCAACTGTCGAGGCCGAACAGAGGGCTGAGCCGGTCCCAGAGACTGAGGCCCCACTGGATACCGGTACACTACCCGCTAGGGACCCAGCTATAACATCCGAGGCATCTGCTTCTACCGAGGCTGCTGGTGCTGTTCCGGCTTCCCCAACTGCAGCTTTGAGGTCGGATAACTTTGATGATATGTTCTCGGATACTCCTCCTGCTACCGGGGAAGCTGCCGATTTCGGACATCTCCCTATTCCTCGAGTCACGAGGGCAGCTGGTCGGTCCACCGAAACTGGTTCAAGTGATAGCCTGGTGCATATCTTCCCGGGCCAGAGTGTGGAACCTAGAAGGACAAGATCGGCCGTGGTTACCGTCCTCGAGGACTGTAATTTTTTGTCGCGTCCTGTGGGAGTTGCAAGCTATCTGAGGCCCCTCGTCACGAACTCGGATAAGCGGAGATGACTGAGGTCCCCTAGAAAAGTCTTATTAACGAGGGCATGCACGCGGGCAACCGAGTAAGCTTATCAGCCAATCTTTTCGTAATTCAATGTGAATTTTTCCTTCTCGTTTTATCCAAGTTTAATGTCTCGTTTCTTTCACAGAGCGTGGTGCTCGTCTATGAAGCCTTCATCCGTGCTCAGCAAGAGGTTGACGACCTTAGGGGCCTGCTGGACGCCCTGGGTCGGGAAACGAAGAAGTTCCAGCACCTTTTGCAAGTGAAGCACGATCAATTGAACCGAGCAGCTACCCTTTCCAACCTTTAACCCGAGCTCAAAGCAGCGAAGGCTGAAAATCTTCGGTTAAAGGATGAGTTGGCCGGGATGGTCTAAAAGAACCGGCTCCCGGAAGTAAAAAAGTTCGGCCTTAGCCAAGATAATGCTTGTTTTTCTTAGAGGCTTGGTGAACTCGAGGCCACTATCTCTCTACTTGGGGGGGACCTTGACTCGGTCAAGACTGATGCCGTAAACATGGCCGAGAGGCATCGGCGGCTTGAATCCGAGAATGCTGAGTACAAGGACAAGTTGAGGGTATTCGAGCAGAAAGCCGAGGATAGGGCCCTGATATGCGATGAGCTCAAAACCAAATTTGAGGTGACAGCCGAGGCCAATGACCTCCTGAAGGCAGAGCTCGAGTCAGCTACTCAAGTTCAAAGAATCCTCGATGTCGAGAGATCTGAATTGGTGGACAAACTGGCCCAGGCTAAGGCCTACTAGGCAGAACCCCTTAGGAACGTGGAGGCTGCCAAGGCCCATACTATGATTGCGGTGGAGTATGAGCGGTGGAAGTCCCGGAGGGCCACCCTCAGGCAAGCTCAACAAGGTTTTGGAGACCTCCCGACCCTGATACTCAAAGCCAAAAAAATCGAGGAAGAAGCCAAGAGAGCCCTCGACACCGATTCCTAGGATTCCAAGCGGACAGTATCCGAGCGTTCCGGTTCCAACTGCACCGGATAGATCAGGGCGGGTACTTAGCCTTTATTTTTCCTTTGCCTTTTTGGCTTGATGTTACACCCCGTATCTTCGTAGAAGCACTTATCAAATTTGAAACATAAGTACGTTGAGTTACGATTAAGTAAAACCACTTTGGAATGTAAGGAGCAAGAATTACTAAGTATATTTAATGAGTGAAGGATGTATATAAGGTGTGTCTATGGATAGCTATGGATATATGTGTTTCTTTGATATAGATATGGATAGCTATGGATAGCTATGGATAGCTATTAATGAATTACTAAGTATAGCTATGGATATATGTGTTTCTTTGATATAGCTATACTGATGCATTTGTTTTTCCCATTCATTGACACACCTCAAATGTTTTCCAGGATTTTATGTATATGTTGATTTCATGCTTTACATACTCAGTACACTATTCGTACTGACCCCCTTTCTTCGGGGGCTGCGTTTCATGCCCGCAGGTACAGACACTCAGTTTGGTGATCCTCCGACTTAGGACTTCTGCCCAATCGCTTGGAGAGCTCCATTGTTCCGGAGCTTGAGTTATTTTGGTACAGATCCTTTTGACATAGACTTTGTTATACTCTTAGAGGTCTGTAGACATATGTGGGTTGTATATATGGTTTGGTCAGCTATACGAATGTAGTTCATTTGGATATTCCCGCGTATAGTGGCAGCCTTATCGGCTTGCATATTTTGTTATGTTTGGTTAACTGTGACTCCTGAGGAGACAGGTTCATTTTGATATATGGCATTATGAGTTTACAACACGTTTTTGCAAATTTTTCGCACTACCCTAGTATCAGTCTGATTATAGCTAACAGGTTCGTGTACGAGTGTCCAGCTCGGGCACTAGTCATGGCCCATCAGTTTGGGTCGTGACACTTGTTTTATTTTGCCTTCGCCTTTTTGGCTTGTTTTTGTTTTTTAGCTTCATAGAAATTTAAGATGTAAAAAACCTTCATACATGTAATGTGCATTTTTCTTTTCGATTCTCTTTACTCTTTTATCTGAATGCTTATTATGGCTTTTGCTCCGAGCCATTTTTCCGGATTATGCCTCGTTATCGGCTTTCCACTTCGTCCGGTATAATTTGTCCGGGGATTTGATCAAGTGGTTTGCCCATGGGACTTAATTATGCTCTGTGAATTCAGACATCTCCGAATCACATTAGGCATTTTAAGGCCGATATTTTTTTACAGTTCCCTTATCGTGGATTAGGTTCGGACACCTGAATCCCAGCCTTAGCAAATTCTGATATAGCAGTCCCCATTCGAGAGTGTTCAAGATTTTGGCTTGGTTCAATGTGACCTTGTTGCCTTTGTCGAATTTCGACTATAGTCCCCGGTGTAGGGTATTTGAGTAAAATGATATCAAATTTTGGCTGTGACTGCCGGGGTAGGGTATTTAAAAAGACGTGTTCAAAATGCAATAATCAGAACTTTCAATAATTTTTATATTGCATGTATTTGTACGTACATGATATGAAGACTTCGTCAGTTTCCTTCTGTTTTTGCCGTAGCAAATACTAAGTGGATACGACTCATTCTGATCATTTGGTCCTTACATCGAAACCTAATATAGAAGGTTCGGTTTTGGACGAAGGTAAGAAATAAAATTTTTAGGACCTAACGGTGTTCTGCATTATTGAGCTGCTTCATTTTCTGTTTACCGAGGTAAGCCTCGATGTGGGTATAGTAGTCCCCTAGTGTTATGCGAGCTGCATGATCGGGTAAGCACTATCCAGTCCCACTCGCAGGGTATACCCCCGAGTTTTCGGACACTTATCTTCATTTTTATCAAGTAACATGTTGTACATGTTGCCTCATTAAAAACCTTGTCGAAAAAGAGTGCAACCCGTGTTTTTAGACCTAACATCTAACTTTATTCGGTTCCCAACTACCTGCAAAAAAGAAAGATTAATAAAACAAACACGAGGGTAGGTGTCCATACCTTAACAGTAGTATCTTTTCAAATGAGCCACATTCCAGTTATTGCGCAACTGTTGTCCGTCCATGGATTCCAGCTGATACGACCCTTTACCCGTTATTCTGGTTATCTTGTATGGCCCTTCGCAATTCGGACCCAACTTACCATCGTTGGGATTCTTGGTGTTCAAAGTAACTTTCCGAAGACTCGGTTCACCAACTTCTACGGGGATGAGGGCTTCGGACCCGTAAACCAGCGAAAAAGGTGTTTCTCCCGTGCTTGATTTTGCTGTGGTTCTGTAAGCCCACAATACCTTCGGGAGCACCTCCCTCTAGTGATGCTTCGATGTTTCAAGTCTTTTCCTTAGATTCTGAATTATTGTTTTATTTGTGGATTCTGTCTGTCCGTTCGCACTTGGGTGATACGGAGTTGATATAATTTTCTTAATCTTCAACCCTTCGAGGAAATCATTGACTTTGCTGCCAACGAACTGAGGACTGTTATCACAAGTTATCTCGGCCGGGATGCAGAAATGACAGATAATGTGGTCCCATATGAAGTTAATAACATCCTTTTCTCTAATCTTTTCGAAGGCCTGCGCTTCAACCCATTTAGAGAAATAGTCAGTCATAAACAAAATAAAACGGGCCTTACCTGGTGCCCATGGCAGTGGACAAACAATGTCCATTCCCCGCTTCATTGGGGCATGTCTTTGACACCCATCACATTTCCGGACAAAATCCTTCGAATCCTCCTCCATTCGGTTCCAGTAATAACCGACCCTGATGATTTTTCGAACTAAAGCTTTTGCACCGGAGTGATTATCGCAAGTCCCCTCGTGTATCTCTCTCATCATATAATCGGTTTCTCTGGGACCCAAACACTTGGCCAGGGACCCAAAGAAAGATCGCCGATACAATTGGTCGTCTACTAAGCAGAACCCTGATGCTTTTGTCCTTAGTGACCGTGACTCTTTTGTGTCACTCAGGAGCTTTTCATCTCGCAAGTAGTCAATGTACTTGTTGCGCCAATCCTATGTTAGAGCCATCGTGTTTATTTCAGCATGCCCAGTTTCTATCGCCGAATTCATTAACTGTACCATGGTGTCGGGGTTAATTTCTTCCCCTTCGACTGAAGAGCCCAAATTGGCCAATGCATCGGCTTCGTTGTTCTACTCCCTGGGTACATGTTGCTTGGTCCATTCTCTAAATCGATGTAGTATTACTTGGATTTTTTCCAGATACCTTTGCATCTATTCATCCTTAACCTCGAAGACGGCATTCACCTGGTTAACGACCAAGAGAGAGTCACATTTTGCTTCGATTATTTCGGCCCCCATACTCCGAGCTAATTCCAAACCTGCAATCATAGCCTCATACTCGGCTTTATTGTTAGTCAATTTAATAGTTCTAATGGATTGTCGAATGGCATCCCCGGCGGGAGTTCTAAGGACGATTCCTAGCCCGGAACCTTTGAGGTTCGAGGCGCCGTCCATGTGTAATGACCAAATACCTGAGACTTTTCCCGAGGTTAGCAGAAGTTCTTTCTCAACCTCGGGGACCATGGCCGGAGTGAAATCTGTCACAAAATCGGCCAAGACTTAGGACTTAATGGCCGTCCGAGGCTTATATTCGATATCATATCCGCTAATCTCTACGGCCCATTTAGATAGTCTACCCGACAATTCCGGTGAATGCATGATGTTCTTTAGAGGATAAGTAGTCACTACACATATCAAATAGCATTGAAAGTAAGGTTTGAGCTTTCTAGAAGCACTTACCAATGCCATAGGCAATTTTTCAAGGTGGGGATAACGGGACTCTGCATCCCCTAAAGTTCTACTCACATAATATATAGGGAATTGCATACCAGATTCTTCCCGGACCAAAACACCACTTACTGCTACCTCGGATACGGCCAGGTAGAGAAACAATTGTTCGTCCGCTTTCGGTGTGTGCAGTAGAGGTGGGCTGGACAAGTACCTTTTCAATTCTTGTAACGCTCTTTGACATTCCGGTGTCCAAACGAAGTCATTCTTCTTCCTTAACAAGGAGAAGAAACGGTGACTTTTATCCGAAGACCTCGATATAAACCGACTCAGTGCTGCTATCCTTTCGGTGAGTCTTTGCACTCCTTTGACGTTGTTTACCACCTCAATATCATCGATGGCCTTGATTTTGTCCGGGTTAAGCTCAATTCCCCGGTTAGACACCATGAAACCCAAGAACATGCCAGACCGGACACCGAAGGCACATTTCTCCGGGTTAAGCTTCATTTTGTATTTACGGAGTACATCAAAGGTTTCCTGTAAATGTTTTAAATTGTCCTCTGTTTCTAGGGACTTGACAACCATGTCATCAATATAAACTTTAATTATTTTTCCTATCTGTTCTTTGAACATCCCATTAACTAGGCATTGGTAAGTTGCGTCGGTATTTTTTAATCCGAAGGGCATGACATTGTAACAGTAAGTCCCGTATCGGGTAATAAAGGATGTTTTCTCTTGATCCCCTCCGGGTGCATCCGGATTTGGTTATACCAAGAGTAAGCGTCGAGAAAACTCAACATCTCATGCCCGGTCATCGCATCGATCATTCTATCGATGTGAGGCATCGGAAATGAATCATTCGGGCATGCTTTGTTTAAATCCTTATAATCAACGCACATTCTAAATTTATTACCTTTTTTTGGCACCACCACTACATTAGCTAGCCAATCCAGGTATTTACCTCCCGAATAGAGCCTATTTTCATAAGCTTTGTTACCTCATCCTTTACGAAGGCATGCTTTGGTTCTGCCACAGGCCTCCTCTTCTGCTTCACCGGGGAAATCTCCCGTCGAGGCTGAGCTTGTGAGTTGTTACTTCCGGTGGCACACCTGTCATATCTATATGGGACCATGAGAAACAATCGGCATTAGCCTGAAGAAACTTAATTAACTTATTCCTGAGCTTCGAGGTTAACCCCGTGCCCAGGTATACCTATCTATCCGGTAGATATTCGAACAAGATGACTTGATCCAACTCCTCCACCATAGACTTGGTTTCATCCGAGTCATCCAGCAAGACGAATGATCTAGGTACACCGAAATCATCTTCTTCATTCCCCGGGTCTGAACCCTGCTGCTCCACTGTCGAACCCGTATACTTTAGTTGCTATTTAGAGTCCTTGCCACCGATTGACTCATCCACTCTTTGATCAGGTTTCTTGGGAATGAGTGGCACTTCCTCAACCGCGAACATCTCCCTTGCAGCGGGCTGTTCTCCTCGGATGGTGTTTACCCCCTCCGGTGTTGGGAATTTCAGCAGCTGATGTAATGTCGATACGACAGCCCTCATGCTATGTATCCATGGCCTACCGAGCAAAGCATTATACTTCATGTCTCCTTCGATGACATAGAACACCGTCTGCTGAATGGTGTCATCAATATTGACCGGTAAAGAAATCTCCCCCTTCGTGGTTTCACTCGCCATATTAAACCCACTAAGCACTCGAGCTACCGGTATAATCTGATCGAGTAGTCTCAGTTGTTCGACCACTCTCCACCGAATGATGTTGGCTGAGCTACCTGGGTCAATCAAAATATGCTTGACTTGTGATTTAAAAATAATAACATAAACTACCAAAGCATCATTCTGCGGTTGAATGATGCCTTCTGTATCTTCATTGCTGAAGGAGACGATACCCTCGGGCACATAATCTCAGGTCCGCTTCTCGCGTACAATGAAGATCTTTGTTCGTTTCATCACTGGCCCTCGAGAGGCGTCTGTACCACCGATTATCATATTGATTACATGCTGAGGTTCCACTGGTTCAGTCCGTTTGTGGGATTCCTTTTCCTTGTAGTGTCTTTTAGTTCGTTCACTCAGGAACTCTCGACGGTGGCCATTTTTCAGTAACCGAGCCACCTCCTCTCTTAATTGGCGACAGTCTTCAGTTCTGTGTCCATGGGTTCCGTGGTACTCATATATCACGTTGGAGTCCCGTTGTCCGGGATCTAATCTCAATGGTCTCGGCCATCTTGCTTCTGCGATACGACTTATGGCCTAAATGAGATCGGAAGTATTAATGCTGAAGTTGTACTCCGATATCCTCGACAAGTCTTTGTCGGTAGCCGATCTCCCGGCATCACTTCTAAATGACACACCTCGGCTGTTCGATGGGCGCTCAGTCCGTTTATCACCCCGACTGGAGAACTGACTGGGACCAACCCTTAATTTCTCTGACCTGAAGCTTGGCTTTTTTGAATGGGAGTACGGCCAATACCTTTCCCTCGATGGCCTTGACTCCGGCTCGTAATTTTTCCTCGATTTCTCAGAGCTTTTGCCCATATTTACAGGTCCCGGGGGGAGCTCAAGCTGGTCATCCTCTACCCGAATCTTTGATTCATATCTGTTATGAACATCAGCCCAGGTCACAGCCTCGTATTCCAGCAAGTTTTCTTTTAGTTTGAACGAGGGCGTCGAGCTTCGAGGATTAAGCCCTTTGGTAAAAGCTTGTGCAGCCCATTCCTCCAGAACCGGAGGGAGCTCCATCCGTTCCCTTTGGAATTGGTTAACAAATTCACGTAATAACTCATCATCCTTTTGGGCTATGCGGAAAATATCCGCCTTATGGGCCCACACCTTTTTGGCACCGGCATGAGCTTTTATGAACGCATCTGCAAGAATTTTGAAAGAAGTGATTGAACGCTCGGGCAGATGGTCATACCAAGTCAATGCTCCCTTTGATAGAGTTTCCCCAAAACTTTTCAACAACACGGATTCAATTTCATCCTCTTCAACATCATTGCCTTTTATGGCATAGGTGTATGAAGTCACGTGTTCCTGCGGGTCCGTTGTGCCGTCATATTTCTGAATATCCGGCATTTTGAACCTCTTCGGGATCAATTTCAGAGCCGTACTCGGAGGAAATGGCCTTTGAATATACTTCTTCGAATCCTGTCCTTTCAAAATAGGTGGAGCCCCTGGGATCTGGTCCACCCGAGAGTTATATGTTTCCAACCTCTTCACAGTTGAGTCTACCCGTTTCGCTAATGTTTCTATCACGACCCGACTAGGGGCCATGACGGGTACCCGGGGCTAACCACCAAGCACCACTCATTCTATTACTCATCATACTCATTATACACTTCTTTAATATTCATATACACATAAACATAGGAAAACCATTTTTCATTTGGAAACATAATTACTTTTATATACATAAGCCTTTCGGCTATCAAAATAATACATATATACAATAGTGATATCGTGAGACCATACTACCCACACATGCGTATCTACGAGCCTCCAATAGAGTACTAGACATATGGACGGGACAAAACCCCGTCGTGCCCAAAATACATATATATATATATATACACCAACAAATAAACCAAATAGCACCTCCGGAATAATAGAGTGCTCCTGTAAATCTGCTGGTAGCTCCTATGGATCTGTACCGTCTCTCTGTCTACCTGTGGGCATGAACACAGCGTCCAAGAAGAAAGGACGTCAGTACGAATATTGTACTGAGTATGTAAGGCATAAACAATAATGATATATCAATGAAATACGGAGACATCAAGTGAAGAGCAATTTGTAACTGACTGTCACTTAAAACGGAAATAATGCATGTCAACTTACTTCATAATCATCATCATATCATGTATGCATATATGTATAAGCTTCCTGACCATATAGGTACGGTGTGATAATCATTAGCCTGCGTCCAGGCCTCCCGCGTTCGGGGTACCATCTCTTGTCGCCCACTAGTGGTGTCTGCCCATGCCATCTAGACATGGTGTATACGCTGCCCACTTTGATGGTGTCTGCCCGACCATGTAGGCGCCATGTAATATCATCATCATATACTTATCGTCAATCATGCATAAAACTCAAGACAGACTATACATCTATCGGAGTGACGTAAGGTCGTGAACCCCCGATTTCATTATGGAGTATTCATAAGCATTTTGCCTCACCTTGAAGGAATTAGCATATAAGGTGAGTGTATACGATGAACAACATCAATGGATCATAATAAGAATCATTAACTTGTAGAACATAATATCATGGCCCTAGACTCTTTAGACATAGTCTCATCATCATCGTTATCATACTCGTAACATATCTTTTATCTTATCTCTTGTGAAGCTCTTTACTAGGATTGACTCATAATTTTCGGGATGTAGGAAAGTCATGAAGAGATAGGGAATTTCGTGTCATAAGAATCATGCCTTAGAAAGAAGGTACTTTTCGTTTAGCTACTCTACCGCTTGAACGTTCCTCTCCAATATTCACGTTTCTACCTTCGGGAGAGTTTATACTCATATAAGATAATCAATAACATAAGCGCGTTTGAACTAAAGCTATAGAAAATTTGAGCAACGTCTCCTTTATTTAGACTACTTTCTCCATATCATATATCAACTCCCAAACGTCAATAACAACATTCATAATATCATCATCAATAACTTTTAGCAAATTCATCATTATCCAATCCCCACAATTTCCTTTCAAGGTCATCCATAATCATGATCATAGTACAATATTACATTCATTCTCATCCAATGTTTCTATCATGCTCTTGACATCATTCATAACGTAATTATACTCACAACATATCAGTATTCATGATTCACCCCAAACTACTACTCAAAAATGGTACTATTCTCACTTTCATGACCCATTTCCTATACCCTTCCACAATCCAAGTGTTTCAACCTTTCAACACCTTAAATAACATGCAAATACCACAAAAATTACCTTTGATAGTGTGGGAATGAGCCTTAACTGGAAATACTTCACTTGAGAAAAACCCTAGTTCCACTTCCCATGGAATTTCTTCACTTGGATGAACTTTGATGTGTTTCTCACACTTAGTTTTGTTGATTTGATGAAGTTGATCATCAATTTCTCATGAGTTCTTGTATATGGAGTGTGTGGAAGGTTCTAGAGAATTCTTGAGTCGTGGAGAATGAAAATGAAAAGAAAATAATGAACTTGGGGTGCTCTTTTTATAAATTAAAAATCTGTCCCGACGTCATTATACGGACACTTATACGGTCCGTATAAGTGACCGTGAAACTGCTTCAGCAACCATCCCTTTCTGTGTCAATTTTACGGCACATTATACGGTCCGTATAAATTTATACGGTCCGTATAAATTTATACGGTCCGTATAAGTGACCGTGAAATCACCCCATCAACTTCTCGCTTCTGTGTTCATTTTACGGCACATTATACGGTCCGTATAATTTTATACGGTCTGTATAAGTGACCGTATAATCCCATCAGTGAGGGACTTCACTGTGACAATTCTGCGGTCAATTATACGGACCGTATAACATTAGACGGACCGTATAATCGACCGTATAACTCATCCTTTCGCTTATCTTGTTCCCGTCACTTGGTGTGATGTCCAATCCTTATGGAACCTTCTCGACACTTGTTTAACACCTCATTAACAATATAAGGGATATTAAAACCCTTCCCCAAAACATTACTAAGCCATCATTAATTCGATACTCATATATTTTTCCCGGTACATAACATATATCTTGCTTTCCTTAACAACTTTCGTCTCTTACCTCAAATGTCTTGAAATCATATTTAAACTCATCAAACGTTATTTCTTACTTACTAAAACATCTTGTACGTCGTGCCCTTCGTTAGTCTATTCAATGTACGTTAACGGAAAATTTCTGGGGTGTAACATTCTCCCCCCTTTTGGAACATTCGTCCTCGAATGTTAAGCACTCGGGAATTCTACGAAAATTTCGCTAGAGTTTCCCCTGTAATATGACACTACCATCCTGTCACAACAACCCATAATAACGTTGCCTCACAGGGATATAACACAATAACAATATAAGTTGGCCACACACGACCCATGAGCATAAAAGAAAACATTCATACCTCATAATCGTGGTGTTTCATCGTGGATTTCTTCTGAGGGTTGGAATAAGTGCGGGTACCTGGACTTCATACTCTCTTTTGCTTCCCAAGTCATTTCCTCTCGGTTGTCATTCCGCCATAAGACTTTAACTGAGGCTACTTCCTTATTTCGAAGTCTTCGTACTTGCCTGTCTAATATGGCAATGGGCACTTCTTCATAGGCTAGCTTTTCTGTTACTTGAACATAATCTATTGGGATAATTCTCGTAAGATCTCCAACACACTTGCAGAGCATTGAGACATGGAAAACTGGATGAACCAATTCAATTTCTGGAGGCAAGTCTAATTCATAAGCTACATGACCCACTTTGCGGATAATCTTATAAGGTCCAATGTATCGAGGACTTAACTTTCCTTTCTTACCAAATCTCATCACACCTTTCATTAGTGACACCTTTAAGAATACCCAATCATCATCTTGAAATTCTAAGTCTCGGCGGCGGTTGTCCGCATAAGATTTTTTGCGATTTTGGGCTGTCAATAATCAATTTCGGATCACTTTGAATTTTTCTACCACTTGTTGAATCCACTCAGGGCCTATTAGTTGTACTTCTCCTATTTCAAACCATCCAATCGGGAATCTACACTTCCTTCCATATAGAGCTTCATACGGAGCCATTTGGATACTGGAATGGTAGCTATTGTTGTATGCAAACTCGATTAGAGGTAAGTGGTCATCCCAACTACCACCGAAATCTAGTACACATGCCGCTAGCATATCTTCCAAGGTCTAAATAGTACGTTCAGCTTGCCCATCAGTTTGCGGATGGAATGTCGTGTTGAGCTTTACTTGAGTACCTAGACCTTCTTGGAAAGATTTCCAGAACTTGGCTGTAAATTGCGCTCCTCTATCTGTGATAATGGATATCGGAATACCATGGAGTCGCACAATTTCTTTGAGATACAACCTTGCATAATCTTCTGCTGAATATGTGGTTCTGACTGGAAGAAAATGAGCCGCTTTCGTGAGTCTGTCCACAATTACCCATATGGAATCATACTTGCCTCAAGAATGGGGTAACCCCACAATAAAATCCATGTTGATCACTTCCCATTTCTAAGTAGGGATTTCCATTGCTTGCAATAATCCTCCTGGCTTTTGATGTTCGATTTTTACCTGCTGGCAATTTGGACATTGAGCTACAAATTCTGCTATGTCTCTCTTCATGCCATCCCACCAATATATCAGCTTGAGATCATGATACATCTTCGTTGCACCTGGGTGAATAGAGTACCGAGAATAATGAGTTTCTTCTAGATTTCGATGGCGCAATTCCGCAACATTCGACACACATAGCCTGCCTCGGTATCTAAGAATTCCATCCATAGATGTTTCAAACGGAGACTTCTCCTTTTCATGAAATGTGTCTCTATAATGGCTCAACTGAGGATCTTCATATTGGCGCTCTTTCACTTCCATATTCAAGGACGAAACTGTGGGATTATTAATGCCAATTCTTGCACTACCTGAATCAATTAGACGTACTCCAAGATTAGCTAGTTGGTGGAGCTCATGAATTAATTCTTTCTTTTCCGGAGGAACTTCGCATAAGCTACCCATTGATCGGCGGCTACGCGCATCAGCTACCACATTTGCGTTTCCGGGGTGGTATAAAATGCTCACATCATAATCTTTCAATAATTCTAACCACCACCTCTGCCGCAGATTCAACTCCTTCTGTTTGAAAATGTATTGAAGACTCTTGTGATCTGTATAGATATCAACATGCACACCATACAAGTAATGTCTCCACATCTTTAATGCATGAACAACTGCAGCTAATTCGAGATCATGAGTTGGGTAGTTCTTTTCATGTTTCCGCAGCTGCCTTGAAGCATAAGCAATGACCTTACCGTGCTGCATTAACACACATCCTAACCCAACACCAGAAGCATCACAATATACAACATAGCCATCTGGCCCTTCTGGGAGTGTCAAGACTGGCGCTGAGGTTAATCTGTCCTTCAACTCTTGGAAGCTGCGTTCACAAGCATCATTCAACTGAAATTTAACTGACTTTTGGGTTAACTTCGTCAATGGGGCTGAAATAGAGGAAAATCCTTCTACGAACCTTCTATCATACCCTGCCAATCCAAGAAAACTACGGACTTTTTTAGGCGTCGTAGGCCTTGGCTAAGTCTTCACAGCTTCAATTTTATGAGTATAAACTCTAATGCCATGCCCCAGAAATGTCACAGAATTCAGCTAAAACTCGCACTTTGAGAATTTTGCATATAATTCTCGAGCTCGGAGAATCCATAGAACAATAAGTAAATGGTCTACATGTTCTGATTCTTTACGAGAGTATACCAGAATGTCGTCAATGAACACTATTACGAATAAATCCAAGAGAGGCCTGAATATATTATTCATCAAATTCATGAACACTGCCGGAGCATTAGTCAACCCAAATGACATCACCCAGAATTCATAATGGCCATATCTCGTTCTGAAAGCTGTTTTGGGAATGTCTTCTTCCTTAACTATCACTTGGTGATAACCTGACCTCAAGTCTATTTTGGAAAACCAATTAGCACCCTGTAGCTGATCAAACAAATCATCAATTCTTGGAAGAGGATATTTGTTCTTTACAGTCACCTTATTCAACTGCCTATAGTCGATGCACATTCGTAGGGAGCCATCTTTCTTTCTTACAAATACGACAGGTGCTCCCCACGGTGATGAACTGGGTCTAATAAATCCCTTCTCCAGCAAATCCTTCAACTGTGCCTTTAATTGTTTCAATTCTGCCGGAGCCATTCGGTAAGAAGGAATAGAGATAGGCTTGGTGTCCGGTAACACATCAATGGAAAAATCAATCTCTCTTTCTGGAGGAAGGCCTGGAAGTTCATCTGGAAATACATCCAGAAATTCATTCACTACCGGAACGGATTGGAAAGTTGGCGATTTTGCTTCAGTATCACGAACTCGGACTAAGTGATAAATATAGCCATTAGCTATCATCTCTCTTGCCTTAAGGTAGGAAATAAACCTACCTTTTGGAGATGTTGTATTACCCTTCCATTCAAGCACGGGCTCTCCCGGAAATTGAAATCGAACCACTTTCATTCGGCAGTCAACATTAGCATAACATGAGGCCAACCAATCCATACCCATAATTACATTGAAATCTAACATTTCCAGCTCAATTAAATCAGCTTTAGTCTGGCGGTCACATATCACAATTACACAATTTTTATACACTTGTCTAGCTATCACGGGATCACCAACCGGAGTAGATACCTCAAAAGGTTTTATTGGCTCTTGTTTCACCCCAATACGACCAGCAACATACGGAGTAATATAAGATAAGGTGGAACCCGGATCTATCAATGTATACACATCATGAGAAAATACTGACAATGTACCTGTAACCACATCTGGGGAGGACTCGAGATGCTGTTGTCCGGCTAAAGCATACATACGGGGCTGAGTGGCACCTGAAGTAGACGCTCCCCCTCTGCCTCTACCTTGACCTACTGGAATCTGGGAAGTCTGTCCTACCGGGCGCACTGAAGAAGAACCAGCCGCTGATCCTGTGGGCTGAAACCCAACTCTACCACTCATCAACGGGCAATCGCGCATCATGTGCCCAACCTGGCCATAAGCATATCAAGCATTTGAACCTTGGCGACACTGTCCGAAATGTAGTCTACCGCACTAGCTGCACCGCGGTACTGGGGTCTCCTCTGACTATAATCTCCCCTAAACTGAGAAACTGAGGCCCTCGAACTCAGACCCTATCCTGAACGAAAGGAGCGATCAAATCTCCTACCTGCAAACCGTAGAGGCGCACTAGTCGTCGATTGGCCCGAATGTCTAGAATATGCCTGCATTGATCGCCCTCTATAATCACTTCCTGCCCCCATAGATCTGGCCCTATTGCTTTGCCTTCTATCAGTATCACGTTCACCCTTTTGTGGATGTTGTTGTCCTTCTAAATTCTGGGCATGGGCTTGAATTTGGGAAATATCCATCCCATCTTGCAACGAAGCCGTCAAACAATCCTTGAATAAATGTGGCCCTAAGCCACTCACAAACCTGTGCACCCTATCTCCCATGTCAGCCACCATAGTCGGAGCATATCTAGCCAATGAATTAAACTGAAGGCTATACTCCCGGGCACTCATATTTTCTTGTTTTAAATTTATAAATCTATCCGCTCTAGCTCAGCGGATCTCGGGTGGCAAATAATGGCGGATGAAAGCATCCACAAATTCTTGCCAAATGGGAGGAGGCGCATTCTCTTTCCTTGACGATATCCAATTATTATACCATAATACCGCCACATCTCAGAGTCTATAAGATGCCAACTCCACAGATTCAGTTTTGGATGCATGAATAATCTTCAACGTCCCCAACATCTCATCAATAAAACTTTGTGGGTCTTCATCCAGCTTTGACCCGAAAAACTCCGGAGGATTCAAACTCATAAAATCACGGGCTCTGGTACTAGCTGCCCGATCACTTATACCCGCATTCGGCCGCTGTGCCTGGGCGGCAACTAACTGCGTAAATAGATGAATAACCTCGGTCACTTGTTGACCCGAAGCAACCGGTGGAGGAACCGGAGGCATAGGAGCTGGAGTTGATGCCCCTTCTTGTTCTTCTATATTGGGCAGAGTGGAGGAAGTATTAGATAGGGCCTCATTATGTGACTCGCCCTCTTCTACATTCATTGCCGGCTCTCTTTCTACCCGCCTTTTCATCGTAGTCTTGCCCTTCAGGGCGGCTATAGCTTTTCCCTTTGATGGCATTTCTGAAATCATAGCACACTATTAAGAGGAGAAAATCTTATAACACAGCTCTATCGCACGATCTCTTAAGATGAAAGATGGTCATTTTTCCTAAATGCCCTGTAGCCTCCTGTTTATTAGTGTGGCGCGCAACACACCATAAACAAGACTCTACTAGACACGGCTCGTAGACACTTCCTAGGACTGAACTGCTCTGATACCACTTTTGTCACGACCCGACTAGGTGCCATGACGGGTACCCGGGGCTAATCACCGAGCACCACTCATTCTATTACTCATCATACTCATTATACACTTCATTAATATTCATATACTCATAATCATAGGAAAACCATTTTTCATTTGGAAACATAATTACTTTTATATACATAAGCCTTTCGGCTATTAAAATAATACATATATACAATAGTGACATCGTGAGACCATACTACCTAAACATGCGTATCTACGAGCCTCTAATAGAGTACTAGACATATGGACGGGACAAGACCCCGTCGTGCCCAAAATACATACATATATATATATATATATATATATATATATATATATATATATATATATATATATATATATATATATATATATATATATACACACACACACACACACACAAAAGAATAAATCAAATAGCACCTCCGGAATAATGGAGTGCTCCTGTAAATCTGCTGGTAGCTGCTATGGATCTGCACCGTCTCCCTGTCTACCTGTGGGCATGAACACATCGTCCAAGAAGAAAGGACGTCAGTACAAATATTGTACTAAGTATGTAAGGCATAAACAATAATGATATATCAATGAAATACGGAGACATCGAGTGAAGAGCGATTTGTAACTGACTGTCACTTAAAACTGAAATAATGCATGCCAACTTACTTCATAATCATCATCATATCATGTATGCATATATGTATAAGCTTCCGGACCATATAGGTACAGTGTGATAATCATTAGCCTGCGTCCAGGCCTCCCACGTCCGGCGTACCATCTCATGCCGCCCACTAGTGGTGTCTGCCCATGCCATCTAGACATGGTGTATACGTTGCCCGATTTAGCGGTGTCTGCCCGACCATTTAGGCGCGGTGTAATATCATCATCACATACTTATCATGAATCATGCATAAAAATCAAAACAGACTATACTTCTATCGGGGTGACGTAAGGTCGTGAACCCCCAATTTCATTATGGAGTATTCATAAGCTTTCTACCTCACCTTGAAGGAATTAGCATATAAGGTGAGTGTATACGATGAACAACATCAATGGATCATAATAAGAATCATTAGCTTGTAGAACATAATATCATGGCCCTAGACGCTTTAGACTTAGACTCATCATCATCATTATCATACTCGTAACATATCTTTTATCTTATCTCTTGTGAAGCTCTTTACTAGGATTGACTCATAATTTTCGGGATGTAGGTAAGTCATGAAGAGATAGGGAATTTCGTGTCATAAAAATCATGCCTTAGAAAGAAGGGACTAGCCTTACATACCTTTTCATTTAGCTACTCTACCGCTTGAACTTTCCTCTCCAATATTCACGTTTCTACCTTCAAGAGAGTTTATACTCATATTAGATAATCAATAACATAAGCGTGTTTGAACTAAAGCTATAGAAAAATTGAGCAACGTCTCCTTTATTTAGACTACTTTCTCCATATCATATATCAACTCCCAAACGTCAATAACAACATTCATAATATCATCATCAATAACTTTTAGCAAATTCATCATTATCTAATCCCCACAATTTCCTCTCAAGGTCATCCATAATCATGATCATACTACAATATTACATTCATTCTCATCTAATGTTTCTATCATGCTCTTGACATCATTCATAACATAATTATACTCACAACATATCAATATTCATGGTTCACCCCAAACTACTACTCAAAAATGTCACTATTCTCACTTTCATGACCCATTTCCTATACCCTTCCACAATCCAAGTGTTTCAACCTTTCAACACCTTAAATAACATGCAAATACCACAAAAATTACCTTTGATAGTGTGGGAATGAGCCTTAACTGGAAATACTTCACTTGAGAAAAACCCTAGTTCCACTTCCCATGGAATTTCTTCACTTGGATGAACTTTGATGTGTTTCTCACACTTAGTTTTGTTGATTTGATGAAGTTGATCATCAATTTCTCATGAGTTCTTGTATATGGAGTGTGTGGAAGGTTCTAGAGAATTCTTGAGTCGTGGAGAATGAAAATGAAAAGAAAATAATGAACTTGGGGTGCTCTTTTTATAAATTAAAAATCTGTCCCGACGTCATTATACGGACACTTATACGGTCCGTATAAGTGACCGTGAAACTGCTTCAGCAACCATCCCTTTCTGTGTCAATTTTACGGCACATTATACGGTCCGTATAAATTTATACGGTCCGTATAAGTGACCGTGAAATCACCCCATCAACTTCTCGCTTCTGTGTTCATTTTACGGCACATTATACGGTCCGTATAATTTTATACGGTCCGTATAATTTTATACGGTCTGTATAAGTGACCGTATAATCCCATCAGTGAGGGACTTCACTGTGACAATTCTGCTGTCAATTATACAGACCGTATAACATTAGACGGACCGTATAATCGACCGTATAACTCATCCTTTCGCTTATCTTGTTCCCGTCACTTGGTGTGATGTCCAATCCTTATGGAACCTTCTCGACACTTGTTTAACACCTCATTAACAATATAAGGGATATTAAAACCCTTCCCCAAAACATTACTAAGCCATCATTAATTCGATACTCATAAATTCTGCCCGGTACACAACATATATCTTTCTTTCCTAAACAACTTTCGTCTCCTACCTCAAATGTCTTTGAAATCTTATTTAAACTCATCAAACATTATTTCTTACTTACTAAAACATCTTGTACGTCGTGCCCTTCGTTAGTCTATTCATTGTACGTTAATGAAAAATTTTCGAGGTGTAACAGTTTCGAGCATTCTCAAAACTTCGGTGGATGAACCAGCTCCGGATCCATTACTCTCGACCATCCGTGTTTCGTCCCTTCTGGGTTTGGAAACACTTTTCGTCCTCTCCGGGTCCGTTTCATCATTTCTTCTTTGCAACTGGGTTATTGCGACTCCTTGTTCAGCAATAGCTGCTCTCTGTTCCTGCAACATTTCAAAAATTAAACGTAAGTTAATATCATCCGGGATATCCTGCACTTTCCGGCCTTGTGCCCGGGACAAAATAATTGAATTGTGAGTATTTAAGGGATCAGTGGCCAGCTGGGTGGCATTCTTCGGGTTCACGGTGTTCTGCCGGTTGAAGCCCTCCCTCGAATCAACGGAGTTTGGGTCGATGGATCTGCTAGTAAGCCCCGTAGCCCACTGTTCTCATTTTCAGCCACAATCTCGTTGTTGTTGACGTGACCAGATTGTCCACTGCTTGCCATTTTGTCCGTTTTCACAGAGACGAACAAAACATTATTTTTTTTAAATCTTAACGGGTAAGAGATAGAAGCCAAGATCAAAGACCACTATTATCCTAGCCCCACGGTGGGCGCCAAACTGTTTTCCCCGAATTTAGGTAATCAATTGAATTTATAAGTGAGGTATAGGATATATGGATAAAGATAATAACATTCCACTAATTCGGGCCAAGGATAGAAATGATAAAATTTTATATATATTTGTTGTTACAATGCTCTTAGATCTAAAAAAAACTAACCCTTAAAAGTAGGGAAATGCCCCCTATTTATAATTTTGCCTTATGGGCCTTGCATACAACATAAAGCTCTTTTAGAATAAAGAAAACCCTAAAAGGATAAGGTTGGGCCGTAAGGTGTGACACCGGTACGGTTGTCGGTACAATTTGACAGAACGATGTTGACGCGTGGCATTTTGTAACTGATTAACCGGACTAACGGCCACGATCAACCCGGTCATGCTGAAACCGGACTAACGACCACTATCTACTCGGTCATGCTGAAATCGGACTAACGGCCACGATCAACTCGGTCATGCTGAAACCGGACTATCGACCACTATCAGCTCGGTCATGGAGAAAATCGGACTGGCTATGATGCGGAGTTTGGTTCAGAGATACCGGACTAAACAGATTTGTTTCACTTTTCTCAGACCAGCTGCAGCTGATGTAGTTCCACCAGTCCGAAGGGAAGACTCGATACTCACACCTGTCTCTTCTTATCCCCGGTCTGACCGGTCTTGTATACATCCGGTTTTTACCGTATACAAAGACAATGGGTGTTTAGTAAAATGGTTTGCACTAAATTATCTGCAATTTAGTGTTTTAAATATTAATGGCCAAATGAGTAAATAACGTAAAATTATTATAAACCTGTCTAAATTTTATATTAAAAATGAAAAACCCAAATTTAAAAGTTGAATTACGTAGAGGTCCTTCTAATTTAACTAAATACGCTATTTAATTATAATATCCTTCTTACATATTTAAATACCACAATTATTTAAGTTTTTTTATTTTTTTCAAAAGAAAAATCTAGTAATAGCCACAATGCTTCAGGCATGTTTTGAAGAGGAACATTGTTCTGGGAAGAGTTGAGTTGCCAACGTTTTGTTTTGGTTCTCTTTAAATAACTAATCCTCCAATTGCAGTTTCTCCTCATTCTTCATCTCCTCTGTTAATCTTTAGAGTTGATTTCTTATTACTCCTTCGACAAACTGTCATCTTCTTTACTCAACCATCTTCTTTTCACAGTTCTTTTTCTTCTACTTAATTGTCAGATTTCTGGCATCATTGCTATTTCGACCATCTATTCTCCCAGTTAAATCCTTGATATCTATCTCTAATAAAATCGACTTGCAAAATTACTTCTGTTTACATAGAAGCGAGGGTGGAGCTAGCATAGTACTCGGGGGTTCGGCCAAACCCAATAACTTTGTGTTGAAAAAATAAACTTGTTCACATTATATTTAAGGCTTAATGCATATGCAGCCCACTGAACTTGTACTTTTTTTTTTTCATTTTGGCACCTTAACTAAGTGTCGTTCCTATTGAACCCTTGAACTCGTCCTCAAGTGTATCTAGCAAACACAATCTGACTTACATAATATTCTATGTTCAATGTAGTAAGATGCTAATATATATTCTAATTTAATTATGCCATTTTTTAGCTAAGCTTAGCAGCAATCGAGAGGAAAAAAAGAGTAAGCTCTTAATTAAGCTTGCAGTAGAAGAGCATAACCAGCAGAAACCGACACATCCATGACCTAAAGAATAGCTTACCACACGTCTAAAATATTACTTCACCTTCATTAACAAAATTTAATTTTTGCTTCTAATAAAAATCAGATTTAGAGGGTTTGATAAACACACTTGAGGACGAGTTCAGGGGTTCAATAGGAGCAACACTTAGTTAAGGTGCCAAAATGAAAAAAAGGGACAAGTTTAGGGGGCTGCATATGCATTAAGCCTATATTTAATTTAGTTCATGAACTAGTAGGTTAATGTATTAGGGGATACATGAATTGGTGGAAAATTCTAGATTAGTCTTGTGAGTTCTTATTCATGTATTTGGAATATGTGAAATGTGAACTTATTAATAGTGATACATGTATGCTAGGCTAGATACATGGATGAATTTACCTATAAATAGTCGTGTAATCTAGCCATTTGGATCAAGTCAAGTCGAAATAGAAAATCATCTTTCCTCCATTTCTCTTCTAGTGAGTATTGAGTGTTGTCCTGCTCTCCCAAATTTCCGACATTGGCATCAGAGCTGGTGTGTTAGAGAGACAACTAAACATAGAGAGAAAATGACTAACACCAATGGAAATCCATTCCAAGTTCCGATGCTCTCTAAAGAAAACTATGGAAGTTGGTGCATCCGAATGAAGGCTTTGCTTGGATCCTATGATGTTTGGGAAATGGTGGAGAGCAGCGTTGATGAAGAAGATGATGCTACTACCACAAAGAAGAAAGACCAAAAGGCGCTCACTCTCATCCTACAAAGTTTGGATGAAAAGATGTTCGAGAAGGTTGCAAATGTAACCAACTCCAAGAAAGCATGGGATATTCTTCAAACTTCCTTTAAAGGTCGGACAAGGTGAAAAAGGTTCGTCTCCATACCTTAAGAGGAGAGTTTGGATCACTGCAAATGAAGAAATCCGAATTAGATTTGGATTATATTTCAAGAGTACTCTTGGCGGTTGTCAATCAAATGAATAGATATGGTGAAGAGTTGAATGATGTTAGGGTCGTTGCCAAAATACTACGATCTCTAGATTCAAAGTTTAATTATATTCTTGTCGCCATTGAAGAGTCCAAGGACTTGGACATCATGACCATAGAAGAACTCACGAGTTCTTTGCAAGCACATGAAGAAAAGTTGAAGAAACCGAAACAAGAGTTGGTTGAACAAGCTTTGCAAGAAAAACTTTCTTTGAAGGAGAAAGATGGAAGGCGTGGTTTACAACAAAGAGGTCATGGGTGTGGAAGAGGTTGTGGTAGAGGAGGAAGAGGTGGTAGTCAATCTCCGACAAAGAAAATAGAAGTCAAGACTACAATCAAGGAAGAGGCCGCGGAAGAGGTAGAGGATGAAGGTCAAATCAAGGAAGGTATGACAAATCAAATATTGAATGTTATACTTGTCATAAATATGGTCATTTTTCCTGGGAACGTAAAAATAATTTGGACGAGATAAATAATTTTGTGGAGAGAAAAAATGAATATGAAGATGACACTTTACTCATGGCATGTAAAGAAGAAGAAAGTGTAGAAACAAATAAATGGTACCTTGATTCCGGTGCAAGTAACCATATTTGCGGAAAGAAGCATTTATTTGCGGAGTTTGAGGAATTTAATGATGGCAACATCACTCTTGGAGATTCTTCAAAAGTTCAAATCAAAGGCAAAGGTACGATTTTAATTCGTTTGAAAGATGGAAGTCATCAATTTATCTCCAATATCATGTATATACCGAAAATGAAAAGTAACATTCTAAGTTTGGGACGGCTCTTGGAGAAAAATTATGACATTCACTTGAAAGATAAAAAGTTGGCTATGAAAGATGAAAATAGGAGATTGCTAGCCAAAGTTCCTATGGCTAAAAATAAAATGTTTATTTTGAATCTTCAAAGTGATGTACCGAGTGCTTATTTTCATGTGTCAAAGATTCATCTTGGCTTTGGCATATGACATTTGGCCATTTTCATTTTGATAGTCTAAGGTTGATGAAAAAGGAAAAATATGGTGAAAGGGTTGTTGACAATTAACCATCCTAATCAACTTTGCGAAGAATGTCTTTTGGAAAGCAATCAATAAAAAGCTTTCCCAAAGAGTCATTGACAGGAGCACCGTGCCCTTTAGAGTTAATTCATATGGATGTGTGCGGACCTATCAAGCCAGCCTTACTTGGTAAAAGTAATTATTTCCTTCTCTTTATTGATGATTATTCTCGGAAAACTTGAGTTTATTTTTGGAAGGAAAAATCTGAGGATTTTGAAAACTTCAAGAATTTTAAGAGCATGGTGGAGAACACAAAGTGTCTACCAAATTAAGTCACTTCGTTTCGATAATGGTGGAGAATTCACTTCAAATGAATTCAAGGCTTTTGTGGAAAAACTTAAATTCTTCATTTTTTGACCGTTCCAAGATCGCCTCAACAAAATGGCGTAGTGGAGAGGAAGAATCGGACAATTCTCGCAAGAAGTATGTTGAAGAGAAAAATATGCAAAGGAGTTTTGGGCTGAAGCAGTTGCTTATGCGGTGTATTTATCTAATCAGCGTCACATCAAAAGTGTTCGTGGCAAAACACCGCAAGAGGCTTGAAGCGATTCAAACCAAAAGTTGCTCACTTGCGAGTGTTTCGAAGCATTGCTTATGCACATATACCAAATGAGAAGAGATCTAAGCTTGAAGACAAAAGTAAGAGGTATGTTTTCGTTGGTTATGATCAAAGATCTAAAGGTTATAAGTTATATAATCCAAGAAATGGCAAGGTTACCATAAGCAGAGATGTTGAAGTTTATGAAGATGGTGCTTGGGAATGGAAATCTAAAGAGCAAGATTACTCTTTTAGTTCATACCTTGATGATGAAGATGATGAAGAAGTAATGGATCAACCTACAACACCTCCATTGAAAGTTCAAGAAGTTGGGTAATCAAGTTCAAGCAGCATACCTCGAAAGACTAAAAGTCTTCGTGAGTTGTATGATACAACAGAAGAGGTAATAGAAAATTTAAGTTATTTAACTCACTTTTATTTATTGGTGGACAGTGAGCCTATAAGTTATGAAGGTTCTGCGCATAATTCAAAATGGAGAGATGTGATGGATGAAGAAATCAAGACAATCAAGAAGAATGATACATGGGAGTTGGTCACACTTCCAAAAGGCAAAAACACCATTAGAGTCACATAAGTTTACAAGCTAAAGAAAATTTTCAAAAGTGTAGTAGAGAGGTACAAATCAAGATTGGTAGCAAAAGGGTACAAGTAAAAGGACGGTATCGATTATGATGAGGTGGTTGCATCAGTTGCTCGATTGGAAACAATCCGCTTGATTATTTCTTTGGCAGCTCAGAACCAATGGAAAATCCATCAAATGGATGTGAAGTCAGGTTTTTTGAATAGGATTTTGGAGGAAGAAGTCTACATTGATCTATCTTTGGGATATATGGTTGAAGGACATGAAGATAAAGTGTTGAAATTAAGAAGACTCTCTATAGCTTGAAACAAGCTTCACGGGCTTGGAATTATAGAATTGACAAATACTTTCAAGTAAATGTTTTTTCAAAGTTTCCACATGAGCATGTACTTTATGTAAAAATTAATGAAAATGGTGACACATTATTGGTTTATTTGCATGTGAATGATTTGATCTTGACACGAAATAATCCAAAGATGTTTGATGAATTCAAGAAAGCAATGACAAAAGAATTTGAGATGATGGAAATTGGCCTAATGTCATACTATCTTGGCATTAAAGTGGAGCAAGAGAATGATGGCGTCTTTATTTCTCAAGGAGAATATGCGAAGGAGATTCTCAAGAAATTTGAGATGGAGAATTCCAAGCCTGTTAGCACCCCCGTGGATTGTGGAGTTAAATTGTCCAGGCGTGAAGTTGAAGAAAATATCAATCCCACATATTTCAAGAGTCTTGTTGGAAGCTTAAGGTATTTAACTTGTACGAGACCCAATATTCTTTTTGGTGTTGGAATTGACAGTCGCTTTAGGGAAACTCCAACAACTTCTCATTTAAAAGCAGCCAAAAGAATACTCCAGTACATCAAAGGTACACTTGATTATGGAATTTTTTATTCATCTTCCAACGACTTCAAGCTTGTTGGCTATTGTGATAGCGATTAAGCTGGTCATCTTGATGATCGAAAAAGTACTACCGGATTTGTTTTATTTTTTGGAAGCTCTGCATTTACATGGAATTCTAAAAAGCAACCAATTGTGACTTGTCAACTTGTGAAGCGGAGTATGTAGTAGCTTATTCTTGTGTTTGTCATGCAATTTGGCTAAGGAATTTGTTGGAAGAACTTCACCAACCACAAGAAGATGCAACTAAAATTTGTGTTGATAACAAATCTGCCATTGCATTGGCCAAGAACCCGGTGTTTCATGAACGGAGCAAGCATATTGATACTAAGTATCATTTTATTAGGGATTGCATATCCAAGAAGGAGGTAGAGCTTGAGTTCGTGAAATCAGAAGACCAAGTTGCGAACATTTTCACAAAGTCGTTGAAGATTGATATTTTTCAGAAGTTGCGAATGACTCTTGGAGTAGTGAATCAAGTTTAAGAGGGGATGTTGAAAAGATAATCTTGGTCACATTATATTTTTAGTTCATGAACTAGTAGATTAATGTATTAGGGGATACATGAATTGGTGGAAAATTCTATATTAGTCTTGTGAGTTCTTATTCATGTATGTGGAATAAGTGAAGTGTAAACTTATTAATAGTGATACATGTATGCTAGGCTAGATACATGGATGAATTCACCTATAAATAGTCATGTAATCTAGTCATTTGGATCAAATCAAGTTGAATAGAAAATCATCTTTCTTCCATTTCTCTTCTAGTGAGTTTTCTGTGTTATTTGTGTTGTCTTGCTCTCCCAAATTTCCAACACTTTGGTCTAAACCTTGTATTTATCTTGAAAAATTTATTGAATATGTATAAAATGTTAATTTAGAATCCAGTAATTTAAACGAATTAGAATCTGGAACCCACAAACTTCGAATTCTGGCTCCGCCTCTGAGAAGAAAACCTTCATATCTGCAGAAGCTTCTCGTATTTCTTGTTGGATTTGCTTTTCAAATGTTTTTTTTTTTCATATGGATAACTTAATTGTTTTCTAAATATACTTCTACAGTTTGTTATTGAACTGAGATATTTATGTGAAATTGTTATAATTTGGAGATTATTTGAGTTCGAATTTTTCTGGGCTCTAATTTCTCTGTTTCTCTTTTGATTTTCTGCCTCAGTAATAATTTACAAGACATAGATTTACTCTCGATTATGTTCTTTGTATAGTTCAATTCAAAATACACTACATTTTTTAATCTGAGATAGTTGAGTTTACTCTCAATGAAGCCAAAAAAAAATGATGTGCATAGCGTGCGCATCAGTCGATAATAGAAAGTTGAATTTTAGTCATTTTTTCATAAACTAAAATAACTACATTGGAGGTTTGATTGGTATTACTTAAGAGATACTTGGTTAGATTTACATAACATGTGCATTTTAGCTTATTCTTATCAGTGCTACTATTAGCATTCTCATAAGGAACGAAGCTTCTCCACCAGCAGTTCTGCATGCAAGAGATTAATAATTTGCTATATATAAATTGTGCGCCCAATTCTGTTTTCATTTTATTTTGGAGAATTTTCTTCCGACTGTTGGTACAGTTTTCTGCATAAACAAGAGTTGAACCTTTTCATAATTAAGGGAAATTGAAAATATTTTACAGTATAATTAATTAGTAGTTTATCAATTCCAATTGCTATTCATGGGATAATTAAATATGCATACATTGCTAGAAGTGAATTTGAGTCAAACTTTTATCTGCTATTTGTATGTGTCATCTTCGAGCACCACATTATACACAATTGGTTTCACTTCAATAATACTTGAAAAAGAAATTTACTTGAGTAGTTTATTTCATGGTTAGAGGCCATAATCAGTGATTGCGTCGAGGAAAAGAAGAAGAACAAATGACTGCAAATTCAGACGAACATTAGAGGATCTTGGTTGCAAAAAGAGGTTCAAAAATAATTAATTAAAGGCATAATACATAAATTAAACAGGCCCTCAAACTTGGCCTCACTGGCAAGTATGCCCTTCAACTTTGGCTGCGCAAGTAAGCACCTCAACTTGTCTCCACTTTGTTAGTTGAACGCTCTAACTTACAAAATAATCATCTAGACACCTCAAAAATTTATGTGTCACATCAGCATTTGTGTTTACGTGTTCAATTTTATGCAAATTGAAGTGCTTACTTGTGCACACCCAAAGTTGGAAGACGTACTTCTCAGCTTAGGCCAAATTTAAATGCTTATTTATGTATTATTTCTTAATTATATAGGATCATAATTCATCTAAAAATGATAATTAGATAGGACCACACTTCAGTGCATTCTAAATAACATCATTTGAATGTTATTGGGGCTAACTAATTCATTTTAAATTACTGATTCAGTTCACAATTTCATACGAAGTTTGATGTTTTAATATTTTTCATCATTTTGTTTATTTCTAAAAGAACAAAGTGTCGCACTTCACTTTGCATGACAAGAAAAATGATGGCAGATTTTTACTTTATTGACTCTTGGTTCCTTTTAGAGGCTCATTAGTGCGAGTCTTTCTTCGTGGGGCCCAAAATGAAAAATGAGTCAGTTTAGTGATAAAATTATGAATGTTTGATTACATAAACACTATTACAATTCAAGCAATTCAAATAGCATTTGTTATAATTTTATATTTTTAGATACGGGTTGAGCCCTAACTTTAGCGAGCTCCTTTCCTTTCACGATTGAAGTGAAATGTTCAAATTCCATTAGTCGAGTATAGTTCTTTTTCCTTGTTTCCTCTCTCTCACCAACTATATTTTAATCCCTTTTTAATGAAATATGTGTACACGCATCTTAGTGTTTTTTCAGTTCAATCTAAATTTTCTCTAAGTTTAGCTTTACTATTTTATGAACTTCTTATGACTCAGTTTCAAATAAACCTCTCATATTTTAAAATCAAACATTTATATCCTTGGGAAAAGTGTTCAAAACACACTCAAACTATGGCCAAAGTTGTCATAACACACCTAAACTTTGCGGGGGTCCTATGACCCCCCCAGACTTATTTTTTGTGTATTTTGTACGCTTTTATATGGTGACCTGTACAAGCGATTGAACCTACTCTCTTTGAGCGCGTAAGATTCCATATAAAAGCGTAAATAATACACAAAAAATAAGTCCAGGGGGGTCATACGACCCCCGCAAAGTTTAGGTGTGTTATGGCAACGTTGGCAAAATCAGGGAAGCAAAATACTGTTCATCTTCTTCATAGAGAACTGGACTAAAATTTGATCCTTATGCACTTCAAATCTCAACCAAACATCACCAAATTTCATATTCGAATTCCTCTCGACGTTCCGGTTCTTTTGATATATCACCCACTCGAAATGGAGCTCATTTGCGACAACCTGAAAATTCGAGTTCAAAGCTTTAAGCTTTGTTCGCGGCAGTCATGGAGTCGTTCAGTTCTTCTTCATGTTCAGACATCTTATTAGCTCGAGTTCAGCTTCAAACAATCAGCAACTAAGAATTTTATTCATCAAATCCGGAATTTGAAGACCCAGCTTCAAGCTTTGTTCATGGAGTCATGGAGTTTTTGTTTGTTGGTTCTACAATCTTAATCCACTATTGAAATCATGTTTTCAATGACGACAATGTCACAAATCCGATATAATATCGAAAAAGATCTGTTTGATTTGGTCGTTACAATGGAGTTTTTTTGGGTTTTCAAACTTGGAAGGTTCAGAAATGAAAAAGGCCCGTCTGATTTTAACATTTTAGGGGGGGCGTGCATACACTCGTTTGAGTTTGGGTGACTTTGCCCATATAAAAGCATAAATAATACACAAAAAATAAGTCCAGGAGGGGTCCGCAAAATTTAGGTGTGTTATGACAACTTTGTTCATAGTTTAAGTGTGTTCTAAACACATTTCCCTATATCCTTTATAGTATGAAATTCTACAATTGCACCCCCTGTGAGGCTTATCTGTAATTAAGTATAGCAAAATCTAATTATTAAAAAGAAAATTAAAATTATAAATTACACTTTTGTTTGTTTATTTTTATGAAATTTAATAAAGAAGATACATATTTTTTTTTTGAATATCTTTCAAAACTAATTAATAAGAAATGAATACAATTTACTTAATAAGATATACCGACTATTAGTAATAATTTCCAACACTTTAAACATAAATTTATTTGAAATTTAATTAATAGATATAGAATATTTTAAATATTTATTAACAAATATTTTATTATTCTATTAATTTTTTACAATAAACAAATGTGCAAGTAAAATTAATTATACCTTATCTCTGAAAATTTTCTTTCAAATGACACAAAATAAAAAAGTTACCTTAATATGTATTATATTTTATGCTTAAATAAATGAAACAATAATTGATCCCATAAAAAAAAAAAAAAACGTGAATCCAATGCATGGCTTCTCGTGAAATGGCCAAGATGCCCTCAAAATGCAGCCATGCCGATCCTTGTAGCTTACCCACTCTTCTATAAAAGTTAAATTTGTATGTGCATGCCGTTTCAGGAAATCTAGTATCATTATACACATTTTTTAATAGGAGTTTAAGATGGAGAACTTTCCAAATTACCACAAATGAAAAAAGTAAAACAGAAATTATCGATCATCAGCATTTGAAAAGAAGCAAAATTGATTATAACTTCTTCCGAACCTTATTTCTTTCCATATATAATGCTCTTTTAATGCTCAAGTTTTTAAACTTTATTTTCACTCTTTTGCAATAGCATATATAAGTCCATCGATGTGAACGTGATCACATTGCTGGTCTCAAGCTTGGATAAAGGAGGAGGATTGCCGTGGGTCAATCGGAAACAGTATTTCTACCCTATAAAGATAGGATAAGATTGCGTAGATCTTACCCTTCTTAGACTCCACGTATGAGATTACACTGAATTTGTTGTTGTTGTTGCAAATATCATATATAGAGAATATAATTATTTCGTTTTCTTGAACCCTATTTGTATCTTTAGTGATGTAATACGTATTCCTTTTTAAAGCATTTAACTGGAAACAAAAATTCCTTTGTTTGATTTTAAATTAAATAAGTTTAACTAGAATACACTGCCAGTGGATGACTATTTTACCCGGTCAGGAAATCTTAACCGTACATCTAATGAGTAATATTCTCAATTATTTTCATCTTTTAATATTTAAATATATAAATAAGAAAATAGTAGTATAAGGTAACTTGGACTCTAAATTTGTTCTACCAAGTTTATTTAGGAGTATGACATGACTTACCAGAATTAGGAAGGATTCCACTTCTCATCTTCATCGTCATTAGTTTTACGCACTCGTTTGTTTATTCAATACCATTGAAGCAAATAACCATTAACCGACATACCCCATCGAAGAAATTTGATGCAATCATCAGCCTAATTCTAATGGTGACTTTTTACTCGTTGGACAAGTTCAATACATTAGTGTTGGATAATGTATACGGTAAAAACCGGATGTATGTAAGACCAGTGAGACCGGGGACCGGGGATAAGAAGAGACAGGTGTGAGTATCGAGTCTTCCCTTCGGACTAGTGGAATTGCATCAGCTGCGGCTGGTCTGAGAAAAGTTAAACAAATCTATTAGTCCGGTATCTCTGGACCAAACTCAGCATCACAGCCAGTCCGGTTTTCTCCATGACCGAGCTGATAGTGGTCGATAGTCCGATTTCAGCATGACCGAGTTGATCGTGGCCGTTAGTCCGATTTCAGCATGACCGAGTTCATCGTGGCCGTTAGTCCGGTTAATCAGTTACAAAATTGCCACGTGTCAACATCGTTCCGTCACATTGTACCGACAACCGTATGGGTGTCAGACCGTACGACCCAACCTTATCCTTTTAGGGTTTTCTTTATTTCAAAAGGGCTTTATGTTATATGCAAGGCCCATAAGGCAAAATTATAAATAGGGGGTATTTCCCTACTTTTTAGGGTTAGCTTTTTTGAGATCTAAGAGCATTGTAACAACAAATATATATCAAAATATCATTTCTATCCTTAGCCCGAATTAGTGGAATATTATTGTCTTTAGCTTACTCTTCTAATACCATTAACTTAATCATCCGTAGCAACGTATTTATTCTAGTTATTAACTCATATATTCATATATACATACCATTGCACACGAATCCATATATATATATATATTCCACAAAAACCAAAAGTAGATTAAAGTTTATCCACATATCCTATACTTCACTTATAAATTCAATTGATTACCTATATTCGGGGTAAACAGTTTGGCGCCCACCGTGGGGCAAGGATAATAGTGGTCTTTGATCTTGGCTTCTATCTCTTACCCGTTAAGAGTTAAAAAAAAATCTTTTGTTCGCCTCTGTGAAAACGGACCAAATGGCAAGCAGTGGAAAATCTGGTCACGTCAACAACAACGAGATTGTGGCCGAAAATGAGAACAGTGGGCTACGGGGCTTACCACCAGATCCCATCGACCCAAACTCCGTTGATTCGAGGAAGGGCCTCAACCGGCAGAACACTGTGAACCAGGAGAATGCTGCCCAGCCGGCTACTGATCCCTTAAATACTCACAATTCAATTACTTTGTCTCGGGCACAAGGCCGGAAAGCGCCGGATACCCCGGATGATATTTGTCACGACCCGGCTAGGGGCCGCGACGGGTACCCGAATTTAACCACCGAGCACCGCTCGTACTATCATTTACCTAACCCATTGAACAATCATTCATCTATTTCCGGTTAGCTTTAAATAGAGGATTTGCTTTTCATTACAAAAATATAACGCGTTGATACAGAACATATTTCAATATACTTATACACATGCGTACTACCCACGTTGTGGAACCACACAACCCACATTGAGCATCTACGAGACTTTATTGAGTGACATACAAATATATACACAAAGGGAACAACCAATTAGCACCTCCGAAAGATGGAGTGCTCTTCAGCTCGGCTAGTGACTCCTATCTGTCTGGACCGCTTTCCCGTCTACCTGTGGGCATGAACACAACATCCAAAGAAAAGGATGTCAGTACGAGCATTGTACTGAGTATGTAAGGCATACATCAAGAATTAAAGTAAGAATAAGAAAGTAAAGTAAGTACAAGGAGATAATCGATAACTGCTTGCCTCTTAAGGCGGATCCATGCATGCATACTCATAAAGCATCATATAGTAAATTGCTGCGGAACGCGCAGCCCCATCCATATGTCATCATATGTTAGTGCCGAGGAACGTACGGCCCGATCCATAAATATAATAAGTTAGTGCCGAGGAACGTACGGCCCGATCCATAACCCATATATCCCGCGTCCGGGATGAAATCATGATATGCCAGCTGACCAGGTGGCTATGCGTCTATAGCGCCTCACCTTCCCCATTTCCCCTGAAAACATTTTCATATCATATATATATACATACATAATATACATAGCATGCTTGAGAGCCCAAGGAAAAGCTGTAAGTACGTCGGAGTGACGTAAGGTCGAAAGCCTCCGATTATGTTATGGAGTAATCATCGTCGCTTTGTCTCACCTTGAAGGAAAAATTATTATAAGGCGAGACTATCAATGAAGAATAGCATTAAAAGAAAGCATAGAATAAAATCATGAACTTCATAAGGCATCCATTCATATACTTTGGAAGATTTAGAAATAAAGTCACCATCCATGAATAAATTGAGAAATCAGTAAATAGCTCGACGTTCTCATATAGTCCTTGAAATCGTAAACTTGAAACTTTTAAACATAAGATCGTTCTCATCATAGTAATCATAATGATATTCTCACTTTTGACATCATCGTTGTCATAAAAAAAATATCCTTCGTCGTTATCATAAGAACTCACATAATCACAACCTTTGGTTTTGGAAAATAGGAGTACTTGGAAAACATTTATGGAATATCAAGAAGGAAATCATGCTTCGGAATCTTAGACTTTTTAACCTTTGATAGCAAGCAAAAGATGGGAGCATTTATGAAATCGTAAGCTAGGGATCATGCCTTTGAAAGAAAGGGAATAGCCTCACATACCTTGGTCGTTTAGCTAAGATATCGCTCACTTGTTCTCCGTCGATATCACGTCCTTACCTTTATAAGAGAATTCGTATCAACATTAGTAAACTAACTACAAGAACGCATCGCTAATTCTAGGAACAGTCGGACAACGCTTCCTTCGCTCATACCATTTTCTCATGTTTTATATCAACTCCCAACATTCATAATATTACTAGCAATATCTCATCGACAATCGTCATTTACGTACATTTGGCAAAATCCACCATTTTCCTCCAATTTTCTCTTATTTCTACTTCTAGCTCATCCTTGCGTTTTCATGCATTTAATGCTTGTTTCATGATATAAACATCATTTATAACGTACTTGTATTCATAACACTTCAATATTCATAGTTCAATTCCACTATCATTCATTTATGTCACTATTCACTCAATGATGACCCATTTCTATGTTTTTCTACATTTCAAGTGTCTAGGCTTTCCAATACTTCAAACAACATGGAAAAATCATGAAACTTACCTTGGGTGATGGTTGAACAATCCTTAAGTTGAAATACTTCAATTAGCCAAAACCCTAGTTCCACCTTCTTGGGAATTTCTTGATTTAGAAGATCCTTTGATGTGTTCTTACACTTATTTTCATGAATTTAGTGGTGATGATCTTGATATTCCCTTTGATTCTCTTGAATTCTTGTGGAGGAAATATTTGGAGAGTTCTAGAATGTCCTTGAGTTGTGTGGATGAATAATGAAATGAGTTGAAGTCCAAGTCCCTTTTAATAATCACAAAAACTGATCTTTAATGAATTCTTGTCGGGATGAACAGTGGTCGTAAACCACCATATACGGACCGTATTTTGATTTACGGTCCGTCCTCCATGGCCTTATTTAACCATTTCAAAGACAGAAAGTTTTGGCTGAGGAACATGGCAGTTTACGACTGAGGTTTACGGTCCGTAAACCAGTTTACGGGCCGTCCTCCAAGTCGTTTTTAACCATTTTCACAATTTACAGAAAGTTGAGATTTGGACAAGCTAGAGGACGATTGCACTATACGGTCCGTAAATCACTTTACGGGCCGTATAGTGCCATATACGACCACTGGACAGAAAAATTTTCCGCGACTTTCTTATTTTCCAAAACTTCATAATTAGCCATTCCCGCCTTAACAAACACCATACACTCAAACTTTTCATCATTCCACTCATCATACAAATATGGAGAAATTTCCGAGGTGTAACATTCTTCCCCCCTTTTGGAACATTCGTCCTCGAATGTTAAATCAGCGGGGATTCTACGAAAATTTGCCGGAGTTTCCTTTTTAATTTGGACACTACTTTTTCCATTACAATGACCCACAATATCTTCGCTTCACAGGTCCATATCACAATATTAACACATTTATGGCCACACACGACCAAAAACATAAAATTAAAACATACATACCATCATGGACTTTTCCTAGAGATTCAACTAGGTGCGGATACTTGGCTTCCGCATTCACTTTGGCTTCCCTAGTATTTCTTCCCGATTATTGTTTCTGCCATCAAACTCTGATTTAAGCCACCTCCTTATTTCGAAGTCCTCGCACTTACCTATCTAATGTCGCAAAGGGTACTTTCTCATACATCAACTCTCTTGTCGTTTGAGCATCATTTTATTGACATGCTCCTAGTGGGAGTTCTAACATATTTATAAGCTACCTTGCTTGTTGCATACGATCTTATAGGATCTAATGCATCAGAACCTAACTCTCCACCTTTATTCCGTGATTCTATTGCTCTCGCTGGTTGTCATATCCTCGGGCTTCAATGGTGAGTATGTAACCTGTACTTATACTATGCCCCAAGAAATTATTCCATTTGTCTCTCACAGCAATTCCAACTCGACATTTCAGTTCTGTTCACCATATACCCTCCTTCAACTTACCCCGGG
The DNA here is from genome assembly GCF_019175385.1 of Lycium barbarum. NCBI lineage: Eukaryota > Viridiplantae > Streptophyta > Magnoliopsida > Solanales > Solanaceae > Lycium > Lycium barbarum. The sequence goes on along the minus strand of NC_083337.1, from coordinate 95,232,228 downwards.
CATCATGACTCTCTCACCCTTACTTTACCTCTTACTCCTCTCCTAAGTGTTCACTTGGTCTCATTGGCGACGCGTAAATATCTACGAATTATATACTCTTTTTGCGCGATTCGCATTTGTACCCATCCATCCGTATACCTGTATCCATGTCTGTCTTCGCATCCATAGTCATATTCATCTGTATGCCGTATCCATGGTCATATTCATCTAAGTGCAATATCCTTCTCAATGACCCTTTCGCTAACGCCCTTACCTCGAGAACGGGGTAACTTTACAATAAGACCCATGTTAATATCATGAATTATTCTGTGTCTCAGGCCTACATGCCTTCTTCTTGGGGCTACCGTCACCCACTATATTCACAACATTCTCCGGGGTTATATTTTCATTTGGGCTAAAAGAGTATTCAATCCCGGAAGTCATTAAATCAATATAAGGGCATAGAAACGAGAGTTTCCATTCTGCTGGAAGAGTAATAGTGACTAATCAGTACTCCCTAAACTGATTCCGACTCTCCTCCAACCATGTCACGCAATCAGAGTTTCGCAGTTTTATTCCTCGTTTTGCGCCACTTGGGACCTTATGGGACACAACGTCTCACAGATCGGTCTTATACTTCGCTACAAATTCATCCGAGATTTATAATTTAGAGGGACGATAAGGTGGTATAATCTTAGAGAATTGTGGGTCCACCTCTGCCCGTCAGCAGTGTATTACTATCTTTGCCGACTCACGACTCTTCTTCTTCCCCCTTCTTCTTGCTTTTGTGTGTCCTTATTCTACCGCTTTTAGTCAATACACTCCCGTAGGGTTCATCATTTCAACCTTCACACTGGTGTCCTCTCTATTTGCTTCCCCCCCTTTTAAGGGTTTTAGTCGTACCTTTAAATCTCGAATCCACGCACTTCTGGCTACACTACGCCTTACTTATTCCGTCCCCTACAGTCTATGGCTATAACAATTCATACGTGGAGTCGTGGAGTCTTAGCGTACTCGCCTTACAGTCTTATAACCAAGAAATGCACCCGATATAACACTCCGAGCAAAAACGCACGTTACTTAGCTCATCCAGTAGTTATGTGTCTGTATCTGAATCTGCTTCGATTAACAACTTCCTGCCCCATAGGGATGCTTACATTAATAGTGGGTCTAGTTATCCATACCACCCATCTAATGTCACTCGCCCTCTTCTTCGGCGCTCAAAATTTCTTGTAACGCCACCTTCGTTTCCCTAGGGCTTAGGTCTCTCTTACGCCGCTAATGCGCCCCATGCCTCCTTATTCTCTTACTCTTGTTTGCTCTTGGAACCGATTTCATATCCGCATTGTACCACTACTATTATTAGTTATAACTCTACTCTATCGCTTCATCGTCGTACAGTAGACCCATAACTCATGATCATCTTTTCCTCTTCAACTCTTTACCGCATTCACTTCACTCGTTCTAACTTGGTATGGGATATTTGTAGGAGATATGTTCTCCTTTAACTACCACGCCACTATTCTTTAGGCACTCGTACTTCGTACATTTCCTCTTTGATATCTTATCTCCTCCCACTTAATAATCGATCCTTGACTCTTCGCATGAGGAACCATATTCTTAACTTAGTACCGCTTTGTTCTTTAGGATACACCACTTGTGTCAATCCGTCCCTTGCTGCCTAAAACTAATTCTATCCGTCCTGATCATCCCCCATCTCGCTCCTATCGCGTTGACCTTCCTCCTACTAATTATCCTACTTTCATTATTTATCTTTACCGTAGTCTCGGCCTTATACGCCCAACTAAAGATATCATCCATGCCCTTAGGATTCTTCTCGCTATACTTTACATAACAATTCTTGTTACGGCTCATTGTACCCAGATCATAATCCACCCTATAGAGCGACACTTCTTGATCTCGTTTGCAAACCTGCTCATAACAGAGGGTAGCCTCATGAAGCAGGCATACTCAACCTGTTATCCTTTTTAGTCAGTCACATTACATTTACCATATGGCTTACTTGCACACGTATTTGCATTAATCATAAAAGGGTGCTAGCAATATACCTGGAGTAATATCAGGGGAAGACTCAGGATCCCGTCGTTCAGCTAACGCCTGGGTATGATGCTGGGGTCCGCTTGGACTAGGCGTTCTTCGGTCTCTATCACTGCTTATTAGCCCCTGTGGCCCTGACCTTGGAGGGTGTGTCGATGATGAAGAGCCCGTTACCATTCCCGTAGTCCGAACCTCACTTTTACCACGTAGCGATGGACAATTTCGCTTTAAATGGCCTGGCCTAGCACAGGCATAACAAACATCCGAGCCCCGGCGACACGGTCCCCAATGTAACCTGCGACACTGAATACATCGTGGTACTGGTGACCTCTTCTGACCGGAATCACTCTGAACCCGAGAACGAGAAACTCTGAGACTCTGGGATGACCTTGAATAAGCAGGTCCATCAAATCTGGGTCTGGGAAACTGTGGAGGTGCATCTCTAATCTCACGGTCAGACCCAAAGGAATTAACTCCCTTTCTCCAACCCCTGTCATCGTGACTCGCATTCTGCCGCTGAGTCTGAGCGGCTACCAATTGAGTCAGTAAAAGAATGACCTGTCTCATCTCTTGGCCCGCGGTATCTTGCGAAGGAACGGGGGGTACTGGAGCTAAGATCGAGGCTTCCCTCTGATCCTTAAAAGTGGGCGAGGTATGAGAAAATCGAAGTGGGGCGTTATTCTGGGGTTAGCCCTCCTCCATATCCGTAGACGGATCTCGATCAAGCCCTTCTTCAACCACCATCCGGCCCTTCTGGGCCGTCGTAGCTTTTCCCTTCATCGGTTTTGCTGAAATGACAACGCACCGTTAGGAGAGGAATAATCTTACGACACAGCTCTAGCACACGATCTATTAAGAAGAAGGATGGTCATCTTTCCTAAATGTCCGGTAGCCTCCTGTTTATAGATGTGGTGCACAACACACCGATAAACAAGACTCTACTAGACACGGCTCGTAGACACTTCCTAGGACGAACTGCTCTGATACCACTTCTGTCACGACCCGGCTAGGGGCCGCGACGGGTACCCAGGGCTAACCACCGAGCACCGCTCGTACTATCATTTACCTAACCCATTTAACAATCATTCATCTATTTCCGGTTAGCTTTAAATAGAGGATTTGCTTTTCATTACAAAAATATAACGCGTTGATACAAAACATATTTCAATATACTTATACACATGCGTACTACCCACGTTGTGGAACCACACAACCCACATTGAGCATCTACGAGCCTCTATTGAATGACATACAAATATATACACAAAGGGAACAACCAATTAGCACCTCCGGAAGATGGAGTGCTCTTCAGCTCGGCTAGTGACTCCTATCAGTCTGGACCGCTTTCCCGTCTACCTGTGGGCATGAACACAACATCCAAAGAAAAGGATGTCAGTACGAGCATTGTACTGAGTATGTAAGGCATACATCAAGAATTAAAGTAAGAATAAGAAAGTAAAGTAAGTACAAGGAGATAATCGATAACTGCTTGCCTCTTAAGGCGGATCCATGCATGCATACTCATAAAGCATCATATAGTAAATTGCTGCGGAACGCGCAGCCCCATCCATATGTCATCATATGTTAGTGCCGAGGAACGTACGGCCCGATCCATAAATATAATAAGTTAGTGCCGAGGAACGTACGGCCCGATCCATAACCCATATATCCCGCGTCCGGGCATCCCGCGTCCGGGATGAAATCATGATATGCCAGCTGACCAGGTGGCTATGCGTCTATAGCGCCTCACCTTCCCCATTTCCCCTGAAAACATTTTCATATCATATATATATACATACATAATATACATAGCATGCTTGAGAGCCCAAGGAAAAGCTGTAAGTACGTCGGAGTGACGTAAGGTCGAAAGCCTCCGATTATGTTATGGAGTAATCATCGTCGCTTTGTCTCACCTTGAAGGAAAAATTATTATAAGGCGAGACTATCAATGAAGAATAGCATTAAAAGAAAGCATAGAATAAAATCATGAACTTCATAAGGCATCCATTCATATACTTTGGAAGATTTAGAAATAAAGTCACCATCCATGAATAAATTGAGAAATCAGTAAATAGCTCGACGTTCTCATATAGTCCTTGAAATCGTAAACTTGAAACTTTTAAACATAAGATCGTTCTCATCATAGTAATCATAATGATATTCTCACTTTTGACATCATCGTTGTCATAAAAAAAATATCCTTCGTCGTTATCATAAGAACTCACATAATCACAACCTTTGGTTTTGGAAAATAGGAGTACTTGGAAAACATTTATGGAATATCAAGAAGGAAATCATGCTTCGGAATCTTAGACTTTTTAACCTTTGATAGCAAGCAAAAGATGGGAGCATTTATGAAATCGTAAGCTAGGGATCATGCCTTTGAAAGAAAGGGAATAGCCTCACATACCTTGGTCGTTTAGCTAAGATATCGCTCACTTGTTCTCCGTCGATATCACGTCATTACCTTCATAAGAGAATTCGTATCAACATTAGTAAACTAACTACAAGAACGCATCGCTAATTCTAGGAACAGTCGGACAACGCTTCCTTCGCTCATACCATTTTCTCATGTTTTATATCAACTCCCAACATTCATAATATTACTAGCAATATCATCATCGACAATCGTCATTTACGTACATTTGGCAAAATCCACCATTTTCCTCCAATTTTCTCTTATTTCTACTTCTAGCTCATCCTTGCGTTTTCATGCATTTAATGCTTGTTTCATGATATAAACATCATTTATAACGTACTTGTATTCACAACACTTCAATATTCATAGTTCAATTCCACTATCATTCATTTATGTCACTATTCACTCAATGATGACTCATTTCTATGTTTTTCTACATTTCAAGTGTCTAGGCTTTCCAATACTTCAAACAACATGGAAAAATCATGAAACTTACCTTGGGTGATGGTTGAACAATCCTTAAGTTGAAATACTTCAATTAGCCAAAACCCTAGTTCCACCTTCTTGGGAATTTCTTGATTTAGAAGATCCTTTGATGTGTTCTTACACTTATTTTCATGAATTTAGTGGTGATGATCTTGATATTCCCTTTGATTCTCTTGAATTCTTGTGGAGGAAATATTTGGAGAGTTCTAGAATGTCCTTGAGTTGTGTGGATGAATAATGAAATGAGTTGAAGTCCAAGTCCCTTTTAATAATCACAAAAACTGATCTTTAATGAATTCTTGTCGGGATGAACAGTGGTCGTAAACCACCATATACGGACCGTATTTTGATTTACGGTCCGTCCTCCATGGCCGTATTTAACCATTTCAAAGACAGAAAGTTTTGGCTGAGGAACATGGCAGTTTACGACTGAGGTTTACGGTCCGTAAACCAGTTTACGGGCCGTCCTCCAAGTCGTTTTTAACCATTTTCACAATTTACAGAAAGTTGAGATTTGGGCAAGCTGGAGGACGATTGCACTATACGGTCCGTAAATCACTTTACGGGCCGTATAGTGCCATATACGACAACTGGACAGAAAAGTTTTCCGCGACTTGCTTATTTTCCAAAACTTCATAATTAGCCATTCCCGCCTTAACAAACACCATACACTCAAACTTTTCATCATTCCACTCATCATACAAGTATGGAGAAATTTCCGAGGTGTAACAATATTAACCTATGTTTAATTTTTGAAATGTTGCAGGAACAAAGAGCAGCTATTGCCGAAAAAGGAGTTGCAAAGCAAAAATGATGAAACGGCCCCAGAGAGGACGAAAGGTGTTGCCAAACCCCAGAAGGGACGGAATACGAATGGTCGAGAGTAATAGGTCCGGAGCTGGTTCATCCACCGAATTTCTGAGAATGCTCGAAACATTGGCGAAACGGGTAGAGGCAACTGAGAAGAGGGTGGAAACATATAACTCTCGGGTGGACCAGATCCCGGGGGCTCCGCCTATTTTGAAAGGACCAGATTCGAAGAGGTATATTCAAGGCCTTTTCCTCCGAGTGCGGCTCTGAAATTGATCCCGAAGAGGTTCAAAATGCCGAATATCCAGAAATATGATGGCACAACGGACCCGCAGGAACATATGACTTCATACACCTGTTCCATAAAAGACAATGACGTCGAAGAGGATCAAATTGAATCTTTGTTGTTGAAAAGGTTTGGAGAAATTCAATCACTTCTTTCGAAATGCTTGCAGATGCGTTCATAAAAGCTCATGCCGGTGCCAAAAAGGTGCAGGCCCATAAGGCAGATATTTTCCTTGTAGCCCAAAGGGATGATGAGTTATTACGTGAATTTGTTAACTGGTTCCAAAGGGAACAGATGGAGCTCCCTCCGGTTCCGGAAGAATGGGCTGCGCAAGCTTTTACAAAAGGACTTAATCCTCGAAGCTCAACGACCTCATTCAAACTAAAAGAAAACTTGCTGGAATACGAGGCTGTGACCTGGGCTGATGTTCATAACAGATATGAATCAGAGATTCGGGTAGAGGATGACCAGCTTGAGCTCCCCCCGTGACCTGTAAATATGAGCAAAAGCTCTGAGAAATCGAGGAAAAATTACGAGCCGAAGTCAAGACCATCGAAGGAAAGGTATTGGCCATACTCCCATTCAGAAAAGCCAAGCTTCAGGTCAGAAAAATCGAGGGTTGGTCCCAGTCAGTTCTCCAGTCGGGGCGATAAACGGACCAAGCGCCCATCGAACAACCGAGGTTTATCATTTAGAAGTGATGCCGGGAGCTCGGCTACCAACAAAGACTTGCCGAGGATATCGGAGTACAACTTCAGCATCAATACTTCAGATCTTGTCTTGGCCATAGGTCGTATCGTAGAAGAAAGATGGCCGAGACCATTGAGATCAGATCCCGGACAACGGGACCCCAACGTGATATGTGAGTACCACGGAACCCATAGACACAAAACTGAAGAATGTCGCCAATTGAGAGAGGAGGTGGCTCGGTTACTGAAAAATGGCCACCTTCGAAAGTTCCTGAGTGAATGAGCTAAAAGCCACTACAAGGAAAAGGAATCCCACAAACGGGCTGAACCAGTGGAACTTCAGCATGTAATCAACATGATAATCGGTGGTACAGACGCCCCTCGAGGACCCGTGATGAAACGGACAAAGATCTCCGTTGTACGCGAGAAGCGGAGCCGAGATTATGTGCCCGAGGGTACCGTCCCCTTCAGTAATGAAGATGCAGAAGGCATCATTCAATCGCACAATGATGCTTTGGTAATTTCTGTTCTTATTTTTAAATGACAAGTCAAGCGTATTTTGATTGACCCAGGTAGCTCAGCCAACATCATCCGGTGGAGAGTGGTCTTACAACTGAGACTACTCGATCAGATTGTACCGGTGGCTCGAGTGCTCAGTGGGTTTAATATGGCGAGTCAAACCACGAAGGGGGAGATTTCTTTACCGGTCAATATTGACGGCACCATTCAGCAGACGGTGTTCTATGTCATCGAAGGAGACATGAAGTATAATGCTTTGCTCGGTAGGCCGTGGACACATAGCATGAGGGCTGTCCCGTCGACATTACATCAACTGCTAAAATTCCCAACACCGGAGGGGGTAAAAACCATCCAAGGAGAACAGCCCGCTGCAAGGGAGATGTTCGCGGTTGAGGAAGCGCCACTCATTTCCAGAAAACCTGATCAAAGAGAGGATGTGTCAATCGGTGGCAAGGACACTAAATAGCAACTAAAGTGTACGAGTTCGACAGTAGAGCAGCAGGGTTCGGACCCGGGGAATTAAGAAGATGATTTCGGTGTACCTAAATCATTCATCTTGCCGGATGACTCGAATGCAACCAAGTCTACGGTGGAGGAGCTGAAGCAAGTCATCTTGTTCGAATATCTACTGGATATAAAGGTATACCTGGGCACGGGGTTAACCTCGGAGCTCAGGAACAAGTGAATTAAGTTTCTTCAGGCTAATGCCGATTGTTTCGCATGGTCCCATATAGATATGACAGGTGTGCCACCGGAAGTAACAACTCACAAGCTCAGCCTCGATGGGAGATTTCCCCCGGTGAAGCAGAAGAGGAGTCCTATGGCAAAACCAAATCACCCCTTCGTAAAGGTTGAGGTAACAAAGCTTTTGAAAATAGGCTCTATTTCGTAGGTAAAATACCCGGATTGGCTAGCTAACTTAGTGGTGGTGCCGAAAAAAGGTAATAAATTTAGAATGTGCGTTGATTATAAGGATTTAAAATAAGCATCCCGAAGGATTCATTTCCGATGCCCCACATCGATAGAATGATCGCTGCGACGGCCGAGCACGAGATGTTGAGTTTTCTCGACGATTACTCCGGGTATTACCAAATCCGGATGCACTCGGAGATCAAGAGAAAACATCCTTTATTACCCGGTACGGGACTTACTGTTACAATGTCATGCCCTTCGGATTAAAAAATGCTGGTGCAACTTACCAATGCCTAGTTAATGGGACGTTCGAAGAACAGATAGGAAAAACAATGAAAGTTTATATTGATGACATGTTTGTCAGGTCCCTAGAAACAGAGGACCATTTAAAACATTTGCAGGAAACCTTCGATGTACTCCGTAAATACAACATGAAGCGTAACTCGGAGAAATGTACCTTCGGTGTCCGGTCGGGCAAGTTCTTGGGTTTCATGGTGTCCAACCGAGGAATTAAAATTAACCCAGACAAGATCAAAGCCATCGAGGATATTGAGGTGGTAAATAACGTCAAAGGAGTGAAGAGGCTCACCGGAAGGATAGCAGCACTGAGTCGGTTCATATAGAGATCTTTGGACAAGAGTCACCGTTTCTCTCCTTATTAACACTGGAATGCCAAAAGGCCTTACAGGAATTGAAAAGATACATGTCCAGCCCGCCTCTGTTGCACAAACCGAAGGCAGATGAGCAGCTTTTCCTCTACCTTACCGTATTCGAAGTAGCGGTAAGTGGTGTTTCGGTCCGGGAAGAGTCAGGTACGCAATTCCCTATATATTATGTGAGTAGAACTTTAGGGGATGCGGAGACCCGTTATCCCCACCTTGAAAAATTGGCTTTGGCATTGGTAAGTACTTCTAGAAAGCTCAAACCTTACTTTCAATGCCATCCGATATGTGTAGTGACTACTTATGCTCTAAAGAACATCATGCATAAACCGCAATTGTCGGGTAGACTAACTAAATGGGCCGTAGAGATTAGCGGATATGATATCGAATATAAGCCTCAGACGACCATTAAGTCCCAAATCTTAGCCGATTTTGTGGCAGATTTCACTCCGGCCATGGTCCCCGAGGTTGAGAAAGAACTTCTGCTAACCTCGGGAAAAGTCTCGGGTATTTGGTCATTACACGCGGACGGGGCCTCGAACCTCAAAGGTTCCGGGCTAGGAATCGTCCTTAGAACTCCCGCCGGGGATGCCATTCGACAATCCATTAGAACTATTAAATTGACTAACAATGAAGCCGAGTATGAGGCTATGATTGCAGGTTTGGAATTAGCTCGGAGTATAGGGGCCGAAATAATTGAAGCAAAATGCGACTCTCTCTTGGTCGTTAACCAGGTGAATGGCGTCTTCGAGGTTAAGGATGAACGGATGCAAAGGTATCTGGAAAAAATCCAAGTGATACTACATTGATTTAGAGAATGGACCATGCAGCATGTACCCAGGGAGCAAAACAGCGAAGCCGATGCATTGTCCAATTTGGGCTCTTCAGTCGAAGGGGAAGAAATTAACCCCGGCACCATGGTGCAGTTAATGAATTCGGCGATAGAAACTGGTCATGCTGAAATAAACACGATGGGTCTAACATGGGATTGGCGCAAAAGGTACATCGACTACTTGCGAGATGGAAGGCTCCCGAGTGACCCAAAAGAATCACGGTCACTAAGGACAAAAGCAGCACGGTTCTGCTTAGTAGACGGCTAGTTGTATCGGCGATCTTTCTTTGGTCCCATGGCCAAGTGTTTGCCCGGAAATGTGATGGGTGTCAAAAACATGCCCCAATGATTCACCAACCGGGGGAGTTGCTACACTCGGTGATGTCACCTTTACCCTTCATGAAGTGGGGAATGGGCATTGGTTGTCCACTGCCATGGGCACCAGGTAAGACCCGTTTTATTTTATTTATGACTAACTATTTCTCTAAATGGGTTGAAGCGCAAGCCTTCAAAAAGATTAGGGAAAAGGAAGTTATTGACTTCATATGGGACCACATTACCTGTTGTTTCGGCATCCCGACCGAGATAACTTGTGATAACGGTCCTCAGTTCATTGGCGGCAAAGTCAATGATTTTCTCGAAGGGTTGAAGATCAAGAAAATTGTATCAACTCCGTATCACCCAAGTGCAAACGAACGGGCAGAATCCACAAATAAAACAATAATTCAAAATCTAAGGAAAAATTTTGAAACATCGAAGCATCACTAGAGGGAGGTGCTCCCAGATGTATTGTGGGCTTACAGAACCACAACAAAATCAAGCACAGGGGAAACACCTTTTTCGTTAGTCTACGGGGCTGAAGCCCCCATCCCCGTAGAAGTTAGTGAACCGAGTCTCCGGTTCAGATATGCCACCGATGAATCAAACGAGGAGGCCATGGCCATAAAACTCGACCTCACGGATGAACTTCGCGAAATCGTGTTGGTCCGAATTGCAGCCCAGAAATAGAAAATGGAAAGGTACTACAACCGGAGGGCCAATTACGGACATTTCCAAGTTGGGGACTTGGTGCTTCGGAAAGTTACTTTGAACACCAAGAATCCCAACGATGGTAAGTTGGGTCCGAATCGGGATGGGCCATACAAGATAACCGGAATAACGGGTAAAGGGTCGTATCAGCTAGAATTCATGGACGGACAATGGTTGCGTAATAACTGGAATGTGGCCCATTTGAAGAGATACTACTGTTAAGGTATGGACACCTACCCTCGTGTTTGTTTTATTAATCTTTCTTTTTTGCAGGTGGTCGGGTACCGGATAAAGTTAGATGTTAGGTCTGAAAACATGGGTTGCACTCTTTTCCTTAGTTCGGTTTTGTCCCAAATTGGGTTTTCCGACAAGTTTTTTAATAAGGCAACAAGTACAACGTGTTACTGGATAAAAACGAAGATAAGTGTCCGGAAACTCGGGGGTATACCCTAAGAGTGGGACTGGATAGTGCTTACCCGATCATGTAGCTCGGATAAACACTAAGGGACTACTATACCCACATCGAGGCTTACCCCGGTAAACAGAAAACGAAGCAGCTCAACAAAGCAGAACGCCGTTAGGTCCTCGAAATTCTATTTCTGACCTTCGTCCAAAACCGGACCATTTGTATTAGGTTTCGATGTAAGGACTAAACGATTAGAATGAATCGTGTCCACTTATTATTTGCTATGGCAAAAACAGAAGGAAATGGACGAAGTCTTAATATCATGTACGTGCAAATACATGCAATATAAAAATTATTGAAAGTTCTGATTATTGCATTTTGAATACGTCTTATTAGACACCCTACCCCGGCAGTCATAGCCGAAATTCAGCATCATTTTACTCAAATACCCCCTGTACCGGGGACTATAATCGAAATTCGACAAAGGCAACAAGGTCACATTGAACCAAGCCAAAATCTTTAACACCCTCGAATGGGGACTGCTATATCAGAATTCGCTAAGGCTGGGATTCAGGTATCCGAACCTAATCCACTATAAGGGAACTATCGAAAAACATCGGCCCTAAAATGCCTAATGTGATTCGGAGACGTCTGAATTCACAGAGCATAATTAAGTCCCGTGGGCAAACCACTTGATCAAATCCTCGGACAAATTATACCGGACGAAGTGGAAAGCCGATAACCAGGCATAATCCAAAAAAATGGCTTTGAGCAAAAGCCATAATAAGCATTCAAATAAAAGAATAAAGAGAATCGACAAGAAAAATGCACATTCCATATATGAAGGTATTTTACACCTTAAATTTCTACGAAGCTAAAAAACAAAAACAAGCCAAAAAGGCGAAGGCAAAATAAAGGCTAAGTACGGGCCCTGATCTATCCGGTGCAGCTGGAACCGGAACGCTCGGATACTGTCATCTCGGAATCCTCGGAATCGGTGTCGAGGGATCTCTTGGCTTCTTCCTCGGTCTTTTTGGCTTTGAGTATTAGGGTCGGGAGGTCCCCAAAACCTTGTTGAGCTGGCTCGAGGGTGGCCCTCCGAGACTTCCACCGCTCATACTCCACCGCAATCGTGGTATGAGCCTCGACAGCTTCCACACTCTTAAGGGCTTCTGCCAAGTCGGCCTCAGCCTGGGCCAATTTGTCCACCAATTCGGATCTCTCGACATCGAGGATTCTTTGAACTTGAGTAGCCGACTCGAGCTCGACCTTCAGGAGGTCATTGGCCTCGGCTGTCTCCTCGAATTTGGTTTTGAGCTCGTCGCATATCCGGGCTCTATCCTCTGCTTTCTACACAAATACCCTCAACTTGTCCTTGTACTCAACATTCTCGGATTCAAGAAGCCGATGCCTCTCGGTCATGTTGACGGCATCATTCTTGACCGAGTCAAGCTCTCTCCGAAGTTGAGAGATAGTGGCCTCGAGTTCTCCAAGCCTCGATGAAAAAAGAGCATTATATTGGCTAAGACCGACTTTGTCCGCTTCCAGGAGCCGGATCATTTCGACCATTCCAGCCAACTCATCCTTTAACCGAAGATTCTCGGCCTTCGCTGCTGCGATATCGGGTTGGAGGTTGGAAAGGGCAGCTGCCCGGTTCAACTGATCCTCTTTCATTTGCAAAAGATGCTGGAACTTCTTCGTTTCCCGACCCTGGGCATTTAGCTGGCCCTTAAGGTCATCAACCTCTTGCTGAGCACGGATGAAGGCTTCATTGACGAGCACCACAATTTGTAAAAGAAACGAGAAGTTATGGAAGGATATGCTGATAAGCTTACTCGGCTGGCCGCGTGCATGCCCCCGTTAATGAGACTCTGCCAGGGGACTCCGATCATCTTCCGCTTATCCGTGTCAGAGACGAGGGGCCTCAAATAGCTTGCAACTCCCATAGGACGCAACAAAAAATTGCAGTCCTCAGGTACGGTAACCACGACCGATCTTGTCCTTCTAGGTTACACACTTGGAGCCGAGAAGATACGCACCAAGCTATCTCTTGAACCAGTTTCGGTGGACCGACCAGCTTCCCTCGTGACTTGAGGAATAGGGAGATGTTTGAAACCTGCAGCTTCTCCGGTAGCAGGAGGAGTATCCGAGAACATATCATCAAAGTTATCCGACCTCGAAGCTGGAGTTGGGGAAACCGGAACAACACCAGCAGCCTCAGTAGAAGCAGGTGCCTCGGATGTTGTAGTTGGGTCCTCAGCGGGTAGTGAACCGGTATCCAATGGAGCCTCGGTCTCGGGGACAAGCTCATCCCTCTGTTCAGCCTCGACAGTTGGTGCATGCCCGGAACTTCTGGTGCTTTGCAGGGGGGTCTCCTCGGATGAAGTATCACCTGAAATGTCAACATATTCAATTGACCTTAGAGGAGTCGGGTAAAGAACTTCTTCCCCACCTATGTGCAATGCCGGAGCTAACAGTCCTTCCCCGGTTGAAGGAAATGGCGGAATGGTGGTATCCTCCTACGGAATAGAATCTACGGAGGAAGTCACACCGACCTTCTGAACAAGGAAATCAGGCTCTGTTTCATCTCTTAGAGTCCGAACAACGCTTCTTGCCCTCTTTTTCGATTTCTGCCCTTTGTCCGGGGATTTCTTCACCTTTTATTGGCAGCAGCAATAATACGGGATGTACCCGCTAAATCAAATTCAGGTGTCGGCGCAGTTGGCTTGGCTGCTGGCTCCGGCCTTGGCTCCACCAAGCACCTGGGTAAAGCTGAATACCGAAGGGGTTATGAGAAAGGGGAAAGGAAAAGATAGGAAATACGATAAATTCCAACCCAAGAAGAGTATTACCGTGGTTTTTGGCGACCCATCGTCCACGCGACAGGTTCCCCCATGTCCGTGCTTCATGGGTGTGTTAGCTGAGGAGAGCTCCAACCCATTCATTCATGTTCCGGACAGCCGGAGGTATCCATGCCACGGCTGATGTAAAGAAAGTGAAGAAATCACATTAATTCAATGGAGCAAGTGTTTGACAAAGCATCGATGGATAGTTAGAGAACTGAAGAACTTACGATTATCGTTCCACCTCTCCGGGAAGGGCATATAGTCGGCTGGAATAATGTCTGCGGTCCTCACCCGGACGTAGCGTTCTAACCAACCTCGGTCTCTATCTTCGTCCATCTTCGAAAAGACCGAATGTCAGCTTCGCTTGGCAAGCTTTGTCACACCCCCTCGGAATAACCTTGAGGAATATAAATGGATGAAGTGAGTCATCATAAACTCCTTTTTTACGTTGTTGGCCAACAGCCGGAGGCAGGTGTTATAGCCCGTATTTTGTACGTTTGGATAATTCAGAGTCGTCGTGGGAAGTTAAGGGCGAAACCAATTTCAAAATTATATTAATGCACAAGTTGTTATAAATATTATTTATGACTGTTATTAGTATGGAAATATTGTGAGAGGCTAAGGACAAGAAGAGAAATTCGCAAAATGGCCTATGGAAATATTGCGGAAAGAATAGGGGCAAAATGGGAATTTTGCAAGGTCCAAGAAGTTCATGAAATGGCCATGTTGGCCGTGTGACACGCATGGTGCATGTCCAAATTGTATTAACTATAAGGGCTATTTGTGAATTAAAGAGAAGAAGGGGTCAAAACATGCTTAAGAAGACAAATGGTCTTCTTTGACCAACTTTAAAGGAAAATCCAAAAAAAAAAAATGAAAAAAAGAAAATGAAAGAAACCTCTAGAGAGGGGCATGTGCCCCTCACATGTTGGGAGCTTACATATATATATATATATGATTAAGTCTTGAAAGGAAGACAAAAAATTTCATTTTCATTCTAGACAATTCAAGAAAAAAAAAAGAAGAAAAAAAAGAAGAAGGAGGGGGCGGCAATAGGTGCTGGCCGAACCAGCCCCATGAGTTGATCATGGAAAAATTATTTTTCTTCTAGTTTTCCACTAATTGGAAGGCCCTCTACGACGTGGAATAGTTGTTGGAGCAAATCAATCGTTTGTTGTGGTCTTGAATAACTCTAGCCGTGGGAACACATGGATGGAAGAAGGTAAGGTTCAATTCTTACTTTTATATGTTATACTTGGTTTGTGTATGTTATGGTATGTGTGGAAATGAATGGAACTCATAAAATATTGGAGTTGATGTTTGGCCGTATATGTGCGTGATTAACAATGTGTATGTAGAGTTGTGTTGGGGTGATGAATTAGTTAGTATTCAACATGCTTGTGTGTTGTATTAACGTGTGGAAAATGGGTGAAAATCATGGAATTTGTGTGTTGAAGGGGCTGGCCGAAAATGGACTGTTTTGCATGTCCAAGAATGAACTAATTTTATTTAGTATGTTTGGGTTATTGTGTTGTGGATTATATGATGTAAATGAGAGTTTAATGGCCCAAGTTGGTCTCGTAATTGTTGCGGGCTGTTTTGGAAGCCAATTTGAATCAAATGTAGTTTCTTGTAATTATGATAATAATGTTGTTAAGGTGTGGTTTGTTGGTGTGGTTTGTGAATCTTAAAGAAAGAAATGTCTTGTGATGGTTTCTATGGAAGTTGGAAGATTTCGGGTTCCATGGTGCATTGTTAGGATTGTCTGAATATTTTGTGATGTTCCCGAGGTGTTCTTGAATCTTGTTTAAATGGTTTAGATTAGTACTTGAACGTATGAATATGGGTGTTGGTTCGATCGTATGCGGTTGATTTGAATGAAAACGGAATATTGTCGAATTGTGTATAAAAGAGCTACTAATGTTAGAATGTGTTTTGAACCTCTTATTGATGTTGTTGGTATTGTTGTTGGTTTGGCCGGGTTGAATTCCCGGATTGTTGTTGACAAAATTGACCGAGTTAGAATCTCGGGGGTGGTATATTTACAGGGGAGGTGCTGCCGAAATTTCGGCAGAATATAAATGAATGTATTGAAAGGGTGAGGCAAGTACTTGACGAAGGGACTAATGAATGGATGAACTCTCTTGCATGTAGGCAAACAAGTTGGATGCACAAGCGTAACTAGTTGGTCGCGGCACAGGTATGTAAGGCTTACCCTTTCATTCTCTGGCATGTCCTAGAGCCAAGTAAGGTATGATGTGATATGCTGCCTTGGGGTAACTCTGTTCTGTGATTCTGAGACTGGTTATGATTCTAAGTCACTTCTTGATCTGAGTTTATGATTCTGGCTCATCCTCGGATATAAGTAATTGGATATAAGTATTTGATATAAGTATCCTGATATTCGTATTTTGATTTAAATATTCTGACGTGAGTATTTTGATATAAATATCTTGATATAAGTGTTTTAATGTCAGTCCTTGATATAAGTATTTCGATATGAGTATGTTGATATAAGTAATCTGACGTAAGTGTTTTGATATAAGTATTCGGATAAAGTATTATGATATGAGTCTTCTGAAATAAGTATTCGACATAAGCATTCTGAAACATGATTTCTGATGTAAGTGTTCTATTATCAGTAATCTACTATGAGTATTCTGATATAAGTACTCTGATGTGAGTATCCAATATGAATGTTCTCTGTAAGCTTTAGCGTCTCTAACTTTTGTATACGACATCGTATTGTTTAGAAGTGTCCGAAGAGGTTCCGGTACCGAAAACGTTCATGGTCTTTCTGTATGTACATATGGTTCCAAAACCTCTATTTGATCTGATTCGTAAGGACATCTGAAGGTGTCTGATATGACTATGACTCTGATTCCCCGAAAAAGGCTTCTGAAACGCTTATAAAGCGTTCTGTACTTCGAACGCACGTAACTTTCTCATACTACGTCGGATTGACCTGAAATCTGTTCCGAGCCCCCAGGTATCGGTAAGTATACTGGTCTGTCGAGTCTTGATTCCTATGCATGTGGTTTCTCACGACTCTGCTCGTGCATGACTCAATGTATCTTTCACTGCGTCCCGGGCCAGGTTATGTTATTGTGCGCATTCCTCTGCATTGTTCACCGCGTCCCTCATAGACGGGCCGGGCTCTGTTATATGGTATGATGATATGATGATATGGGGTGGTGGCCAGGATGGCATATGATCTGTCTGTTCACCGCGTCCCGTACTAGAGGGTCGGGCTCTGTTACCGCACCCCCCACTGGAGGGTCGGGTTCTAATATATGCATATATGATACATGAATTTGATATATGATGATTCTGTTTACCGCGTCCCTTATCACAGGGCCGGGTTCTGTTATACGCATATGTGACATACGATTCTGAGTATTCTGTATGTTCTGACATCATCTAAGTATTCTGTATGTTCTGCATTCCGTCCGATATATGACATCATTTGTATGTTCTGTATTCCGTCCGATATATGACATTATCTGAGTAATCTGTACATTCTGTATTCCGTCCGATATATGACATCATCTGAGTAATCTGTATGTTCTGTATACCGTCCGATATATGATATCATCTGAGTATTCAGCACGTTCTGTACTCCGTCTGACGTATGACCTTATCTGTGTGTTCTGTACGTGCCACACTCCTTCTGACATCTGGTATCGGTATGTGCGATCTGTGTCTGGAAAGTAAGTATGTCGGCATTCTGTATGCTCTGTATGATTTTGTTATGCTTTGTATGATTTGTACGGCCTGTATGATCTGTATGGTCGGTATTGGTCTGTATGAACTGTGTCTGAGAAGCAAGTAATTTGGTAATCTGGATAACATGCGTACTCTTGGTACTGTTTGTTTCGATTATGGTTCTGCTTTCTGTATTCTATGCCTTACATACTCAGTACATATTCCGTACTGACCCCTGTTCCTTGGGGGCTGCGTTTCATGCCGCGCAGGTACTCCCAGACGAGATAAAGACACTATAAAAGATATTTCAGCAGTGGTGGCGAACTCCAATTGCTCCTGGAGGACTGCCGAGTCAGGGTTTGGTATGCGTGTTATGGTTTCTGTATGATGTTAGAGACTTTGCAGACAGCGTCGTGGGTATGGTGTGTCAGTCTGTAAGCGGCTCCATCAGCCGATATGTTGGTCTGTGTTGTTTATTGAATTGTGTATGACTACAGATTTGTTCGTTTGGAAGATTCGAGGAGGAATATTTCTGAAAAGAATATTTCAAAAAAAAAAAAAATTACTATGTATTTTACCTGATTTGATTTAAAAAGTTTGACGTAATTTTATGTACAACAAGCGTTAGAGGGTTCGCTCGGCCCTAAGTAAGGGTCGGGTGCCCATCACACCCTAGTAAGGTCGGGGTGTGACACCAGGGCACGGTCCTCCAGACTATCGGGCCAATTTGGGCCAAGGTCACATTATATGTCCGGCACATATCCAATATAACCGGGTCGATTGGGGGGTCGAGCTTGAATGTAAAGGGATAGGTATAAACATACAGGAAGCCCTCCCGATGATTGGTGATCGATTCATCGGGCCCGGGGGAAAACACTTGCACCAGACGGTTATCCCATCTGCAATCAGCCCGGACTTGGTCAAGTTTATCCTCGGTAATGGACGATGGATATCGCCTTACATTGAACCCTCTATCCGCAACCGGAGAAGGCTTCTCGACTTCAAACTCTTTGTTATAGTTGGGTTTGGACGGTACTATGTCCAAAGAAGTGGGCTTTACGACGGTTTTTCCCTTGGGTTGTGAAGTTGGCTCGGCTCCTTGAGAAGAAATCGAGGGAACATCCTGGGAGGTGGTTTCGGTGTTGGCAGACATTTTGAAGATGTGGAAAAGGAGATTTGGTGAATTGGATAAGGGGGAGGAAACAAGTTAAACAAATAAGAGAGGGAGAAGCAGTTGAAAAAATTCGAAATGGCAAAGCGAAAGAACAAACAAGACAACACTTTCATTCGAAAAGACAGTAGACGAAAGGTTGGCAAAGTTGGTTTGCTTACAATCCAATATAAGCAACGAAGCTAAGGGATGAAAACGATTGAAACAAGTAGAAAATATAAGATGAAGATGATCAGAAGTGAAGTGAAAAAGTGAAGTAAAATGGTGAAATGAAGGGGTGCATGGCCTTTTATAGGCATGGTAACTGTAGCGGTTGCAGAGTTTGGCCAACCGGGGCACGCCGCGTGTCTAACAATTAATGAGACGTGATTTGAAACGACGTGCGTTACGGCGGTTACCGAAGTTGGCCGTTCGGGATGAGACACGTGGCTGATGACAGAGGTACGTGACATAACTATTCCCGCCAAAATGAAAAGATAAGAACAAGCTTATGAAACCGCCGGTTTGGTGACTCATCCACTTCCCGTTGCTCCGGTAAAACTTCTTATCCGGGAAGTGTGGGGACTATTTGTATACGGTAAAAATTGGATGTATGCAAGACCGGTGAGACCGGGGACCGGGGATAAGAAGAGACAGGTGTGAGTACCGAGTCTTCCCTTCGGACTGGTGGAATTGCATCAGCTGCGGCTGGTCTGAGAAAAGTGAAACAAATCTGTTTAGTCTGGTATCTCCGGTCCAAACTCCGCATCACAGCCACTCCGCTTTTCTCCATGACCGAGCTGATAGTGGTCGATAGTCCGGTTTCAGCATGACCGAGTTGATCGTGGCCGTTAGTCCGATTTCAGCATGGCCGAGTTCATCGTGGCCGTTAGTCCGGTTAATCAGTTACAAAATTGCCGCGCGTCAACATCGTTCTATTACATTGTACCGACAACCGTACGGGTGTCAGACCGTACGGCCCAACCTTATCCTTTTAGGGTTTTCTTTATTCTAAAAGGGTTTTATGTTGTATGCAAGACCCATAAGAAAAAACTACAAATAGGGGGCATTTCCCTACTTTTTAGGATTAGCTTTTTTGAGATCTAAGAGCATTGTAACAACAAATATATATCAAAATATCATTTCTATCCTTGGCCCGAATTTGTGGAATATTATTGTCTTTAGCTTACTCTTCTAATACCATTAACTTAATCATCCATAGCAACATATTTATTCTAGTTATTAACGCATATATTCATATATACATACCATTGCACACGAATCCATATATATATATTCCACAAAAAACCAAATATAGATTAAAGTTTATCTACATAGCCTATACCTCACATATAAATTCAATTGATTACCTAAATTCGGGTTAAACAGATAATATTTTGGACCTTTAAGATAAATTAATCTTCTTAATCTAATATTCAATAATTGTATTTGCCGGACGTGGACGAACTAGAAATCTGTAATTTACCAAAGAAAAATACAATAATCTTACACTTGAAAAAATAGGCACTATGTTCTTGCGATTCGGAGTTGATATTTTAACATTGATAGAAAAAGATCTGAAGCCATAGATGAGGAGTCTAGGAGATGTTAATATTTTTTTGTATGTCTAAATTTTGTAATGACAAAATAATGTATTTACATCAACATACTTTCTCACATGGCCAATTTTATGTTACACTTTCAAAAGGGAAAATACATCATTTCGCCTCTAAACTTGGCCGCACAACTCACTTTAGCAATTAAACTTAACTTGGAATTATATACCCCCCCCCCCCCCCCTAATCTAGTATGAAGTGAAATGAATACCACCCTGAGATTATAATACCAGTCTCACAATGTGGGGTTATATTACACACGCGCCACGTCGTTGCCATGTCAGAAATATCTAATTTTTGATTTTTTAATACTTTTTTCATTTCTTTTATTGATTCCTTATTTTTCCTTTTCCTTTTTTATCCTTTCAGCCGTTCTCCTTCTTCTAAACACCCCTCCCTCCCACCCCCCACCCCACCCATCCCTCCTGTCCCTCTCCTTCTTCCCCACCGTTTCCATTAATAACAGCAATATAGGCATCAATTCTCATTGTGAGTTAAGAAAGGCCCAATTTTGATTCTCACTTAACTCACATACATTAATAGTACAAACAGCCAGATGAGAAAGACGACGAGGACACCGCCAGAGCCGGTGACAACATCGGAAAATCATCAATATGGGCATCAGATTTCGATATCCGGTGAAGGGTAGTTTCCAAATGGGTCAAACATTTTTGCGGCGAATACCATCAATAAACTCACCAACATCAATTGAGAGAATCATAACTTTTTCAGTGCCAAAATTGTTGTTTATGGCGGAGATGATAAATTGGTCTCTTTTCCGGTAACAAAAACTTTCGGGTCATCATAGCCGAAGAGGATTTGTTTTTAAGAATTGAGAAAGTTATTTCTTTAGTATATAAAACAATGAAAACCTTTAGTATATAAAAATAGGAAAGAAATGGAGGGGTGGGGATGAAGCCATTGTTAAACCAAAGATGATGAGTGTTGACACCCAATTTTGTCCCGCCTTTCTTCCAAAATATTTATTTGCGCTTCTAATATTTTTGACAACTTAAGAATAGTTATTTATACTTTACTACAATTATTAGCTTTCTATTATCCTACTACAGTCATTAGCTATTATCATTTTTATTACCTTTATTACTGTTGCTATTATTATTATTATTATTATTATTATTATTATTATTATTATTTTCATTATATTGCATCACTTTTAACATCTTACGCATCACATTTATTTTATATATTTAGACGATAGCATTTACTTACTTTTAAACTTTAAAAAATATTATCGCGCGGCTATTACGATATCGTATAATTTTGTTTGAGTACTAATAAAAATATTTTTATATTAGGTAATACTTTAGCACGCGTTAATATATAATTAACTAAAGGAGTGTCTTTCATCTTAATTTAGGAGCCCAAATACTACAAGGAAGAAAGCATATTAAGTCCAAGATAAATAGACTTCATACTAGCCCAATTCATATAAAATATGATCCTAATTTGGTCAATAATAACCCAAAATGAGTAGCCCATTCGGCCAAATAAATGGCCCATCTGAACATTTCTTAAAAAATAGGTCCAATATGCAGTCCACTATTCTTTTAAACCGACCCGACCCGTTTTCATCCGAAAATCAGCTAGGGTTGCAAACACTTTCATAAAAAACCCACCAGTTGCGCTCTCTCTCTTCATCTCCATTTTTGGCTAAAACCTTCTCCTTTCTTTAGCCACGAACAGAGGTTGTTCACCCCATTTCCGTGCAAACTTTGACTGGTTTCAACATCTATCAGAACCCTTTCTATTCCTTTGGTGATATAACGTCCACATTTCAAATATTGTATCTGGTGACAGAGATTTCTTCAGCTTTTTCTGTCATGATCTGGACTGATTTTCAAAGGACTATTTTGAAATGCAAATCGGAGACTTTTGAAATCCCGCGCCTAACAAAAACCATAGTTCATCACTATAAATACTAGCTTTGCTACTCGTTTTGGGGGAACTTTTTTGAGCAGCCATTTTCTTACTCTAATACTCACAGTTCTACCCTCCAAAAGATTTCCCTTAAGAAAATCTAGCTGCTTCTTGCTTCTGTTGGTTGCCTAACCAAAACAGAATTTTACCTTCGCTCGGGTCAATGTCGTAGACGGTGTGACCCGAGATCTATGCCCCTGTTCGCTGCACTCAAAAAAGGTCAGTAATTCTCCTTCTCCTTTCGCTTCAGTTCTGTTCTTTGTGTTTAATATTTTTTTTTTAGTTTGTTTTATGTCGATTCCAGAATGTTAGGTAAGGTTTAGTTGTCTAATTTCAATAGGAATATGAGTTAGTCGTAGCTTTGTTTCGATTTTATGTGAATGCATATATCTTTTGTGCCTTTATTGAGCTTATTTCTCTTTTCATCGAACTTGCGAAGTATGAACCATTTACATCTTTGTTACCCTTTGTCTGTTCAAAAAATGAATTAGTTTAAGAGGATTAACTCAAAGTATAGGCTAAGTTTTATTTGAATCGTATCTTCAAACCTCTTCCCTCACTTTTTAGTCCTGTTTTGAGATTGTTGTTGTTAGATATCTGCAGCACCTTTTGTGCTTCTCTCTATAGGTCGTCTTACAGTCCAAAATGTAGGAATTAACCTAAATTAGTAATCTTCTCATTATTTTTTAGCATTTTGCTTGTTACAATCCTGTATTTGCTCGCTATTAGCTTCCTCAATTCATTTGGGTGTAAAAATGTGTTTTGGATAATTGCTATCACCATCATGTCCAGTTTTAATATATACGAATGTAGTCACAATTTTAATAAGTTTTTCTCTCCTATTTCCATTTAGTTACACTAATGGAGGATTGATTTTTAAACTTCTGCTTGTCATTAAAATAGGCCTCTATCTTTTAATAATATGATTACTTTGAGTGTTAAAGATTTCTGGAAAAAAAAAGCATGAGTAAATTTAAGTTTCCCTTTTGTAGTTAGAGGCATTTTCTCGGAAGTTGTCTCATAATTTGGTTAATAGCATGTTTCCTAGTTTAAATTGTAATTTGAAACAGCTTGAAGGAAATCTTGTTGAAATAGGGGATGTGATAGTTTAATATCCCTTTTTAGTTTGATTTATTATTGAAATCCTTGAGGCCTGTTCTTCCCAAAATGTTTCAACAATGTTAAGTTTCATCAGATGCTTATAAATGTCATCAAAGTGAAAAAGGATGGATGTTTTTCTCCCATTAGTTGTTCTGTTATATCTTAATGAAGAAAGGTGACCTTTTAAGACAACTAATAATAGTTTAAAGTAAAGTAGGGGCCTGCTATTATGGGTAAACTGAGTGAATAAATCTTTCAGAGTAATAACAGTCTTGTAGATCTTCAAATTCTTCCCTGTTTCTATTGTGTTGTGGGATTAAATTCAAGATATGTATTTCTTAAAGAATTAATGTGCTTTAGCTATTGGTTGTTGTCTTAATGCGAGATTAATTTGTATTATGTTTGAATTTTGAATTTGTGCTAGGAGTTAATGAGGTAATGGCTTCAAAGGCATGTTCATATTCGTATAAATAACAAAACTGGCAATTAATACTTTAACTTGGAAATCTATTCTCTTTAATCATTTTCTCTTTTAACCAGTATGAGATTAGGATGTTTTCTTTAAAAAAATTGTCCTTTAAAACCAGAGTTTAGGTGATCTTAACTTACCATTAGATTATGTATCAAATTCATATGTTTAAAGTTTGAGCTTTAATTGTTTATGTTAGGGTTAAGGCATCAAATACATTTTAAAAGTTGTTCTCCTTTACATGTCTAGTTGATATGTCACCCAGATAAATTCAATGTCCAGCTCATACCTTTAATCCATTATGTGTTCCACTTTGAATTTCGTTAAAGTCCTTGGAAAGAACCTTGTCTTGTTTCCCATTTATGATTTTCTGAATGCAAGCATGTAATCGGGGAATTTGCTTTGTTCTCAGCAACATTTCTCCTTATGTTTGTTTGTTTAGAAGTAGTGAAGTATGAGTGAACTATGTTTCTCACATCTTTAGCATGCTATAACCAAACTGCATAATTTTCTCTCGTGCGTAAATTATTGTCATGTTCGGGATCTCTAGTATCAGATTAAACTTGTCTCTCTAAAGATCATTGGTTGTGAGTTAACTTGGTTTGCTCACATTAGCTTCAAGTTACTACATTTCTAGAGATGTTTTGGATATGCTTTGTGAAATAAAAAATGAAAGTAACTTAAAACTCCTACTCGATCCTATCTGACTGTTATGATTTATATTTTATAAAGAAATAAGCCTCTATCAAACAAGGCAGTCATTTGAAGACGAACTTCTTGTTTGTTGTGTTAGAAATCCATTATCTTTAGATTTTTGTCCAAACTTGCGGAAAATAAAATAATTTGGCTGCTCATGTTGGCCTTAGAATGTTTTATTGTTTGATGTGAGAACATATTAGAGCTTGTTCCATTATAAAATATGGCCCCAATAATTAAGAGATATAGTGCTCATGGCATCTTAATATGATAAGATAATGAAGCTATTCTGCCTCTACTATGATTTTCATGACACTACTAAAGTTTGATATCAACTTTAAAAACTACTTTAAACATCTGTTTTGTGCATTATGGAGTCCCTTTGGAATTTAGAGTCTATATGGTTTTTGATGAATAAAATCAGTGTTGAATTTGGCTTTCTTCATTGTCAATATGACCATTTGAATGTCTTCATAATGTTTTGAGGATTTCCTTCCTGATATGCCTCCTCTTGAAGCATTTTGAGTTTGTCATGTGTTGAACCTTATGCTAATCTTTATCTCCCCTTCTTTCACATGTACACTTTTGAGCAAATGGGGGTCATAAATCAGGACTCTCTCAAAACGGAGTTTAAAAATGAGACTCGGTGCTATTACCATACTCGTGCATGGAGTCAATACATCTCATATTCTTGAACCCGCAAGGAAACGAGCGAAATTGCTTGGGACCGCTTATGGCATCTTTATTCTTTTCATTTTATCTCACCTTTCCTTATGATTGCTAATTCACTCATGCTTTGGATATGTCCCTGTTTTGAATGGTGTGGGGAACTTATGATTTATAGGAAATAGTTTTATCATTTAGGACTACTGCTCTAAATATTAAGTATTTATATCATGATATAGAATGCAAAACCTGTCTTCATAATCTAAAGTAAAAGATAGTTTATTGGGATAGTTATTTACTCGGCCATTTGCTAAACTTGGAAGCAGCAATGTTTTACTTACTACGTGACGTGCACTATTTTAACTTGTATACTTTCGTAAATATTATTTTACTACAAAAAATCGTGGCTTTGCAGCAGGTGGATTAGTATCTCTATTTTTCAGTTTTTTTTTTTTTTGGTTACGTTCAAGAAGAGAAGAACTGATTGGGAAACTTTGCCATATTATAAGCCTATAGCTTCTTTTCAGTATCATTTTCATTCCATGACATTTTTAAGCAGTTAATTTTTTTTACAACAATGAAGGCTTAATCAGAAACAACAAAGGCTTAAGTCAATTCTATCTCTGTTTGGTCATCATTAAAAAAAAAAAAAAAGGGACTTGTGAAAACCTTTTTCCTCAAACATTATTTTCTTATAATAATATTAGTAACTTGTTTTCCTCAAACATTATTTTCTTGAACATTCTGACGTTAAAATAATTAATCTAAGTTTGGTCGGTAACCGTATTTAACGGATTCTAATGGATGCCTAAGACCTTCCCATTAGGATATTCAGAACCCTTACCTAGAATTCATTAGGTTAGTAAGACCTTTAAAATTAGAATTATTTTAGGTATTTATTTAGTTAAAATAGGTGTCTTAATTCACTATTAAAATAATTAGGTGGCGACTCCTTGAATTAAATATTTAGGAATCACCAATATGTTGTACTCCGCTTTGACCCAGTTAAAATGGGGTATAACAGCTTGGCGACTCCGCTGGGGAATTTAGGTTCTTAACCATAACAAACTTAGGATAATTAAATTATTGTGCTTTAGTTATTCGTCTTATGTGATTTTTTTTTAATTTTATGTGATAATTTTTGTTATTTGTTGTAACTATTTCTTTCATGTAAATTCTTGTAATTATTTGTTATGGCTTTCTTTAAAACTGTCATTCAACTCATATTTCCTCCGATTATGGAAAATCACACTATCACACGTGCACGCGAGGTGTGTTTTGCGCACCCGTAAATTTCTTTCAAAAATCCCAAAATTTAGGAGAGTTGGCATATGCGCGGGGTGTCTGAATTTCCGGTGACAGCATAGCCTTCTCACTCGAGTAGTCCGCTCGGGAAACTTGTGTCTAGTAAGTCAAATCTTAGAAAACTTAAGATAGAGCTATGCCACCAATTCTATTTAAGTCATGCATGCATAAACTTTAGGTGGGTCGGTCCTTGGTATCGACTCCACAATTAGGAAGCCTACCAAATTGTCGACGGGTTTCATAACCCAACGACTAACAAGCATATTATGTGTAACGTGATAATGATAGAAGGATCCAAGCCTAACCTTGACATGTCGAGTTTGTAAATCATTTCTTTTTCTTTTTTGTAGGATAGATTTCGTCCCTCAGATCCCCAAGATTAAGATGGCCAGTGGTGTCCCAAGCAAGCTGAGGATATGGTGGGAAGATTTGGACCTTGGTAGTAGACTGGCTGTTACGAGGAGGTTGAGGTTCCTCACTTCACTGTTCCAGATCACTCCCGACAAACATGTGATTGGAGCGTTACTTCAATTTTGGGATCCAAATCGAGTTATCTTTAAATTTAAGGATTTTGAACTGACACCCACATTGAAAGAAATAAGTTATTTCACTAATTTGAAATACCAAGGGAGAGGTCAGATTATCCCACACAGTCAATCAGGGAAGAAATTTCTCTACTACTTAGGGTATAAGAACACTAAAGAACTCCGATGCTTCGAGAATAACTGGGTCTCTTTGGATTATTTGTATGAGAGGTACGGTCCTCAAGATGGTTACAAGCTATTTAAGAAGGAATTCTCATGCACTCCCGCCCATTGGCAAGTTAGACGTCCCATTGTATTTGTTGTTGCCTTACTTGGGACTTTGGTATTCCCACGTGAATACTGGAAGATCAATACTTGCATATGTTCCGTTGCTCGAGCACTTTTTGAAGGAGTTTACGGTGCGCAACTCACCTTGGTCCCCATGATTTTGGCAAAAATACTTCGAGCTCTAGGAAAATGTAAAAGAGGTGAAACAAATTTCTTTGAGGATTGCAATCTTCTCCACCAAATGTAGGTAATGGAGCATTTTTACCAACGTCCGAATATGGCAGACATATGTTTCAGTGAATCAAACAAAATTGGTAGTTTTTATGAAAGAACGAAACTGTTTGTATCTCCTGTCGGCACTAATGATTGGTATGAGTTCTTGATTTCTCGCACTGGCGACCAAATCTAATGGAATTATCCCTTGCTATCACATACCACGGCCTACATAAGGGGTAGGAAACTTTACTATATCGAGTTTACTGGGTTGAAAGGACTCCAGCCATACGCTCCGGTATGCGTACTTCGACAGTTCGGTATAGATCAAGTAATCTCTCTCCAAGCTAATATGAGTGGTTCTAAAATCCTCTTGGGCCAGACTTCAGAGTTCCTAGAGCTGGCCAGATTCTCGATGAATGGGATAATATTAATCCAATAAGCATTGGGGTTGGACCGACAGGAGGTTGTCACGACCCAACCCCGTAAGCCGTGACTAGTGCCCGATCTGGGCACCCGAACCTATCTATCAAATATTATCTCAAATTCTATCAACTCATTCTAGTATATGGCGGAAGCCGACAAGGCTTTATTTCAAATTTAGGTAATTTCCAGAAAAATTTCGGCAGAGTTTCCTTTGTTTTACGGACTATCCAATATACCCTGCACGCAGAAAATACCAACAAAAGCCACACAGGGCTAACCAAGCAATATATAAACATATGCGGACCGGCCGCCTCGGCGTATGGGATCGCCCAAACGACATGTACATACATCCATACAGAAAGACCCTAACCCACAAACATGTCCACAGACCTCTAAACAGACCGACAGAATCATATGACGGGACAGGGCCCCGCCGTACCCATGAACGAATATATACAAATGCACTAATAAATATATATACCAAAAGTATAAGCTCCGGAAAGAGAGGAGCACTCCGAATAGCAGTAAGGGTGCCCTAAACAGGTGGATCACCAGGCTGTGCATCCGTACCTGCGGGCATGAAACG
Organism: Lycium barbarum; assembly: GCF_019175385.1. Lineage (NCBI taxonomy): Eukaryota > Viridiplantae > Streptophyta > Magnoliopsida > Solanales > Solanaceae > Lycium > Lycium barbarum. The sequence goes on along the minus strand of NC_083337.1, from coordinate 95,203,612 downwards.
CAGCCCCCGGAGAAGGGGGTCAGTACGAAATATGTACTGAGTATGCAAAGCAGAAGGTACAGAAATAAATCTGAACAATAATCGAATCAGATATATAGAAAATAATACATATCAAAAAAAAATATCAAAATGTTTATTTCCAAAGTAAAAATTATGCATAGGGCACAGGAAAATGTGGTCGCCCGCCTGTCGATGGCGCCACAACACAGCATAACACCAGAAAGTTTCAAATCTCCGAATCCCCGTCACACATCACAACACAGCATAACGCCAAACACAGCATAACGCCAAACATAAGTGGAACCCGGCCCTCGAGCGAGGAGCACGGTGAACCATAATCACAGCATAACACCGGAATGTATCACAAAGCGCACGACAACAGAACCGGCCCGGGAACCGGTGAACGATATCACAGTAGGCACGAGCGGAGTAGTGAGGAATCATATTCATAAAATCATTATTATAAATCTGAAGGATAAGTAAAATAGTCATATTCGAAATCGGAATAATAATTATCACTTTTTGTTTCAAAGTTATCGAATTTCAAAAAGGGCGTCGCGGGACGCACGGACGAGTATAGACCCGAACTGAGCCCGCCTATGAAAAACATACTCATTTTATATCATGCAAACTCCTACGAAAATTTCAAAGCAATCCGAGCTTTTCTGAGGAAATTATGGGCGTTTGAAGTTTTGGAATCGCTAAAGCATGAACTTTAAAACAAAAATCAGCTTTCATGTAATCTTTACAAATTATGGATTCCAAGAACATAAGGATCAATGTTTTTCCATGACAAGGCAAGGATGCCAAAGAACAAATGCGATTCATAAACATGTTCGGATTGTGAGAATAGAGTTTCCTCGAGGCTTATATCATAGCCTATTTTAACTAAGGCATGCCGAAGAAGGAAGATTACTTTACATACCTCAAACGCTCTCCAATACGATCCAAACTCAAGCTAAATCCAGCCTATGATTCGGGCTGCCCACGATCTATAAACAAGCCATAAAATGCCAAACATTAGCTAAAGACTTTTTGGGCATTAAATTCCAATTTCGCCCTTAATTCTACAGAAATTTGAGCAGCATTTCCCCTGTAAATAGGCTACCCCGAGAATTTAACTCGGCCGTATCAATCAACAACAACAACAACAACCAACCTAACAACATTAATAATCAATCCGAAAGGTAATACAACAATAATAGCTCTCTTTTCCATCATTCATCAACTTTCTTAAATTCAATTCGACGACTTACCTTCAAGCCAAAATCGACGCTTATACGCTCACATACTAACCCGAACCCATACCAAAAACATTTCAAGACATTCTAAGCAATTTATATAATTTTTCCAACAATCCATAAATTTTCCCAAGCTACCCGAAACAGCCCCTAACCGAGACAGCCCCCCTAACTTTTTCTTCATTTCCAAATCATGGTTCGTATCTACAATTTACATTCTAACAATGCTATTTTCATCAATAAACAATTTACATTAAATGTACAACAACTTCCAAATCAGTCCGCAATATTTACAACATCAATTTGAGTCAATAAACTTTCATTTCCAACATAGAATTCATGGCGACGACGGCTAAACAATAAGCGATACTAATTCAATTCTTGGCACATAAGGTGACCCATTTTCGGCTAACACTACACATATACATATATGGATGATTCTCAATTGTTCTTCACCTTACAATGATCATAATCAACTAACTAGGCATTAATTCATAATTTCAATCACAACACAACAACACCCATTTACACGGCTCAAGCTCCACATACACAACTCACCTCCAACATTTCATATTTCATGATTTTCCTCCATTATAACATACTACAAGATACAAACAACCTTTATCACACAAAAGCAAGATCAACTCTTACCTATCCTCTTCAATTCCACAAAATGCTACGGTTTCCAATGGATGAAAAATAATGGGTTGATCGCTCCAACGACACTCCCACGCTACTTAGGGACCTCAAAATAGTGGGTTTGTACCAAGGAAATAATTTTGGAAGAGCAAGAAATGGGGGTGGATTTTTCCTTGGGCTGGCCGAGAGCCCCCTTATTGTGGTGCTCTTCAATTCCTTTTTTTTTTTTTTAAGAGTTGGAGTGAAGTGAAATGAAGTGGTCATCTTTTTAACAATGCAAGACTTAGTCAAGGGTGCCTTGGCCCACATAATGAGTTGTTCCACTTAGAAGATGACACAAAGTTGTGTGGGCACCACATGGAATTTGTGGATGACTTTCCACTTCAAATTTTATCACCTTTGGTCCCAAATTTTCCTAATTGTTCCATACCAATAAATTCATGCACAACTTATATCTCAAAATAAATTCGAAGGTCAAGAATCCCGACTTTGTATCCCAAAATAATTTTGTCCTTAGCTTATCATAAATAAATCCGAATTATTCCACTGTACAAAAATACGGGTTCTAACATCCTCCCCCCCTTTAGAACATTCGTCCTCGAATGTCAGATTAACCTTACCGGTTATACAAAAATTTGGGGGAGTTTCCTTACTAACTATCACAACAATACAATCATTGATCAACGATTCATTTATCAAGCAACATAGTCAAATAGAGAATTGGATTACCTGTAGGCTCTGAAAATAAATGAGGATACTTCTTCTTCATATGCTCCTCAGCTTCCCAGGTCATTTCCTCTCGGTTATTGTTCCGCCACAGCACTTTAACAGAAGCCATATCTTTGTTCCGCAACCTTTTTACCTGGCGATCCAATATGGCTATAGGCTGCTCCTCATAAGATAGCTCCTCGGTGACCTGAATATCATCTACAGGAAAGACTCTAGAAGGGTCACCAATACACTTACGAAGCATAGAAACATGAAATACCGGGTGTACCGCTCCCAAGTCAGCTGGCAAATCCAATTCGTAGGCCACCTTGCCTATTTTGCGAATAATCAGATAGGGCCCAATATATCTCGGACTGAGCTTTCCTTTCTTGCCAAATCGCATAACACCTTTCATCGGTGACACTTTCAAGAACACCCAATCGCCAATGTGAAACTCTAACGGTCGACGTCGCTTATCGGCATAAGGTTTCTGTCGGCTCTGGGCTGCCAACAATCTTTCTCGAATAAGTTTCACCTTATCCACGGCCTGCTGGACCACATCTGGGCCAATCAACTCAGTCTCCCCAACATCAAACCAACCGATCGGTGATCTACACTTCCTGCCATACAAAGCCTCATATGGTGCCATCTGAATACTGGAGTGGTAGCTGTTATTATACGCAAACTCAACAAGCGGTAAATGGTCGTCCCAGCTACCCCTGAAATCAATAACACAGGCACGCAACATATCTTCCAATGTCTGAATAGTGCGCTCGGCCTGTCCGTCGGACTGGGGATGGAAGGCTGTACTCAGGCTCACCTGGGTCCCCAATCCCTCCTGAAACGATCTCCAGAACTTAGCTGTAAACTGGGCACCTCTATCGGAAATAACAGACACAGGAACTCCATGAAATCGTACAATCTCCCTGACATAAAGCCTGGCATAATCCTCAGCTGAATAGGTGGTCCGAACCGGAAGAAAATGGGCTGATTTCGTCAGCCGATCAACAATAACCCAAATAGAATCATACCTCCGTGGAGTGCGAGGTAGACCTGTAATAAAGTCCATATTAATGATCTCCCACTTCCACTTCGGTATCTCCATCTCCTGCAATAGCCCACCGGGCTTCTGGTGCTCAATCTTAACCTGCTGGCAATTTGGACACTGAGCAACGAACTCTGCTATATCTCTTTTCATACCGTCCCACCAATATAGGCATCTGATATCATGGTACATCTTCGTCGACCCTGGGTGAACAGAATATCGGGCGTAATGTGCCTCGCCCATAACCTGTCGCCGCAACCCCGCAACGTCAGGTACACACAATCTGCCTCTGTGAAATAACACTCCATCAGGTGAAATCTCAAACGGAGTCTTCTCCTGTGCCAGTGCTGCGTCTCTGTACTGTACCAGAATAGGATCCTCATGCTGATGCCGCTTAATATCTTCTGTAATAGAGGACTCAGCAATACCTCGAACAGAAATCCCAACATCTCCAGAATCAGCCAAGCGAACTCCAAGACTAGCCAACTGATGAATATCGCGAACCATTTCTTTACTCTCTGATGGCACGTCTGCTAGGCTACCCATAGACTTGCGGCTGAGTGCATCCGCCACAACATTATCTTTCCCAGGATGGTAGAGAATGTCAACATCATAATCTTTCAGCAACTCTAACCACCTCCGCTGCCGCAAGTTCAGCTCCTTTTGCCTAAAGATGTACTGAAGGCTCTTATGATCTGTATAAATGTCAACGTGAACCCCATATAAATAATGTCTCCACATCTTCAAAGCATGAATGACCGCGGCCAGCTCCAAATCGTGAGTAGGATAATTCTTTTCTTGTTTTCTGAGCTGCCGGGAAGCATAAGCTATCACCCTGTCGTGCTGCATCAACACACATCCCAAACCAATACCAGAGGCATCACAATAAATCACATACCCATCTGGACCCTCCGGAAGAGTCAGGACTGGAGTCGTAGTCAACTTCACTTTCAGCAACTAGAAGCTACGCTCGCAAGCATCTGACCACTGAAACTTAGCTCCCTTCTGAGTCAGCCTTGTCAAAGGCGCTGAAATGGAAGAAAACTTCTCCACGAATCTCCGATAATAACCAGCCAATCCCAGAAAGCTACGCACCTCTGTCGGCGTCGTAGGTCTAGGCCAATTCTTTACGGCCTCGATCTTCTGGGTATCCACCCGGACGCCATCAGCCCCAATAATATGTCCCAGAAATGCCACTGAAGATAACCAAAATTCACACTTAGAAAATTTAGCATATAATTCCTGGTGCCGAAGTGTGCCAAGTACCGTCCTCAAATGGTCCGCATGCTCTGCCTCTGACCGAGAATAAACCAGAATATCATCGATAAATACGATCACAAACATATCCAAGAACGGTCTGAATACCCGATTCATCAGGTCCATAAATACTGCTGGGGCATTTGTCAGCCCAAAAGACATAACTCTGAACTCATAGTGCCCATATCGGGTCCTGAATGCTGTCTTGGGAATATCAGCCTCTCGTACCCGTACCTGATGGTAACCCGATCGCAGGTCTATCTTCGAGAAGTACCTGGCACCCTGCAGCTGATCAAACAAATCATCAATCCTGGGGAGGGGATATTTATTCTTGATGGTTACCTTATTCAACTACCGATAATCAATGCACATCCGCAGCGAGCCGTCTTTCTTCCTCACAAATAATACCGGAGCTCCCCAGGGTGACGCACTAGGCCGAATGAAACCCTTCTCCAATAAATCTCTCAGCTGCTCTTTCAATTCTTTCAATTCTGCAGGTGTCATTCTGTACGGAGGAATAGAGATAGGCTGAGTGTCTGGCAACAGATCAATAGCAAACTCTATCTCCCGTTCGGGAGGAAGACCTGGAAGCTCATCTGGGAATACATCTACAAATTCATTAACCACTGGGACTGACTGAAGAGTCGGTGCCTCTGCCTCTAAATCATGAACACGTACCAGATGATATATATACCCCTTTCTGATCATTTTCTCAGCCTTGAGGTATGAAATAAACTTACCCCTCGGGGATAATGTATTACCTGCCCACTCTATAACTGGCTCCCCTGGGAATTGGAATCGGACTATCTTCTTTTGACAATCAACATTAGCATAGCAAGAAGCTAGCCAATCCATACCCATAATCACGTCAAACTCGATCATATCTAACTCTACCAAATCCGCCTTAGTGCAGCGGCCACAGATAATCACGGAACAATCTCTATAAATCTGACTGGCTATAACAGAGTCCCCTACTCGTGTAGCTACCTCAAAAGGCTCTATCGGTTCGGATTCTATCCCAATTTTATCAGCAACGAGTGGAGATATAAATGATAATGTAGAACCAGGATCAATCAATGCATACACATCACGAGAGAAAACCAGTAATATACCTGTAACGACATTAGGCGAAGCCTCCTGGTCCTGTCTGCTGGCTACGGCATAAATGCGGTTCGAAGGGCCGCTAGAACCCGAAGCTCCGCCACGACCCCTGCCGCGACCTGCTGGTGCTGGAGTACCTCGCCCCGCAGGGCGCATCGCCACCGAGGCTGAAGATGAACCACCGGCTGACCCGGTAGACTGAGCTGAACTGCCTGTACCACCTCTAGCCGGACAGTCTCTCATCTGATGGCCCTGACGGCCGCAAACAAAGCATGCACCCATAGCTCGGAAACACTCTCCCGGGTGCTGTCTCCCACAGTAGGAACGCAAAGGTCTGGGTGGCCTCATCTGACTGCTGGAACCTCTGTCCAACTGTGAACCTGAAGCCCTGGAGCTCGGGCCTGCCCCTGAATATCCGGCACCCTCAGATCTCCTGCCGGTAAACTGTGGGGGTGTACCTCGTGATGACTGAGAAGGATATCTGCTCTGCTGCTACTGCTGAGGCTGTCTGCCTCGGAAATCTCTAGAATAGCCTGCGGATCTGGCCCTCTTGGGCGGCCTCCTCTCCCGATCTCTGCTGGAATAATCAGCTCTATGTCGGTCCTCCATACCCAGAGCATAAGCCTGTAGTCGGGCAATATCCATGTCTGTCTGCAATGCCACCGCCATACAGCCATCAATCAAGTAGCGGTCTAACCCCATCACGTATCTGTGCATCCGATCGGCCATATCTGCTACTATGGCAGGTGCGTACCGGGCCAGAGAATCAAACTCCATATTATACTCACGAACACTCCGACCCCTCTGCTGCAGATGTAAAAATCGGTCAACCCGCGCCCGCCGTAACTCTGGGGGCAAAAACTGGCGGGTAAAAGCAGCCACGAACTCGTCCCAAGTAGCTGGGGAAGCACCCTCACCCCTAGATAGCTCCCAGGACTCATACCAGTGAGCAGCGACATCCCGTAGTCTATGCGAAACCAACTCAACAGACTCAGTCTCTGAAGCCCTGACCAAATCTAGTGAGCGCCGCATCCCCCGAATAAAGTCATGGGGGTCCTCGTCGGGCTTAGACCCGTAAAACTCTGGAGGGCCACATAATAGAAACTCTCGAACCCTCAGGATGTCACACCTATCGTCATCATCATCATCTCTCCGCCCGCGTCTGCGAGCCTGTCCCGCTACCAGAGTGGTCAATAACTGCACAACCTCTCTCAGTGTCCTGTCCTCCGCCCCTGGCTGAGGAGCTGGAGGCGCGGGAGCTGGAGCCCCTGGAGCTAATGGTGAAGCTGCTCCAGACTCCTCTGACGATGAAGACGTAGCAGAGTCGGCTGGCCGGGACGTAATATCATGCATCATCTGAGCAAGGGTCCGAGTATCCTTCTGAGCCCGGCTGGTCTCTCCTACTACGCCCTTTTTCTTCTAGGCGGCCGTCGCCTTTTTCGGAGGCATCACTGAAAGAAAAACAACAACAGATCAGAACAGAATCATCCTAATAGCAGAGCTCTATCGCACGATCTAAGATTCAAAGAAAGGAAACATCCTAAATGTCCTGTAGCTTCCTGTTTATAGATGTGGTGCACAACACACTGATAAATAAGACTCTACTAGACACAGTCTGTAGACATTCCGAGGACAAACCGCTCTGATACCACTTCTGTCACGACCCAACCCCGTAGGCCGTGACTAGTGCCCGATCTGGGCACCTGAACCCATCTATCAAATATTATCTCAAATTCTATCAACTCATTCTAGTATATGGCGGAAGCCGACAAGGCTTTATTTCAAATTTAGGTAATTTCCAGAAAAATTTCGACAGAGTTTCCTTTGTTTTACGGACTATCCAATATACCCTGCACGCAGAAAATACCAACAAAAGCCACACAGGGCTAACCAAGCAATATATAAACATATGCGGACCGGCCGCCTCGGCGTATGGGATCGCCCAAACGACATGTACATACATCCATACAGAAAGACCCTAACCCACAAACATGTCCACAAACCTCTAAACAGACCGACAAAATCATATGACGGGACAGGGCCCCGCCGTACCCATGAACGAATATATACAAATGCACTAATAAATATATATACCAAAAGTATAAGCTCCGGAAAGAGAGGAGCACTCCGAATAGCAGTAAGGGTGTCCTAAATAGGTGGATCACCAGGCTGTGCATCCGTACCTGCGGGCATGAAACGCAGCCCCCGGAGAAGGGGGTCAGTACGAAATATGTACTGAGTATGTAAAGCAGAAGGTACAGAAATAAATCTGAACAATAATCGAATCAGATATATAGAAAATAATACATATCAAAAAAAATATCAAAATGTTTATTTCCAAAGTATAAATTATGCATAGGGCACAGGAAAATGTGGTCGCCCGCCTGTCGATGGCGCCACAACACAGCATAACACCAGAAAGTTTCAAATCTCCGAATCCCCGTCACACATCACAACACAGCATAACGCCAAACATAAGTGGAACCCGGCCCTCGAGCGAGGAGCACGGTGAACCATAATCACAACATAACACCGGAATGTATCACAAAGCGCACGACAACAGAACCGGCCTGGGAACCGGTGAACGATATCACAGTAGGCACGAGCGGAGTAGTGAGGAATCATATGCATAAAATCATTATTATAAATCTGAAGGATAAGTAAAATAGTCATATTCGAAATCGGAATAATAATTATCACTTTTTGTTTCAAAGTTATCGAATTTCAAAAAGGGCGTCGCGGGACCCACGGACGAGTATAGACCCGAACTGAGCCCGCCTATGAAAAACATACTCAATTTATATCATACAAACTCCTACGAAAATTTCAAAGCAATCCGAGCCTTTCTGAGGAAATTATGGGCGTTTGAAGTTTTGGAATCGCTAAAGAATGAACTTTAAAACAAAAATCAGCTTTCATGTAATCTTTACATATTATGGATTCCAAGAACATAAGGATCAATGTTTTGCCATGACAAGGCAAGGATGCCAAAGAACAAATGCGATTCATAAACATGCTCGGATTGTGAGAATAGAGTTTCCTCGAGGCTTATATCATAGCCTATTTTAACTAAGGCATGCCGAAGAAGGAAGATTACTTTACATACCTCAAACGCTCTCCAATACGATCCAAACTCAAGCTAAATCCAACCTATGATTCGGGCTGCCCACGATCTATAAACAAGCCATAAAATGCCAAACATTAGCTAAAGACTTTTTGGGCATTAAATTCCAATTTCGCCCTTAATTCTACTGAAATTTGAGCAGCATTTCCCCTGTAAATAGGCTACCCCGAGAATTTAACTCGGCCGTATCAATCAACAACAACAACAACCAACCTAACAACATTTATAATCAATCCGAAAGGTAATACAACAATAATAGCTCTCTTTTCCATCATTACTCAACTTTCATAAATTCAATTCGACGACTTACCTTCAAGCCAAAATCGACGCTTATACGCTCACATACTAACCCGAACCCATACCAAAAACATTTCAAGACATTCAAAGCAATTTATACAATTTTTCCAACAATCCATAAACTTTCCCAAGCTACCCGAAACAGCCCCTAACCGAGACAACCCCCCTAACTTTTTCTTCATTTCCAAATCATGGTTCGTATCTACAATTTACATTCTAACAATGCTATTTTCATCAATACACAATTTACATTAAATGTACAACAACTTCCAAATCAGTCCGCAATATTTACAACATCAATTTGAGTCAATAAACTTTCATTTCCAACATAGAATTCATGGCGACGACGGCTAAACAATAAGCGATACTAATTCAATTCTTGGCACATAAGGTGACCCATTTTCGGCAAACACTACACATATACATATATGGATGATTCTCAATTGTTCTTCACCTTACAATGATCATAATCAACAAACTAGGCATTAATTCATAATTTCAATCACAACACAACAACACCCATTTACACGGCTCAAGCTCCACATACACAACTCACCTCCAACATTTCATATTTCATGATTTTCCTCCATTATAACATACTACAAGATACAAACAACCTTTATAACACAAAAGCAAGATCAACTCTTACCTATCCTCTTCAATTCCACAAAATGCTAGGGTTTCCAATGGATGAAAAATAATGGGTTGATCTCTCCAACGACACTCCCACGCTACTTAGGGACCTCAAAATAGTGGGTTTGTACCAAGGAAATAATTTTGGAAGAGCAAGAAATGGGGGTGGATTTTTCCTTGGGCTGGCCGAGAGCCCCCTTATTGTGGTGCTCTTCAATTCCTTCTTTTTTTTTTAAGAGTTGGAGTGAAGTGAAATGAAGTGGTCATCTTTTTAACAATGCAAGACTTAGTCAAGGGTGCCTTGGCCCACATAATGAGTTGTTCCACTTAGAAGATGACACAAAGTTGTGTGGGCACCACATGGAATTTGTGGATGACTTTCCACTTCAAATTTTATCACCTTTGGTCCCAAATTTTTCTAATTGTTCCATACCAATAAATTCATGCACAACTTATATCTCAAAATAAATTCGAAGGTCAAGAATCCCGACTTTGTATCCCAAAATAATTTTGTCCTTAGCTTATCATAAATAAATCCGAATTATTCCACTGTACAAAAATACGGGTTCTAACAGAGGTATTCCAGAATATCATGCATGGCTTCAAGAAGACTATGGCAACATAGATCCTAGCCCAGCGGGCGAACCAGGCTTCGAGGATATTGGGAAGACAATTTGGATAAGACATTCTCGCTTGGGGACCATGGTTGTCACTCCCAAGATGTGGGCTCAAATGGCGAATATAATGTAATTTTTGGGAAATGCGGGAGCAGGGCCTAGCAATGACGGAGCATCATCTTCATTTCCGCTGCCAGCGTGATCAAGTGCAAAAGATTTAGGCCAAGTCTTAGGATTGTCTTTACATTATATCATCTTTTATGTATTGTCTCATCGTTATACTCGTTTTTGTTATTTCAATGAAACTTGGCCCTTTATTTCCAAACTCAAGTGTCTCAATTTAATGGCTTGGATCACTCTATCGTAATATCGAATATTTGGCGTTAGGCCTAACTCTGGCACAAAAGAAGTCCCATGCATAATAGGTCGCGCGATGATTGCTAGATTTCTCTTTTATTATGTGATTCGTTGCTATGAAATATATGTTTCTTTCAACATTATTTTTTAAATGTTAATATTGTTTTATTAAAGTAGCAATCATTCACACTATACTAACATAGAAGGTTTTCTTTTATTTTGATTATTTCCCCAAAGGTTGATTCGTGTTGACTGCAAACCGGCAGATCACCCATACTTCACAAGATCAAAAGCATGAGCATCCAACAACATGAATGATTCAGGTGCATCTGAACAGACTGGCTTGGGACTTATCACCGTTCCGAGAGACGAACCTGAGGCCTCGGAGGGAAGGAATGCTGATGAACTCATCGCCCAATTGATGTAACAAATGGTCAACATGCAAAGTGAAATTAAGCGACTTCGAAATCTCACCAACCTGTCCATTACCCTCAACACTCCTCCTCATGAATAGAGAACAAGTGCGACAATCCCACCATCCTTTTCGCCTGTTGACTTGCCTGCCCCTCAACCCTTTCCCTCGAACCCTCCACTTCACACAATCATTCCAAGCACTACTAATTCGCCCCCCCATCCCACAACAAGCTAACCTACAAAAAACCATCTCACAATAATCTAATCCACAACAAGCCATCCCACGACCAACTAACTCACAACAAGCCATCCCGCAACAAAATAACCCGCAACAAGCCAACCCACAATAAGTTAACTTTCAACAAGCCAATCTGTTACCTTTCACCACTCCATATATTCCTCAGCCTTCAGTGAACCAAACTATCCCACTCAACCAGACCACCCCACTTACCCAAAGCTGCCAAGCAACCCAACACATACCGTTGGCACACATCGCTAACCATAACACGCAGTATGTGCCACCGGTATATGTAGCGGAAAATCAACCTTTCACTACCCCATTACAAGCCGTGCAGCATCCAGAGGCTGATCCTTTTGAGGAGATGGAAAGGGAAGCTAGGGCAAAAACGGACGAGAATGTTGCAAAGGAGATTCATAGTCTGAAGGAAGCATTTAGAAGCATCAAAACCCACAAGGGATGTGAAAGGCTTGAATACGAGGATTTGTGTATTCATCTCGATATTGAGTTGCCTGCCGGATATAAGGTGCCAAAATTTGATATGTTTGATGGAAAAGGAAATCCTCGGGCTCATTTGAGATCGTACTGTGATAAGATTTTTGGAGTAGGGAAAAACCAAGCCATTAGGATGAAGCTGTTTATAAGGAGCTTGACAGGAGAAGCACTTGATTGGTACACATGCCAAGATCCGCAGAAATGGCGAGGTTAGGAAGAGATGGCGCAAGAATTCATGGATAGGTTCAGGTTTAACACTGAGACTGTCCCAGACAGATTCTATTTGATGAAGTTGGAAAGGAAGTCAGCAGAAAATTTCAGAGAATATGCTATGCATTGGAGAGCAGAAGCCGCAAAAATCCAGCCCCCAATGGCGGAAAGTAAGATGACGACGCTCTTTGTACAATCTCTAAAAGATGCAACATACTATGAAAGGCTAATAAGTGTCATCAAGCAAAAGTTTTCTAAAGTTATTAGGATGGGAGATTCCATAGAAGAAGGTATCAAGACTGGAAGAATCACAAATTTGGCAGCCTTGCAAGGAACAAATAAGGCAATTCAATCAGATTCAATTGGGGGAGCAGCTAAGAAGAAGAAGGACGGAGTGTCCGCAGTCATGACCATCCAGGAACGTAGACCAAACTATATGTTAACCTACCAATACCCTTCATCCAGCCTTCATATTACAACCAATACGCCCAAGTCCCTCAGCCTTATTATCAACCTCCACCCAATCCCTATCCTGTTTACCACACCCAGCCAACATATTACCCACCTCGAGCACCTGCCTATCAAAGCCCATCACAATACTAGCCAACCTACCCGTCTCAACCCCAATACCAACCATAAAATCGTCCGCAAAATACACCCAGACCTCGCCCAAACTTTGAAAGAAAAACAACCAAAACTTATACACCATTAGCCGAACCTTTAGCACAATTATACGAAAGGTTGAGAACCGCAGGGATACTCCAGCCGATTCAGGAAAGAGTTCCTAACCCTCTTCTAGGATGGTATGATGGGACTAAGCATTCTGCGTATCACTCAGGAGTTGCTGGACATGATACTGAAAATTGCCTTGCTCTCAAAGATAAAATCGAGGCATTAATCAAAGAAGGAGTCATCCAGATCAAAGAAGCTCCCCCAAATATAAACAACAATCCTCTACCCAATCATGGTGATGCAAATGTGAACATGATTACCATTGATGAAGATTGTAACTTGGAAGGGACTATTATATCGGTCAAAAAAAAGGAAAAGGTTGAATCGTCAGCCTTTATTGCTCCCGTAATCACAGTCCAAATGAGGGCACCAATTGAAGTGGAAGTTCTCACTCCAAGGCCTCGGATAACCGCCTTAGTTGGTCACGCACCTTCTTTCAACACCAAAGGAGTTCCTTGGAATTACTCGTCTGATGAAAGGAACAAAGGAAAGGAAATATTAGTTGTAGAAACTGTTGCTGCTGAAATAACAAGATCTGGGCGGTGTTATGCCCCCGAAGAGGTAGCACGAGGAGCACCGAGTATGGAAAACGGCCAAAAGAAGGCTGTGACCAAGGCTGAAGTCGAAGAATTCTGGAGGAAAAGGCCAACTAAGGAATATTCTGTTGTAGAACAACTAAACAAAACACCAGCCCAAATTTGTTTATTGTCATCGTTAATGAATTCCGAAACTCACAGGAGCGCTTTAGTGAAGGTACTAAATGAAGCTTATGTTCCAGCCGAGACCTCTAGCGAGAAATTTTCAGCCATGGTTGGAGAAGTCCTCGAAGCCTACAAAGTCTCTTTTCATAACGATGAGTTGCCACCTGAAGGTTTGGGGCACAACAAGGCATTGAACATTACAGTCAAATGCAGGGATAAATTCATTTCTAAAGTGTTGATTGATGGGGGTTCAGCTGTTAACATATGTCCTGTCATTACTCTCCGAGCGTTAGGAATTGATATCGGGAAAGTTCGTGACAGTCACGTGAGGGTTAAAGGTTTTGACGGAGCTCAAAGAGGTGTCGTAGGGGAAATTGACTTAGCATTGGAAATTGGACCCGTGGAGTTTACGATAGAATTCCAAGTGATGGATATATCCGCTAGTTACAACTTGCTGATAGGAAGGCCATGGATCCATATGGCTGGTGCAGTCCCTTCTACCCTGCACCAAAATTTGAAATTTGTTTGGAATCATCAGAAAATTGTGATCCATAGAGAAGGCAACAATTCGATCTATCCTGAAAACTCAATTCCTGTTATTGAAAGTGTAGAAAGGCTAGATGGATCTGTTTTCCATGTTAAGGAAACCATGTGTACGACTCAAGATGAAAGGGCAAAGTTGCCACGTGTGCTTATGATGGTGGCTTGGGAAATGTTGAAGAATGGTTTTAAGCCTGGTCGAGGTCTCACAGTGAACTTGGATGGAATAGTAGAACCAATTCAATTGCCCGGTCAGAAGGATACTTTTGGTCTTGGATATGAGCCCACTCTTGAAGAAATCTCATTGGCTAGTCTCAAAAGGAAAGGTGATATTCCCTTATCAAAGCCTGTCCCTCTCCTGAATCAGTCATTTTCCAAGGCGTCTGCCACCCAAGTATCAGAGGAAGCTGCTGAAGACAACCTCGTGGAAGGTCTCAAGAATCTATTCGTTGCCGAGGAAGCAGTTGAATGTAATGTGATTCTGGATGATTGCCCTGAAACTCCAACTGTCTGGGATGCTGAGCCTGGAGATGCTTTAAATAATTGGACTTGTACTCCGCTCCCGGTTCTCCGGGAGTCTTGGTAGATGATTTGTATTAGTATTTGATGAAACAACGGGATTCAAAATTGAGGCCTGAATCGTGTATATGCTTTTATTGTGTTTTGCCTCCACCTTTTGAAAGCTTAAATACCAAATCCAAACTATGCTTTTCTATTTCTTATTTCGTCTTTATTTAATTAATTTCTCTTTTATTTTTCAACAATCAAACTAGTAAATCTGCTGATACTGTGAATGTGACACTTAATGAAACAAGCGAGCCCATCGTAAATGCCGAACAAGACTCTGAAGAATATGAAGAGGACATGCAACCTGAAGAGTTAACTAAAGATTTTGAACATTTTGAGGATAAGCCAAAAGCAAATTTGGATGAAATAGAGGCCTTAAACTTGGGAGATTCAGAAACAGTGAGGGAAACAAGAATTAGCTTCCATTTAACTCCGTCACAAAGGGAAGAATTGATCAACCTTTTGAAATAATATATAGACGTGTTCTCTTGGTCTTATGATGATATGCCGGGTCTAAGCACAAACATTGTTTCGCATAAGTTGCCTATTGATCCATCTTGTCCTCCGGTGAAACAAAAGAACAGAAATATGAAACCGGATTTGAGTTTAAAAGTCAAGGAAGAAGTCTCCAAGCAATTTAATGCAAAGGTCATTCGAGCTACAAGGTATCCCACTTGACTAGCCAATATCGTGCCTGTACCAAAGAAGGATGGCAAAGTCAGGGTATGCGTGGATTATCGGGATCTCAACAAGCCTAGCCCGAAAGATGATATTCCCCTCCCAAATATTCACATACTTATTGATAACTGTGCGAAGCATGAGTTGCAGTCATTCGTTGATTGCTTCGCAGGATATCACCAAATTCTGATGGATGAAGACGATGCTGAGAAAACGACATTCATCACACCTTGAGGAGTACACAATTATCGAGTGATGCCTTTTGGACTCAAGAACGCAGGTGCCACCTATATGAGAGCCATGACTACCATTTTTCATGACATGATCCATAAGGAGATTGAAGTCTATGTGGACGATATCATCATCAAGTCACGAAAGAGTTCAGATCACTTGACGGATTTGAAGAAGTTCTTTGACAGGTTGAGGCGACAAAATTTGAAATTAAATCCCGCAAAGTGTGCATTTGGTGTTCCTGCTGGGAAGCTGTTAGGTTTTATTGTGAGTAGGAGGGGCATAGAATTGGATCCTTCGAAGATAAAGGCTATTCATGACTTTCCTGCCCCAAAGAGTCGAAAGGACGTGATGAGTTTCCTCGGTCGTCTCAACTACATTAGTCGGTTCATAGCGCAATCAACAGTAATATGTGAACCAATAATCAAGTTATTGAAGAAAGATGCTGCTACCAAATGGACGGGAGATTGCCAACGAGCTTTTGATAGAATCAAAGAGTATTTGTCTAATCCGCCTATTTTGGTGCCTCCACAAGCCTGAAGACCTTTGTTATTATATTTTTCTGTGTTAGCGAATGCATTTGGATGCGTGTTGGGACAACATGATGAAACGGGAAAGAAGGAACAAGCGATATAATGTTTGAGCAAGAAGTTCACGCCTTATGAGGCCCGATATACTTTGTTGGAACGCACCTGTTGTGCCTTGACTTGGGTTGCACAAAAGTTGAGACATTACCTATCTGCATATACTACTTATCTTATCTCAAGGATGGATCCACTCAAGTATATCTTTCAGAAGCCTATGCCTACTGGGAAGTTAGCCAAATGGCAAATTTTGCTAAGTGAGTTTGATATTGTATATGTTACCCAAAAGGCTGTCAAGGGGTAGGAAATAACCATTCATCTTGCTGAAAATCCCATAGATGAAGAATACATGCCCCTTAAGACTTATTTCCCGGATGAAGAGGTGTTGTTTGTCGGAGAAGATATCTCAGAGGAATATCCAGGGTGGAGAATGTTCTTTGATAGGGCTGCAAACTCCAAAGGAGTTGGCGTTGGAGCAGTCTTAGTTTTGGAGTCAGGCCAACATTATCCAATTTCAGCAAAGCTCAGGTTTCCGTGCACCAACAATATGGCAGAATATGAGGCTTGTATTTTTGGACTCAGAATGGCCGTTGATATGAACATACAACAATTATTGGTTATAGGTGATTCTGACTTATTGGTTCATCAAGTATAAGGCGAATGGGCCACTAAGAACGTGAAGATACTTCCGTACCTGCATTGCGTGAAAGATTTGTGTAAGAGATTTATCAAGGTGGAATTTAAACATGTCCCAAGGGCTCAAAATGAGTTCGCTGATGCTTTGGCAACCTTGTCCTCTATGATTCAGCACTCGAACAAGAATTACATAGATCCTATCAAGGTGAATGTGCAAGATCAACAAGCCTATTGTTTCTACGTAGATGAAGAACCTGATGGAGAACCTTGGTACTATCACATTAAGAAGTATCTCAAGGCAGGAGACTATCCAGAAGGCATAACTAGTGTTCAGAAGAGAACACTTCGAAGATTAGCAAACCAGTGTTCAGAAGAGAACACTTCGAAGATTAGCAAACCACTTTTTCCTAAATGGAGAAATCATTTATAGGAGGAATCCAGATTTCGGATTGTTAAGGTGTGTTGATGCCAAAGAAGCGGTCAAGTTGATTGAAGAAGTGCATGGCGGTACATGTGGGCCTCATATGAATGGTTTTACTCTGGCTAAGAAAATTCTACGAGCTGGCTATTTCTGGATGACTAGTGAAACAGACTGCATTCGTTTTGTGCAAAAGTGTCACCAATGTCAGATTCATGGCGATTTGATTCGAGTCCCACCAAATGAGTTAAATGTGACGAGTTCTCCTTGGCCATTCACAGCTTGGGGCATGGATGTCATTGGTCCTATCGAGACTGCCGTGTCAAATGGACATAGGTTCATTTTGGTAGCCATCGACTACTTCACAAAATGGGTAGAAGCATCTTCGTACAAGTCAGTGACGAAGAAGGTAGTGGTAAACTTTGTTCGTAATAACATCATTTGCCGATTCGGAATCCCTGAGTCAATTATAACAGATAATGGAGCTAATCTTAATAGTGGTCTGATGCGTGAGATTTGCGAAACATTTAAGATTACTCACAACAATTCCACCCCATACAGACCTCAGATGAATGGAGCAGTTGAAGCAGCCAACAAAAACATCAAGAGAATATTGCAGAAGATGATTGATAATTATAGACATTGGCATGAAAAATTGCCATTGGCCCTTCTCGATTATCGCACCACTGTTAGAACTTCGACTGGGGTAACGCCTTATCTTTTGGTATATGGAACAAAGGCTGTGTTACCTGCAGAGGTAGAGATACCATCCTTGAGAATTATCCAAGAAGCTGAGTTGAGTGATGCCAAGTGGATACAAAATCGATATGAACAATTGATTCTCATTGATGAAAAGAGGATGAATACAGTTTGTCATGGACAACTTTATTAGAAAAGAATGGCCAAAGCTTTCAACAAGAAGGTAAGACCGAGACAATTCAAACCGGGGCAATTGGTGTTGAAGTGCATATTCCCACACCAAAATGAAGCTAAGGTAAAATTTGCACCTAACTGGCAAGGGCCTTACATGGTTCACCGAGTAATGACTGGACGAGCACTAATTCTAGCAGAAATGGATGGCGAAGTGTGGCCGAAAGTTATTAATGCAGATGTTGTCAAGAGATACTACGTCTAGGAGCTTTTCATTTATTTTATATGTAATATCTTGTAATGTCTTTCTATGTAATGAAAACTACGTTCCCTCGGTGGGATACGTAAGAAACCTATATCGGGTTTGGTCTTTTTAAGATAGAAATTTCTAAAATTTTCATTTGCTTGTAATTGAACTACGCCTGACCTGATTCCCGTGGTGGGATACGTAGGCAGCCTATATAGGCTTCGGTCACATTATTAGAAAACCCCAAT
Source organism: Lycium barbarum (assembly GCF_019175385.1). NCBI lineage: Eukaryota > Viridiplantae > Streptophyta > Magnoliopsida > Solanales > Solanaceae > Lycium > Lycium barbarum. Next base: position 95,184,784 of record NC_083337.1, on the reverse strand, counting down.
TTTATTTTTCCTTGTATTTCTTGAACTACGCTTGACCTGATTCCCTTGATGGGATACGTAGGCAGCCTATATCAGGCTCGGTCTCGTCATTTTAAAAGTTCAATATCCTCCTATGCCAGAAACTGGGACAATTTTAAGGGCATTATTGCAAAACAACATTGAGAGACATGAAAGAGTATATGGTCGACATAGTCATCAGACAAAGGAAAGACTTTGGAGAAAGGACGGTCGCTTTGTTTCACAACGTGTCACGGTTCCAAGTTCGGCAGAAATTATTTATCACTATATACATATTTACCATAAATTTATGCATATTTCCTTTTGAAATAATATGATTTTTAATCAAATAGTTTTATTAACTGGCCAAGACTTAGAAATAGGTGGAGGTTACAAGTCCAGACAAAGCTGGAAGCACGAAGCATGAAGAACTGGATCTTCAAAGTCAACGCGAATCAACCTTCCCCGAAGCTTACAAATGTTCTTTGAGTGCAGGTTTTCAAAATTGCGGAAACTTAAAATATGTAATGTTTCAGCCTTGCAAGGACTATGTGTCGAACGGTTTGAGTTTTCTTATAACATTTAGGAGAGGTGTCAATAATTCTCGAGATTTACGATAAATTAATGCGTAAGTCTTACAGAGATTTTCAAATGTCTCTATGCACAAATATTTTCTAACTGCTTTCAAATGCTCTGCACAAATGCTTTCAAACGCACTGCACATGAGTCGCACTACTGTTTTCGAATGCACTGCACACACATAGCACTACCGCTTTCAAATGCTCTGCATAAATGCTTTCAAATGCACTGCACATGTATTGCACTACCGCTTTCAAAGGCTCTGCATAAATTCTTTCAAATGCATTGCACATATATTGGACCACTGATTTCAAATGCACTGCACATGCATTGCATAACTGCTTTCAAATGCTTTGCGTTCTTGGTTTAAGAAACACTGCACACATACTGTACAAATGCTTTCAAACGCACATGCATCGCACAAATGCTTTAAAATTCACTGCATAAATGCTTTACACCATGAATCATGTTGGTTTGGAAAACCTCATTTTCATCAATCTTTGGGTTTTAAAGAAAACCTCATTATGTCGGCTTAGAAATCCTCATTTTCATAAATCATTCGGCTAAAATAGCCTCATCTTTATATCTGGTTTGAGGCCTCATTTTCATTAATCATCGCCAAAGGCATCATTCTCATGAATCATCGGCCCAGAACCTCATTTGCATTAGCCTTAGCTAAGGCTATCATTTTATTAAATCATTGCAGCTCACATGGCCGCATTCTCATAAGTTAACACTCGAGATGTGTCATTTTCATGTGTTTATTTTACATCGCTTTACCTTCAATATTTATTTATTAACTTTTTATCTAGCTCAAATTTCGTAGGAGCTTTAGCGCAACGTGGAACTATTTCTTCGGCAGTGAACTGGGGCAATTTGTTGGGAAGGATAATCATACTTCCTGACAAAGGTCAAGGGTATACCACGAACGCTCGTCGCTACCCCCAAATATTCTGCTTACATCCATAATTCGATCATCGAGTTCACACGTATTCATATTTCAGAATTGTCAAGTTCGATATATTTTCGCAATCATAATACCCAATGTCATTATAATTCAACATTGGGACAATATTTTTCAAAGATTCGCACCAATCGTGACTCGCTATTCGCAGGTGTCGTAGCTATCCCAGAACTGCACCCGGCCTGATTATCGTGCAACCTGGGATATGTAGGCAACTCGGAGACCGGAATTCGGCCGCAATTCTCTCAAATTTTCTTTACCCTTATAGTCTCCCAAATTCTTTTATTCGGGACAAAATAGGCTACTAAGTCAACGTCTTTGCCCGAAAATTCTTTCATCATTACCGGCCAAAGAGGGACAAGTTGTTGACACCCAATTTTGTCCCGCCTTTCTTCCAAAATATTTATTTGCGCTTCTAATATTTTTGACAACTTAGGAATAGTTATACTTTACTACAATTATTAGCTTTCTATTAATATCGTCGTTTTTCATTATCCTACTATAGTCATTAGCTATTATCATTTTTATTACCGTTAGTACTGTTGCTATTATTATTATTATTATTATTATTATTATTATTATTATTATTATTATTATTATTATTATTATTATTATTATTATGATTATTATTTTCATTATATTGCATCACTTTTAACATCTTACACATCGCATTTATTTTATATATTTAGACGATAGCATTTACTTACTTTTAAACTTTAAAAAATATTATCGCGCGGCTATTACGATATCGTATAATTTTGTTTGAGTACTAATAAATATATTTTTATATTAGGTAATACTTTAGCACGCGTTAATATATAATTAACTAAAGGAGTGTCTTTCATCTTAATTTAGGAGCCCAAATACTATAAGGAGGAAAGCATATTAAGTCCAAGATAAATAGGTTTCATACTAGCCCAATTCATATAAAATATGATCATAATTTGGTCAATAATAACCCAAAACGAGTAGCCCATTCGGCCAAATAAATGGCCCATCTGAACATTTCTTAAAAAATAGGTCCAATATGCAGCCCACTATTCTTTTAAACCGACCCGACCCGTTTTCGTCCAAAAATCAGCTAGGGTTGCAAACACTTTCATAAAAAACCCATCAGCTGCGCGCTCTCTCATCATCTCCATTTTTGGCTAAAACCTTCTACTCTCTTTAGCCACGGACAGAGGTTGTTCACCCAATTTCTGTGCAAACTTTGACTGGTTTCAACATCTATCAGAACCCTTTCTACTCCTTTGGTGATATAACGTCCACATTTCAAATATTGAATCTGGTGACAGAGATTTCTTCAGCTTTTTCTGTCATGATCTGGACTGATCTTCAAAGGACTATTTTGAAATGCAAATCGGAGACTTTTGAAATCCCGCGCCTAACAAAAACCCAAGTTCATCATTATAAATACTAGTTTTGCTACTCGTTTTGGGGGAACTTTTTTGAGCAGCCATTTTCTTACTCTAATACTCACAGTTCTACCCTCCAAAAGATTTCCCTTAAGAAAATCTAGCTGCTTCTTGCTTCTGTTGGTTGCTTAACCAAAACAGAGGAATTTTACCTTCGCTCGAGTCAATGTCGTAGACGGTGTGACCCGAGATCTATGCCCCTGTTCGCTGCACTCAAAAAAGGTCAGTAATTCTCCTTCTCCTTTCGCTTCAGTTCTGTTCTTTGTGTTTAATATTTTTTTTTAGTTTGTTTTATGTCGATTCTAGAATGTTAGTTAAGGTTTAGTTGTCTAATTTCAATAGGAATATGAGTTAGTCGTAGCTTTGTTTCGATTTTATGTGAATGCATATATCTTTTGTGCCTTTATTGAGCTTATTTCTCTTTTCATCGAACTTGCGAAGTATGAACCATTTACATCTTTGTTACCCTTTGTCTATTCAAAAAATGAATTAGTTTAAGAGGATTAACTCAAAGTATAGGCTAAGTTTTATTTGAATCATATCTTCAAACCTCTTCCCTCACTTTTTAGTCCTGTTTTCAGATTGTTGTTGTTAGATATCTGCAACTCCTTTTGTGCTTCTCTCTATAGGTCGTCTTACATTCCAAAATGGAGGAATTAACCTAAATTAGTAATCTTCTCATTATTTTTTAGCATTTTATTATTTTAGCATTTTGCTTGTTACAATCCTGTATTTGCTCGCTTTTAGCTGCCTCAATTCATTTGGGTGTAAAAATGTGTTTTGGATAATTGCTATCACCATCATGTCTAGTTTTAATATATACGAATGTAGTCACAATTTTAATAAGTTTTTCTCTCCTATTTCCATTTAGTTAAACTGATGTAGGATTGATGTTTAAACTTCTACTTGTCATTAAAATAGGCCTCTATCTATTAATAATATGATTACCTCGAGTGTTAAAGATTTCTGAAAAAAAATCATGAGTAAATTTAAGTTTCCCTTTTGTAGTTAGAGTCATTTTCTCGGAAGTTGTCTCATAATTTGGTTAATAGTATGTTTCCTAGTTTAAATTGTAATTTGAAACAGCTTGAAGGAAATCTTTTTGAAATAGAGGATGTGATAGTTTAATATCCCTTTCTAGTTTGATTCATTATTTGAAATCCTTGAGGCCTGTTCTTCCCAAAATGTTTCAAGCATGCTAAGTTTCATCAGATGCTTATAAATGTCATCAAAGTGAAAAAGGATGGATGTTTTTCTCCCATAAGTTGTTCTGTTATATCTTAATGAAGAAAGGTGACCTTTTAAGACAACTAATAATAGTTTAACGTAAAGTAGGGGCCTGCTATCATGGGTAAGCTGAGTGAATAAATCTTTCAGAGTAATAACAGTCTTATAGATCTTCAAATTCTTCCCTGTTTCTATTGTGTTGTGGGATTAAATTCAAGATATGTATTTCTTAAAGAATTGATGTGCTTTAGCTATTGGTTGCTGTCTTAATGCGAGATTAATTTGTATTATGTTTGAATTTTGAATTCGTGTTAGGAGTTAATGAGGTACTAGCTTCAAAGGCATGTTCATATTCATATAAATAACAAAACTGGCAATTAATACTTTAACTTGGAAATCTATTCTCTTTAATCAGTTTCTCTTTTAACCAGTATGAGATTAGGATGTTTTCTTTAAAACAACTGTCCTTTAAAACCAGAGTTTAGGTGATCTAAACTTACCATTAGATTATGTGTCAAATTCATATGTTTAAAGTTTGAGCTTCAATTGTTTATGTTAGGGTTAAGGCATCAAATACATTTTAGAAGTTGTTCTCCTTTACATGTCTAGTTGATATGTCACCCAGATCAATTCAGTGTCCAGCTCATACCTTTAATCCATTATGTGTTCCACTTTGAATTTCGTTAAAGTCCTTGGAAAGAACCTTGTCTTGTTTCCCATTTATGATTTTCTGAATGCAAGCATGTAATCGGGGAATTTTCTTTGTTCTCAGCAACATTTCTCCTTATGTTTGTCTGTTTAGAAGTAGTGAAGTATGAGTGAAATATGTTTCTCACATCTTTAGCATGCTATAACCAAACTGCATAATTTTCTCTCGTGCGTAAATCATTGTCATGTTCGGGATCTCTAGTATCAGATTAAACTTGTCTCTCTAAAGATCATTGGTTGTGAGTTAACTTGGTTTTCTCACATTAGCTTCAAATTACTACGTTTCTAGAGATGTTTTAGATATGATTTGCGAAAACAAATGAAAGTAACTTAAAACTCCTACTCGATCCTATCTGGCTGTTATGATTTATATTTTGTAAAGAAATAAGCCTCTATCAAACAAGGCAATCATTTGAAGACGAACTTCTTGTTTGCTCTGTTAGAAATCCGTTATCTTTAGATTTTTTTCCAAACTTGCGGAAAATAAAATAATTTGGCTGTTCATGTTGGCCTTAGAATGTTTATTGTTTGCTGTGAGAACAAATTAGAGCTTGTTCCATTATAAAATATGGCCCCAATAATTAAGAGATATAGTGCACATGGCATCTTAATATGATAAGATAATGAAGCTATTCTGCCTCTACTATGATTTTCATGACACTACTAAAATTTGATATCAACTTTAATAACTACTTTAAGCATCTATTTTGTGCATTATGGAGTCCCTTTGGAATTTAGAGTCTATATGGTTTTTGATGAATAAATTCTGTGTTGAATTTGTCTTTCTTCATTGTCAATATGACCATTTGAATGTCTTCATAATGTTTTGAGGATTTCCTTCCTGATATGCCTCCTCTTGAAGCATTTTGAGTTTGTCATGTGTTGAACCTTATGCTAATCTTTATCTCCCCTTCTTTCACATGTACACTTTGGAGAAAATAGGGGTCATAAATCGGGACTCTCTTAAAATGGAGTTTCAAAATGAGACTCGATGCTATTACCATACTCGTGCATGGAGTCAATACATCTCATATTCTTGAACCCACAAGGAAACGAGAGAAATTGCTTGGGACCGCTTATGGCATCTTTATTCTTTTCATTTTATCTCACCTTTCCTTATGATTGCTAATTCACTCGTGCTTTGGATATGTCCTTGTTTTGAATGGTGTGGGGAACTTATGATTTATAGGAAATAGTTTTATCATTTAGGACTACTGCTCGAAATATTAAGTATTTATATCATGATATAGAATGCAAAACCTGTCTTCATAATCTAAAGTAAAAGATAGTTTATTGGGATAGTTATTTACTCGGCCATTTGCTAAACTTGGAAGCAGCGGTGTTTTACTTACTACATGACGTGCACTATTTTAACTTGCATACTTTCGTAAATATTATTTTACTGCAAAAAATTCGTGGCTTTGCAGCAGGTGGATTAGAATCTCTGTTTGGTCATCATAAAAAAAAAAAAACCAGGGACTTGTGAAAACCTTTTTCCTCAGACATTATTTTCTTATAATAATATTAGTAACTTGTTTTCCTCAAACATTATTTTCTTGAACATTCTAACGTTAGCATAATTAATCTAAGTTTGGTCGGTAACCGTATTTAACGGATTCTAATGTATGCCTAAGACCTTCCCATTAGGATATTCAGAACCCTTACCTAGAATTTATTAGGTTAGTAAGACCTTTAAAATTAGAGTTTATTTTAGGTATTTATTTAGTTCAAATAGGTGTCCTAATTCACCGTTAAAATAATTAGGTGGCGAGTCCTTGAATTAAATATTTAGGAATCACCAATATGTTGTACTCCGCTTTGACCCGATTAAAATGGGGTATAACAATGAGTTTTACCCAAATAGGTTTGGTTATGGCGGACTGTATTAGAAAAAGAAAAAGAAAGAAGATGAGAACTTGAATTGCTGTGGTAAGCTTGAAACGATGAGGAAGAAGGAGAGGGAGAGGAGGGGTGAGTGGGGGCAGAGGGACGGGAGAGGGGGGGGGGGGGTGTTTAGAAGAAGGGAGAAAGGTTTGGGGTTATTTTTATTTTAATTTATTGTTTTATTGTATAATAATAATAATAATAATAATAATAATAATAATAATAATAATACATATATCAGTGGGCCCACCTTTTTATGTTACCTAAATTTCTTTTTTGACACATCAGCATTAGAGGTGGTATTTATTTCTCTTCATACTAGATTAGGGGGATATATAATTACAAGTTAAGTTTAGTTGCTAAAATGAGTTGTGCAGGCCAAGTTTAGGAGTGAAATTATGTATTTTCTCCTTTCAAAAAGATATACTATATCACTATTGACAAAAAAAGTCTTGGTCATGATAGAGCAATCGATTTCATGATTAGGAACACATGCCATATATATAAAGTATAAAGATGAGATACACACTTCTTGTGCCTCATAAAATCATAATAAGTTAAAAAAAAAAAAAGTCACGTGCATCTAATTAAACTTTGATTGTTCATCTTTGCACGATATTCAACATCTTTGTCTCGACGAACAAGTCACCGTATGACAATCCACATCGATCATTTACAAGTTTATATACTTTATTGTTTCATGTTTAATTTTTTCTAAAAAATAATATCGATATTATGTCACAAAAACGTGCACAATCCAATGTCAAATTATTCAATCATCCTGACTATATATGACTTGGTATCCACATGCAACACACCTGCCGAGAAACTAGTTTAACTTATATGCATAGACAGTATAAATAAATTTTTAGAGTAGACCACCTCTATTTGTTGTAGTAGATATGCTACAAGCTTATTTCAAGATTGCATGTTCTTCGAGAAATTAAAGAGCATCTATAACTTCAAGCCCGAACCCTTGAATTTGTCTTCTGTGATTTGATTAAGCCTATGAACCATTTCATCAGTCAAATGGTTCTTCCAATCTCCCGCTTCACCTTTTCTAAAGAAAACTCCATTATCATTGCCAAACAATGTCTTACCACTCTTGTTCACCTCCAAGTTGCTCAAATTGTCAAAGCTACACAGCTTTATAATTTCATCCACCAAGCCCCTTTCTTCTTCCTCTAAAGAAAATGGACAGTCCAAGAACTCAGCCAAACGTCTTAAATGTGAAAGAGGTTGCTCTTTCACTTCCTCATACTTCAAAAACAACACCTTCTGAGGCATTTCACAGCTTTTTTCCCAATAACTCAAAACGTGGTCCCAAAAAGGCCCTGCCATAGTAAATCCATTACTGAACATGTGGAAAGCTTCGTCGAACGGTATCATTTCTGATTCTTGACTCCTGAGCTTACTAATGTAATGCCATAGTGATACAAAAATGTCCCTTGGGTTCCTACACATATAGATTATTTTGCTCTTTGTATTCTTGACTGATTCCGGCAAAGAAACATATGGTAAATGAGTAGAATAGAGCCTTGGTGAGGTTAAAGAAGAATCTTTTTGTGGAATGGGATACTTTTCCTGTGCATATTCCAATTCCAAGAATGGAACTAAATCATGAGGATTACTAGTGAGTAGAGGGTGTTCTTGGGAAAGGACAGGGTATTGCATTCTATTGATTAAAGTGAAAACCATAGCCTTCAACCAAATGGTGCCAGATTTAGGACTTGTAACAAGGAGAATATCAGATTCTTGAGATTGAAAGTTGTGTTGAAAGAAAAGAGTGCCTTGTAAGTGCAAGGCTGTCAGCCAAAAACCCTCATAATTGTACAAATGAGGACTGAGCCAACCTTTTGCTTTTGGTAGAGAAGATAACAAATTCTTGAAAGTTTGAGAAAATCCATCTTCTTCGAAGCACTTTTGGACAAGGTTTGAATTAGGCTGAAGCCTTCGTCGCTGTGTATTTCCAGGTGTTCATGGTGGAAGAGTTTTCTTGCAAAACACTGGTAGCCATGATTGTTTACTTTTGGATATATTCAAACAAGTTGCTAAAGCATGGATGAACGACTCTTTTCAATATGAATTTTTGCTAAGGTAAGGGAGGATTCATATCAACCCATTCATTTAATTATTGAAGGCCATTCATTTAATTATTAAGAGGGGATTCAAGACAGCAGAGTTGAACAAAACAAAAATGGGGTCCAAAATCACTAGATTGTTTCCATTCATTTAATGGGTTGTTGTGTTTCCAATAATACGAGTAATCATGAGTTTGAGTAGAATAACTAATTAAATTTAACTTTTATATCCACTGACATTCAAATAAATATAACAAGTCACAACGGCATGGAATCTTGATTCTTGAGTATCAATCTCTGGGTTTTCTCTGACAAATAAAAACGTTCATTTGGGAAAAAATGTTGATAAATATTAATATTAATCGTTGATTTCTCAAAAGTGTAATATTCAATAAAATAGTACTTTCTTTGTCCCAATTTATGTGATACACTTTCTTTTCTAGTATGTCCCAAAAAGAAGGATACATTTCTATATTTAGAAATAATTTAACTTAAAATTTTTCTTTTACCCTTAATGGAAATGATTTACAGTCACACAAGTATCTTTGTCTTATTTTAGACCACACGTTTCAAAGTCTTCATTTCTTTCTTAAACTTCATACCTTGTCAAACTATATCACATAAATTGAGATGAGGGAATAGTATATATTACCATAGTAAATAGGCCAAAGTCATGGATGGACCCTGAACTTATCCTGATTTTTCATCTAGACCCCCAACTGAAATGTTGACCATCTGAACCCCCGAACATAAGATAAAATGTGCCATTTGAACCCCTCATGCCAGCTGGGCACACGCGTGAAGCTCACTTGTTGTGACATGGAAAAATAGACCAGTGACATGGAGCCATGTCATGTTACCTGTTTTTTTTTTTTTTTAAATAAGCCATGTCAACAAAAACAATTAATTTTAACAAAAACTCTATTTTAAAATCTATTTAAATAATTAAAAAAAAATGAAAAAACCCAACCCATCCTCTCCGATATCCCACCTTGCCACCGCCGCTTCCTCCTCCGCCGCCGCCGCTTTCTTTTTTTAAATTTTTAATCATTAAAAAATAAATTTAACAAAAACTCTATTTTAAAATCTATTTAAATAATTAAAAAAAAATGAAAGACCCAACCCATCCTCTCTGATAGCCCACTTCACCGCCGCCGCCGCTTCAAAATCTATTTAAATAGCGTTTTTGTTAAAATTAATTTTTAATGATTAAAAATTTTAAAAAAGAAAGCGGCGACGGCGGCGGAGGCGGCGGCGGCAGAGGAGGCAGCAGCGGCAGTGGCGGCGGTGAAGTGGGCTATCGGAGAGGATGGGTTGGGTTTTTCAATTTTTTTTAATTATTTAAATAGATTTTAAAATAGAGTTTTTGTTAAAATTAATTTTTAATGATTAAATATTCAAAAAAAGAAAAACATTGGTCTCTCACGCTCTGTTTAAAGCAGTGAACTTCACGCGTGTGCCAGCTGGCACGAGGGGGTTCAAATGACACAGTTTATCTTATGTTCGGGGGTTCAGATGGTCAACGTTTCAGTTGGGGAGTCTAGATGGAAAATCAGGACAAGTTCAGGGGTCCATCTATGACTTTGGCCTAGTAAATACATGTGAAGTATATGCTTCCTTTAAAAAATAAAGTGGTGGATTTGTTATTGTTTAGATTTTAGAGATCCACAAATGTACAATGCTAAAATAATTGGAGAATTTAGAATCTATTTTGTAAACAACAATTTTTAAAAAAATATTCAATGCATGTTACTTTTAATATACCTAACCAAACAGTCGATAAAAAATAATCTCAGCATAACTACCAGCATAACCAATACTAGCATAACTAATAGCTACATTACTGTACTCTAAAACTTGTTAAAATAAAATAGAACGTTGATGATGAAAAAAATAAGCCTTTTGGTTTCCTCTCTCTCTATGAGTGTAACACATCGTACCTTTAACTTAAGCTATGACCTTGATCCTAGACTTAGAAAATCAGATGGAGAATGTTGGAGTTGAAATTTTGGTATTGTTTAGAAAAAGGAAATTACATCCAGAAGTTACGGGTCGTAATATGAATTACGGATCGTAACTCGGTCCGTAAAAATTAATTTGGTCACTGGTTTGGAACATGGAAAATTACGGTCAGGAATTACTGTCCGTAATTTGTGACCGTAATTGAAGAGGTGCTTAGCTGGGCATTCTGTTTTGAGACATCAAAAATTACTGTCCAAGAATTACTGACCGTAATTTAGTCTGTAAAACTCAATCCGCACCATAACCTATAAATACCTAGTTTCAGTCCTAATTTGTATTTTTACTAGTCCCTAAACCCTAGAACGACATGCTCTTCTCCTCCATCACCTAGAACACTAAGGTAAGTCCGTTATAATCACCCCAAGTGAATTCTGACATATGTTAATGATTATTAAGCATGAATTCATTGTTCTTAACCTAGGGTTTTCAAGAAAACCCATCTCAAGGTTCAAAACTCAAGATTTTGGGAATTCCTCTTCAAAGATTCAAAATTTCTCACGTCTTTTGAGCAAACAAGATATGTAGGGCTTCTATCCACGTGTGGGAACATCTTTGTTCTTCCCCACGCCACGTTTCTCCATGATTATACAAAAGTTCACCAAAACTAGGGTTTTTAGACATGTTCATGATAATACTAAGTATATATACCATGATGTACCATGTTTCTATACGTAGTTCGTTAGTGTGTTCGTGATATTCCATTTTGGATATTGAGAATCTGTCCGTAATCCATGAAAAACCCATCCTTTGCACTCCATGGGTTCTTTTATGCAAGTTATTAATTACTATGTTGATTTTCATGAAACTGTCTACATGTTTACATGTTTTCAGGCAAGTATATTATGTAACTACATTCATGTATAATGCAAGTCATGTTTTATGAAATATCATGGGCTTAGGTGCCACCTATATTATGTTCATGCTTTTGGGATTTGCACAGACTACCAAGAAAGCTTTAATAGCCTGAAACTACACTAGCCGCCGTAGGATAAGGATCGCTCCGCCTATGTTTAGGACGATTCCTTCATGCTTTATTGATTGGATCCTTTAATGCTATATTTATATCTTATACCCCTGGCAAGGTATGAGAACTCTGCTGGTTGGGTCAGGTACTAGACCCCGCATACCTACATGGTGATTCATGTTGTCGGTTATATTTATGCGCTCCCCACTTGAAATGTTTTTACTCATGATTATGTGTGTGTGTGTGTGTGTGTGTGTGTATATATATATATATATATATATATATATATATATATATATGTATGTATGTATGTATATATATGTATGTATGTATATATATATATATATATGTATGTATGTATGTATATATATATATATATGTATGTATGTATGTATGTATTCATGTTCATGACCAGGTTTCAGTTTCAGTTTCAACTCTCATTATGTTATTTCATGTGCGATATTTATTTCATTCAGTTACTTTATGTTACACCCCGTAGTTTCGTATGTTGAGATTCGAGCTACCTTTCAGGAGGTATCTGAGATGATATGTGTTTATCTTATGGTTATGAGGGTTTAAGTTCATATAATGAGTCATGGGAGGATTGGAGAAAGAATATCTTTTAGTATATGTGAAGTTTTGAAAGGTACAACCAAGAGAAGTACGTATCAATGAAGTAAAGGATGAATTACAATCTCTTAAGTCGTGACCGGGAAGGCCAGCCTTGGAACCAAAGGACATGACTATTATCAAGTATGATTAATGGTAAATATCATGTATGGAGAGTTTCGGAAGATTCCGGGATCATGCAAATCGAAGAAAATAAGTTTGTCGAAAATTTAGAAATAAGTTGGCAAACATTTGGACAGCATTTTGGGTCCACTTTGGAGGGGTATATCTCTGGGTATATCAGGATATTTAAGGTGTTTCAAGAGCCTAAAATGAAGTTCGTCGAGTCTAGTTTTCAATGCAACAAACCGTTTGTCAATACGACATCGGAGTAGGGAGTTATGGGCATTTTCAAACGGATACTCAGAGGAATCCGAACCTGGGAGGAAAATCCGGAAAGTTCACTTAAAAAGGCCCAACAATTTCGGCCTAATGGAGCCTAAACCGACCCCACACCTACTAATACCCCTCTAACTCATCATTTTTCATCATCCTCTCATCCCCACACTTCCAAAGAGTTCTTGAGAGTTCTTTAGGATTCCATAACCTTCCACAATCTTCCATAATTTTCCATAATCTTCTATAACTGTCCATAATCTTCCATAACCTTCCATAATCCTCCATAACCTTCTATAACCTTTCCATATCATCAAGAGAGAAGATCAACGTCAAAACCCTAAGGATAATCCATGGAAGTTAATTGTTCTTGTTTCTCTTCAAGGTGGTGATGAACTTGATCTTGGAAAGAGTTGAATAAAGTTAAGTTCTTCTACTATAAGGTATTTTCTTCCTATTATTTACATGATTGAGGTGATTTAAAGATTTAGCAAGTCTTAAAGAGGAAAGAATCATAGGAAGAAAAAATCATAAAGTGTTGAATTGAAGTTGATGACCATGAGGTGATTTTGAAAAAGAATTTTTGAATTAATTTGAGATTAAATTGAATATAATTCTTTGATTATGGTATTGTGGGTATTGTTATGGTTTCTTGAGAAATTGGAAAAAACATCGTGTGGGATGGTTTGTGGAATATATTGGTATTGATAATATTGTTGTTGATGTTGGTATTGTTGTTGTTGTTGGTTGGTTGCTGGATTGTGATTTCGAGCTAGGCATATAAACAGGGGAGATGCTGCCCGAATTTCGGCAGATTTTAAATAGATTTTAATTAAAAGCTTGAGATAAGTGTATGATGGTGCGCCTAACAATAGTATAGATGGTCTGATATGTAGATTATGAGACTACGAACGACCATAACTAATTACAAGACAGGAGGTAGGTTGGAAAGTCGGAAAGTAAGCTTCCAGGTATGTTAAGGCTAAACCTTTCTTTCTTAAGGCATGATCCCTTTATTGTGAACCTATATATGACATCTTCAATAAACTCGTTTCTAAAGTACCAAAGCTTATAGTTCCCGATGTTCTTGTGATATCCTTGAGCTTGTTTCATGGCTATTGATGTTATTCATTGATGTTGATCTCATCTTATGACTTTGTTCCTTAAGGTGAGACGTGTTCATGATGACGGTTCAATAATAATAATCTAACGAGTTTAGGGACAGGTTCTTAAGGAATGTTTTATAGGACATGAATATAGTTCTAGTAGAGGATCCCTAATGAGGTATTTAGTGTTCGAAGAGAGGTTTATGTTGTATCTTAGGACTTGGTTAATGTTTAGTCAAGCGGGAAGAAGTACTAATGGCCTGAGCTATGCTTATAAGTCTTATGTGATTATGTAGAAGTTTAGTTATGATGTTGATTATAATTACCACTGGTCTAAGACCAGTTAGGAAGATGTATATATTTACCACTACACTGCAGCCAGTCGGGCAGTTACCACCGTACTACGGCCAGTTGGACAGTTACCGCTGATTAGTCGGGCAGTTGCGCTCTACCATCGGGCGATAATCGGACGGGCAGTTATTACCACTGGACTGTAGCCGGTCGCGCAATTACCACTGATCAGTTGGGCAGTTAGTATAGGATGAATAGTAAGATAAAGGCACAGTAATGTACATTGATATGGTTAAGCATGCGAGAGTATAGAGAGACATGTGTATATATATATATATATATATATATATATATATATATATATATATATATATATATATATATATATATATATATATGTATATCGGGTTGCACGCCGCTACATATGCTCGTATAATATTGATGATAAGTTAAATAGGGCCATGGTAGGGTATACAGACCTAGTAAAGATTACAAGAAGATGAAGAGGTATGTATACATATGCTAGATTTCTATCGGTAGTTCAGAAATGCCAGGTTGATTCTTATTCTTCTCATCTTTAATATATGGCTATTTTGTTGCAATTTCCGCCTTACATACTCGGTACAATATTCGTACTGACGTCCTTTCTTGTGGATGTTGCGTTCATGCCCGTAGGTGTAGACAGACGGGACGAAGATCTTCCGCAGAAGGCTGTTTCCAGGTACTAGTTTTGGTTGGTGAGCTCCACTTCTTCCTGGAGCACTGCTGGGTCTAGATTGTATACGTATTTTGTGTTAAGGGTATGTCGGGGGCCCCATCCCGACTTGTGTACTTCAGTCATGTTCATAGAGGCTTTGCAGACAGAGTCTTGTGTACAACTCAATTATGTTTTGTTAGTGGATATGTTGACGTCGCAGGCCCATTGTATATATATGTACACATGATATTATATTCATAGTTGGCCTTCTTGGCCTTGTTTTGTCGTTTGAGACATCGAGGATGCGAGTTATAAGTTGGTTCGCTCGGTTTCTGTAAGATGCCGGGTGTCGGTCACGCTTTACCAAGGTTAGGGTGTGACAAAGTGGTATTAGAGGAGGTATGTCCTAGGGTTGTCTGCAAGCCATGTCTAGTAGAGTCTTGTTTATGGTGTGCAGTGCACCACACTTATAAATAGGAGGCTGCAAGGCATTTAGGAAGATTTCCTTTCTTTCCTATCTTAGATCGTGTGATAGAACCATGTTATGAGGATTCTCTTTCTCCTGACCATATGTTGTGATTTTAGCGATGCCTATGAAGAGAAACCTGTTGGGCAAGGCAGTGGCCTGAAGGAGGACTAAGGTCCCTGAGAGTTTAACATTCGAGGACGAATGTTTTTAAAGGGGGGAAGGATGTTACACCCCGTAGTTTCATATGTTGAGATACGAGCTACCTTTCAGGAATTATGTGAGATGATATGTGTTTATCTTATAGTTATGAGGGTTTAAGTTTATATAATAAGCCATGGGAGGATTGGAGAAAGAATATCTTTTAGTATATATGAAGTTTTGAAAGGTACAACCATGGGAAGTACGTATCAATGAAGTAAAAGATGAATTACAATCTCTTAAGTCGTAACCAGAAGGCCAGCCTTGGAACCAAAGGATGTGACTATTATCAAGTATTATTAACGATAAATATCATGTATGGAGAGTTTCGGAAGATTCCGGGATCAAGCAAATCGAAGAAAATAAGTTTGTCGAAAATTTAGAAATAAGTTGGCAAAATTTTGGACAGAATTTTTGGTCCACTTTGGAGGGGTATATCTCCGGGTATATCATGCGATTTATGGTGTTTCAAGAGCCTAAAATGAAATTCGTCGAGTCTAGTTTCCAACGCAACGAACCGTTTGTCAATAAGACATCGGAGTAGGGAGTTATGGGCATTTTAAAACGGACAGTCAGAGGAATCCGAACCTGGGCGGAAAATCCGGAAAGTTCACTTAAAAAGGCCCAACAATTTCGGCCCAATGGAGCCTAAACCGACCCACACACCTATAAATACCCCTCTAACTCATCATTTTTCATCATGCTCTGATCCCTACACTTCCAAAGAGTTCTTAAGAGTTCTTGAGGATTCCATAACCTTCCACAATCTTCAATAATTTTCCATAATTTTCCATAATCTTCTATAACCTTCCATAATCTTCCATAACCTTCCATAATCCTCTATAACCTTCCATAATTGTCACATCCCAGTCTGATGAGCCGTGACAAGTACCCGACCACTACTAGCTGAGCACTCCCATGTTGACATTTACTGCTCACTGACTATCTTGGGCCCATACGCAATCTGTAACTGAGCTATACTGTCTCCTGAACGACCAACACAAGAGATACCACATCGAGAACTCACGACCAACACATACACATAAGCATAAATACAAAGAGTAACAGCGCAAACCGACTTGGCCGCTGTATACATATACTATACAACAACATAAGCGCTGACGAGGATATATAACATCTTGGCTACATATCTGTCACGACCCGACTAGGGGCCGTGACGAGTACCCGGGGCTAACCACCGAGCACCACTCATTTCCTTACTCGTCATAATCATTATACACTTATTTCCCATTTATATACTCATAATCATAAAACAACCATTTTTCATTTGAAAACATAATTAATTTTATATACGTAAGCCCTTCGGCTATCAAAATAATATATATACACAATCGTAGCATCGTGAGACCATACTACCCACACATACGTATCTACGAGCCTCTACTAGAGTACTAGACATATGGACAGGACAAGACCCCATCGTGCCCAAAATACATATACATATATATATATATATACACACACAAAAGAATAAACCAAGTAGCACCTCCGGAACAATAGAGTGCTCTCAAATCAGTTGACAGCTCCTATGAGTCTGGGTCAAGCTCACCTCTCTGTCTACCTGTGGGCATGAACACAGCGTCCAAAGAAAACGGACGTTAGTACGAACATTGTACTGAGTATGTAAGACAAGAATGAAATGAACATAACAGAAGAATCAGAAGCCATAGGAGGAAGATATAACCTGCATGAGTTTCATCGGTGAATACATTTCATACATATATCGTATATTAATATAATCATAGTACATATGTCATCATAGTGCATATATCATCGCATCACAATCCTCATCGTTGACCCGCTTCCGGGTAACCATCATATGCCGCCCACTAGTGGTGATCATGTCCGGCCTTCTAGGCACGGTCTATACATAGCAGCCCATCTTAACGGTGACATGCCCGCCCATTTAGGCACGGTGTAATCATAAGCAGCCCGCATTAGCGGTGACATGTCTGGCCATCTAGGCACGGTGTAATCATATCATCATATACCTATCGTAATTCAACATTTTCAAACACAACATAGGTATATCATAAACTTACATTATTGACCATTTCATAGACATATCATGACTTAGCATCCTTATACATTTATCGTTAAGACATACATTAGTACTTGAAGACAATTATGGCTATGTCGGGGTGACATAAGGTCGTGAACCCCCGATTTCATTATGGAGTACTCATAAGTATCCGACCTCACCTTGAAGTGAAGAGTGTATGAGGTGAGTGTATCCAATAAATACATCATTAATTATATAGGAACCTCATACCATGAACTCTAGGATCTTTAGATTTAAGTTCATCATTATCATTATTGGACTCGTAATGTATCTCTTATCTCATGTAGCTATTCGTGAACATAGACTCTTAGCTTTCTGGGATATAGAGGTTTCATGGAGAAAAAGGAGAAATCATGCCATCGAATTCATGCCATAGAAAGAAAGGATTAGCCTTACATAACTTTTTCGTTTAACTAATCTATCGCTTGCTTGTTCTCCTTCAATGCCCACATTTCTACCTTGAAGAGAATTCGCATTAACATTAGCTAATCGATTAGTTAAACATGCCTACGAAAGCTAAAGAAAATTGGGCAGCATTTCCTTTGTTTACACAACTTTTCCCATATTCTATATCAACTCCCAAACATTCATAACAACATTCACATTATAATAGACAGCAATCATCATTCATCTACACTATCTGCATTTCACAATTCCTCTTCAATTTCTCCATAATTGTGGTTATAGCTCACTATCGCTATTTCTCATATATAATACTTATTCTATGGTCTTAATGTCATTCACAACATACTTACAACCACAACATACCAATATTCATAATTCAATCCAAACCTTCACCCAACAATGTCACTATTCCCACATTTATGACCCACTTTCTATATCTTTCTCCAATCCATGTGTTTTTAACTTTAAACACCTTAAACAACAAGGAAATACCATAAATCTTACCTTAGATGGTGTAGGAATAAGCTTTGGGTGGAATTACGTCACTTGAGCAAAACCCTAGTTTCACATTTCATGGAATTTCTTGACTTGGATGGACTTTGATGTGTTTCTCACACTTAGTTTTGTTGATTTGATGAAGTTGATCCTCAATTTCTCATGAATTCGTGTATATTGAGTGTGTGGAAGGTTCTAGAGGATTCTTGAGTTGTGTAGAAGAAGAATGAAATGAAATTAATGTGTTGAAGTCCTTATATCAACTTTTAAAAACTGTCCTGACGAGATTCTACGGACACTTATACAGTCCGTATAAATTTATACGGTCCGTATAAGTGACCGTGAAATTGCTCCAGTAACCATCCCCCTCAGTTTCAATTTGACGGCACATTATACGGTCCGTATAAATTTATACGGTCCGTATAAGTGACCGTGAAATCACCCCCCTCAACAACTTCATTCTGTGACAATCCTACGGTCCATTATACGGACCGTATAATTCATCCTTTCACTGATCTTTTTCTTGTCACTTCATTTGATCTCCAATCCTTAGGGAACCTTCTTAGCACTTTTTTATCATTTCATTAACAATCTAAAGGACGTTATAACTATTCTCCAAAGCACCTTTTAATTATCATTAACTCGTTACTCGTAATTTCTTTCCGATACACATCGGATACCTTGCCTTTTCTCGGCAAACCTTCTTCCCTTACGTCAAATGTCTTGAATCTCGATTAGGATCCTCAAATGCTATTTCTCTTATCGAAACATCATATACGTCGTGCCTTTTGCTAGCCTATTCATTGTGCGTCAATGGGGAATTTTTCGAGGTGTAACATTCTTCCCCCCTTTTGGAACATTCGTCCTTAAATGTTAAACACTTGGGAATTCTATGAAAATTTCGCCAGAGTTTCCCCTGTAATATGGCACTACCATCCTGCCACAACAACCCATAATAATACTGCCTCACAGGGCCACAACACAATAACTATATAAATTGGTCACACACGACCAGAAGCACAAAAAGAAAGCATACATACCTTATAATGTTAGTGTTTCATCTTAAATCTCTCCTGAGGGTTGGAATAAGTGCAGATATGTGGATTTCATTTTGTCCTCCGCCTCCCAAGTCATTTCTTCTCGGTTGTTTCGCCACAAAACTTTGACTGAAGCTACTTCCTTATTTCGAAGTCTTCGTACTTGCATGTCTAAGATGGAAATGGGCACTTCTTCATATGCTAGCTTTTCTGTCACTTGCACATCATCTGTTGGGACAATTTTCATGGGATCTCCAACACACTTGCGGAGCATTGAGACATGAAAGACTGGATGGACTGATTCAAGTTCTGAAGGCTAGGCTACATGACCCACCTGGCAGATAATTTTATAGGGTCCAATGTATCGAGGACTTAACTTTCCTTTCTTGCCAAATCTCATCAACCCTTTCATTGGCGACACTTTAAAAAATACTCAATCATCAACTTGAAATTCCAAGTCTCGCCGGCGGTTGTCCGCATAAGATTTTTGGCAACTTTGGGCTGTTAACAATCGATCTCGGATCACCTTGACTTTTTCTACCGCTTGCTGAATCAATTCAGGGCCTATTTGCTGTACTTCTCCTATTTCAAACCATCCGATTGGAGACCTACACTTCCTTCCATATAATGCTTTATACGGAGCCATTTGGATACTGGAATGATAGCTGTTGTTATATGAAAACTCAATCAAAGGTAAATGATCATCCCAACTACCACCAATTCTAAAACACATGCTCTTAGCATATCCTCCAAGGTCTGAATAGTACGTTTGGCTTGTCCATCAGTCTGCGGATGAAATGCCGTGCTAAGTTTCACTTGGGTACCTAGACCTTCTTGAAAAGACTTCCAGAACTTGGCTATAAATTGTGCTCCTCTATCTGTGATAATAGATAGTGGAATACCATGGAGTCATACAATTTCCTTGAGATACAACCTTGCATAATCTTTAGCCGAGTATGTGGTTCTGACCGGAAGAAAATGAGCTGCTTTCGTGAGTCTGTCCACGATCACCCATATGGAATCATACTTGCCTCAGGAACAAGGTAACCCTACAATGAAATCCATGTTGATCACTTCCCATTTCCAAGTAGAGATTTCCATCGCCTGCAATAATCCTTCTGGCTTTTGATGCTCGATTTTTACTTGTTGGAAATTTGGACATTGGGCTACAAATTCTGCTATGTCTCTCTTCATGCCATCCCACCAATATATCAATTTGAGATCGTGATACATCTTTGTTGCACCTGGATGAATAGAATACCGAGAATAATGGGCTTCCTCTAGGATTCGACGGCGCAATTCTACGACATTCGGCACACATAGCCTGCCTCGGTATCTAAGAATTCCATCTGTGGAGATTTTGAATGGAGAATTCACTTTTTCATGAAATACATATCTAATGGCTCAACTGAGGATCTTCATATTGTCGCTCTTTCACTTCCATATTCAGGGACGAAACCGTGGGATCATTAATACTAATCCCTGCACTACCCGAATCAATCGCATGTACTACAAGATTAGCTAGTTGGTGGAGCTCATGAATCAATTATTTCATTTCCGGGGGAACTTCACATAAGCTGCCCATTGATCAGCGGCTAAGCGCATCAGCTACTACATTTGTTTTTCCAGGGTGGTATAACATACTCACATCATAGTCTTTCAACAATTCTAACCACCGCCTTTGCCGCAGATTTAACTCCTTCTACTTGAAAATGTACTGAAGACTCTTGTGATCTGTATAGATATCAACATGCACACCATACAAGTAATGTCTCCACATTTTTAATGCATGAATGACTGCAGCCATTTCGAGATCATGGGTTTGGTAGTTCTTTTCATGGTTCCGCAGCTGTCTCGAAGCATAAGCAATGACTCTACCGTGCTGCATTATCACACATCCTAACCCAACACCGGAAGCATCACAGTACACAACATAACCATCTGGCCCTTCTGGAAGTTCTAAGACTGGAGCTGAGGTTAATCTGTCCTTCAACTCTTGAAAGCTGCGTTCAGAAGCATCATTCCACTGAAATTTAACTGACTTCTGGGTTAGCTTCGTCAATGGGGCCGAAATAGACGAAAACCCTTCTACGAACCTTTTATAGTAACCTGCCAATCCCAGAAAACTACAGACTTCTGTAGGCGTCGTAGGCCTTGGCGAAGTCTTCACAGCTTCGATTTTCTGGGTATCAACTCGAATACCATCATCTAAAATAACGTGACCCAGAAATGTCATAGAATTCAGCCAAAACTAGCACTTTGAGAATTTTGCATACAATTCTCGGGTTCGAAGAATTCCAAGAACGATACGTAAATGATTGGCATGCTCTGATTCTGTGCGGGAGTATACCAGAATATCATCAATGAATACTATCACGAATAAATCCAAGAGTGGCCTGAATACATTATTCATCAAATTCATGAACACTGCCGGAGCAGTAGTCAACCCAAACGACATTACTCGGAACTCATAGTGGCTATATCTCGTTCTGAAAGCTGTTTTGGGAATATTCGCTTCGCGAACTCTCACTTGATGATAACCCGATCTCAAATCTATTTTATAAAACCACTTGGTACCCTGTAGTTGATTAAACAAATGGTTAATTGTTGTAGCGTAGCAAGAATCCCCAAATCCTTGATTTGGCCAGGAAAGACTGCACATCTTTTCTCGAATCTCCTTTAACGGAAGAAATAGAAGCTCGAGAAGGAACTTACCCATATCTTACCATTTCTTCGGACCCGAACAAGGATCTATTTTCTTTTGAAGCACCTGGAACTGATGAAATTCGGGGAAAACGCTTCGCCCCAGCAAGTAATTTCGTTTTAGTAAAAAAAAAGGCAATCAATCAGAGAAAATACGTGTTTACCAGTGGTTGCGCTTAGCCAGATCCAACAGGGGAGAGGAAGTACAGTTTGGGGTGAGGCGGGCGTCGACCCTACCTTATGAAAGACAACATGAAAAACACCTATATTGTAATACGTAAGGTTCTTTATCGTCACCTTGTTCAACTGCCTATAATCGATGTACATTCGTAGGGAACCATCTTTTTTTCTTACGAACAAGACTGGTGGTCCCCACGGTGATGAACTGGGTCTAATAAACCCTTTCTCAAGCAAATCTTTCAACTATGCCTTTAGCTCTTTCAATTCTGCCGGAGCCATTCGATACGGAGGAATAGAAATAGGCTTGGTGTCCGGTAACACATCGATGGCAAAATCAATCTCTCTTTCTGGGGGAAAACCTGGAACTTCATCTGGAAATACATCCGGAAATTCATTCACTGCCGGAACGGATTGGAAAGTTGGTGACTTTGCTTCGGTGTTATGTACTCGGACTAAGTGATAAATATAGCCCTCAGCTATCATCTTTCTTGCCTTAAGGTAGGAAATAAACATACCTTTTTTGAGAGGCTGTATTACCCTTACATTCAAGCACGGGCTCTCCCGGAAATTGAAATAGAACAACTTTCATTCGGCAATCAACATTAGAATAAAATGAAGCCAACCAATCCATACCCATAATCACATCGAAATCTACCATTTCTAGCTCGATTAAATCAGCTTTGGTCTGGCGATTGCATATCACAAGTACACAATTTCTATACACCTGTCTAGCTATTACGGGATCACCAAGCAGAGTAGATACCTCAAAAGGTCTTATTGGCTCAGGTTTCGCCCCAATACGACCAGCAACATACAGAGTAATATAAGATAGAGTAGAACCCGAATTTATCAATACATATACATCATGGGAAAATATAGATGATGTACCTGTAACCGCATCCGGGGAGGACTCAAGATCCTGTCTTCCGGCTAACGCATACACACGGGGCTGAGTGGCACCTGAAGTAGATGCTCCCCCTCTGCCTCTACCTCGACCTGCTGACATCTGGGGGGTCTGCCCTACCGGGCGCACTGAAGAGGAACCAACTGTTGATCCTGTGGGCTGAACCCCACCTTTACCATTCCTCTAGGGACAATCTCGCATCAAATGCCCAGTCTATCCACAAACATAGCAAGCATCTGTGCCCTGGCGACATGGCCCCGAGTGTAATTTTCTACACTGGCTACATCGTGAAACTGGTGGTCTCCTCTGACTATAATCACCCCCAAACTGAGAACCCGAAGCTCTCGAACTCTGACCCTTTCCTAAAGGAAAAGAGCGATCAAATCCCCTATCTGCAAATCATGGAGGCGTACTAGTCACTGACTGGCCTGAATGTCGGGAATAAGTCTGCCTCGATCCCCCTCTATATTCTCTACCTGCCCCCATAGATCTGGCCCTCTTGCTTTTCCTTCTATCAATGTCGCGATCACCCCTTTACGGATGTCGTTGTCCTTCTAAATTCTGGGCGTAGGTTTGTATTCGGGAAATATCCATCCCTTCTTGTAACGAAGCCGTCAAGCAATCCTTGAACAAATGTGGCCCCAAGCCACTCACAAAGCGATGCACTCTATCTCCCATGTCGGCCACCATAGTCGGAGCATATCTAGCCAAGGAATTAAATTGAAGGCTATATTCCCGGGCACTCATGTTTCCTTGTTTCAAATTTAAGAATCTATCCGCTCTAGCTCGGCGGACCTCGGGTGGAAACTAATGGTGGATGAAGGCATCCACAAATTCTTGCCATATGGGAGGAGGTGCATTTTATTTTCTTGATGCTAGCCAATTATTATACCATAATACCGCCACATCTCGGAGTCTATATAATGCCAACTCCACAGATTCAGTTTCAGAGGCATGAATAATCCTCAATGTTCTCAGCATCTCATCAATAAAGCCTTGCGGGTCTTCATCCGGCTTTGACCCGAAAAACCCCGGAGGATTTAAACTCATAAAATCACGGGCTCTGGTACTAGCTGCCCGATCACTTGAACTCATATTCTGTCGTTGTGCCTGGGCGGCAACCAACTGTGTCAATAGATGAATGGCCTCGGTCACTTGTTGACCCAAAGCAACCGGTGGAGGAACTGGAGCTGAAGCTCCTCCTCGTTCTTTTACATTGGGCGGGGTAGAGGAAGTGATAGATAGGGCCTCATTATGTGACTCGCCCTCTTCTACATTCATTAGCGGCTCTCTTTCTACCCGCCTTTTTGTAATAGTCTTGCCCTTTTGGGTGGCTGTAGCTTCTCCCTTTGGCGGCATTTCTGAAATCATAACACACTATTAAGAGGGGAAAATCTTATAACACGGCTCTATCGCACGATCTCTTAAGATGAAAGATGGTCATTTTTCCTCAGTGCCCTGTAGCCTCTTGTTTATTAGTGTGGCGCGCAACACACCATAAACAAGACTCTACTAGACACGGCTCGTACACACTTCCTAGGACTGAACTGCTCTGATACCACCATTGTCACGACCCGACTAGGGGCCGTGACGGGTACCAGGGGCTAACCACCGAGCACCACTCATTTCCTTACTCGTCATAATCATTATACACTTATTTCCCATTTATATACTCATAATCATTAAACAACCATTTTTCATTTGAAAACATAATTAATTTTATATACGTAAGCCCTTCGGCTATCAAAATAATATATATACACAATCATAGCACCGTGAGACCATACTACCCACACATACGTATCTACGAGCCTCTACTAGAGTACTAGACATATGGACGAGACAAGACCCCGTCGTGCCCAAAATACATATACATACACACACACACACACACAGATATATATATATATATATACACACACACACACACACACACACACATAAAAGAATAAACCAAGTAGTACCTCCGGAACAATGAAGTGCTCTTAAATCAGCTCTTCTACGAGTCTGGATCAAGCTCACCTCCCTGTCTACCTGTGGGCATGAACACAGTGTCCAAAGAAAGCAGACGTCAGTACGAACATTGTACAGATTATGTAAGACAAGAATAAAATGAACATAATAGAAGAATCATAAGCCATAGGAGGAAGATATAACCTGCATGAGTTTCATCGGTGAATACATTTCATACATATATCGTATATTTATATAATCATAGTACATGTGTCATCATAGCTCATATATCATCGCATCACAATCCTCATTGTTAACCCGCGTCCGGGTAACCATCATATGCCGCCCACTAGTGGCGATCATGTCCGGCCTTCTAGGCACGGTGTATACATAGCAGCCCGTCTTAACAGTGACATGCCCGACCATTTAGGCACGGTGTAATCATAAGCAGCTCGCATTAGCGGTGACATGTCCGGCCATCTAGGCACGGTGTAATCATATCATCACATACCCATCGTAATTCAACATTTTCATACATAACAAAGGTATATCATAAACATACATTATTGACCATTTCATAGACATGTTATGACTTAACATCCTTATACATTTATCGTTAAGACATACATTAGAACTTGACGACAACTATGGCTATGTCGGGGTGACATAAGGTCGTGAACCCCCGATTCCATTATGGAGTATTCATAAGTATCCGGCCTCACTTTGAAGGGAATAGTGTATGAGGTGAGTGTATCTAATAAATACATCATTAATTATATAGGAACCTCATACCATGAACTCTAGGATCTTTAGACTTAAGTTCATCGTTATCATTATTGGACTCGTAATGTATCTCTTATCTCATGTAGCTATTCGTGAACATAGACTCTTAGCTTTTCGGGATATAGAGGATTCATGGAGAAAAAGGATAAATCATGCGATCGGATTCATGCCTTAGAAAGAAAGGATTAGCCTTACTGTCACGACCCAACCCCGTAGGCCGTGACTAGTGCCCGATCTGGGCACCCGAACCCCTCTATTAAATATTATCTCAAATTCTATCAACTCATTCTAGTATATGGCGAAAGCCGACAAGGCTTTATTTCAAATTTAGGTAATTTCCAGAAAAATTTCGGCAGAGTTTCCTTTGTTTTACGGACTATCCAATATACCCTGCACGCAGAAAATACCAACGAAAGCCACACAGGGCTAACCAAGCAATATATAAACATATGCGGACCGGCCGCCTCGGCGTATAGGGTCGCCCAAACAACATATGCGGACCGGCCGCCTCGGCGTATGTGATCGCCCAAACGACATGTACATACATTCATACAGAAAGACCCTAACCCACAAACATGTCCACAGACCTCTAAACAGACCGACAGAATCATATGACGGGACAGGGCCCCGCCGTACCCATGAACGAATATATACAAATGCACTAATAAATATATATACCAAAAGTATAAGCTCCGGAAAGAGAGGAGCACTCCGAATAGTAGAAAGGGTGTCCTAAACAGGTGGATCACCAGGCTGTGCGTCTGTACCTGCGGGCATGAAACGCAGCCCCCGGAGAAGGGGGTCAGTACGAAATATGTACTGAGTATGCAAAGCAGAAGGTACAAAAATAAATCTGAATAATAATCGAATCAGATATATAGAAAATAATACATATCAAAATGTTTATTTCCAAAGTATAAATTATGCATAGGGCACTGGAAAATGTGGTCGCCCGCCTGTCGATGGCGCCACAACACAGCATAACACCAGAAAGTTTCAAATCTCCGAATCCCCGTCACACATCACAACACAGCATAACGCCAAACACAGCATAACGCCAAACATAAGTGGAACCCGGCCCTCGAGCGAGGAGCACGGTGAACCATAAACACAGCATAACACCGGAATGTATCAAAAAGCGCACGACAACAGAACCGGCCCGGGAACCGGCGAACGATATCATAGTAGGCACGAGCGGAGTAGTGAGGAATCATATGCATAAAATCATTATTATAAATCCGAAGGATAAGTAAAATAGTCATATTCGAAATCGGAATGATAATTATCACTTTTTGATTCAAAGTTGTCGAATTTACATAAAGGGCGTCACGGGACCCACGGACGAGTATAGACCCGAACTGAGCCCGTCTATGAAAAACATACTCATTTTATATCATACAAACTCCTACGAAAATTTCAAAGCAATCCGAGCTTTTCTGAGAAAATTATGGGCGTTTGAAGTTTTGAAATCGCTAAAGAATGAACTTTAAAACAAAAATCAGCTTTCATGTAATCTTTACAAATTATGGATTCCAAGAACATAAGGATCAATGTTTTGCCATGACAAGGCAAGGATGCCAAAGAACAAATGCGATTCATAAACATGCTCGGATTGTGAGAATAGAGTTTCCTCGAGGCTTATATCATAGCCTATTTTAACTAAGGCATGCCGAAGAAGGAGGATTACTTTACATACCTCGTACGCACTCCAAGCGAATCAATCTAAAGCTAATCCAAATCTACGCCTCGGGCTCCCCAAAGTCTACAAATACGCCAACGAATACCAAACATTAGCTAAGGGCACTTAAGCCATTCATTCCAACTATTCATTAAATTTTACAGAAAATTCGGCAGCATTTCCCCTATAAATAGGCCATCCCGAGAATTTAACTCGCTCAAAATCAACAACAACAACAACAACAACAACAACAACAACCAACCTAGCAACATCGATAATCAATTCGAAAGGCAAAATAACAATAGTAACTTTCTTTTACATCATTCAACAACTTTCCAACTATTCGTTTCAACGGCTTACATTCAAGCCACAATATAGCTCATACATTCAATTGTCAACCCGAATTCTTACCAACAACATTCAAGAACTTTCTAAACAGTTTACATAATTTTTCCAACAATCCAATAATTTAATCCAATGTGGCCGAAAACAGCCCCAAACCGAGAGCAGCCCCCTATGCCACACTTCTCAACTTCTATTCATGATTTGTGTCAACAATCCACAATGTAACGATATAATTCTCATAAATATACAAATTACGTCAAACGCACAATAAGCCTCAAATCAGTCCGCAACAATTCACCATATCATTTTGGGACATTAAACTCTCATTTCCAACATAAAAGTCATCACAACAACCATTAAAACGCTAAGCGACATTAGTGTTCTTTGGCATATAGCATGACCCATATTCATCTATCACTACACATATACATATATTGATGATTCTTAGCCATCCTACACACTACAACAATTTAACTCGCTGCAAGGAATTTATTCAACACCCAATCAAAATACCCATTTACACGGCTAACTTCAAACCCACCATATCTCACAAATTTCACCCATATTAACATACTGCAACAAGCATATAACACTCACAACTCATAAAACAAGAGAAATTCTTACCTTTCTTCTTCAATCCCACAAATAGTTAGGGTTTGTGATCTTGCCAAACGGATGATTTGATCGCCCCAACAACACTTCCACACTACTTAGGGACCTCAAAATAGTGGGTTTACACCAAAGAAATAATTTTGGGATGGCTTGAATTGGATTTGTTTTTTTTTTGTTCTTGGCCGTGTGGTTGAAGTTGTTCTTCAACTTCTTGCTCTTTTTTTTTTTTTGATGGAATGGTAGAAAAGATGACTACTTGGTCATATTTTGTGCTTATATGAATATTGTCCAAGTGTCCATGGCCCACACATGGGGTGGACCAATTAAAATTGGCCACACAATGTGTGGGACCAATTCCCATTTACATGGCCACCAAGGAATTTTTTTTTTTTTGCACAACATTTTAATTCCAATTTTATGAATTGTAGTCCCAATTTTCCCTAAGTGTTCAATGCCATCAATTTCATACATGACTTATATCTCAAATTAAAATCAAATGGTCAAAAGTCCCGACTTCAAATCCCGGAATAATCTTGGCCTTAAATTATCATAGTTAATCCGGGTTGTTCCAATGTATAAAAATACGGGACGTAACATCCTCCCCCCCTTAAGAACATTCGTCCTCGAATGTTGGATTAATGCTACGGATCTTACTCAAATTTGAGGGAGTTTCTTTTATAGCCATCATATATGAATGATTCACAAATCAATATAGTCAAACATAGAAATTGGATTACCTGAAGGTACTGGAAATAGGTGAGGATACTTTTTCTTCATCTGCTCCTCAGCTTCCCAGGTCATTTCCTCTCGGTTATTATTCCGCCACAGCACTTTAACAGAAGCCATATCTTTGTTCCGCAACCTTTTTACCTGGCGATCCAATATGGCTATAGGCTGCTCCTCATAAGATAGCTCCTCGGTGACCTGAATATCATCTACAGGAAAGACTCTGGAAGGGTCACCAATACACTTACGAAGCATAGAAACATGAAATACCGGGTGTACCGCTCCCAAGTCAGCTGGCAAATCCAATTCGTAGGCCACCTTGCCTATTTTGCGAATAATCAGATAGGGCCCAATATATCTCGGACTGAGCTTTCCTTTCTTGCCAAATCGCATAACACCTTTCATCGGTGACACTTTCAGGAACACCCAATCGCCAATCTGAAACTCTAACGGTCGACGTCGCTTATCGGCATAAGATTTCTGTCGGCTCTGGGCTGCCAACAATCTTTCTCGAATAAGTTTCACCTTATCCACGGCCTGCTGGACCACATCTGGGCCAATCAACTCAGTCTCCCCAACATCAAACCAACCGATCGGTGATCTACACTTCCTGCCATACAAAGCCTCATATGGTGCCATCTGAATACTGGAGTGGTAGCTGTTATTATACGCAAACTCAACAAGCGGTAAATGGTCATCCCAGCTACCCCTGAAATCAATAACACAGGCACGCAACATATCTTCCAATGTCTGAATAGTGCGCTCGGCCTGTCCGTCGGACTGGGGATGGAAGGCTGTACTCAGGCTCACCTGGGTCCCCAATCCCTCCTGAAATGATCTCCAGAACTTAGCTGTAAACTGGGCACCTCTATCGGAAATAACAGACACAGGAACTCCATGAAGTCGTACAATCTCCCTGACATAAAGCCTGGCATAATCCTCAGCTGAATAGGTGGTCCGAACCGGAAGAAAATGGGCTGATTTCGTCAGCCGATCAACAATAACCCAAATAGAATCATACCTGCGTGGAGTGCGAGGTAGACCTGTAATAAAGTTCATATTAATGATCTCCCACTTCCACGTCGGTATCTCCATCTCCTGCAATAGCCCACCGGGCTTCTGGTGCTCAATCTTAACCTGTTGGCAATTTGGACACTGAGCAACGAACTTTGTTATATCTCTTTTCATACCGTCCCACCAATATAGGCATCTGATATCATGGTACATCTTCGTCGACCCTGGGTGAACAGAATATCGGGCGTAATGTGCCTCGCCCATAACCTGTCGCCGCAACCCTGCAACGTCAGGTACACACAATCTGCCTCTGTGAAATAACACTCCATTAGGTGAAATCTCAAACAGAGTCTTCTTCTGTGCCAGCGTTGCGTCTCTGTACTTTGCCAGAATAGGATCCTCATACTGATGCCGCTTAATATCTTCTGTAATAGAGGACTCAGCAATACCTCGAACAGAAACCCCAACATCTCCAGAATCAGCCAAGCGAACTCCAAGACTAGCCAACTGATGAATATCGCGAACCATTTCTTTACTCTCTGATGGCACGTCTGCTAGGCTGCCCATAGACTTACGGCTGAGTGCATCCGCCACAACATTAGCTTTCCCAGGATGGTAGATAATGTCAACATCATAATCTTTGAGCAACTCTAACCACCTCCGCTGCCGCAAGTTCAGCTCCTTTTGCCTAAAGATGTACTGAAGGCTCTTATGATCTGTATAAATGTCAACGTGAACCCCATATAAATAATGTCTCCACATCTTCAAAGCATGAATGACCGCGGCCAGCTCCAAATCGTGAGTAGGATAATTCCTTTCATGTTTTCTGAGCTGCCGGGAAGCATAAGCTATCACCCTGCCGTGCTGCATCAACACACATCCCAAACCAATACCAGAGGCATCACAATAAATCACATACCCATCTGGACCCTCCGGAAGAGTCAGGACTGGAGCCGTAGTCAACTTCTCTTTCAGCAACTGGAAGCTACGCTCGCAAGCATCTGACCACTGAAACTTAGCTCCCTTCTGAGTCAGCCTTGTCAAAGGCGCTGAAATGGAAGCAAACTTCTCCACGAATCTCCGATAATAACCAGCCAATCCCAGAAAGCTACGCACCTCTGTCGGCGTCGTAGGTCTAGGCCAATTCGTTACGGCCTCGATCTTCTGGGTATCCACTCGGACGCCATCAACCCCAATAATATGTCCCAGAAATGCCACTGAAGATAACCAGAATTCACACTTAGAAAATTTAGCATATAATTCCTGGTGCCGAAGTGTGCCAAGTACCGTCCTCAAATGGTCTGCATGCTCTGCCTCTGACCGAGAATAAACCAGAATATCATCGATAAATACGATCACAAACATATCCAAGAACGGTCTGAATACCCGATTCATCAGGTCCATAAATACTGCTGGGGCATTTGTCAGCCCAAAAGACATAACTCTGAACTCATAGTGCCCATATCGGGTCCTGAATGCTGTCTTGGGAATATCAGCCTCTCGTACCCGTACCTGATGGTAACCCGATCGCAGGTCTATCTTCGAGAAGTACCTCGCACCCTGCAGCTGATCAAACAAATCATCAATCCTGGGGAGGGGATATTTATTCTTGATGGTTACCTTATTCAACTGCCGATAATCAATGCACATCCGCAGCGAGCCGTCTTTCTTCCTCACAAATAATACCGGAGCTCCCCAGGGTGACGCACTAGGCCGAATGAAACCCTTCTCCAATAAATCTCTCAGCTGCTCTTTCAATTCTTTCAGTTCTGCAGGTGCCATTCTGTACGGAGGAATAGAGATAGGCTGAGTGTCTGGCAACAGATCAATAGCAAACTCTATCTCCCGTTCGGGAGGAAGACCCGGAAGCTCATCTGGGAATACATCTACAAATTCATTAACCACTGGGACTGACTGAAGAGTCGGTGCCTCTGCCTCTAAATCATGAACACGGACCAGATGATAAATATACCCCTTTCGGATCATTTTCTCAGCCTTGAGGTATGAAATAAACTTACCCCTCGGCGATACTGTATTACCTGCCCACTCTATAACTGGCTCCCCTGGGAATTGGAATCGGACTATCTTCTTTTGACAATCAACATTAGCATAGCAAGAAGCTAGCCAATCCATACCCATAATCACGTCAAACTCGATCATATCTAACTCTACCAAATCCGCCTTAGTGCAGCGGCCACAGATAATCACGGAACAATCTCTATAAATCTGACTGGCTATAACAGAATCCCCTACTGGTGTAGCTACCTCAAAAGGCTCTATCGATTCGGATTCTATCCCAATTTTATCAGCAACGAGTGGAGATATAAATGATAATGTAGAACCAGGATCAATCAATGCATACACATCACGAGAGAAAACCAGTAATATACCTGTGACGACATTAGGCGAAGCCTCCTGGTCCTGTCTGCTGGCTAAGGCATAAATGCGGTTCGAAGGACCGCTAGAACCCGAAGCTCCGCCACGACCCCTGCCGCGGCCTGCTGGTGCTGGAGTACCTCGCCCCGCAGGGCGCATCGCCACCGAGGCTGAAGATGAACCACCGGCTGACCCGGTAGACTGAGCTGAACTGCCTGTACCACCTCTAGCCGGACAGTCTCTCATCTGATGGCCCTGACGGCCGCACACAAAGCATGCACCCGTAGCTCGGAAACACTCTCCCGGGTGCTGTCTCCCACAGTAGGAACACAAAGGTCTGGGTGGCCTCATCTGACTGCTGGAACCTCTGTCCAACTGTGAACCTGAAGCCCTGGAGCTCGGGCCTGCCCCTGAATATCTGGCACCCTCAGATCTCCTGCCGGTAAACTGTGGGGGTGTACCCCGGCCTGACGGACGAGGATGTCTGCCTGACTGCTGCTGCTGAGGCTGTCCGCCTCGAGAATCTCCAGAATAACCTGCGAATCTGGCCCTCTTGGGCGGCCTCCTGTCCCGATCTCTGCTAGAATAATCAACTCTATGTCGGTCCTCCATACCCAGGGCATAAGCCTGTAGTCGGGCAATATCCATGTCTGCCTGCAATGCCACCGCCATACAGCCATCAATCAAATAGCGGTCTAACCCCATCACGTATCTGTGCATCCGATCGGCCATATCTGCTACTATGGCAGGTGCATACCGGGCCAAAGAATCAAACTCCATGTTATACTCACGGACGCTCCGACCCCTCTGCTGCAGATGCAAAAATCGGTCAACCCGCGCCCGCCGTAACTCTGGGGGCAAAAAGTGGTGAGTGAAAGCAGTCACGAACTCGTCCCAAGTAGCTGGGGTAGCACCCTCACCCCTGGATAGCTCCCAGGACTCATACCAGTGAGCAGCAACATCCCGTAGTCTATGCGAAGCCAACTCAACAGACTCAGTCTCTGAAGCCCTGACCAAATCTAGTGAGCGCCGCATCCCCCGAATAAAGTCATGGGGGTCCTCGTCGGGCTTAGACCCGTAAAACTCTGGAGGGCCACATAATAGAAACTCTCGAACCCTCAGGTTGTCACGCCTATCGTCATCATCATCATCTCTCCGCCCGCGTCTGCGAGCCTGTCCCGCTACCAGAGTGGTCAATAACTGCACAGCCTCTCTCAGTGTCCTGTCCTCCGCCCCTTGCTGAGGAGCTGGAGGCGCGGGAGCTGAAGCCCCTTGAGCTAATGGTGAAGCTGCTCCAGACTCCTCTGACGATGAAGACGTAGCAGAGTCGGCTGGCCGGGACGTAATATCACGCATCATCTGAGCAAGGGTCCGAGTACCCTTCTGAGCCCGGCTGGTCTCTCCTACTACGCCCTTTTTCTTCTGGGCGGCCGTCGCCTTTTTCGGAGGCATCACTGAAAGAAAAACAACAACAGATCAAAACCGAATCATCCTAATAGCACAGTTCTATCGCACGATCTAAGATCAGAAGAAAAGACAACATCCTAAATGTCCTGTAGCCTCCTGTTTATAGATGTGGTGCACAACACACCGATAAACAAGACTCTACTAGACACGATCTGTGGACACTCCGAGGACAAACCGCTCTGATACCACTTCTGTCACGACCCAACCCCGTAGGCCGTGACTAGTGCCCGATCTGGGCACCCGAACCCCTCTATTAAATATTATCTCAAATTCTATCAACTCATTCTAGTATATGGCGAAAGCCGACAAGGCTTTATTTCAAATTTAGGTAATTTCCAGAAAAATTTCGGCAGAGTTTCCTTTGTTTTACGGACTATCCAATATACCCTGCACGCAGAAAATACCAACGAAAGCCACACAGGGCTAACCAAGCAATATATAAACATATGCGGACCGGCCGCCTCGGCGTATAGGGTCGCCCAAACAACATATGCGGACCGGCCGCCTCGGCGTATGTGATCGCCCAAACGACATGTACATACATTCATACAGAAAGACCCTAACCCACAAACATGTCCACAGACCTCTAAACAGACCGACAGAATCATATGACGGGACAGGGCCCCGCCGTACCCATGAACGAATATATACAAATGCACTAATAAATATATATACCAAAAGTATAAGCTCCGGAAAGAGAGGAGCACTCCGAATAGTAGAAAGGGTGTCCTAAACAGGTGGATCACCAGGCTGTGCGTCTGTACCTGCGGGCATGAAACGCAGCCCCCGGAGAAGGGGGTCAGTACGAAATATGTACTGAGTATGCAAAGCAGAAGGTACAAAAATAAATCTGAATAATAATCGAATCAGATATATAGAAAATAATACATATCAAAATGTTTATTTCCAAAGTATAAATTATGCATAGGGCACTGGAAAATGTGGTCGCCCGCCTGTCGATGGCGCCACAACACAGCATAACACCAGAAAGTTTCAAATCTCCGAATCCCCGTCACACATCACAACACAGCATAACGCCAAACACAGCATAACGCCAAACATAAGTGGAACCCGGCCCTCGAGCGAGGAGCACGGTGAACCATAAACACAGCATAACACCGGAATGTATCAAAAAGCGCACGACAACAGAACCGGCCCGGGAACCGGCGAACGATATCATAGTAGGCACGAGCGGAGTAGTGAGGAATCATATGCATAAAATCATTATTATAAATCCGAAGGATAAGTAAAATAGTCATATTCGAAATCGGAATGATAATTATCACTTTTTGATTCAAAGTTGTCGAATTTACATAAAGGGCGTCACGGGACCCACGGACGAGTATAGACCCGAACTGAGCCCGTCTATGAAAAACATACTCATTTTATATCATACAAACTCCTACGAAAATTTCAAAGCAATCCGAGCTTTTCTGAGAAAATTATGGGCGTTTGAAGTTTTGAAATCGCTAAAGAATGAACTTTAAAACAAAAATCAGCTTTCATGTAATCTTTACAAATTATGGATTCCAAGAACATAAGGATCAATGTTTTGCCATGACAAGGCAAGGATGCCAAAGAACAAATGCGATTCATAAACATGCTCGGATTGTGAGAATAGAGTTTCCTCGAGGCTTATATCATAGCCTATTTTAACTAAGGCATGCCGAAGAAGGAGGATTACTTTACATACCTCGTACGCACTCCAAGCGAATCAATCTAAAGCTAATCCAAATCTACGCCTCGGGCTCCCCAAAGTCTACAAATACGCCAACGAATACCAAACATTAGCTAAGGGCACTTAAGCCATTCATTCCAACTATTCATTAAATTTTACAGAAAATTCGGCAGCATTTCCCCTATAAATAGGCCATCCCGAGAATTTAACTCGCTCAAAATCAACAACAACAACAACAACAACAACAACAACAACCAACCTAGCAACATCGATAATCAATTCGAAAGGCAAAATAACAATAGTAACTTTCTTTTACATCATTCAACAACTTTCCAACTATTCGTTTCAACGGCTTACATTCAAGCCACAATATAGCTCATACATTCAATTGTCAACCCGAATTCTTACCAACAACATTCAAGAACTTTCTAAACAGTTTACATAATTTTTCCAACAATCCAATAATTTAATCCAATGTGGCCGAAAACAGCCCCAAACCGAGAGCAGCCCCCTATGCCACACTTCTCAACTTCTATTCATGATTTGTGTCAACAATCCACAATGTAACGATATAATTCTCATAAATATACAAATTACGTCAAACGCACAATAAGCCTCAAATCAGTCCGCAACAATTCACCATATCATTTTGGGACATTAAACTCTCATTTCCAACATAAAAGTCATCACAACAACCATTAAAACGCTAAGCGACATTAGTGTTCTTTGGCATATAGCATGACCCATATTCATCTATCACTACACATATACATATATTGATGATTCTTAGCCATCCTACACACTACAACAATTTAACTCGCTGCAAGGAATTTATTCAACACCCAATCAAAATACCCATTTACACGGCTAACTTCAAACCCACCATATCTCACAAATTTCACCCATATTAACATACTGCAACAAGCATATAACACTCACAACTCATAAAACAAGAGAAATTCTTACCTTTCTTCTTCAATCCCACAAATAGTTAGGGTTTGTGATCTTGCCAAACGGATGATTTGATCGCCCCAACAACACTTCCACACTACTTAGGGACCTCAAAATAGTGGGTTTACACCAAAGAAATAATTTTGGGATGGCTTGAATTGGATTTGTTTTTTTTTTGTTCTTGGCCGTGTGGTTGAAGTTGTTCTTCAACTTCTTGCTCTTTTTTTTTTTTTGATGGAATGGTAGAAAAGATGACTACTTGGTCATATTTTGTGCTTATATGAATATTGTCCAAGTGTCCATGGCCCACACATGGGGTGGACCAATTAAAATTGGCCACACAATGTGTGGGACCAATTCCCATTTACATGGCCACCAAGGAATTTTTTTTTTTTTGCACAACATTTTAATTCCAATTTTATGAATTGTAGTCCCAATTTTCCCTAAGTGTTCAATGCCATCAATTTCATACATGACTTATATCTCAAATTAAAATCAAATGGTCAAAAGTCCCGACTTCAAATCCCGGAATAATCTTGGCCTTAAATTATCATAGTTAATCCGGGTTGTTCCAATGTATAAAAATACGGGACGTAACACTTACATACCTTTTTCATTTAACTAATCTATCACTTGCTTGTTCTCCTTCAATGCCCACGTTTCTACCTTCAAGAGAATTCGCATTAACATTACCTTATCGATTACTTAAACATGCCTACGAAAGCTAAAGAAAATTGGGCAGCATTTCCTTTGTTTACACAACTTTTCCCATATTTATATCAACTCCCAAACATTCATAAAAACATTCACAATATAATAGACAACAATCATCATTCATCTACATTATCCGCATTTCACAATTGCTCTTCAATTTCTCCATAATTGTGGTTATAGCTCACTATCGCGTTTGCATATATATAATACTTATTCTATGGTCTAAATTTCATTCACAATATACATACAACCACAACATACCAATATTCATAATTCAATCCAAACCTTCACCTAGCAATGTCACTATTCCCACATTTATGACCCACTTTCTATATATTTCTACAATCCTTGTGTTTTTAACTTGAAACACCTTAAACAACATGGAAATATCATAAATATTACCTTAGATGGTGTAGGAATAAGCTTTGGGTGGAATTACTTCACTTGAGCAAAACCCTAGTTTCACTTTCCATGGAATTTCTTGACTTAGATGGACTTTGATGTGTTTCTCGCACTTAGTTTTGTTGATTAGATGAAGTTGATCCTTAATTTCTCATGAATTCGTGTATTTTAGTGTGGAAGGTTCTAGAGGATTCTTGAGTTGTGTAGAAGAAGAATGAAATGAAATTAATGTGTTGAAGTCCTTATATCAACTTTTAAAAACTATCCCGATGAGATTCTACAGACACTTATACGGTCCGTATAAATTTATACGGTCCGTATAAGTGACCGTGAAACTGCTCCAGTAACCATCCCCTTCAGTGTCAATTTGACGGCACATTATACGGTCTGTATAAGTGACCGTGAAATCACCCCCCTCAACAACTTCATTCTGTGACAATCCTACGGTCCATTATACGGACCGTATAATCGACCGTATAATTCATCCTTTCACTGATCTTTTTCTTGTCACTTAATTTGATCTCAAATCCTTAGGGAACCTTCTTAGCACTTGTTTATCACTTCATTAACAATCTAAGGGACGTTATAACTCTTCTCCAAAGCACCTTTTAATTATCATTAACTCGTTACTCGTAATTTCTTTCCGATACACATCGGATGCCTTGCCTTTTCTCGGAAAACCTTCTTCCCTTACGTCAAATGTCTTGATTCTCGATTAGGATCCTCAACTGGTATTTCTCACTTATCGAAACATCATATACGTCGTGCCTTTTTCTAGTTTATTCACTATGCGTCAATGGGGAATTTTCCAAGGTGTAACAATATCACTGTCTACAAACCTCTATGTAAAACAGACTGTAGAAAGGACAGGACAAGGCCCTGGCATACCCATATATGTACATACCAAGATAGCATACCAAAAAGGCTACAGCTCCGGATCAATGGAGCATACTCACTGCCGCTGAGGGGAGGTCCTACTGCTGCGAATAATCTGGCTGGCTACCTGACCCTGCGGGCATGAACGTAGCATCCACAAGAAGGGACGTCAGTACGAGAATGTACCGAGTATGTAAGGCATGAACAATAATATAATAGACATATGGAACGGAGCATGAGATAAGGAAATAACCTGTACAACAAGATGCCTCTTAGGGCGGATGCCATGCATGCTTAACTTTCTTTGAAAAATATTTCTGATACATGTATACATAAAATAGAACATATCATAATGCCGAGGGACATCAGCTCCGATCCATATAACCACATATGTCCCGCGTCCGGGATGATATGATATCATATTATACCAACTGATCAAGTGGCCATGCATCTATAGCGCCTCGCCCTTTTCCCATATTCCCCATTTACATATACATATATCATATAAGCAGCATGCATGCGAGCCCAAGGAAAGTTATGTCTCTATCGGAGTGACGTAAGGTCGGCAACCTCCGATTATATTATGGAATAGTCATCATCGCTTTATATCACCTTGAAGGAACAATTATTATAAGGTGAGACCAACAACAATGAATAAAATTGAGAAAAGTCAAAAGATAGCTCAATATCTCGTATCGTCATTGAAATCATAACTTGGAACCTTTAAACATGAAATCGTTCTCATCATAGTTATCATCGAAAATATTCTCATCTTTGGCATTATTGTCATCTTGATAAAAAAATGTCCATCATTATTGTCATACGAGTTGACGAAATCATTAACCTCTGTTTTGGAAAAATATGGACATTTTGTAAAACATATACGGGTTATCGGGAAAGGAATCATGCCTTGGAATCATAGACTTCTAACTTTTGAAAACAAAGAAGTTATGGAAGCATTTATGAAATCGTAACATACGAATCATGCCTTTGAAAGAAAGGGGAAAGCCTTAACATACCTGTTCGACCTCCTATTAGCTACGCTTATTCGTCCGAGCTCGCAAGTCTATATTTAAGAGGATTTACACTAACGTTAGCCTCCTTATCACACACTTGTTCCATGTTTCAAATCAGACTGTTCTATATTCTGCCGACAATCGGGCAGCATTTCCCCTGTTTATATGCCTAGCCCGAATTCTCAATTCAGTAACTAACAACAACAATAACAATACCAACATCAATAGCATCATTTCCAACACCAAAGTATTCCATAGAACAACCCACACACTGTTTTACAACTTCCATAACTAATCAACCCATTATACAATTATTTAACCATGCTATCTTCGTGAATAAACTGGTATTAACGTAAGTAGGAAGAGTTTCATCCCTTTCTATTGGTAATATTGCAATATCTTCACTTCTCCACCATAGACTTAAGCCGCAACGCGTTACTATTCAATTTTGTAGTTGCAACTATACGCCATCTGGACCGGGATTTGGGAATTATACCTGGTTTTGGGCTTAAAGGTTGATGTGGGAAGCTTGGGGAGAATTCTGGAGGGTTTGAAGGAGTTTGGGACGAAAATATGAGGGGGTCTCCCCTTTTTATAACGGTCCAGGTTCTGCCTGGACCGACTTAAAAATTGCTCAGCGCGATCGCGCTGAGTTACCAGGTCTTGCCCTGCGCGTTCGCGCTACCTTCTGGCGCGTTCGGACAGGGTTATTTCTCTACCCAAATAGCCGATCTTAAAACGCGCATAACGTTTGATGCCGATATCGTATGAGAGCCCATGACCTATGGTTGGAAAGCTCTTTGAATTATCTATAACTTTAATTCGTGGTGTTTTTCCAAATTCAAAACTTATAATGACGTTTTGGCCTCTTAAAGTCAGATCGTCCTAAAACATTTACTTAAATCCTCCCTTTGAAGGGCTTATGTCCCTTTTTGGCTTAAGGGTCCTTCTTAAGACTTGCTCAACTTCCCATGTACTACTTATATAATGTTTCATATGTCCTTTATAAAAATCCAGGTGTGTGAGCCCCACTTGGCTTATAGTAACGCGGGCTTTTCGTCAATTAACGTATGAAACGATTCACCCCATATGGTCTCCAAACGTCATGTATATAGATATATATATATATATATATATATTGAAATCATGTAATCTTCATCCCTAATCCTTGTATGACTTTACTCTTCTTCGAGCTCATACCAAGCCGCCTCAGTTTCGGTAGCGCCAAATATTTCGGGGTATAACATCCTTCCCCCCTTAGAAACATTCTTCCTCGAATGTTGCTGTATTGCCAACCCACGACACCATCATTGATTCGTTAAAACAATTATTTTTTCCTTTAGGGTCCGATTACCATTTGCTTAAACTATAACTTGGGTCAGTCTCTTCTCATTCTTCCTTAGCTCTTTTATTGCCTTCAGTCAACTTCTTTCACTTCTTTATCCTCATGTACATGATCGAAATTTAATTAGTATATCGCTCTCATTTTTTCTCCATTATCATAATTTTGACTTGCCGTGCCATAACTATTCATCGTTCTGTGTGTACTTTTTTTTTTGTTTTTATCGCTCCTTGCTTCCCTGTTAGTGGGCAGCTACCTTTCTCTCTTTACGGCACCCTCTTTGCGTCTACTCGTTCGTTGCCATCTCGGGCTATCCTTTCTATACCCGTTGATCTTAGATATACACTGTACCGATTCTTTGTAGTCCATTAGTTAGGCTCTCTAATCCTTACATCTTTGTCGCTATCTCTTTTATCCTTGCACTCCGAATCTTTATCCAACATTGCTTGGTCGCTAGTGAGCATAATAGTTATGTTCCTTAAGCTATTCTTCCCAGTTCCTTTCCAAGGCCAGTTATTTCCATATCCAAAATACGTGTATGCAAAATGTTTCTTTACCATTTGTTATCCTTCGTAGTACTATTACACTTATGGAAACTCATAATTCGAGTTCGAGCTAATTTCATAGCTCACAACGTCATTAACTTTCGTTCCTCACATCTTGTGATAAAATCCTAGAAGCATAGGACTACGACAATTCTTCCATTACGACTCTTGCAATGCAAGTATATTAATCATCAATTTTCTTGTATCGGCGATCACTTCGTCAGTCGTTATTCTTTGTTGGCTTTCCGGTGTGGCCTTCTTGCAATTGTAGTTAGGAATAACTTTACGTTGATGGTTCATATAATTTCATAGTGTATTCTCTCATGTTTAGTTTAATTAGTGATCCGTGAGGTGTTTTCTAATATCCGATGGCACAACTTTCTTTCCATTCATAAAAGCAGCATCCTTCCTTTCTTTGGAAATTGCCAAATTACCAATCGTTGTTCCTTTTTCTTCAACTGTTATCTCTTCCGGCGTTAAAACTCCCTATTGTCTTCATCCCAAGTATCCTTTGGATTCATCATCCTCTCCATCATCCTTTGTGAACTCAGCTTGTAAACCTTTCTTGCTCTATTTATTACTTTTTAGGACATGTCGCTGCATGCTTATGTACGGCGCAAATCTTTTCCCAATATGAGGGATTCAAACCATGGTCTAGAAATATCGCAGCTCATGTCGGCGTGAAGTACTCTCTTAAGTTGTTTCCATACCTCCTTTCTATACCTGCCTCATGGCATACTTATTTTCAATTCGTTTCTACTTCTTACTGGTACCTTCTTGATGTGCCAATACGTCCCGAGCATGGCCTTGAGCCGATAAATTTCTTCTTCTACAGCTTTAGAACGTTATAGTTCTTTTTAAGTCTAATATGCTCTTCCCCCCTCTTTAAGGAGGTCCTTATACACCAATAACCTTCGAGTATCTAGCGTCTTCACCACCTATCTGCCGCCCGTCACGATCGTCTTAAGGCTGGAGTTCCTTTATCCTACAGTTTAGCTTATTTTTCCTTTCTGCTAATCAGGGCTTTGCATCTAAACGTAGCGCTCGTACATTATAGATCCATTCTTGCTACTTTCCTTAAGGCACTTCTGCTTCTACCCTTTTGTGATTTAACTTTTCCCTTAATCAACGGGTTAATGAGGGCGTTGGAAATCCATCAAACATTCTACGGAGACACTTTGCTTTTTTTTTATCCCTCGTCTTTCTCCACAACTATTATTATTGAAATACTCTTAATTTTTTATTTCTCTTTACGTCAGAAACATGTCATTGAGAGTTAATAGGCTACACTCTTCCACTTTCGCTATCAGTCCTTTTATTCACTTAGCTCATTTATTCGAAATTCTCCTTGTCTGGTTAGTTGCATCCCATCTATGCCCTGTAGTTCTCCCAGTGTTCCACCATTTCTTTTGCATGTCATGAAATCCTTACAAATATACTCTCTTCTTTCTTCTCCTTCCATTTATTTCTATACCGTACCATCCCGTCAATATTCCATGCCTTTCCATCCACTGTTAGTCCTTCTACCTGTTTAGCTCATTTACTCGCATCTTCCTAACTATGTATTTGTGATACAACCCTACATCAAGTTTTCCTAGTGTCCTGCTACTTCTTTCTCTTAGCACGGAATCCTTACAGTTCACGTTCTCTCCATCCTCGTTCATCGAGCCTTTATCTATCTTTCTAACGCTACGGCCGAGTTATCTTCCACGCAAGTTCCCCACATTTCATTCTATTTTCTCTATGATCGCATCTCTCGGTCTTTATAGGAATTCTTGTCCCATGTCATTAATTTTCTAATCATTGTGTCGTCCCATCATCCTCGGTCGTACCTCAATGGTCGATCCGTTTCCTACAACCAAATTGTTAAAATATCCTTCTTACCCCCGTGGTTAAAGATTTCAAGTTACTTTACCCCTAAATACTCTCCTCTTCCTTCGACCAGCCCATTAGCATACTTTTCCTACCTTGGTCCTTAACCCTTCCTTGGGTTCTTTCCTCTTCGAGCGCCTTTCTCCTCTTGTTGTTTACCGTATCGACTCTGAAGTTCGTGGAATATTCGTTTAAACATGCAAATCCATTCTATTCTTAAGTCGTCTTTTAGGAAAGCTTCTTGATGTCCGAGGAAACCATGTCAATATGACTACACATTTATCTCGTTATATATCTCGAAGGAGCTGGAAATCTCTTAGCATCGTTGAAAGGCCTGATCACTCTTTCTCCTACTTCACATTCCTAGTTGTGGTCACTATCTTTCAAGTCCCCTTTACCAATATTCGTTCTCCTAATCCTGTACGTACATTTCTTGTCCGTGCTACTGTACCCTATTCCTTTCACATACCTACTTTCAAA
The DNA here is from genome assembly GCF_019175385.1 of Lycium barbarum. NCBI lineage: Eukaryota > Viridiplantae > Streptophyta > Magnoliopsida > Solanales > Solanaceae > Lycium > Lycium barbarum. Next base: position 95,140,540 of record NC_083337.1, on the reverse strand, counting down.
TTTTTATCCAAATAGTCCCTTGCCTTGCCCGTCGTCTCTCTTGGAAGCTTCACTCACCCTTATTTCTTACTTCTCTCTCTTCTTCTCCTTTTTTTTTTTCAAATCATCCTAAACTCTTAACTTCCCGTATATACTCACTTACCTCCTTTCCCCGATGTTATAGCATTAGGACCTTTCAACTCTAACTTGCAGTAAGAATAACATCAATTTACCTTGTAACGTTCGTACCATTTTTTCCACTTGAACTTTGTTACCTTATTCGATTAATGCCTTCAATATACCGCAACGTCAGTTGCTAGGATACACATACCCACTGATACAGCCATATATGGGATATCATATGCATACATATATTGATTACTAACACCTTGCTTACAAAATATTTCCAAACGCTATTCAAACTCACCCTAGTTCTAGAGCTGTGATGCACCTTTTTTCTCTTCACCGGTCTAGTCCGCCTCGTCCTACGCGACCTCTTAAGGTTTCCAACCACTCTGCATACTCCAATTTCCATTAGGCTACTCTAGCTTCTTATTTGTCTTTTATGGCTAAATTTATAGAACTTTTGGTATGCTTCATAGGGGGTCACCCATCCTAGTATTTCTCTCAACCCAGCACGCTTAACCTTGGAACTCTGATGGAATCTGATGCGTTAATGCTGGTTTGGTCGCACGCACCTTACTGTATGACCTTCATCGCATCATCCAGAGCAAGTTGAAGTCTTAACAAGTTCCAAAACATTCTCGTAACGCATCTCCCTTCGAATTAGAAAGGATCTCTTACTCTTCTAACTACACAATTACTGTTTTGGCCCTTTCAATCATCAATATTCACCTTTCACCCATGTGTATGACTACCATTCATCCTAGATTTCCAGATTTCCAATGGTGGCAAAAACACCTTGGCCGGCGTTACTTATAAACACTTGGTTATCGACCCCTTTAGTGTTATATCCCGCGTTTTGTGCAATCGGACAATTCAAGACAATCGCGGGGAGACAACAAGCAAGGCAATATTTTATGTTGTTTGATACATGAGTTGTTTATGAAAAATTTAGAAGTGAAGACAATTAGAATGGTTAAGAGCATAAAAGGGGAATTCACGACATGATTCGTGGAAATATGGAGGAAGACGAAGGGCAAAATTGGAAGTTGGAAAAAAAATTGTTTTCAAGAATTACAAGACCTAGCTAAGAATACAAAGTGGGCTTGAAAATTTGTAAGGAAAATCATAGGCCCAACCGGCCATACACATGGGCTAGGCCCAAAGTGGGTCAAAGTAGGTAATTAAATAAGATGACCAAGTAATCTTTATCATAATAGTCTCTAGAATCTTCAAGAGAAGCAAGCACAAAAGAAAGAAGGAGAAAAACCCTTAGGGCCTTCGGCCATAGAGAAATTCCTAAGAAAGAGTTGACAAAAACTTCTTTCAAAAATCCTTTGATACTAAGTGGAAGGTGCTTAACAAAGTAGGGAATTTGGTGGAGCAAGAAAAGCTCATATTCATACAAATTTTCAAGTGTAGCCAAGTGGAAAGTCAAGAGAAAGGGGTAAGAAATTATTCCTCTTTTATGTGTTATATATGGTTTATATGTGTTGTAGTATGCCAAAATGGATGAAATTCATGAAGGAGAGAAATATAGTGTATGGCCGTGTATATATATATATATGTGTAGGAGCCATGCTTCAATTATTTTAATTAGTGTTTGGTTGTTATTGTTGTGAATGATATGTGGAAAATGGAAGTTGAATGAATTTGGAGAGATTGTGGTGTGCATGCTTGATGTTAGCCGTGTGTGTGTGCATGGCATAGGTGGCCGTGAACATGGCTTATGTAACCATGAATGTGTGTTGAATTGTTGAGGAACAATGAGCAAGTTGTAATTAATATTCTAGTTGTTGTGTTGTTGATCATGGTGGCCGAATATGGTGATGTTGTGTGGGACAATCAGATTGATTTTATGTAGTGTTTTGATTGTTGTCGTTATGCGTTCCATAATGAAAACGAAGTTGTAATCGTTGTGGAAGCGTCGAAGAAGTTAATTTGACGTTAGCGTAAATTCTTATATTTGCATGAATGATGTTGTGAATGTGTAGAATGATAGTGAAGTCCATAAATGTGGAAGAAAGTAATGTATGGATCGCTAGTGTGATTGTTGAATTCATGTTGATAGTTTGGCCGAGTTTGAATTCCCGGATTGTGTTTGACGAGAATTTGACTAAATTGAATGTCGAGGATGGTATATTTACAGAGGAGGTGCTGCCGAAATTTCGGTAGCCAAGTATTACCTTAAGATTTCAACTCTAAGTATACTAATGAGAGTTTTGGGTAAAAATGACCAATTTGCAGATTTCGACGAGATTGCAACGTGAATTTGGAATAGCTAAAGGAGCGGAAAGAGGTATGTAAGGCTTCACCCTTCTTTCTATGGCATGTCTTAGTTGTAATAAGTTGGGTACGAGCCTCGGGGACAACTCAGTTCCCCGGAATCCGCACCTAAAGTTTTCCACTTTTTGTTCAATAGAATTGAACTAGAAAGTGTGCCAATTGTTGGAAAAACCTCCTACACCCTTAGAACTTGTATAAAGGGGACCCGATTACCCTAAGACCCTCACAAGTAACGCTATGACACGTAACATACGTAAATCGTATACGCTACCTCATCCGGCCCGAGGTGGGCCCGTTACTCTCGGATTTTTCTATAGTCGTGGTTGACTTACTTGAAGTAAATCCAAAGGGGACTTTTGATCCCAATCTCGTTACCGAATGATAAGTACTATGACTACTCTAACGAGAATGTTTCTATAAGGATAATGATAATGATAATGTTAGACAAGAGAATGTACCTTTGATAAGTACGACCGGAACGGCTCTATGACTAAGATGACTAAGCTAAGTATCTTATGTAAACATGAAAGTTATACACTAATTTTTGAGTCGTAATTATATTTCCTAGCTATAGCTTTATTTTCTCTGACTCCAAAGCCTATGACGGTCATCTATGATGCCCACGATTTCATTCTACGGTTACTGTAATACTATTCTCCGTTGATAGTCTCGCCTTAAAATACTTGTTCCTTCAAGGCGAGACAAAGCTATCACTAGCATTCCATAACGTAATCGGAGATCACCGACCTCACGTCACTCCGATGGATACATGAATTTCCTTGACGCTTGTGTGCTTATATGATATATGTATATAAAACAGGTATATGTGTATGGATATGTATATATAAATAAGATAAGTAATTGTATATGAGACGTGTATATGTATAAAAGATAAGAAAATGTATATGTATATGTGTATGGGGAAAGGGGAAGGGCCACTGTTATATCACCACCTGATTCAGCTGGATTCCATCCTGGACGCGGGATGCCCGGACGCGGGATATGGGAGAGCCGTACGCGGCGTCTGTATATTTACATATATATATGATGTAATCTGTTGGGACACCGTTGGGGAGGGGGTTGGGAGAGCCGATGTATTCGGCGTCTATAAATGTGAATAAAAGATACTATTTACTGAATTGTACTGTTTTCTGTATACGAGAATAAGGGAGACCGTGGGGGTGGAGCCGATTGTATTCGGCATCTGTAAATGTGAGCAAAAGGTACCGTTACTGAAATGTACTGTTTTCTGTACACGAGAATAAGTAATATATAACTGTTAATTCCTATGCTTATGAAAAGAAACGTTTCAAAGACGAAAGGACAAGCCTATATGACAGCCGGCCTGAAAAGGGGCCTTCCTATGCACAGGTTACTTTCTCGCCTCGTTATATGCCCTGTGACTCCATGATATTATTAATCGTACTCTATGTTACTGCTTGTATTATTTTCTATGCCTTACATACTCGGTACACTATTCGTACTGACGTCCCTTCTTGTGGACGCTGCGTTTCATGCCACGCAGGTCAGCAGACAGGTGGACGTGATCCTTAGAAGCTCTACCAGCCGCATCTGACAGCGCTCCAGTTGTTTCGGAGCCTCACTTCAGCGGTACTATTTTGTGTATGTATATTCGGGCACGACAGTGCTCGGCCCTTCCTCTGTATAAGTGTACTATATCTAGAGGCTCGTCGACAGATATACGGAGTCAGCTATGTACAGTCAGACGTATTGTATTTTGAATGGTTCGTGTCCCGGTATGACGCGATAGAAGAAAGTTTATTACTTGTGTTTACAGTGACACTGCTAATGCTAATGTTCAGAAAAAGGAAAAATTTATATGGCATTGTTTATACAACTTGCTATGAGGTAACGGTAAAATAATAGCTAAGGGGTGCTCGGTACAAGTATCGGGTACTCGTCACGACCTCTGGTCGGGTCGTGACATTTAGATTTTTAGTCGCCGCTACTAAGTAATAATCTACAACAAATACATATGCATAGGAAATTCCAATAAAGGCTCATATACCTGTAGCTGATCGGTCTTTAGTTTGATCTGGTGGACTATAAGGTGAAGTGTACTCTTCGTCATCGCCTACCAACCATCTGCTCGTCTGGCTTTCATCATCTCTCTCATCTGAGTCCGAGGGATATAGATAACCGGGCAATTCCTAGTTTACCGACGGCCAGGATAGGGGGCTAGAGTAATCCGTAACACTTACCGGGGAGGCTGGTCTGACGTAGTGCTCTACCAAATGAGTAGCTGGTATGGCCTTGGGTATCTCCTTCTCCGGTGTCCCAGATGAATACTCGGACGGATCCGTGTCATAACTCTCCTCTGGGGGTCCTCCTCCCTGGGAGTCAAAAAAATATGGAGGAATCGTCGCTGGGTCCTCCGAGGGATCGATATCCATGGAATAACTGAGGCTCCTCTTGCTCGGTCCTGGAGTTTGGGGTCCTGGATCGACTCTAGGGGCCTTTTTAGCACCCCCATTGTCCGAGGCTGATCTCTTCATCTTTCGTCAATCTGCACTTACCTACAAGAAAAAGGGGTCAGAAGTGATCTTTCTTAGACTCTGGCTCTATCGCACGATCTAAGATAGAAAGAAAGGTCAATGATTCCTAAATGCCCCGCAGCCTCCTATTTATAAGTGTGGCTGACTTCACACCCATAAATAGGACTCTACCGGACACGGTCTTTAGACAATCCTAGGATGAACTGCTCTGATACCACTTTTGTCATGACCCAGTCCGATGAGCCATGACAAGTACCCGACCACTAATGGCCGAGCACTCCAATGTTGACATTTACTCCTCACTGACTATCCTGGGCCTATATGCAATCTGTAACTGAGCTATTCTGTCTCCTGAACAACAAACACAAGAGATACCACATCTAGAACTCACGGCCAACACATACACATAAGCATAAATACTGAGAGTAACAGCGCAAACCGACTTGGCCGCTATATACATATACTGTATAACAACATAAGCGCCGACGAGGCTGCATAACATCTCGGCTACATATCACTGTCTACAGACCTCTATGGAAAACATACTGTAGAAAGGGAAGGACAAGGCCCTTCCATACCCATATATGTACATAACAAGATAGCATACCAAAAAGGCTGCAGCTCCGGATCAATGGAGCATACTCACTGCCGCTGAGGGGAGGTCCTACTGCTGCGAATCATCTGGCTGGCTACCTGACCCTGCGGGCATGAGCGTAGCATCCACAAGAAGGGATGTCAGTACGAGAATGTACCGAGTATGTAAGGTATGGACAATAATATAATAAGACATATGGAACAGAGCATGAGATAAGGAAATAACCTGTACATCAAGATGCCTCTTAGGGCGGATGACATGCATGCTTAACTTTTTTTGAAAAACATTTCTGATACATGTATACATAAAATAGAACATATCATATTGCCGAGGAACATCAGCTCCGATCCATATAACCACATATGTCCCGCGTCCGGGATGATATGATATCATATTATACCAACTGATCAAGTGGCCATGCGTCTATAGCGCCTCGCCCTTTTCCCATATTCCCCATTTACATATACATATATCATATAAGCAGCATGCATGAGAGCCCAAGGAAAGTTATATCTCTATCGGAGTGACGTAAGGTTGGCAACCTCCGATTATATTATGGAATAGTCATCATCGCTTTATCTCACCTTGAAGGAACAATCATTATAAGGTGAGACCAACAACAATGAATAAAATTGAGAAAAGTCAAAAGATAGCTCAATATCTCGTATCGTCATTGAAATCATAACTTGGAACCTTTAAACATGAAATCGTTCTCATCATAGTCATCATCGAAAATATTCTCATCTTTGGCATCATTGTCATCATGATAAAAACATGTCCATCATTGTTGTCATAAGAGCTGACGAAATCATAAACCTCTGTTTTGGAAAAATATGGACATTTTGTAAAACATTTACGGGTTATCGGGAAAGGAATCATGCCTTGGAATCATAGACTTCTAACTTTTGAAAACAAAGAAGTTATGGAAGCATTTATGAAATCGTAACATACGAATCATGCCTTTGAAAGAAAGGGGCAAGCCTTAACATACCTGTTCGACCTCCTATTAGCTACGCTTATTCGTCCGAGCTCGCAAGTCTATATTTAAGAGGATTTACACTAACGTTAGCCTCCTTATCACACACTTGTTCCATGTTTCAAATCAAACTATTCTATATTCTGCCGAAAATCGGGCAGTATTTCCTCTGTTTATATGCCTAGCCCGAATTCTCAATTCAGCAACCAACAATAACAATAACAATACCAACATCAATAGCATTATTTCCAACACCAAAGTATTCCATAGAACAACCCACGCGTTGTTTTACAACTTCCATAACTAATCCACCCAATATACAATTATTTAACCATGCTATCTTCGTGAAGAAACCGGTATTAATGTAAGTAGGAAGAGATTCATCCCTTTCTCTTGGTAATACTACAATATCTTCACTCCTCCACCATAGACTTAAGCCACAACGCGTTACTATACAGTTTTGTAGTTGCAACTATACGTCGTCTGGACCGGGATTTGGGAATTATACCTGGTTTTGGGCTTAAAAGTTTATGTGGGAAGCTTGGGGAGAATTCTGGAAGGTTTGAGGGAGTTTGGGTGTGTTTGGGACGAAAATATGAGGGGGTCTCCCCTTTTTATTACGGTGTAGGTTCTGCCTGGACCGACTTAAAAATTGCTCAGCGCGATCGCGCTGCCAAGTGTCGTGTTCACGCTGAGTTACTAGGTCCTACCCTGCTCGTTCGCGCCACCTTCTGGCGCGTTCCTGCAGGGTTATTTCTCTGCCCAAACAACCGAACTTAAAGCACGCATAACGTTTGATCCCGATATCGTATGAGAGCCCACGACCTATGGTTGGAAAGATATTTCAATTATCTATAACTGTCTTTGTTGGTGTAGTCACAAATTCCAAACTTATAACGACGATCTGGCCACTTCAAATCAGATCATCTGAAAACATTTACTTAAATCCTCACTTTGAAGGGCTTATGTCCCTTTTCGGCATAAGGGTCCTTCTTAAGACATGCTCAAATTCCCATGTACTACTCATATAATGTTTCATATGTCCTTTATAAAAATACTGGCGTGTGGGTCCCACTTGGCCTACAGTAACGAGGGCTTTTCGTCAAGTAACATATGAACCGATTCACCCCATATGGTCTCCAAACGTCATGGATAAATATATATATATTTTCAAGTCACATAATCTTCATCCCTTATTCTTGTATGACTTTACTCTTCTTTGAGCTCATACCAAGCCGTCTACAGTTTTGGTAGCGCAAAATTTTCCGGAGTGTAATAATAATCTTCCATAATCTTTTATGACCATTCCATTTCATCAAGAGAGAAGATCAACATCAAAACCCCAAGGATAATCCATGGAAGGTAAATTGTTCTTGTTTCTGTTCAAGGTGGTGTTGAACTTGATCTTGGAAAGAGTTGAACAAAGAGAAGTTTTTGTACTATAAGGTATTTTCTTCCTATTATTTACATAATTGAGATGATTTAAAGATTTAGCAAGTCTTAAAGAGGAAAGAATCATAGGAGGAAAAAATCATAAAGTGTTGAATTGAAGTTGATGGCCACGAGGTGAGTTTGAAAGAGAATTTTGGATTAATTTGAGATTAACTTGAATATAATTCTTTGATTATGTTATTGTGGGTATTGTTATGGTTGCTTGAGAAATTGGAAAAAATATCGTGCGGGATGTTTTATGGAATATATTGGTATTGATAATATTGTTGTTGATGTTGGTATTGTTGTTGTTGTTGTTGGTTGCTGGATTGTGATTTCGAGCTAGGCATATAAACAGGGGAGATGCTGCCCGAATTTTGGCAGATTTTAAATGGATTTTAATGAAAAGCTTGAGATAAGTGTATGATGGTGGGCCTAACAATTGTATGAATGGTCTTATATGTAGATTATGACACTACGAACGACCATAACTAATTCCAAGACAGGAGGTAGGTTGGAAAGTCGGAAAGTAAGCTTCCAGGTATGTTAAGGCTAAACCTTTCTTTCTTAAGGCATGATCCCTTTGTTGTGAACCTATATATGACATCTTCAATAAACTCGTTTCTAAAAGTACCAAAGCTTACAGTTCCCGATGTTCTTGTGATATCCTTGAGCTTGTTTCATGGCTATTGATGTTATTCATTAGTGTTGATCTCATCTTATGACTTTGTTCCTTCAAGGTGAGACGTGTTCATGATGACGGTTCCATAATAATAATCCAACGAGTTTAAGAACAGGTTCTTAAGGAATGTTTTATAGCACATGAATAGAGTGCTAGTAGAGGATCCCTAATGAGGTATTTAGTATTCGAAGAGAGGTTTATGTTGTATCTTAGGACTTGGTTAATGTTTAGTCAAGCGGGAAGAAGTACTAATGGCCTGAGCTCTGCTTATAAGTCTTATGTGATTATGTAGAAGTTTAGTTATGATGTTGATGTTACGTCCCGTATTTTTATACATTGGGACAACCCGGATTAACTATGATAATTTAAGGCCTAGACTATTCCGGGATTTGAAGTCGGGATTTTTGACCATTTGATTTTATTCGGAGACATAAGTTGTATATAAAATTGTGGGCATTGAACACTTAGGAAAAATTGAGACCACAATTCATAAAATTGGAATTAAAAATCTTGCCCAAAAATGGCCTTGTAGCCGTGTCGTCCACAAAAAGGTCCCACACATTGTGTGGCCAATTTTAATTGGTCCAACACATTGTGTGGGCCAAAGGTAATGGAGATATTTTGGGGGCTTAAAAGATGACCCTTAAGTCATCTTTTCTCATTTCCAGTTCAACACTAGAGAGAGAGAAAAATCAAGACCTTGGAGAGCAATACTCCCTCCAACCTCACGGCTTGGACCATGGAAATTCAAGTCCAAGTTTTGCCTCTCCAAAATTAATTCTTGGGTACAAACCCACTATATTGAGGTCCCTAAGTAGCTTGAAATCATTGTTGGAGTGATCAAGTCCTTCATTCAAGAGGTTGCAAACCCTAACCCCTTTGTGGAGTTGAAGAAGAAAGGTGAGAATTCCTCTTGTTTTATGTGTTATAAATGTTGTATGCATATTATAGTATGTTATTATGGATGAAAATCGTGAAATGTAGTATGTTGGAAGTTGGGTCGTGTATGGTGTGTGAAGTTGTGTAAATGGGTGTTGTGACTAAGTGATGAATTAATTCCATTTAGTATGTTGATTGTTGCAAGGTGAAGAAATGAATGAGAATTATCGATATATGTATGTATGTGTGTATTGTAGCCGTGTATAGCCCCAAATGTTTGGCAAAGAATGAATTAAAATCGCTTAGTGTCGTAATGGTTATTGTGATGACTTTTATGTTGGAAATGAGAGTTTAATGTCCCAAAATTGATATGGTAAATGTGCGGACTGATTTGGAGAATTTGGGTGCACTTAATGTAACTTTTATTTATGAGAACCATTAACATATGTATATGTGTAGCGTGCACGAATATGGGTCTTATTATATGCCGAAGATCGTATTTATATCGCTTAACGTCTTAATTGTCGTCATTATGAATTCTAGTTGGAATTGAGCATTTAATGACTCAAGAATGATGTTGAGATTTTGTGGGCTGATTTGGGTCTTATTATGCGTTTGATGTAAGTCGTATATTTGTGAAAATGACATCGATATATTGTGGATTGTGATACAAAACATGACTTGAAAATGAGGAAAGAAAATAGGGGGCTGCTCTCGGCTAAGGGGGCTGCTCTCGGCTAAGGGGGATGTTTTCGGCAAAAAATTTGGAGAAATTGTGGATTGTTAGAAATATTATGTGAATTGTTTAGAATGCCCTTGAATATTGTGGTAAGGATTTGGGTTGATAATTAAATGTGTGAACGATATTGTGGCTTGAAAGTAAGCCATTGAATTGAATAATTGGAAAGTTGTTGAATGATGAAAAAGAGAGCTATTAATGTTATTTTGCCTTCCGAATTTATTATTGATGTTGTTAGGTTGGTTATTGTGGTTGTTGTTGTTGTTGATTTTGAGCGAGATAAATTCTCGGGATGGCCTATTTACAGGGGAAATGCTGCCGAATTTTCCGTAGAATTTAATGATTAGTTTGGAATAGATGGCTTAAGTGCCCTTAGCTAATGATTGGATATTCGTTGGCATATTTGTAGACCTTGGGGAGCCCGAGGTGTAGATTGGAATTTACTTTAGATTGGCCATCTTGGAGTGCGTACGAGGTATGTAAGGCAACTTCCTTTCTTTTTGGCATGTCTTAGTTTTACATAGGCTAAATTAGAGCCTTAAGGAAATTCCAAATCCGAAATCCGAGCATGTTATGATCCGTATATGTTCTTTGGCACTCTTATGTATGATTTGATGAAATATGAACCCTTATGTCTCTGAAATAATCGTTTTCCGAATTTTGCATAAAAAGGGTTCACTTTAAAGAAGTTCGTAATTTTTGGAATGCCATATCTTTCACAAACATGCTCGGATTACTCTAATATTTTTGTAGAAGTCTATATGACATATGATATGTATGTTTTCCATAGGCGGGCCCGACTCGGGTAAATACCCACCCGTGGGTCCCGCGACTTTCCTTTATGAAATCCGGAGAATCTTTGAAAGAATTTAGTATGATTAATATTTCGATTTTCAAATATGATCATTTTGCTTATGTTTGAATTTATGATAATGATTTTATGCATATGACTACTCACGACTCTATTTGTGCATTCTGTTATTCCTTTCGCCGAGTCCCGGGCCGGTTCTGTTATCATGCGCGTTTTGATACACTCCGGAGTTATGCTGTGTTTATGGTTCACCGAGCTACTCGCAAAAGAGGGTCGGGTTCCACTTATATTTGGTGTTATGCTGTGTATGGCGTTATGCGGTGATGTGATATGTGACGGGGATACGGAGATTTGAAACTTTCTGGTGTTATGCTGTGTTATGGCGCCATCGACGGGCGAGCGACCATATTCTTCTGTACCCTATGCATGACTTACATGTTTGAAACTAAACATTTTGATATGATTGGATTTGCACTTATGTTCGGCACTTCTGTTTCTTTTATGTCTCAGGTTTGTTTTCTGTATATTCTGCTTTGCATACTCAGTACATATCTCGTACTGACCCCCCTTTCTTCGGGGGGGGGGGGGGGCTGCGTTTCATGCCCGCAGGTACAGATGCGCAGTTTGGTGATCCACCAGTTTAGGACATCCTCCTTTGCTGTTCGGAGTGCTCTTCTCACTTCAGAGCATATGTTTTGGTATACAGTTTCGTTCGTTGTGTATGTATTTGTTCAGGGGTACGGCGGGGCCCTGTCCCGCCATATGATTCAGTTGGTCTGTTTAGAGGTCTGTAGACGTATTTGTGGGTGTGTGTGCCTACTTCTGTTCCGATGTGTTTGTATGATTCTATTCGTTATGGCATCCTTGTCGGCGTGCATTTGTATCTGTGTTTTGGGCCGTTGTGCCATTTGACAGCCTTGTCGGCTTTTGACATATTTGACAGCCTTGTCGGCTTTTTGGACATATTTGATAGCCTTGCCGGCTTTTCGATATATGTATATGCTTATGTTTGTGTCAGATACAGTTGGATACAGTTTGAGACGGCATATAGCAGTTATAGCCATATATGCTATTTGTATGCAATTCGATATGGATAGGTACGTTTGGGTGCCCAACTAGGGCGCCAGTCGCGGCCCACGGGGCTGGGTCGTGACAGTTGATTATAATTACCACTGGTCTACGACCAGTTGGGAAGATGTATATATTTACCACTGGACTGTAGCCAGTTGGGCAGTTACCACCGTGCTACGCCCGGTTGGGCAGTTACCGCTGATCAGTCGGGCAGTTGCGCTCTACCGTCGGGCGATAATCGGATGGGTAGTTATTACCACCGGACTGCAGCCGGTCGGGCAGTTACCACTGATCAGTTGGGCAGTTACTATAGGATGATTACTAAGATAAAGGCACAGTACTGTACATAGATATGGTTAAGCATGCGAGAGTATAGAGAGACATGCACATGTATGTATATATATATATATATATATATATATGGATCGGGTTGCACGCCGCAATATATGCTCGGATAATGTTGATGATAAGTTAACCAGGGTCATAGTAGGGTATACAGACCTAGTAAAGATCACAAGAAGATTAAGAGGTATGTATACATATGCTAGATTTCCATCGGTAGTTCAGAAATGCCAGGTTGATTCTTATTCTTCTCATCTTTAATATATGGCTATTTTGTTGCACTTTCCGCCTTACATATTCGGTACAATATTCGTACTGACGTCTTTTCTTATGGACGTTGCGTTCATGCCCGCCGGTGTAGACAGACGAGACGAGGATCTTCCGCAATAGGCTGTTTCCAGGTACTAGTTTTAGTTGGTGGGCTCACTTCTTCCTGGAGTACTGCCGGGTTTGGATTGTATATGTATTTTGTGTTAAGGGTATGTCGGGGGCCCTATCCCGACTTGTGTACTTCAGTCATGTTCATAGTGGCATTGCAGACAGAGTTCTGTGTACAACTTAGTTATGTTTTGTTAGTGGATATGTTGACTTCGCAGGCCCATTGTATATATATATACACACTTGATATTATATTCATAGTTGACCTTCTTGGCGTTATTTTTCTGTTTGAGACATCGAGGATACGAGTTATAAGTTGGTTCGCTCGGTTTCCGTAAGATGCTGGGTGCCGGTCACGCTTTACCAAGGTTAGGGTGTGACACTTTACATACCAGTACATTCAATGCGCTGACTTCCCCTTTCTATTGCCCGAGGGCCTGCATTTCACGATGTAGGTACGGATTTACAGGACGGCGCATCTGCTCAGTTGGATCATCCACGTATCAGCTTTTGGTGAGCCCCATCTTCTTCGGGGTTTATTCATTTATCTATGTGTTATTAGTTATGCATTAAAAGTATGCTGGGGCCTTGTTCGAGTAGTTATGTTTAGCAGACTCATGTTCAGGATAGAGGTTTCATAGACTAGTCAGTTATGTTATGTCAGATATGTTGACTCCTAATTTTCACCTCATAAAATGCGTATTTTAATTTCCGAATTTCCCGAGTCCAAGATGGAGTAAGGATGCCCTTAAAAATTAAAATTTTTAAAATGTCGAGAAAATTGCAAAAATTGACGTTTAATTATTATTTTCATAAAAATTGTCAATTACAAGATATTATGAGTTATGTACTTTCACAAACGTGATTTGAAAAGAAGATACATATCCCGCTCTGTCTAACTCGAAAAAATTGTTAATTAAAAATTACGTATGAATTACGGGTCATCTTGGCCTCACTTTTTCGCATTTTTAAGTATTATCTAGAACTATGCCAATATCGGGCTCACTTTAAAGCTCGCGTTTTCAAAAAAAATGCGACTACGAATTGCGAATTTTATTCCTTACAAATATTATTTTACGAGGGTGCTTTAGGTTATTATGTCGGTTTGAAATTATGTAAAGAGTATACTACATTCTTTCAAAAAAAAAAAAGGGGAGCTTAAGTTTTAATATTTCACTTAAACCCCACCAAATACCCCTTCATCCTCACAACCAAACAGGCTCTTAACGTCAAAAACACAAAACCGACTTCTTCTTCAACATTTTTTTTCCAACAACAGCAAGAACCAAACGAACCCTAGTCATTTCCCAAAAATCCACAATCAAACGAACACTAAGCCTTTCAAACCAAAAAATCCATCGAATTTCCAGCTGTCTTCCTCCATTTTTTGGCTAAGACTCAATAGATTTGTACGTTTTCAGTGGTTGTCTGTACATTTTGGTACGAATTCGTACTTCTTCACAAATGTCCAGTTGGAATTCAAATTATTAAAGGAATTTTAGCCAAGTAAAAGTCCCACATCGCTGGTTTATACAAGTTTGAACATTTTTGGGTTCTATAAATAGAACCCATTCCTTTCATATTGAAAAAATGGCTTTAAGAACCAGAACATTTGTTCTTATACCATTAAATGGGTTTTTTGTAACCGTAAGAGTAAGGACACTCAGAAATCCGGTTAACCCGTTGAATTTTGAGGATGTTCTCGCTCAAATATAATTTTTGGAAGTCGTTTCTGCTCGTCGGAATACGACTCGAGGAAAGGTGATTCATTAACTCGCGTCGCCCCAGTCGCTGCTCGTCAAAAAAGGTAACATTCAAACCCCATTTTATTCCTGTCATTCATTTTCGCATTAGCATATAAGTGTTTATTTTGGTTTGTTTTGATAAGATTTATTTTAAAATATGTACCTTAATGTTGACAGAAAAGTGGTGCTATTTTAAGCTTTAAAGGATGTTGGCAATCGTTTAAGTACTGCAGTACTGTTGGTTTAACTGTTAATATGATTTGTGCTTTGTTTCTCTCATTATGATTAGTTTAGGTTAGTAACAATGTAAGAACTGATTCACAAGTCATTTGGGGAATGAATTAGCATGAATGTTGTTTGGGAACTGTTAACAGACATTTGGTTTCAATTAATCATTATGGTTGGTTTAAATAAGTGTTCAATGAAGTACTAGCTTGAGATTGTGACATGAGCATGAAACTAGGAGGTTTAGCCCGTGTGTGTCCTTGAAAGCTTCTTGTTAAACCTAAGATGAATATTGCCTTAAGCCTAGATTATAATTTATTTGTGTGTTTGTTTTAATTGTGGGTTAATTGAAGTCTTGAGAGGTCTCCTTTTTGTTTAACTGAAGCAGGAATCTTTAAGTGTAAAAATCTCCCATGATCATAGGTATTAAAGGGATTCAAACATTGTTTTGGTGTAAACTCATTTAGCTTTCAGGAACTCAAGTATTGTGTTTCTAGTTTTGAAACCTCGTTGATACAACTTTCAGTTCAAAGCCTTCTCTTATGCTTGCTAGACTGTCTATGTCTGGTTATGAAGCTAAGATGTAGTTGAGCCCCTTTTCCTTTCTTTCTGAAATGCCAATAGCTTAAAGTTTGGATCTGTGGCAACCTTGTATCTGTGTGTTTTATTGTGACCAAACTTGTTACACCTCGGAACTTTGGGTTGCCAAGCGGTGAAGGGACTAACGTGAGTTAAGGTGTACATGATGTCCCCACAAGTAAAAAGGGATACTTAATAATTCTAATTAAGATTCCAAAGAAGTTAAAGGCAAGGGAGAAAAGTTCGTTAAATGAAACTTCACTGTAGTTCTGCGAAAGGGGAGTTCGACGGTCGTTCTTTGTACCGTCGGACGAGTCGACGCTTCGTTGATTGTGCCGTAGAATTGAGCTAGAGCGAAGGCCATTCGACGAACAGGTCGGCGCTCAGTTGGTCAGTTTGACGAACCGTCCTTCTCATCGTAGAATGAAAGGAAACGACAGATTGCTCACTGGAAATTTAACTACTTCGACGACCAGATCGACGCTCCATCGATTGTATCGTATATCTCGGTCGGGACTGATTTTGAGAATTAATATAAAGACCCCTCCTTCGTTTTATTTCATTTTCATCTCACTCCTTCACACACCAAGAACCCTCTAGAACCTTCTCCATCATTCATCCACAAGAAACTAAGGGAAAACCAAGATCAACTACACCAAATCCATGAAAACAAGTGTATCAAACCCATTAAAAGTTCATCTACACCAAGAAAACTCAAGGGAAGAAAGTTAGGGTTTTGGTGCAAGAAGAGAAGTTCCACTCAAGGGTTGTTCATCCACCATCCAAGGTGAGTTTTATGGTATTTACATGTTATTTAAGGTGTTGAAAGTTGAAACACTTAGACTGTAGAAGGAGGTAGAAAATGGGTCATGAATGAGTGAATAGTGTCATTATTGAACAATAGTTGGGAGGAATTATGAGTGTTAGTATGTTGTGATTGTGAATATGTTATTAATGACACTTAGACCACGGAATAAGTATTATGTATGAGAAAACGCGATAATGGGCTATACTATAATTGTGGAGAAATTGAAGGGAAATGGTGAATTGTGGTAAATGTAGATGATCGATGATTGTTATTGCGATATTGTGAATATTGTTATGTACATTTGGGAGTTGATATAGAATGTGGGAAAAGTAGTAGAAACAAAGGAAATGCTGCCCAATTTTCCCTAGAAATAGCAAAATGTTCTCATAGCCGACTAACTAATGTTAATGCGAATCTTCTTGAAGGTAGAAACACGAGCATCGAAGGAGAACGACCAAGCGATAGAGTAGTTAAACGACAAAGGTATGTGAGGCTAGTCCTTTCTTTCATGGCATGAATCCTATAGTATTTCCTCCCTCTTCATGAATCTCTTAAATTCCGGAAAACTATGAGCCTATTTTCTTGAATAGCTACACAAGGTAAGAGTATGTTATGAGCCCAATATTGATGTCATTTATTTCCTACACTCACCTCATATACTTTTCCCTTCAAGGTGAGGAAAAATGTTAATGAGTGCTCCATAATGAAATCGGGGAATCACGACCTTACGTCACCCCGATAAAGCATAATTATCCTGGAGTCTTTATGCATGCACTATGATGAGCATATTACGATGATGATATAACACCGCGCCTATTTGGTCGGGCGGTCACCGCTAAGGCGGGCAGCGTATACACAATGGCCAGATGGCATGAGATGATACCCCGGACGCGGGAGGGCTGGACGCAGGCTAATGATTATCACACCGATCCAATATGGATAGGCAGTTTATACATTTATGCATATATGATATGTTGATGATTTTGAGTAAGCCAGCATGCATCAATTCTTTTATATTTGACAGTCAGATACAGATGTTCCTTATTGATGTTTCCTTTATTTCATTGACGTAATATTATTGTTTATGCCTCTCATACTCCGTACAATGTTCGTACTGACGTCCGTTTTCTTTGGATGCTGTGTTCATGCCTACAGGTAGACAGGGAGCTGATCATGATCCAAATTCGTAAAAGCTGTTAGCGGACATGAAGAGTACTCCATTTTCCGGAGGTTGTCCTTTTGGTATATATGTATATGTATGTTGTGGGCTCGACGGGGTCCTGTCCCGTCCATATGTCTAGTACTCTAGTAGAGGCTCGTAGATACGTAGTGTGGGTTGTATGGTCTCACGAGATTGCTACTGTGTATGTATATATATATATATATATATATATATATATATATATATATATATATATATATATATATATATATATATATTATTTTAATGACCAAAAGGCTTGTGCATATAAAAGTGTTTATGTTTCCGAATGAAAGATGATTTTCTTATAATTTGAGGATGACTTTGATAAAAGAACGTTTGATGAGCATTATAAGTAGTAGAACGAGTGGTGCTCTGTGGTTAGCCTGGGGTACCCGTCACGGCCCGTAGTCGGGTCGTGACAAAAGTGGTATCAGAGCAGTTCAGTCCTAGGAAGTGTCTATGAGCTGTGTCTAGTAGAGTCTTGTTTATGGTGTGTTGCGCGCCACATCAATAAACAGGAGGCTACAGGGCATGTAGGAAAAATGACCATTTTTCTTCTTATGAGATCGTGCGATAGAGCCGTGTATAAGATTTTATCCTCCCTAATAGTGTGTTGTGATTTCAGAAATGCTGCCAAAGGGAAGAGCTACAGCCGCCCAGAAGGGCAAGACTACGACAAAAAGGCGGGTAGAAAGAGAGCCGCCAATGAATTTAGAAGAGGGCGAGTCACATAATGAGGCCCTATCTAACACTTCCTCTACCCCGCCCAATGTAGAAGAACAAGGAGGAGCTTCAGCTCCAGTACCTCCACCGGTCGCTCCGGGTCAAGTGACCGAGGCCATTCATCTATTGACACAGTTGGTTGCCGCCCAGGCCCAGCGATAGAATGCAGGCCCAAGTGATCGGTCAGCTAGTACCCGAGCCTGTGATTTTATGAGCTTGAATCCTCCGGAGTTCTTCGGGTCAAAGCCGGATGAAGACCCGCAAGGTTTCATTGATGAGATGTTGAGAACATTGAGAATCATTCAGGCCTATGAGACTGAATCCGTGGAGTTGGCATCTTATAGACTCTGAGACGTGGCGGTATTGTGGTATAATAATTGGATAGCATCAAGGAGAGAAAATGCGCCTCCTCCTGTGTGGCAAGAATTCGTAGATGCTTTCATTCGCCATTATTTGCCACCCGAGGTCCGCCGAGCTAGACCAGATAGATTTC
Organism: Lycium barbarum; assembly: GCF_019175385.1. Classification (NCBI taxonomy): domain Eukaryota; kingdom Viridiplantae; phylum Streptophyta; class Magnoliopsida; order Solanales; family Solanaceae; genus Lycium; species Lycium barbarum. The sequence continues at coordinate 95,121,955 of NC_083337.1, read as the reverse complement.
TAAATTTGAAGCAAGGAAGTATGAGTGCCTGGGAGTATAGCCTATAATTTAACTCCTCGGTTAGATATGCCCCGACTATGGTGGCCGATATGGGAGATAGGGTGCACAGGTTTGTGAGTGGCTTGGGGTCACATTTGTTCAAGGATTGTTTGACAGCTTCGCTACAAGAAGGGATGGATATTTCCCAAATACAAGCCCATGCCCAGAACTTAGAAGGACGACAGCCACCACCAAGAGGTGATCGCGATATTGAAAGAAGGCAAAGCAAGAGGGCTAGATCTTTGGGGACAGGCAGTGATTATGGAGGGGGATCAATGCAGACATATTCTAGACATTCAGGCCAGTCGGTGACTAGTGCACCTCCTCGATTTACGGGTAGGAGATTTGATCGCTCCTTTCGTTCAGGAGAGGGTCAGAGTTCGAGGGCCTCAGATTCTCAGTTCAAGGAAGATTATAGTCAGAGGAGACCCTCAGTACCACGATGCAGCCAGTGCGGTAGACTACATTTCAGAAAATGTCGCCAAGGTTCGGATGCTTGCTATGCCTGTGGCCAGGTTGGGCATATGGTGCGAGAATGCCCGTCGAGGAGCGGTAGAGTGGGGATTCAGCCGACAGGATCAGCAGCGGGTTCATCTTCAGTGTGATAAGTAGGGCAGACTCCCCAGATCCCAGCAGGTCGAGGTAGAGGCAGAGGGGGAGCGTCTACTTCAGGTGCCACTCAGCCCCGTGTGTATGCTTTAGCCGGACGACAGGATCTCGAGTCCTCCCCAGATGTGGTTACAGGTACATTATGCATATTTTCTCATGATGTATATGCCTTGATAGATCCGGGTTCTACCTTCTCCTATATTACTCCATATGTTGTTGGTCGTATTGGGGTGAAACCTGAGCCAATCAAACCTTTTGAAGTAACTACTCTGGTTGGTGATCCCGTGATAGCTAGACAAGTGTATAAAAACTGTGTGCTTGTGATATGCAATCGCCAGACCAAAGCTGATTTAATTGAGCTGGAAATGCTAGATTTCGATGTGATCATGGGTATGGACTGGTTGGCATCATGTTATGCTAATGTGGATTGCCGAATGAAAATAGTTCGATTCCAATTTCCGGGGAAGCCCGTGCTTGAATGGAAGGGTAATACAGCCTCTCCAAAAGGTAGGTTTATTTCCTACCTCAAGGCAAGAAAGATGATAGCCAAAGGCTACATTTATCATCTAGTCCGAGTTCATGACACCGAAGCAAAGACACCAACTTTACAATCCATTCCAGTAGTGAATGAATTTCTGGATGTATTTCCAGATGACTTCAATGTCTTCCTCCAGAAAGAGAGATTGACTTTGTCATTGATGTGCTGCCGGATACCAAGCCTATTTCTATTCCACCTTATCGAATGACTCCGGCAGAATTGAAAGAGCTAAAGGCGCATTTGAAAGATTTGCTTGAGAAGGGGTTTATTAGACCCAGTTCATCGCCGTGGGGAGCACCAGTCTTGTTCGTGAGAAAAAAAAATGGTTCCCTACGAATGTACATCGATTATAGGCAGTTGAACAAGGTGAGGATAAAGAACAAATATCCTCTCCCCAGGATTGATGATTTATTTGATCAACTACAGGGTGCCAAGTGGTTTTCTAAAATAGACTTGAGGTCGGGTTATCATCAAGTGATGGTTAGAGAAGAAGATATTCCCAAAACAGCTTTCAGAACAAGATATGGCCACTATGAATTCCGGGTGATATCGTTTGGCGCAGTTACAGCTTACCGAGGACATGACCTTAGATAGGAGGGTTTGGAGGACCCATATTAGGGTAGAAGGCTAGTAGATAGTCTCATTACCCTGCCTTATTAATAGTCGCATTATCGTAGTATAATTTCTTGTGCTCTAATTTATGCTATTATGCTATTATCTGTTATTTCCTGTGCTTTGATTATTCTATGTTATCTGTGTCGCTTGCGTTACTTCATTTCCATATCGCTTTGAATCTCTTAGCCGTATCTGACCTCTTTTTATGTTTTTATTGAGTCGAGGGTCTCTCGGAAACAGCCATCCTACCTTGGTAGGAGTAAGGTCTGCGTACACTCTACCCTCCCCAGACCCCACGTTGTGGGATTTCACTGGGTTGTTGTTGTTGTTGTTGTATCGTTTGGGCAGACTAATACCCCGGCAGTGTTCATGAATCTGATGAATAATGTTTACAGGCCACTCTTGGATTTATTCGTGATAGTATTCATTGATGATATTCTGGTGTATTCTCACACAGAATCAGAGCATGCAGATCATTTACGTATCATACTTGGAATTCTTCGAGCTCGAGAATTATATGCAAAATTTTTAAAGTGCGAGTTTTGGCTGAATTCCTTAACATTTCTGGGCCATGTCATATTAGATGACGGTATTCGAGTTGATACTTAGAAAATTGAAGCTATGAAGAATTGGCCAAGGCCTACGACGCCTACCGAAGTTCGTAGTTTTCTGGGATTGGCAGGATACTACAGAAGGTTTGTAGAAGGATTTTCCTCTATTTTAGCTCCATTGACGAAGTTAACCCAGAAGTCAGCTAAATTTCAATGGAATGATGCTTGTGAATGCTGCTTCTAAGAGCTGAAGGATAGATTAACCTCTGCTCCAGTCTTAACACTTCTAGAAGGGTCAGATTGTTATGTGGTATACTGTGATGCTTTCAGTGTTGGGTTAGGATGTGTGTTAATGCAGCATGACAGAGTTATTGCTTATGCTTCGAGACAGCTGTGGAAGCATGAAAATAACTATCCAACTCATGACCTCGAATTAGCTGCAGTTATTCATGCATTTAAGATATGGAGACATTAGTTGTATGGCATACATGCTAATATCTATTAAGACCACAAGAGCCTCCAATACATTTTCAGGCAGGAGTTAAACCTGCGGCAGAGGCGGGGGTTAGAATTGTTGAAAGATTATGATGTGAATATTTTGTACCACCCTGGAAAAGCAAATGTAGTGGCTGATGCGCTTAGCCACCGATCAATGGGCAGTTTATGTGAAGTTCCTCCAGAAAATAAAGAGATGGTTCATGAGCTCCATCAATTAGCTAATCTTGGAGTGCGTGTGTTTGATTCAGGTAGTGTAGAGATTGGTATTAATGATCCTATGGTATCGCCCCTGAATGTGGAAGTGAAAGAGCGTCAGTATGAAGATCCTCAGTTGAGCCACTATAGAGACGCATTTCATGAAAAAGAGAGATCTCCATTTAAAACTTCGATAGATGAGATGCTTAGATACCAAAGCAGGCTATGTGTTCCGAATGTTGCAGAATTGCGCCGACGAATTCTTGAAGAAGCCCATTATTCTCGGTATTCTATTCACCCAGGTGCAACAAGAATGTACCACGACCTCAAATTGATATATTGGTGGGATGGAATGAAGAGAGACATAGCAGAATTTGTAGCCCAATGTTCAAATTGCCAAGTAAATATCGAACATCAGAAGCCAGGAGGATTATTGCAAGCAATTGAAATCCCTACTTGGAAGTGCGAAGTGATCAATATGGATTTTATTATGGGCTTATCTCGTTCCCGAGGCAAGCATGATTCTATATGGGTGATCGTGGACAGACTCACGAAAGCAGCCCATTTTCTTCCAGTCAGAACCACATACTCCGCAGAAGATTATGCGAGGTTGTATCTCAAGGAAATTGTGCGACTTCATGGTGTTCCATTATCTTTCCAAGAAGGTTTGGGTACTCAAGTAAGGCTCAGCATGACATTTCATCCGCAAACCGACGAACAAGCCGAATGTACTATTCATACTTTGGAAGATATGCTTCGAGCATGTGTGCTGGATTTCGGTGGTAGTTGGGATGATCACCTACCTGTCACGACCCAACCCCGTAGGCCGTGACTAGTGCCTGATCTGGGCACTCAAACACATTCTAGTATATGGCAGAAGTCGACAAGGCTTTATTCTAAATTTAGATAATTTCCAGAAAAATTTCGGCAGAGTTTCCTTTGTTTTACGGACTATCCCAAATACCCTGCACGCAGAAAATACCAACAAAGGCCTCACAGGGCCAACAAAGCAACATCTACATATATGCGGACCAGCCGCCGCGGCGAAGGGGATCGCCCAAACACAACACATACACATATCTGTACAGAAAGATCCCAACCCACAAACATGTCCACAGACCTCTAACAGACCGACAGAATCATATGACGGGACAGGGCCCCTCCGTACCCATGAACGAGAAATATACATATGTAGAAGTGACAGACTATACCAAAAGATGGCTCTGAATAAAAGAGCGCTCCAAAAAAGCAGAATGAGATCCTAAGCAGACGGATCAGCAAACCTGTCGTCGGTACCTGCGCGGCATGAAAACGCAGCCCCCGAGGAAAGGGGGTCAGTACGAAATATATACTGAATATGCAAAGCCTGAATTACAGAAACAAGATCATAACCGGTACAGAACGTACAAAAAGTAAGCAGAAAATCCAAAGTGTCAAACACATATTTTCAAAACATGCAGAGTGTGTACAGAAACATATGTCATATCAAATCCGGCCCCTGCCAAGGGACTCGGCAGACAGAACGTGGCCACCCTCCCGACGCTGGTGCCACAACACAAAAGAATCAGAATAGGGGCATGACCCCGTAACATAATATGTCATATCAGATGGCCATAGTAAATCATATCAGAACAAACGTACATGGCACAGCATACTCCACAAACCCATGTACGCGTATACCTGCCCCCTCACATTGAGGCACGGCGAACAATGCAGGGGATTACGCTTGACAACATATCCTGGCCCGGGCTCAGTGTGGGAAACATTGGGGCATCCACGAATAGAGTCGTGAGAAACTAATGCAAGTAAAATATCATAAATGTTTCCATAGACTCAATGAGGCATATCAAAGACAAACCGATCCGATGAAGTCGGAAGGAATCATAGTAAATGAGTTGCGAGTATCAAAACAATTTATCAGACTTAATGAAATATTTAAAACCATATTAGTTAGGTAATTAAAAGGGCAGTCGAAACATTCCTTTCAAAAATCGTTCAAAAAGGGGACTTTAGTACATTAAGGGCAAAACCGGGAATAGCGGGCCCACCCCGGAACAAGCAAGGCGGTGGGCTGAAATTACGCCCTTTAAGCTTATGGGGTCACCTATAAAGGTTCTACGGACATTCTATATCTTTTCAAGGAGTTTAGAGAAAGTTTGCATAATTTCAGGAAAAGCATATCAAAATGGTTCAATTCTACTGAAGGAAAAACTGAGATTTTCTCTTACGGATTCCGATGGCCAAGAAGGTCTTTTGAGGCCCGAATCCGATCCTAAAACACTTAGACATGCCAAAAGAAGGATCGGGGTAGCTTTACATACCTTTCAAGCTCCGTACGCCTTTCCAAACACTCTTCCCGTTTCGTCAAAAATCTGCAAATGGTCAAGTTTACCAATTGTAAGTTATAGATGCTACAAATTCAATTCAACTCATATTTGTCTACCGAAATTTCGGCAGCACTTCCCCTATACATATAGCACCCCCGAGAACTCAACTCGGCTCACAATCATCAACAACAACCCAAACAACAACATCAACATCAACATAAAACACTAGAAACACAGTATGGCAACACTAGTTCTACTTGCCGACATAATGCCATTACCTTCATTTCAACTTCAATTTCCAAACCAATTTCAATGATTTCACATTCATTATCAAACTAGATCATCACAACATAGTCTAGAAGCGTTTCATATCGTTTCCTTAAATTATACACACGATATACATAATATACGAACTTTCCGCCGAAGTCATAACTCATTCAAAACTTCTAATCTTTGGCATACATATTCATGACATGTTTTCATCTTCCAAATTCATCAATAATCATCATGACTTGCAACCTAACAACTTCATTTTCGCAATGTCGTAAGATCGTACTAAAACGACATAAGCTTCTATATTCCATTTCAATACTAACTTATATCATTCTACCTTCATTTACATTGTAAACATCACAATAACACACTAACATACTAAACAACTTAATTCATTACCATTCCAAGTCCACATATCCTACGGCCATATACTCCATTCATCAACTTCAACCAAATTCATTTCACTTCCAATTCCCATATGCATTTCATTACAACCATAACTAGAATATAACATGAATTCAACACATTATAGCTATACAATTCATACATACACACGGCTACACATCATATTCCAAACCCAATTTACAAACTTCCATTTTTCCATACAATCAACACATTTCTATAGGCTACAACACAAACAAGACTTTATATCACAAGAATAAGGAATAAATTCTCACCTTTTCCTCAAGTCTTCTTCACTTGAACTTGTGTTCACTTTGATGAAATAAGGTCTCCTTTCTCCAAACCAACTACACCAAGTTGAAAAGGGCACTCACTTTAGTATGAATCCAAAAAGAACAAAATTTTAGAAGCAAGATTTTTGGAGTTGATTTTTCTATGGCCAAACCCGAATGGTCTCTTCTCTTTTACTCTTGTTTTACTTTGTTCTTTCTCAAGTCTTCTAAGGGATAAGAATGATATATATAATATAGTCCCTTAGTTAGTTTATCACATGGGAAATTAATGAAACATGGGCTTGGGCCAAGGCCTAATGTGGCTGGCCACCCTTAAGAAAATGGGCCTCATTTTCAATTCAATTTTTGAGCCCAATAGCTTATGGATTGTATTTTGTAATTCCCGAAACTAATTTTCAAAATTCCAAAATTCCAAAATTACCCTTAGCCTTGTCTCGCTCTTTCATGACTTTATTCTCTCATACATAACCCTTATGTTCAACAAACTATCAAATTTGACCTTATATCTCAAGAATCCAATATTTATCGAATTTTTCCAAACGTGTGAAAACACGGGATATAACATCCTCCCCCCCTTTAGAACATTCGTCCTCGAATGTAAAATTAATATTATAGGGTTGGAAAATACTTTGGGGGGAGTTTCTAATTATAGACAACACATATGACATACGATTGGTATTAAAATGAAATTAAGTAGGGATTCAAGGTTACCTGTGGGCATAGGGAACAGATGAGGGTATTTCTTCTTCATTTCCTCTTCGGCCTCCCAGGTCATTTCCTCCCTATTCTCGTTCCGCCACAGTACCTTAACAGAGGCTACATCCTTATTACGGAGCCTCCGTACCTGACGATCCAAAATAGATACAGGCTGCTCCTCGTACGATAGTTGCTCCATCACTTGAATATCATCTGCAGGGAATATTCTGGAAGGGTCACCGATGCACTTACGAAGCATAGAGACGTGAAACACCGCATGTACCGCTTCCAAATCAGATGGCAAATCTAACTCATAGGCGACATTTCCAATTTTTCGCACGATCAGATAAGGCCCAATATAACGCGGACTAAGCTTACCCTTTCTGCCGAACCGCATTACGCCTTTCATAGGCGATACCTTCAGAAATACCTAATCACCAACCTGGAATTCCAAAGGACGACGCCGTTTGTCAGCGTATGATTTCTGTCGACTCTAGGCTGCCAATAGTCGTTCCCGAATAAGTTTCACCTTATCAACGGCCTGCTGGATCATATCTGGGCCGATTAATTCTGTCTCGCCAATATCAAACCAGCCGATAGGTGACCTGCATTTCCTACCGTATAAAGCCTCGTACGGAGCCATCTGGATGCTGGAATGGTAGCTGTTATTATAAGAAAATTCAATCAATGGCAAGTGATCTTCCCAGCTGCCTCTGAAATCAATAACGCAGGCCCGCAACATATCTTCAAGTGTCTGGATAGTGCGCTCGGCCTGTCCGTCACTCTGAGGATGGAAAGCTGTGCTCAGGCTCAGCTGAGTCCCTAATCCTTCCTGAAAAGATCTCCAGAAGTTCGCCGTGAACTGAGCACCTCTGTCAGTGATAATAGATATAGGAACTCCATGAAGCTTCACTATTTCTTTAATACAAAGCCTGGCATAATCCTCGGCGGAATAAGTAGTCCTGACGGGGAGAAAATGGGCTGATTTTGTTAGCCTATCAACAATAACCCAGATGGAGTCATACTTCCGTGGAGTGCGAGGCAACCCTGTAATGAAGTCCATATTAATGATCTCCCACTTCCACGTCGGAATTTCCATTTCCTGCAACAGTCCACCCGGCTTCTGGTGTTCAATCTTGACCTGCTGACAATTGGGACACTGGGCGACGAACTCTGCGATGTCCCGTTTCATGCCATCCCACCAGTATAAGCATCGGAGATCATGGTACATCTTCGTAGACCCAGGATGGACCGAATAGCGAGCATAATGTACCTCGCTCATAACCTGCTGCCGAAGGCCTGCAATATCAGGTACACACAACCTGCCCTTAAATAATAAAGTCCCGTCCGGAGTGAACTCGAACGGAGTCTTCTCCTTATCATAGGCTGTGTCTCTGTATCGTGCCAAAACAGGATCTTCATATTGATGCCGCTTGATGTCTTCCTTAATAGATGATTCAGAAACCCCTCGGACAGAAATCCGTGTACCTCCAGAATCGGCCAGATGAACCCCAAGATTAGCCAACTGATAAATGTCACGTACTATCTCTCTCCTGTCTGGCTGTAAATCTACCAAGCTGCCCATAGATTTCCGGCTAAGCGCATCTGCAACAACATTAGCCTTGCCCGGATGATACAGAATATCCACATCATAGTCTTTCAGGAGCTCCAGCCACCTCCGCTGCCGCAAATTAAGCTCTTTCTGCCTGAAAATATACTGCAGACTATTATGATCTGTATAGATATCAACATGAAAGCCATATAAATAATGTCTCCATATCTTCAGGGCATGGATCACCGCTGCAAGCTCCAGATCGTGAGTAGGATAATTCTTTTCATGCTTTTTCAATTGCCGAGAAGCATAAGCTATAACTCTGCCGTGCTGCATCAATACACAGCCCAATCCCACGCCAGAAGCGTCACAATAAATGACATATCCATCGGGTCCCTCTGGAAGAGTCAAACTGGGGCTGTAGTCAGCTTCTCTTTCAGCAACTGGAAGCTTCGTTCACAAGCATCAGTCCACTGGAACTTGGCTCCCTTCTGAGTTAGCCTTGTCAAAGGCGCTGAAATCGAAGCAAACTTTTCCACAAATCTTCTGTAATAGCCTGCTAACCCCAGGAAACTACGTACCTCTGTGGGCGTCGTGGGTCTGGGCCAATTTTTCACGGCATCAATCTTTTGTGTATCAACCTGGACACCATCAGCTGCAATAATATGGCCCAGAAATGCCACTAAAGCCAGCCAGAATTCACATTTAGAAAATTTTGCATATAATTCCTGATGCCAAAGTACCCCCAATACCGCTCTCAGATGATCTGCGTGCTCTGCCTCGGACCGAGAATAGACCAGAATGTCATCGATAAATACAATTACGAACATATCCAAGAATGGCCTGAATACCCGGTTCATTAGATCCATGAATACCGCAGGAGCATTAGTCAACCCAAAAGACATAACTCTGAATTCATAATGCCCATATCTGGTCCGGAATGCTGTCTTAGGAATATCGGCCTCCCGTACCCGTACCTGATGATAGCCAGACCGAAGATCTATCTTCGAAAAATACTTGGCGCCCTGCAACTGATCAAACAAATCGTCAATTCTGGGGAGGGGGTATTTATTCTTTATGGTTACCTTATTCAGCTGTCGATAATCAATACACATACGCAACGACCCGTCTTTCTTACGCACAAATAATACCGGGACTCCCCAAGGCGAAGTGTTGGGTCTAATGAAACCTTTTTCTAACAGATCCTTCAACTTCTCTTTCAGTTCTTTCAATTCTGCCGGTGCCATTCTGTACGGGGGAATAGATATCGGCTGAGTATCTGGAAGCAAATCAATAGTAAAATCTATCTCCCGCTCTGGAGGAAGGCCTAGAAGCTCTTCTGGGAACACATCTGGAAATTCATTAACCACGGGAACTGACTGAAGAGTCGGCGTTTCTGCTGTCAAGTCTTGTACCCGAACCAGATGATACAAATAACCCTTTCTGATCATTTTCTTTGCTTTAAGGTATGAAATAAACTTACCTTTCGGCGATGCTGTATTACCGGCCCATTCTATAACTGGCTCCCCAGGAAACTGGAAACGAACTACCTTATTTTGGCAATCAACATTAGCATAACAGGAGGCTAGCCAGTCCATTCCCATAATAACATCGAACTCGACCATATCTAACTCCACCAGATCTGCCTTAGTGTCACGGCCACATACAATTACAGAACAGTTCTTATATACCTGTTTTGCTACAATAAAGTCCCCAATCGGTGTGGCTACCTCAAACGGCTCTATAGGTTCAGATGTTATACCAATTTTACACGCAACCAGAGGCGAAATATATGACAAGGTCGAACCTGGATCAATCAATGCATACACAGACCGAGAGAAAACCAATAATGTACCTGTGACGACATTAGGCGATGCCTCCTGATCCTGGCGGCTGGACAGAGCATAAATGCGGTTCGAAGGACCGCTAGTACCAGAAGCTCCACCACGGCCTCTGCCGCGACCCGTTGGTGCTGAAGTACCCGGCCCCGTAGGGCGCATAGCCACTGATGAAGATGAAGACCCGGCGGCTGATCCGGTAGGCTGCGCTGCACCACCCGAACTACCCTTATACGGGCAATCTCTCACAGAATGGCCCTGACGGCCACAAGAAAAACATGTACCGGTGGCTCTGTAGCACTCCCCCGGATGGTATCTGCCACAGTAAGAACACTGAGGCCTAGGTGGCCTCGTCTGACCAGAACCCCTGTCTGTCCGCGAACCTGAAGCCCTGGAGCTCTGACCTGCTCCTGAATAACCTGGGCTATCAAATCTGCGACCTGTAGGCTGTGGAGGTGCGCTCTGTGCCGGCTGGGATAGATGTCTGCTAGGCTGCTGCGGCTGCTGAGGCTGCTGAGGCTGCCTGCCCCGAGAATCTCCAGAATACCCAGATGATCTGGCCCTCTTGGGCTATCTCCGATCCTGGCCCTTATCAGGCTAACGCTCCCTATGCCGGTCCTCCATGCCCTGGGCATGGGCCTGAATCCGGGCAATATCCATGCCGGGCTGAGCAGCCAATACCAAACAGCTGTCGACAAAATAACAGTCCAGCCCCATAATATACCTGTGCATCCTGTCAGCCATAGTAGCTACCACAGCAGGTGCGTATCGGGCCAATGAGTCGAACTCCATACTGTACTCTCGAACACTGCGACCCCTCTGTCTCAGCAATAAGAATCTGTCAGCCTTGGCTCGTCGTAGCTCCGGAGGCAGAAAGTGGCTAAGAAAAGCCTGAGAAAAATCATCCCAAACTGCTGGGAGAGCGCCGTCGCCTCTGGATAACTCCCATGACTCGTACCAATTTGCCGCTACATCATACAACCGGTACGAAGCCAATGCAACTGACTCTGTCTCGGAAGCATTAATAAACTGTAAGGTGCGCCGCATCTTCCTGATGAACTCCTCGGGATCCTCCTCGGGCTTTGTCCCGAAGAAATCTGGAAGGCCACAAGTCAAGAACTCACGGGCTCTCGAACTGTCACGCCTGTAAGCCCGGTCACCTCCCAGTCCGTGCCCCTGAACCTGTCCTGCCACAAGTCTAGTCAATAGCTGGACTGCCTCTCTCATAGTCTGATCCTCAGTCCCTGGCCGTGGAGCTGGAGGCTCAGGTACTGGAATCTCGGGAGCTGGCGGTGGAGCCGCCCCTCGACCTGCAGCTGCTGCTGCTCCAATCTCCTCTACGTGTGGCGGTGTGGAAGAGCCCTCTGCCGGGGGCAAAATATCAGGAGCAATATGAGCATGGGCCCTGGTAACCCTCTGGGCCCGACTAGTCTCTCCCACAGCTGCTGCCTTGGCCTTTTGGGCCGCTGTCGCCTTTTTTGGAGGCATAACTGCAAATGTAACAATTCGTTAGGGAGGAATCATCCTGATAACACAGCTCTATCGCACGATCTAAGACAGAAAGAAGGGTAGTATCCTAAATGCCCTGTAGCCTCCCGTTTATAGGTGTGGTGCACAACACACCGATAAACAAGACTCTACTAGACACGGTCTGTAGACATTCCGAGGACGAACCGCTCTGATACAACTTTTGTCACGACCCAACCCCGTAGGCCGTGACTAGTGCCCGATCTGGGCACTGAAACGCATTCTAGTATATGGCAGAAGCTGACAAGGCTTTATTCTAAATTTAGATAATTTCCAGAAAAATTTTGGCAGAGTTTCCTTTGTTTTACGGACTATCCCAAATACCCTGCATGCAGAAAATACCAACAAAGGCCTCACAGGGCCAACAAAGCAACATCTACATATATGCGGACTGGCCGCCGCGGCGAAGGGGATCGCCCAAACACAACACATACACATATCTGTACAGAAAGATCCCAACCCACAAACATGTCCACAAACCTCTAACAGACCGACAGAATCATATGACGGGACAGGGCCCCGCCGTACCCATGAACGAGAAATATACATATGTAGAAGTGACAGACTATACCAAAAGATGACTCTGAATAAAAGAGCGCTCCAAAAATAGCAGAATGAGATCCTAAGCAGACGGATCAGCAAACCTGTCATCGGTACCTGCGCGGCATGAAAACGCAGCCCCCGAGGAAAGGGGGTCAGTACGAAATATGTACTGAATATGCAAAGCCTGAATTACAGAAACAAGATCATAACCGGTACAGAACGTACAGAAAGTAAGCAGAAAATCCAAAGTGTCAAACACATATTTTCAAAACATGCAGAGTGTGTACAGAAACATATGTCATATCAAATTCGGCCCCTGCCAAGGGACTCGGCAGACAGAATGTGGCCACCCTCCCGACGCTGGTGCCACAACACAAAAGAATCAGAATAAGGGCATGACCCCGTAACATAAGATGTCATATCAGATGGCCATAGTAAATCATATCAGAACAAACGTACATGGCACAACATACTCCACAAACCCATGTACGCGTATACCTGCCCCCTCACATCGAGGCACGACGAACAATGCAGGGGATTACGCTTGACAACATATCCTGGCCCGGGCACAGTGTGGGAAACATTGGGGCATCCACGAATAGAGTCGTGAGAAACTAATGCAAGTAAAATATCATAAATGTTTCCATAGACTCAATGAGGCATATCAAAGACAAACCGATCCGATGAAGTCGGAAGGAATCATAGTAAATTAGTTGCGAGTATCAAAACAATTTATCAGACTTAATGAAATATTTAAAACCATATTAGTTAGGTAATTAAAAGGGCAGTCGAAACATTCCTTTCAAAAATCGTTCAAAAAGGGGACTTTAGTACATTAAGGGCAAAACCGGGAATAGCGGGCCCACCTCGGAACAAGCAAGGCGGTGGGCTGAAATTACGCCCTTTAAGCTTATGGGGTCACCTATAAAGGTTCTACGGACATTCTATAGCTTTTCAAGGAGTTTAGAGAAAGTTTGCATAATTTCAGGAAAAGCATATCAAAATGGTTCAATTCTACTGAAGGAAAAACTGAGATTTTCTCTTATGGATTCCGATGGCCAAGAAGGTCTTTTGAGGCCCGAATCCGATCCTAAAACACTTTGATATGCCAAAAGAAGGATCGGGGTAGCTTTACATACCTTTCAAGCTCCTTACGCCTTTCCAAACACTCTTCCCGTTTCGTCAAAAATCTGCAAATGGTCAAGTTTACCAATTGTAAGTTATAGATGCTACAAATTCAATTCAACTCATATTTGTCTACCAAAATTTCGGCAGCACTTCCCCTATACATATAGCACCCCCGAGAACTCAACTCGGCTCACAATCATCAACAACAACCCAAACAACAACATCAACATCAACATAAAACACTAGAAACACAGTATGGCAACACTAGTTCTACTTGCCGACATAATGCCATTACCATCATTTCAACTTCAATTTCCAAACCAATTTCAATGCTTTCACATTCATTATCAAACTAGATCATCACAACATAGTCTAGAAGCGTTTCATATCGTTTCCTTAAATTATACACACGATATACATAATATACGAACTTTCCGCCGAAGTCATAACTCATTCAAAACTTCTAATCTTTGGCATACATATTCATGACATGTTTTCATCTTCCAAATTCATCAATAATCATCATGACTTGCAACCTAACAACTTCATTTTCGCAATGTCGTAAGATCGTACTAAAATGACATAAGCTTCTACATTCCATTTCAATACTAACTTATATCATTCTACCTTCATTTACATTGTAAACATCACAATAACACACTAACATACTAAACAACTTAATTCATTACCATTCCAAGTCCACATATCCTACGGCCATATGCTCCATTCATCAACTTCAACCAAATTCATTTCACTTCCAATTCCCATATGCATTTCATCACAACCATAACTAGAATATAACATGAATTCAACACATTATAGCTATACAATTCATACATACACACGGCTACATATCATATTCCAAACCCAATTTACAAACTTCCATTTTTCCATACAATCAACACATTTCTATAGGCTACAACACAAACAAGACTTTATATCACAAGAATAAGGAATAAATTCTCACCTTTTCCTCAAGTCTTCTTCACTTGAACTTGTGTTCACTTTGATGAAATAAGGTCTCCTTTCTCCAAACCAACTACACCAAGTTGAAAAGGGCACTCACTTTAGTAGGAATCCAACAAGAACAAAATTTTAGAAGCAAGATTTTTGGAGTTGATTTTTCTATGGCCAAACCCGAATGGTCTCTTCTCTTTTACTCTTGTTTTACTTTGTTCTTTCTCAAGTCTTCTAAGGGATAAGAATGATATATATAATATAGTCCCTTAGTTAGTTTATCACATGGGAAATTAATGAAACATGGGCTTGGGCCAAGGACTAATGTGGCCGGCCACCCTTAAGAAAATGGGCCTCATTTTCAATTCAATTTTTGAGCCCAATAGCTTATGGATCGTATTTTGTAATTCCCGAAACTAATTTCCAAAATTCCAAAATTCCAAAATTCCAAAATTACCCTTAGCCTTGTCTCGCTTTTTCATGACTTTATTCTCTCATACATAACCCTTATGTTCAACAAACTATCAAATTTGACCTTATATCTCAAGAATCCAATATTTATCGAATTTTTCCAAACGTGTGAAAACACGGGATATAACACTACCCCTTATTGAGTTTGCATATAACAATAGCTACCTTTCAAGTATCCAAATGGCCCCGTATGAAGCTTTGTATGAAAGAAAGTGTAGGTCCTCAATTGGATGGTTCGAAATAGGGGAAGTATAGTTAATAGGCCCTGAATTATTTCAGAAAGCGGTAGAAAAAGTCAAAGTGATCCGAGATCGATTGCTGACAACCCAAAGTTGCCAAAAGTCTTACGCGGACAACCGCCGACGAGACTTGGAATTTCAGGTTGATGATTGGGTATTTTTGAAGGTATCGCCAATGAAAGGAGT
Source organism: Lycium barbarum (assembly GCF_019175385.1). Classification (NCBI taxonomy): domain Eukaryota; kingdom Viridiplantae; phylum Streptophyta; class Magnoliopsida; order Solanales; family Solanaceae; genus Lycium; species Lycium barbarum. Next base: position 95,106,478 of record NC_083337.1, on the reverse strand, counting down.
GATGAGATTTTGAAAAAAAGGAAATTGAGTCCCCGCTACATTGGACCCTATAAAATTATCCGTAAGGTGGGCCAAGTAGCCTATGAATTAGACTTGCCTTCGGAGCTTGAATCAGTTCACCCAGTTTTTCATGTCTCAATGTGTTATGTTCCGTGTTTTCGTATAATTGGAAATCGAGAAATAATTAAGACTTGTATGTTACAAGGAAATATTTTGATTCTAGTTAATATGATTATGTTGGTTATGAAACCATTGGTGTAAATACATTGGGGAAGGCCGAGGGCAAATTTGGAATTTTAGAAATTAGTTTCGGGAATTATAAAAAACGAGATTTTAACGAATTGTGCCAAAAACAATTGGAAGAAAAATTGAGCCCAAAAGCTAAGGGTGGCCGGCCAAAGGCTTGGCCCAAGCCCTTTATTAAGTGGTCATGTGACTTTCACATGACCCTTAGTTAGGATATATATCCATATCTCTTAGAATTATCAAGAAAATTACACAACCTTATCCTTGAGCTCAATAATACTCTCTCGGCCGAACCCCCCTTTGAGAGAAAGAAAAAATTTTCTAGCCTTTGTTTGTGATCCAAAAATCTTGTTCTTTCCACATTTGTAGTGTACTCAAGAAGCTCTTCAACGTGATATAATTTATTTGGCGGAAGAATCACGTTTGCGACAAGTCGGATTTTGAAGAAAAGGTAAGAATTTTTCCACTTTGATGTTATGGAATTTGTATGAATATGATAAGGATTAAGAATAGACGAGAACTTCGTAGTTTTGGTGTGTGTATGAAATCGTGGGTGTGTGCGTGTGTGGTGTTGTGGCCGTGAGCCACAAGGAGTAGAAGGCAAGGTGAATTTGATTTGTTTAGTTGATTAGTTGTGTCGTTGTGGCATTTATAACGTAAACGAATGTTTAACGAAATGAATTGGTATTGAAAGTGGTGGCGGATTATTATGGAAAAGTATATGATTTCGGTATATTTGTGTATATCCTTGCATAATTATGATATTAAGATTTCAAATGTGACTTATGGTTGTTGTTAATGAATTTGGAATAAAACAATGCGAGTTAGTAAGTTCGTCGTAGTTGTTGACGTTTGGGATGCAATATGGAAAGTAGCGAATTGTTTGAACTTATGTATATTGCTTGGAATATTATTGGGACGTGTTTGAATAATCTTGAATGAGTAAATGAATACAATAATGTGGACATTAGTTTGGTATTGTGAAGTTTGAATGAAAGTTGTCAACTTAAATAGAAAGGAAGAATATTGAAGTTAGAGTGCTTTAGTTATGGTTTAGGATGTTTGTGATGTTTGGGTTGTTGTGTTGATGTATATTGAGCCGAGCTAAGTCTCGGGGGTGTTAGATTTATAGGGGAAATGCTGCCGAAATTTCGGTAGACAAAAATCAAGTTAATGGAAATCTTAAGCCTAAGAATCTCTAATTGGTAACTTTGACCATTTGCAGATTCTGGACGAAACGGGATTTGATTTTAAGGAGAGCATAAGACGCCTATAAGGTATGTAAAGCTTCCCACTTCTTCGTTTGGCATGTCTTAGTATGTTAGGTGAATATTGGAACCTCCGGAGCATTTCTGCTCCTCGAAACCCGATCTACAAAACGACTACTATTCATTCAATTCAATTGAAGCCTAAAGACTCTATTTTGGCTAGAATGCAACCAAATGTTCGAAACCTATCGAAATGTGATCGGGTCACTTTGAAATCATTATGTATGATATTTTGGCCTTTAAATGTTCGTAAATTATGTTCGCCACCTCAATTTGACTCGAGGTGGGCCCGCTAACCCCGAGACGCCCTATTTGTCCTATTGGGCTCCCTTTTTGGATGAACTTCGATATGAGATCTTCGACCTTGAAACTTCCCTCTATGAAATATGTTTTGACTATTATGATATGTTAAGTTTCGTTTGAGCCATACGTACCACTTTGGAAACAATTTGTGAGATAAACTCTCGTATGAACTAATCATTCGACTATTTTGGTTTATGAAACGACTTATGAGATTATTTAGTTTTGAAAGGCTGTTTTGAAATATAAATTGCATTTGTTTGCTCACGACTCCGCTCGTGCCTTATTTTGACTTCGTTCACCGGTTCTCGGGCCGGTTATGATTCGTGCGCCCTATGATAATTCGGCCGTATGCTGTGTTACGGTTCCCGAGGCCTCGCCATAGGGCCGGGTTCCGTTTGGAGTTATGCTGTGATATGGCTAGTGATGCGATACGCTCACTTATGTTTCTGTTCGGGGATGTACGGAGATTCGAAACCTTCTGGTGTTATGCTGTGTGTGGCGCCAGCGTCGGAGTGGCGACCACGTTCTTGAGCGTTTGCATGATTTCGTTTGCATTATGTATATGTATATGATTTGATACGGACTTTGACATACTGATTGGTACTTCCATTTGATATCCGATTTGCTTTCAGTTTTGGCTCATATTTCTGTACTCCGTGCTTTACATACTCAGTACATATTTCGTACTGACCCCGTTTCTTCGGGGGCTGCGTTTCATGCCCGCAGGTACAGACATTGGTGATCCTCCACTGTAGGCTTCACTCTCTGCTATTTCGGAGTACTCCTACTTGACTCGGAGTCCACTTTTGGTACAGACTTCTTTTGCTATGTATATATTCTATACATTTGACTATTTGGGTACGACGGGGCCCTGTCTCACCATATGTCTTTATTTTGAATTCGTAGAGGCCTGTAGTCATAAATGTGGGGCGAGGGTCCTATGTATGTTTGTCTGATTTTTTTTTCTGGTCTTACAGCGGTCAGCTTGTTATGATGGCCCTAAATGGCCCTTATGCTTATATTTGCACTTATGACCGGCGATGTCTATTCCGCCGCTCCGTTTGGATTCGATATGACATTTTGATTTGTGCGACTGCTTAAGACATATTTTGATATAACCTATGTTGATATGACTTTTATGAAATTCTGAAATACGTTCGGATTTGGTAAATGAAAATGTGATTTGGTCTGGGTACCCAGGAAGGGTGTCAGTCGCGGCCCACGGGGCTGGGTCGTGACACAATGCTTCGCAAGTGTGTTGGAGATCCCAAGAGAATTGTTCCAATAGATGATGTGCAAGTGATAGAAAAGTTAGCATATGAAGAAGTACCCATTGCCATCTTAGATAGGAAAGTACGAAGACTTCGAAACAAGGAAGTTGCTTCAGTTAAGGTCTTATGGTGGAATAACAATCGAGAAGAGATGACCTGGGAAGCAAAAGAGAGTATGAAGTTCAAGTATCCGCATTTATTTCAACCCTCAGGTGAGATTCAAGATGAAATACAAATATTATAAGGTGTGTATGCTTTCTTTTATGCTTTAGGTCGTGTGTGGCCAATGTATGTTGCTATTATGTTGTGGCCTTGTGAGGCAATGTTATTATGGGGTGTTGTGACAGGATGGTAACGCCATATTATAGGGGAAACTCTGGCAAAATATTTGTAGAATTCCCGAGTACTTAACATTCGAGGATGAATGTTCCAAAAAGGGGAGAAGAATGTTACACCTCGGAACTTTGGGTTGCCGAGCGGTGAAGGGACTAACGTAAGTTAAGGTGTACATGATGTCCCCACAAGTAAGAGGGGATATTTAATAATTCTAATTAAGATTCCAAAGAGGTTAAAGGCAAGGGAGAAAAGTTCGTTAAATGAAACTTCACCGCAGTTCTACGAAAGGGGATTTCGACGGTCGTTCTTTGTACCGTCGGACGAGTCGACGCTTCGTCGATTGTGCCTTAGAATTGAGCTAGAGCGAAGGCCATTCGACGAATAGGTCGATGCTCCGTCGATCAGTTCGACGAACCGTCCTTCTCATCGTAGAATGAAAGGAAACAACAGATTGCTCACTGGAAATTTAACGACTTCGACGACCAGATTGACGCTCCGTCGATCATACCGTATATCTCGGTCGGGACTGATTTTGAGAATTAATATAAAGACCCCTCCTTCATTTTATTTCATTTTCATCTCACTCCTTCACACACCAAGAACCCCCTAGAACCTTCTCCATCATTCATTCACAAGAAACTAAGGGAAAACCAAGATCAACTACACCAAATCCATGAAAACAAGTGTATGAAACCCATTAAAATTTCATCTACACCAAGAAAACTCAAGAGAAGAAAGTTAGGGTTTTGGTGCAAGAAGAGAAGTTCCACTCAAGGGTTGTTCATCCACCATCCAAGGTGAGTTTTATGGTATTTACATGTTATTTAAGGTGTTGAAAGTTGAAACACTTAGACTGTAGAAGGAGGTAGAAAATGGGTCATGAATGAGTGAATAGTGCCATTATTGAACAATAGTTGGGAGGAATTATGAGTGTTAGTATGTTGTGATTGTGAATTTTTTATTAATGACACTTAGACCACGGAATAAGTATTATGTATGAGAAAACGCGATAATGGGCTATAACTATAATTGTTGAGAAATTGAAGGGAAATGGTGAATTGTGGTAAATGTAGATGATTGATGATTGTTATTGCGATATTGTGAATATTGTTATGTACGTTTGGGAGTTGATATACAATGTGGGAAAAGTAGTAGAAACAAAGGAAATGCTGCCCAATTTTGCCTTGAAATAGCAAAATGATCTCATAGCCGACTAACTAATGTTAATGCGAATCTTCTTGAAGGTAGAAACACGAGCATCGAAGGAGAACGACCAAGCGATAGAGTAGTTAAACAACAAAGGTATGTGAGGCTAGTCCTTTCTTTCATGGGATAGTCCTATAGTATTTCCTCCCTCTTCATGAATCTCTTAAATTCCGAAAAACTATGAGCCTATGTTCTTGAATAGCTACACAAGGTAAGAGTATGTTATGACCCCAATATTAATGTCATTTATTGCCTACACTCACCTCATATACTTTTCCCTTCAAGGTGAGGCAGAATGCTAATGAGTGCTCCATAATGAAATCGGGGAATCACGACCTTACGTCACCCCGATAAAGCATAGTTATCGTGAAGTCTTTATGCATACACTATGATGAGCATATTATGATGATGATATAACACCGCGCCTATTTGGCCGGGCAGTCACCGCTAAGGCAGGCAGCGTATACACCATGGCCAGATGGCATGGGCAGACACCACTAGTGGGCGACATGAGATGATACCCCGGACGCGGGAGGCCTAGACGCAGGCTAATGATTATTACACCGATCCAATATGGATAGGCAGTTTATACATTTATACATATATGATATGATGGGTATTTTGAGTAAGCCAGTATGCATCATTTCCTTTATATTTGACAGTCAGATACAGATGTTCCTTATTGATGCTTTCTTTATTTCATTGACGTAATATTATTGTTTATGCCTCTCATACTCTGTAAAATGTTCGTACTGACGTCCGTTTTCTTTGGACGCTGTGTTCATGCCCACAGGTAGACAGGGAGGTGATCTTGATCCAGATTCGTAGAAGCTGGTAGCGGACTTGAAGAGCACTCCATTTTTCGGAGGTGCTATTGATTATCCTTTTGGTATATATGTATATGTATGTTGTGGGCTCGACGGGGTCTTGTCCCGTCCATAAGTCTAGTACTCTAGTAGAGGCTCGTAGATACGTAGTGTGGATTGTATGTTCTGACGAGGTTGCTACTGTGTATGTATATATATATATTATTTTAATGACGAAAAGTCTTGTGCATATAAAAGTATTTATGTTTCCGAATGAAAGATGATTTTCTTATAATTTGAGTATGAGTTTGATAAAAGAACGTTTGATGAGCATGATAAGTAGTCGAATGAGTGGTTCTCGGTGGTTACCCGTCACGGCCCCTAGCCGGGTCGTGACAAAACTGTTATTATTTGCTCAAAAGTGTTGGGAAGTCACCTTTGTTTTGGTTACATGATATGACAATACACTTGTCACGACCCAACTAGGGGCCGTGACGGGCACCCGGGGCTAACCACCGAGCACCGCTAATTCTGTTACTCATACTCGTTAAGCATTCATTCATCAAATTCATACTCAAATCATAGAAAAATCATTTTTCATTTGGAAACATAATTACCTTTATATACATAAGCCCTTCGGCTATCAAAATAATACACACATACATATATACATATATACGCTTATCAAAATCGTGAGACCATACTACCCACACATCCGTATCTACGAGCCTCTACTAGAATACTAGACATATGGACGGGACAGGACCCCATCGTGCCCAAAACATATATATATATATATATATATATATACATAAAATAGTAAGTCACTGGCACCTCCGGAATAATGGAGTGCTTTCAAAACTCTGCTTATCGGCTTCTATAAATCTGGGTCGCTTCCCTGTCTACCTGTGGGCATGAACAAAGTGTCCAAAGAAAACGGACGTCAGTACGAATATTGTATTGAGTATGTAAGGCATGAATGAAATAAACATATTAGAGAAATCATATGGCATAAGATGTAGACATAACCTGCGTAACTTTTAAGGGAGGATAACTTTCATGCCTATAGCATATATATAATCACAGTACATGTATCATCATAGTGCATACATCATCGTATCATACATCATCGTATGATACATGTATCATAATACCGTATCTGCTCATACACATTAACGTTATCCGCATTCGGCCACACAGCGGCTCGACAATATCACATACATATTTTTCGGGCATATCCTACATATATCATATACCTATCTATATCATGTACATATCCATATCGTATACATATTCATATATCATATACATACCTGGCCAACCAAGGCTTCAGGGTTACACATACCTAGCCCTACTAAGGCTTAAGGGTTATAGATACCTGGCCCTATCAAGGCTTCAGGGTTATACATACCTAGCCCTACCAAGGCTTCAGGGTTATCCGTACCCAACTACAGAGGTGCGCGCGCATTACATAAATACATATATATACACACATACATTCTACCCGGCCATATAAGCTCGAGGTTTCATAATAGTCATACATAGGCACATATATACATAAAAGCCCATAAATATCTTTAGCGTTATCACTACTATCATTGTTATCATTATCGTCATCACTATCAACATCGTCATCATTATCATCATCTCTATCAACATCGTCATCATTATCATCACACATATCGCATAAACTTATCGTAACCTTTCATATAGCATGTATTTGAATTTAAAGACAATCTATGAAAATCGTATCATACTAATAGCATGAACTTCGTAATAATATCGCATGATAGACTTTGTAATCTCTAATTTAGGCTCATCATTATCATCGCCGTATCTATGGCATATCTCTTACCATAATCTCATATGGAACCTCTTATGAGCATAGGCTCGTAACTTTTCGGAACATTGGTCATAGGACATGTATTAGAGCTTATAGATAATCTATAACAATGTCGGGGTGACATAAGGTCGAGAGCCCCCGATTCCATTATGGAACATTCATAAGCATTATGCCTCACCTTGAAAGAATTAGCATATAAGGTGAGTGTAGTCAATGAACAACATCAATGGATTGTAATATGGATCATTAGCCTTGTAGAACCATAATATTATAGGCCTTAGAATCTTTAGACTTAGACTCATCATCATCATCATTATCGCATTCGTATCATACCTCTTATCTTATCCCATATGGCCATTCATGAACGTAGGCTATTAGTTTTCCGGAAGGTAGGAAAGTTATGGAGAGGTAAGGAAAATACTATCATAGGAATCATATAAGGATCATTAGCTTCGTAGGAATATCATATCACGAGTTTTATGACTTCTAGACTTAGATTCATCATCGGTATCGTCATGTTCGTAACGTATCTCTTTTCTTTATCTCATTTGAAGACCTTTATACTCGTAGATTCATAGTTCCCAATATGTAGGAAAATCATGGAGAGATAGGAGGATTCATACCATAAGATTCATGCCTTAGAAAGAAAGGACTAGCCTTACATACCTCTTTCATTTAACAATTTCCATCGCTTGGTTGTTCTCCTTCAATGCTCACGTTTCTACCTTCAAGAGAATTTTCATTCACATTAGCTAATCGATTACATGAACGTGCTTACTAAAGCTAGAGGAAATTGGGCAGCATTTCCTTTGTTTATAAAACCTTTACCCACATTGTTTATCAACTCCCTAACATTTATAATAACGTTCACAATATCGTAACCAACAATCTTCATTCATCTACATTACCCTCATTTCACAATTTCACTTCAATTCATCCATAATCATGGTTACAGTATACTAGCACGTTTTCTTGCGTATAATACCTATTCCGTGTCCTCAATATCATTTATGACATACTTATAATCACAACGTATCAAAATCCATAACTCATTCCAAACTATTACTCAAAATCTTATTATCCTCATATTTATGACCCATTTCCTATATCCTTCTACCATCCAAGTGTTTCAACTTTCAAATACCTTAAAAAACATGTAAATACCATAAAACTCACCTTATATGGTGTAGGAATGAACCTTGAGTGCAAACACTTCACTTGAGCAAAACCCTAGTTTCACCTTCACTTGGATTCCTTGTCTTGGATGAACTTTAATGAGTTTTTACACTTGATTAACTTGGTTTGATGTAATTGATCACAAATACCCCTTGAATTCTTAGATAGGCAAGTACGAAGACTTCGAAACAAGGAAGTGGCTTCAGTTAAGGTCTTATGGCGGAATAACAATCGACAAGAGATGACCTGGGAAGCAAAAGAGAGTATGAAGTTCAAGTATCCGCATTTATTTCAACCCTCAAGAGAGATTCAAGATGAAATACTAACATTATAAGGTGTGTATGCTTTAGGTCGTGTGTGGCCAATTTATGTTGCTATTATGTTGTGGCCTTGTGAGGCAATGTTATTATGGGGTGTTGTGACAGGATGGTAACGCCATATTACAGGGGAAACTCTGGAAATTTTTTTGTAGAATTCCCGAGTACTTAACATTCGACGATGAATGTTCCAAAAAGGGGGGAAGAATGTTACACCTCGGAACTTTGGGTTGCCGAGCGGTGAATGGACTAACGTAAGTTAAGGTGTACATGATGTCCCCACAAGTAAGAGGGGATACTTAATAATTCTAATTAAGATTCCAAAGAATTTAAAGGCAAGGGAGAAAAGTTCGTTAAATGAAACTTCACCGCAGTTCTGCGAAAGGGGATTTCGACGGTCGTTCTTTGTACCGTCGGAAGAGTCGACGCTTCGTCGATTGTGCCATAAAATTGAGCTAGAGCGAAGGCCATTCGACGAACAGGTCGATGCCTCGTCGATCAGTTCGACGAACCGTCCTTCTCATCATAGAATCAAAGGAAACGACAGATTGCTCACTCGAAATTTAACGACTTCGACGACCAGATCGACGCTTCGTCGATCGTATCGTATATCTCGGTCGCGACTGATTTTGAGAATTAATATAAAGACCCCTCCTTCATTTTATTTCATTTTCATCTGACTCCTCCACACACCAAGAACCCTCTAGAACCTTCTCCATCATTCATCCACAAGAAACTAAGGGAAAACCAAGATCAACTACACCAAATCCATGAAAACAAGTGTATGAAACCCATTAAAATTTCATCTACACCAAGAAAACTCAAGAGAAGAAAGTTAGGGTTTTGGTGCAAGAAGAGAAGTTCCACTCAAGGGTTGTTCATCCACCATCCAAGGTGAGTTTTATGGTATTTACATGTTATTTAAGGTGTTGAAAGTTGAAACACTTAGACTGTAGAAGGAGGTAGAAAATGGGTCATGAATGAGTGAATAGTGTCATTATTGAACAATAGTTGGGAGGAATTATGAGTGTTAGTATGTTGTGATTGTGAATATGTTATTAATGACACTTAGACCACGGAAGAAGTATTATGTATGAGAAAACGCGATAATGGGCTATAACTATAATTGTGGAGAAATTGAAGGGAAATGGTGAATTGTGGTAAATGTAGATGATTGATGATTGTTATTGCGATATTGTGAATATTGTTATGTACGTTTGGGAGTTGATGTAGAATGTGGGAAAAGTAGTAGAAACAAAGGAAATGCTGCCCAATTTTCCCTAGAAATAGCAAAATGATCTCATAGCCGACTAACTAATGTTAATGCGAATCTTCTTGAAGGTAGAAACACGAGCATCGAAGGAGAACGACCAAGCGATAGAGTAGTTAAACGACAAAGGTATGTGAGGCTAGTCCTTTCTTTCATGGGATAGTCCTATAGTATTTCCTCCCTCTTCATGAATCTCTTAAATTCCGAAAAACTATGAGCCTATGTTCTTGAATAGCTACACAAGGTAAGAGTATGTTATGAGCCCAATATTGATGTCGTTTATTGCCTTCACTCACCTCATATACTTTTCCCTTCAAGGTGAGGCAGAATGTTAATGAGTGCTCCATAATGAAATCGGGGAATCACGACCTTACGTCACCCCGATAAAGCATAGTTATCCTGGAGTCTTTGTGCATACACTATGATGAGCATATTATGATGATGTTATAACACCGCGCCTATTTGGCCGGGCAGTCACCGCTAAGGCAGGCAGCGTATACACCATGTCCAGATGGCATGGGCAGACACCACTAGTGGGCGGCATGAGATGATACCCCGGACGCGGGAGGCCTAGACGCAGGCTAATGATTATCACACCGATCCGATATGGATAGGCAGTTTATACATTTATACATATATGATATGATGATGATTTTTAGTAAGCCAGTATGCATCATTTCCTTTATATTTGACAGTCAGATACAGATGTTCCTTATTGATGCTTTCTTTATTTCATTGACGTAATATTATTGTTTATGCCTCTCATACTCTGGAAAATGTTCGTACTGACGTCTGTTTTCTTTGGACGCTGTGTTCATGCCCACAGGTAGACAGGGAGGTGATCTTGATCCAGATTCGTAGAAGCTGTTAGCGCACTTGAAGAGCTCTCCATTTTCCGGAGGTGCCATTGATTATCCTTTTGGTATATATGTATATGTATGTTGTGGGCTCGACGGGGTCTTGTCCCGTCCATAAGTCTAGTACTCTAGTAGAGGCTCGTAGATACGTAGTGTGGGTTGTATGTTCTCACGAGGTTGCTACTGTGTATGTATATATATATATTATTTTAATGACCAAAAGGCTTGTGCATATAAAAGTATTTATGTTTCCGAATGAAAGATGATTTTCTTATAATTTGAGTATGATTTTTATAAAAGAACGTTTGATGAGCATGATAAGTAGTAGAATGAGTGGTTCTCGGTGGTTAGCCCTGGCTACCCGTCACGGCCCCTAGCCGGGTCATGACAAAACTGCTATTATTTGCTCAAAAGTGTTGGGAAGTCACCTTTGTTTTGGTTACATGATATGACAATACACTTGTCACGACCCAACTAGGGGCCGTGATGGGCACCCGGGGCTAACCACCGAGCACCGCTCATTCTGTTGCTTATCTTACTCGTTAAGCATTCATTCATCAAATTCATATTCAAATCATAGAAAAATCATTTTTCATTTGGAAACATAATTACCTTTATATACATAATCCCTTCGGCTATCAAAATAATACACACATACATATATACGCTTATCAAAATCGTGAGACCGTACTACCCACACATACGTATCTACGAGCCTCTACTAAAATACTAGACATATGGACGGGACAGGATCCTATCGTGCTCGAAACATATATATATACATAAAATAGTAAGTCACTGGCACCTCCAGAATAATGGAGTGCTTTCAAAACTCTGCTTATCGACTTCTATAAATCTAGGTCGCCTCCCTGTCTACTTGTGGGCATGAACACAGTGTCCAGAGAAAACGGACGTCAGTACGAATATTGTATTGAGTATGTAAGGCATGAATGAAATAAACATATTAGAGAAATCATAGGGCATAAGATGTAGACATAACCTGCGTAACTTTTAAGGGAGGATACCTTTCATGCCTATAGCATATATATAATCACAGTACATGTATCATCATAGTGCATACATCACCATATCATACATCATCGTAATACTGTATCTGCTCATACACATTAACGTTATCCGCATTCGGCCACGTAGCGGCTCGACAATATCACATACATATTTTTCGGGCATATCCTACATATATCATATACCTATCTATATCATGTACATATCCATATCGTATACATATTCATATATCATATACATACCTGGCCAAACAAGGCTTCAGGGTTACACATACCTGGCTCTACTAAGGCTTCAGGGTTATAGATACCTGGCCCTATCAAGGCTTCAGGGTTATACATACCTGGCCCTACCAAGGCTTCAGGGTTATCCGTACCCAACTACAGAGGTGCGCGCGCGTTACATAAATACATATATATACACACATACATTCTACCCGGCCATATAAGCTCGAGGTTTCATAATAGTCATACATAGGCACATATATACATAAAAGCCCATAAATATCTTTAGCGTTATCACTACTATCATCGTCATCATTATCGTCATCACTATCAACATCGTCATCATTATCATCATCACTATCAACATCGTCATCGTTATCATCACACATATCTCATAAACTTATCGTAACCTTTCATATAGCATGTTTTTGAATTTAAAGACAATCTATGAAAATCGTATCATACTCATAGCATGAACTTCATAATAATATCACATGATAGACTTTGTAATCTCTAACTTAGGCTCATCATTATCATCGCCGTATCTATGGCATATCTTTTACCTTAATCTCATATGGAACCCCTTATGAGCATAGGCTCGTAACTTTTCGGAACATTGGTCATAGGACATGTATTAGAGCTTATAGATAATCTATAACAATGTCGGGGTGACATAAGGTCGAGAGCCCCCGATTCCATTATGGAACATTCATAAGCATTATGCCTCACCTTGAAAGAATTAGCATATAAGGTGAGTGTAGTCAATGAACAACATCAATGGATTGTAATATGGATCATTAGCCTTGTAGAACCATAATATTATAGGCCTTAGAATCTTTAGACTTAGACTCATCATCATCATTATCGCATTCGTAACATACCTCTTATCCTATCCCATATTGCCATTCATGAACATAGGCTCTTAGTTTTCCGGAAGGTAGGAAAGTTATGGAGAGGTAAGGAAAATACTATCACAGGAATCATATAAGGATCATTAGCTTCGTAGGAATATCATATCATGAGTTTTATGACTTCTAGACTTAGATTCATCATCGGTATCGTCATGTTCGTAACGTATCTCTTTTCTTTATCTCATATGAAGACCTTTATACTCGTAGATTCATAGTTCCCAATATGTAGGAAAATCATGGAGAGATATGAGAATTCATACCATAAGATTCATGCCTTAGAAATAAAGGACTAGCCTTACATACCTCTTTCGTTTAACAATTTCCATCGCTTGGTTATTCTCCTTCAATGCTCACGTTTCTACCGTCAAGAGAATTTTCATTCACATTAGCTAATCGATTACATGAACGTGCTTACTAAAGTTAGAGGAAATTGGGAAGAATTTCCTTTGTTTATAAAACCTTTACCCACATTGTATATCAACTCCGTAACATTTATAATAACGTTCACAACATCGTAACCAACAATCTTAATTCTTCTACATTACCCTCATTTCACAATTTCACTTCAATTCATCCATAATCATGGTCACAATATACTAGCACGTTTTCTTGCGTATAATACCTATCCCGTGTCCTCAATATCATTTATGACATACTTATAATCACAACATATCAAAATCCATAACTCATTCCAAACTATTACTCAAAATCTTATTATCCTCATATTTATGACCCATTTCCTATATCCTTCTACCATCCAAGTGTTTCAACTTTCAAATACCTTAAACAACATGTAAATACCATAAAACTCACCTTAGATGGTGTAGGAATGAACCTTGAGTGCAAACACTTCACTTGAGCAAAACCCTAGTTTCACCTTCACTTGGATTCCTTGTCTTGGATGAACTTTAATGAGTTTTTACACTTGATTCACTTGGTTTGATGTAATTGATCACAAATACCCCTTGAATTCTTGTTGGAGAAGTGTAGAGAGGTGTTTTAGAGAGAAGGGCTGTGAAGGGAAATGAAATGAAATGAACTTGGTCCCTTATTAAATACACACAATTCTGTCCTGAACCATTTATACGGACACACATACGGTCCGTATGTGTGACCGTATAATGGTTCCAGTGAACACTGCCCAACTTATTTAAATATACGGCCATACCTACGGTCCATATCTTTGTACAGTTCGTATAATGGACCATACAATCCACCGTTTTTTGAAAATAATTTTCGTCGACTCGTTTGATCTCCAATCCTTATGGAACCTTCTTGACACTTGTTTATCACTTCATTAACAATCTAGAGGACTTTATAACTCTTCTCCAAAGTATCATTAAGTCATCGTTAATTCGTTATTCGTAAATCCTTTCCGAGACATCTCGTATGTCTTGCCTCCTCTTGGTAACTTTCTTCTCTTACTTCGATTGTCTTTGAAATCTCATTTAGAATCGTCAAATGTTATTTATAACTTATCAAAACATCGCATACGTCGCGCCCTTCGTCAGTCTATTCACTGTACTTGAATGGAAAATTTTCCGAGGTGTTACAACACTAGAAGTTGATAAATGGTTTAAAACAAGACTGTTTGGTTGCAAAATGGGATTCTGTGATAAAATATTATGTTTGAGGCCACACTAACCATCTAATCTAATCCCAAAGACTCTAAGAGGTTGTCACTTAATTTTAGAGTGAGGTAAAGGGGAAATATTGAGTCTGTTAACATTTTAAACAACCAGAATCTGATTCTTGAGTTTGTTAATAGTTTCTGGGATCTAGCCTAAGTAGAATTCACAATTGGCTAAAGAGATGGTTCTAATGATAATCATTCTTCTGTTAAACATGAGGTTGCTTTAAATATAATTAGGAATTATTTTGGTCCCTCTTTGCTGTAGGCTGAGTTTAAGGACACTTATATCATCATAATAATTTGGTAACTCTAGCTACTGTGATTAAGAGCTAGTTATAGCTAGGTTGCGTTGATGTAGAGGTAGTATACCCTTTTCATTTCCAGTTCATTGTTTTTAAATCTTGTGAAGGTGTGTATTATTTGTTTTGTTTTTAGTTGTAGTTGCAAGTAATTAATTAGGTTATGTGATTAGTTGTTATTACCATTAGCCTATTACTAATGTTAATCTTTTGTCACTATCAGTAATATCATTTGTTTAGATAGCATACTGTTGGTTTTTTTTTCTTAGTGATTAATGTTGGTTAACTGACTATTAGAACTATTTAAGAATGCAGTTCAGAGGGAATATGAAATGTGATGAGCTTTTATGTTGTTTTAAACTCAAATGCATCAGTTTGTGTGGTGGAACTAAAGGTTCCCTCTTTTATTGTGATCATGAGCATAAGCTTTGTTTAGAGTTGAATAGAGATCTGTTTGGCTTTAGTTTTGCCTCTCTTTGTTCTCCTTTTCAATATTTACCACCTAGAATTCAATTAGTTCTTGTGGGATAATAGAATCTGTGTTTGCCTGAAGTTGGTATGCTAAACTTAATCCTAGTCACGCCTTAATAATCTTTGAAGAAGTCTCTAACAGATTGAAGTGTGATATGAACTTGCCATTTTTATAAACTAGTTTGTAGATATTCCTAAGTCCTTTAAACTGATGACAGCTCTAAAGGTCTCAAGTGGTTTCCCTCTCAAACTTCTTGTAGAAATTCAGACCAGGCTTTCTGTTTAGCATAGACTTAAAATGTATTCTGACTAAATATTGAGTACTCAGATGTGTTCTCTATTTGAATGCCCCTTTTTAGCCATCAACAAATTTCTATCTGAAGGTTTTCTAACACAAGGGTGGCTTCTTATTTTCCTCCCTTAAGGGAAGTTTGTTTACTTTTTCTCAAAGATTCATTTCTTCACTTTGGTTTTCTTCAAGACTTTAACATTAGGAATGTGAATCTCCAATTTTACTTACTGTTCTGTTTAAGGAAAGAGTAATGGTTTAGCATGTTTCTTTTAACGTTTTTCATGAGAATTATGGGTTGATTAACTTTAAGACAAAGTTGGCTTCTTCTTTACAGTATGTTTTGAGTATGTTAGGGCACACAAATTGACTGGCCACACCGTTAATTGTAGTAGGCTATTGATAAGTTAATATGGTGATGTACCTATTTTAAAGGAGGTTTTTAGTCTAAAATCCTGTTCCCACTCTGTAAAACTAAGATAAAACAGCCATGGTCTTTTGTGTATACACTCAGTTCTTTGTTAGGATAGATTTAGGTGCTGATCCTATTGACTATGTCTGTGTGTTTGAGTTCTTTACTGCCTTGTTCTGCTTGCTCAGGATACAAAGTTTGCAATATGTCTTTTCTACTGTTTGGGAGCTTGGGGTTTCTAAACTGATTTTGTTGTGCATCTGAATTATCTCCTATCTCATTTTTGTATACTGAATGTCTGAGTTAGGTAGTTATTTTTCTTGGATTTTAGCTGAGTAGTGTAGAAAGTTTTAAGACAAGGAGGTGTTTCTTTAAGTATGCTAGTCAGGGGATGGATTCCTCATGGGATCTATCTCTCTTTTATCTTATCATTACTCAAAATTTAGTCCAAAACCCTCCCCCCTACTCCCTAGTAAACTGTCAAATTCTTTTAACCTTTATGAACATAGCTAGGAGTCCTTAGCTTGAAGGATATTAATCCAGTTAAGCCTTCACAAACATACATTTCCTTGTAGTAGCATCTCCTTGTGTGGGTTAGCTTCTAAAATTTTAGTTTAGTAGTATAGGATCTGGCTTGTTCACTATAAACCTTGTTTAGAAAAATGTTAAGCAAAATGCTTGCCTAGATATTTCTTTTGAGAGCCATCTACTTATGCCTCTAAACTGGTATAAGGATTTGACAAAGAATCCTTTGGTCTTCACTTTGGGAAAATCTAGATTTCTCAGAAGTAATAAGTTGGCAGATCTCAAGTTTGATTATATTTGTGTTCAAGATGAGTTGTGTCTACACAAGTTTCGCCTTGAATGTTTATAATTAATAGTGTGCTAACAGTTTGAGCCCAAAGTCAAGACTCTCCTTGGATCAGTAAAAATTACCTCTTCTCTTAGTGAATCTGCTAGTCTTTTTTAAGATGCCTCGTTTGAGTAAGAGTTTTTTTTTTTAAAAAAAAAGATTAAGTATTTGAAATATCTTTCAGGTTCACTTTTTCTTTAAAGCATACTGAGTGGGGTTAGTATCTTTACTTGCTGGCAATTGTTCCCAAATAGTTGACTACCAAATATTCTCTTAACTTATGTTTATTTCCAGATTCTTAGCATTAAGTGCTTATGACTCTCGTAACTTGCAAAATCTGGATACTTTTGTGTCATGAAGTTGTCTTATGTGCTCATCTACTTTAAGAACCTTGAACCTTGCCTAATATGTCGAAACTCACCTAAGTTGGGTTTGGTTTAGCCTCTTTTGATAGCCTGCCATGCCCAAGGTTCGAGAAACCTTTTGATCTTGTGAGGCATCAAAATATGGAAGGTGGTAACCCCCTTCATTCCTTAGACCTCTGAGTTTGAGATTCTATTGTAGTGATTGAAATGCTTATGTCTTGGAGCTTGTCTCAAGGATTATGCCATGTTTGGTTGATAAGCCTGCTGCATTCTGGCCAATTTGTTGCTATATAGTTGTTGCTTCGAATTGAATCATGTTACTGAGAAAATTGATGTATTTCATAAGAACATATGCTACACTTGTGATGAAACTGATTTGAACGTGATACTACACTTGGGGCAGACGAAGAGTTATTTAACTTTAGGCCTCGTTTTAAAAGAACAAGATTTCTACACTTGACCTTATTTGAAAGGAACAAATATTATACTGAAAAGAAGAAATACTACATATCGGATATTTCATTGAAAAGAATAGATACTGCTATCAGATATTCTACTGATTTGAATAGATACTTAACTTGATAATATTTAGTCGGGAAAGGTAATTATCCTTCGGGGGCTAGGATGATGGCTCATTGGTGTCGCGAGGCAGGAACCGACATGCGCCTGGCGAGGCGACTAGAATGACCACTAGTTCGCAGCTACGCATGCTTCGAGTTCCTTTGCCATATTCGGAACCGTGAGTCTAAGCCCGTCGTAATCAAAGCTTCCACAGTTTGATTCAAAACCAATGGGTAATGTGTTTATGTTCATAAACGCCACCCTATGAGGATGGCGTATCGTTTTTACTAATCATTCTCATTTCCAATTTTGCGAGACACAAAAATAAACAAAGTACGGGGAATATCACAAGGACAAATATGACATGTGGAGCATAAGCATGGAATCTAGACCAAGGGAATGACAAGAAGAAAACTACTAAAGACGAGGCAAAAACATAGACATTTGGAGCTTCAGACAAAGAATAAAGAAAAAATGGAATTGCAACTAAAGCTCCCGGAAGGCAAGGAGATAGGCTTAGTTAACTAACCCTTCTCCACCTTCCTCTTCTCCCTCTCTTTACTTACTTTAAAGCATACTTTGTTAGTTTTTATGTTTAATTATTGGAACCCTTATAGGATAAACTAAAGATTAATTCTGAATTTAGTGTTGCTAAAACAAATTTTCAAAGCCGTGTATAAAACAAATGTGAAATATAAATTACTCTTAATAAAAGTTTGCCTTGTTCATAATTTGACTCTGAAATAGGCTAGATATATTAGCATTAGGAGTTTGGATAAAAACGACTTAGGATTTATAAACCAACTTGAATTAAATAAAGAATAAGGGACTTAAATGGAATAAGGTAAGTCTACGGGATTTATAGTAATATGCCTTAATAAAAGAGACTTTACTTAAAAAATAATAAGAGATATGTAAAGAACTTTTTAAGATGGGTGGGCTTACATGGTGTCCTACTTAGTTTAAAAGCCTTCGGGCATTAACCTAGGTGTTCTAGTCCAAAACCCGACACCCAAGATGTACTATTTTGCATAAATGACGCTCTTTATTGCAGAAATCTAAAATTGAAGCAATTTTTATCTAAAACAATTTATAATCATAAGGTAAACTATTAGAACTCGTAGGTAAACCGCAATTGAGCGGATCCTTAATATCGGGGTGCCTAACACCTTCCCTAGGGGATCACCAGAACCCTTACCCAGACTTTGGTAGATTAGGTTTCTTTTAAATAATAGTTTTAAATGAACCCTTTTCGAATCAGTTTTCCTAATTTCCTAAAAATTGGTGGCGACTCTAAAATGTATCCTTTAGAGCACCATTAAGTAGTTGGCGGGTTTTTCTAACTTTCCTGGTACGATTTACAATCGTACTTCCCCGGGACACCTCCCTTCTTTTATGAGCTATGTGCGAGCCGGTTAAACTTAGAATCCCAACGCTCCCCACAGATGGCGACTCCGCTGGGGATAATCTAAGGTTCTAACCATAAGGGTTCCAATATTATTTTCCTCATGTGATATAAATTTTTTAGTTTATATAAATTACTTATGTGTTTAAATTTCTGCAAATATAACTGTCATTCATGCATGCATAAACTCCGCCACTCCTGGCATTTGATTTTACACTTTGTTTCAGAAGGTGACGACGTGGGTTTCCTGCGGTCATACTTCAGACCAAAAAACCCTTCTGATATTTCTTTGGAGGTCTCTAAGGTCGAGTGGGTATGCGGTCATCCCACAGCCTTAGAGAACCCACCCCCAGCTTGTCCGCTTGGGTAACCTTGAGTCATTCGTTTGAAAAATCACTCTAGTATAACGAGGATAGAGCGAGCCAAATCCTTACTGATATAGCGCACACAGACCATAGACCGGTTTGGGTATCTAGGACCTACTTGAATCGGATAGGATTAGACACCTACTGTGTTCGGACGTTGTAATAACCCGAAGACACCTCATCCAACCATGTGAAAATAAAAGGATGTACATGTTGTAATATGAACCGTTTTCCCTGGGGCTTGGGTTTTTCATTTTATAATCTAGGATTGATATTCTATATACCCTCCTCCCTATGATGTATCCCATTCGATATTCATCAATGTTGTGTATAAGGGGTCGAACGGAAAGTCTTAACGACATCCACATCCTTCAAACGATTAGCAACCTTGAAGTAATGAGGTATAGGAACCACTTATGTGATATAAACTTCTCATGTGACATAAACTGCATACGTGCTCTCGTGTGTTCGTTGGAATTATGATTTATAACTGTGTTGCTCTGCTTTGCTATGACTATTTTGATTTGCACGTATAAAAGATATTTGTTTTGCTTCAAACATGAAATATCCGTAGTTCGGTTCCAAAACTTTAGAATGACGTCAAAAGTCTGGAAGCACTATGTCAAAGCCAAAAATTCCAAGACTTCTAGAAACATCATCCAGTTAGCATCCAATCCACGCTCACCATGTCGCATCAAATGATTGTTAGAGTCGAACGCCTAATGTTTTCAAACCTTGCGTTAAAAAATCCAAAACATTGTCAAGAAAAGCATTAGGTAAATCCACATAGACCACGTTACTTCAAAATCGTCTTTTGAGTCGTACCCCTCGGTCATAGAAACCTCCAAATTCTTGGGATAAATAGCCAATCATAGCAAATTGCCTAAAGATTCATTTTTACCCAATCCAAAAGGTCGTTAGGGTCGCACTTTGCCCTTTCAGAATCCAAATCACAACTCCTAAAAAAAATCAAGTTACAGCCCTTTTAGGCCATCTATGCACTACGCTAAAATACTCGACAGACGAAAATAATAGCTTTTGCTTATTCAAATAGACAAGCCAAAATACATCAAATACGATGTTCCGAACTACGTCAGACCTGATTCTTGTTCCGGCAAGATACGTAGGCAATCCTATATAAGGGTGCAGTCTCCCCACTGTTTCAAGCCGCGAATTCCCGCTAAGGAGTTAGGGTACATCTTTGATTTAGTCTTCAAAACTTCATTCTTCTATTGTTTCATATTACTGACTCTCCGAGTAATATCAAGGGCACGTCTTTGAAATCAATCAAGCTATTCGAATCCTCAAATCTTCAAGCGTAAACATCTTGAATTAAGTACCCTAGGGTTGGAAACCGGGGCAACTGGTTCAAAACAACTCAACAACTTTGATATCTTTATCCACTGGAACTGCTTAATCAAGCAAACAATTCCTCCATTTTACAAAAATCCAAATGAATAGGAACGTGCCCTGTGTAGCTCAAAATTTATCCTAGGGATCGCATTCCCATTTACTTAAAGTCTATCGTAACACACTTGGTGGGATCAACACGAGTCAATTATTTTACTCTAAAGAAATTTTTGCGAGCGCAGGAATAAGGAAGCTACAAAGCGACGAGCCTCAAAGTCGACGTCAAGTCCAATCAAAGGCGTCAATGGGCCCACCATAACCTCAAACTTTATAAACCAAAAACGGCTTTACTTCTAACTCAACCTTCTATTAAACTCTTTCACTTCGCTATGTCCACTAACACTTGCTCTCAGAATATTGCAGGAGACGACTTTATGCAAAGTTGAACTCAGGAATCAAGGCTATGAGACGCTGACTGGATTTTCACGCCTTAAATCCACATGGGCCAAGACGGCTTCATCATTAACCTCTGCGTTATCCTTCATTTCACTATAATAGTATTATGATTTACTGACAATTATAGTTGAATCTCGCAGGAATCACGTATCAACACTACCAAAGATTGGTCCATCAACATTAAAAGAACAACAACGTCACCCGCCCGAGCATGATCATCACAAAACGGGAAAAACAAACATCAAGCCTTCAAAGACGGCCAAAAATCTCAAAATACTCAACCCGAGCGACAACATTCTTAACTCTTCTCTCAATTTTTAAGACTACTTCGTCATCACCTTTGACTACTCTAACGACTTTGCTTTGAAATTTTAAAGAGTCAACTCCAAGCCATCAATGAATCCCTTCGGCCCAAAAAGGGACAACTTGCCGAAAAGAAGAAATTCCGCGAAGTATTAGCAAGGCCAACAAAGAGCAAACAGTTGCTCAACAGTTTAGTATCTCTCTCTAAAAGTCCTTTTAAGATTATTTTTTATTGAAGTCGTTGGTAAAGCGACCGTGTAGCTGTTAGTCATCTTCTTTTAGTACAAGCTACTGTTGTAAAATCAGAGGAGCATCAAAGTTGCGACTTCCCTTGCGTCAAAGGGAAAATAACTAGTCAAGACAAAAGGCTATATATACAAAGCGCCACAAGGGTGACAAGTTAAAAAATGGATGAAACGCCACAAGGGCGACATCAACCAAGAAAGTCTATAAGATAGGCATAACGTCGAAAGGACGGTGTCAAAAAGTCAAAGGGCGAAATAACCATCTAACCAAGAAAACTATAGTCCTCAAGAGACAAAATGACGAAAAGAAGTCAAGCAGTGAATGCCAAGAAGGTCTCCACATAGTCAACCGAGAGGTTATGGCGACGTAACCACGCAAGAGCGGTAAAGCAGAGACAAGCTTATATTTATTAAAGGCAGGGTCGTCCACCCTAAAAACATAACAAAGCAGGGTCGTTCGCCCTAAAAAAGCGACAAGCAGGGTCGTCCGCCCTAAAACGTGACATTTACCTTGTAAGAAGGCGTCGCCTATCTCTGAAGTGGATTGTAATAGGACAATCCATTGGTTTAGAAAATTTTTTATGACGCCGTGAAGGCATTACCGTCAATTATGTTTATGACATAAAAGATTTACCCCGAACTACGTTTCGACCTGACTCCCAAACGAGATATATAGGCGCTCTCACGAGCTCGGTCATTCCAAACAAATTTCCCAATAAACCATTGGAAAACATCAGAAATGATTTGGCGAAAAGAGAGATAAAGGTAACCCCACAAGGAAGCTGGGGTAGAATCTTTAAGAAAGATCTAAAAACATCGTCCAGAATAGTGAAATCAAGAAATAACAAGTACACACTTACAAATAACAGGTACACACTTACACTGGGGCAAAATTTTTGAGAGGGTCTCAAAAATTCCTTCGACACAACAAAACTCGAGTTGGTAGAAAGACGTGTGCAAATTGGGGCAAAATTTTCTAAAGGAATTCAAAAATTTCAACGAGTTGAGATCAAGAAGAAGAAAGAGAGACGAGAGACTTCGCTTGAGTAACTAATGTCATGACATTAAAAGGGAGAATATAAAATATTATTTTCGAACATATATGCATATTTGCTAAAAGATCATCGCCCAAAAACTTTTCTTAGCTCTGGTAGAAAAATAAAAGACTTTTAAGGAAAATGAGCATCCCTTCCTACTGAGATATGAACGGAAGTAGTCATACACAAGGAGAGAGATCGGCCATATAGGAAACTGACAAATTTTTCGGTGGATGCAGGAACAAACAAACATGGATGTTTTACACTAACTCGTTTGCTAGAATGTTTAAAACAGGGTAGTGACGACGAGCCAAGTGAAGGAGGAGCGTCAAAGAAAAATGGCACAAATGAGTATACAAATGGGTAATGAAACCCTCCCCAAGTAAAGTTTTCTTTATGCTAATTGGTTTGTTCATTTCGCAGAGCACAAAGATTTTTACAAATAGAAAATTTTAAAGATTATTGGAAGATATAATCATGGTATCAGAAGCTGGGTCTCCACTAAAAAACAGCTTTTGTATCAAGGTATTGAAACTCTGACCTAGACGTCGCATAGCTTGCCTTGATACATTGGCTGAGTGGACGTCCAAAAATCTAAAAATTTAAATTGACATTTTGATAGCGGGATTGAATGTCGTTACTCACAATCGAGTCTAGTCCTTTTGGAAGATGTGAATCCTGTCGACGGGCGGGTATTCTTCCCAGAGTCAAAAAAGGAAGGCGTAAGTCTTGCCACCGAGGTAAGCTACATTCCTCAAAATGACGATATGGATTAAGAAACAACTTACTGAAAGGGCTGAGTCGCCATCCCTATATATAGCCAAAAATAGGTAGCGTAATTCCAAGTTTGATATCCGCAATCATTGAAATACGAATGTGATTCCTACATCAAGATTTGTGGTCACTATCGTAGTCTATTTCAAGTTAACGTAATCATGGTTCAAGGATAGTGGTAGTCATGAGAAAAGGCTCCGCTCTTGAATATGTCATATTTAACTTGAAAATTCTAACTAAATGTTGTTATTCTGGACACAGGGGTTAGCGGTCATCATGAGAGGAATATGATACTGCACTCTGATGTGCAGTCTACATTTAGGTATTTTTGACTATAGGTGATGTTAGACCAACTGGTATACCGCGGTCACCGTATGCGGATAACGGGATGTGCGACACCAGATTTGGATAGTCATCGCGATATGCAATCATGATGTGATGCCAAATTTTTTAGGGTAGTGGACGTCGTAAGAAATAAAAACGGCCCCGCATGCGAGAACATGGTTTCATGATTGACGTATCGAGTTACGAAAATGACAACCGGACTGGGGTGTGTAGTTTCACAGAAATGAGGTATAGCCCGACCCAGATCCCAGTAGAAGTTATCATTGGACAATGAAAGCATCTGAAAATGACAAAAAAAAGTATCGTGATTATTATCCAGAGTACATTACTTTTTCAAAAAATACACGAAAAACACACACTTACAGGAGAAAAGAAAGAAAACGGACAAGCATTTGCAAAGAGGCAGACGTAATATTGCAGGATAGCTTCGATGTCAACAAAATGGAAAAATTCCATTCAGGGCTCAGCATTTGGAGACGAGTCGGAAGCTACCAAAGAAGGAAGCAAAAGATGGTCTCAAAACATGCGGAGCAACGTGAAACTTTTTGTTGGCAACGAACCGGGGCATTTCAGAAGAGAGGAATAGACTCTTCGGGCGAGAGTTGATGAACTCTTTTTCACCAACATCAAACTACACCCCTGTAGAAGGCATGTAGGTATTTTCTTCAAAGTCAAAAGCACTGGCCAAAATCCAAGAGTCACTATCTTTGAGTTTCGCACCTAATGTCTACGCTGGGGCTTTATCATTCTTTTAAAATCTAGGTGACAACATACTCAAGATGTATGACATTATGTCCGTGCAAGGGCTTTATTATGAGTGTGAAGCATGCCACATTCATAACTTAGAAAATTCAAGCCTCTTTCCGTACTCGAAAGTTTGAGGTCATCTATCCCAAACTAAAGAGTACTTCTGCATAAGGAATACCCCTTTTCTACCGATCTAGTCGAACTACATACGGCCTGATTCCCGAGGGTAGGGATATGCAGGCGACCTCAATGACAGAGCTGGGCCGTAATCCAAACTTTCCCCAATCATGTCCTAAAATCATCAGTCTCAAGATCCGAAACATGGGATATTTTTAAAGTTTTTCAAAAGTAAGTCGAACTACAAGTGGCATGAATTCTCAAATAACCTGAGATATGTAGGAAACCCAGAGATCAGGGTCCGGCCATACTTTAAAATTTTTTGCGTAAAAGAAGGCCGTAATTTCTTTTATTCAGTGAAAATTACGTTTGTCAAATTCGCAGCTCAAGGATGGCCTTACCATCCTCGAATTCCAAAGGGGAAACTGTTGACACCTAATTTTCACCTCATAAAATGCATATTTCAATTTTCGATTTTTCGAGTCGACGGAGTAAAGATGCCCTTAAAAATTAAAATTTTTAAAATCTCGAGAAAATTGCAAAATTTGATGTTTAATTATTATTTTCATATAAATTAACAATTACATGAAATTATGAATTATTTACTTTCACAAACGTGATTTGAAAAAAAGATACATATCCCGCTCTGTCTAACTCGGGAAAATTGTTAATTAACAATGGCGTATGAATTACGTTTCATCTTGGACGCATTTTTTCACATTTTTAAGTATTATCCAGAACTATGCCAATATAGGGCTCATTTTAAAGCTCGCATTTAAAAACAAAATGTGACTACGAATTGCGAATTTTATTGTCACGACAGGACTAGAGGGCCATGACGGGTACCCGGAGCTAGCCAACTGAGCACCATCTTTCAGACTTATCATCAAACTCATCCTAAACATACACCATTCTAAACACAAACTTATCATGAAATGATCTACGAATATCTCTCAAAGCATACGTATATGTACAAGCCCACGAGGCTACCAAATAATATACAAGACAAACGCTATGGAGATCACATAATATCTACTACCCACACATATGTATCTACGAATCTTTAACTGGAGTACTGAAATCATGAGGACGGGACAGGACCCCGCCATGCCCCAAAATATATACATGAAAGAATATACCAATAAGCGGCAACTCCGAAGTAGTGGAGTGCTCCTGTATATCTGCTGAAAAGCTCCTAGGCGTTTGTGCCGTCTCCCTGTCTACCTGCGGGCATGAACACAACATCCATAAAATAAAGGACGTGAGTACGAACAATGTACTGAGTATGTAAGTCATGTATAACAATATAATCAAGAAATAAGAGAGCATAAGATGAAGAGATAACCTGTAACTTATTGTCGTTTAAGGCGGAGTCATGCATGCTAACTTTTATATTAAAACAACATCATATCGTGTGTGTATATATATATATATATATATATACATAAACTGCCCGACCATATAGGTACAGTGTGATCATCATTAGCCCGCACTCGGGCTTTCAGCATTTGGGCTAACCATCTCATGCCACCCACTAGTGGTGTCTGCCCGGCCAACTAGGCATGGTGTAATTATCATTATAGCAACCCAATACGCCCATCGTAGTGGTGTCTGCCCAGCAACCTAGGCACGGTGTAAAGTCACATATACATAACATAAAGCATGCATGAGAGCTCAAGTAAAAGTTATAACTCTATCGGAGTGACGTAAGGTCGGTAACCTCAGATTATATGATGGATCAAACATCATTGCTAGGTCTCACCTTGAAGGAACTAGTATCATAAAGTGAGATGGCCAACAATGAATAACATCAAGGAATTTATGAAGTAAGATCTTTATATTCATAATAGCATCAAATCATAAGCTTTAGATTCTCTAGAAGTAAAATCATCATCAGCATTATCATAGAACACATCTTATCTCTTTCTCAAAAGAAGCTCTTAAAAATCTTTGACTTTCATCTTTTGGGATGTAAGAAGGTCATGGAAATATAGAGAGGAAATCATAATATAGGAGTCATGCCTTTGAGAGAAAGGGACTAGCCTTAACATACCTTTATGGCTTCTTCACGACTAAATATTCTTCTTCTAAGCTTACGACTCTACGTTTATGAAAATTCGTACTAAATTAGATCATTTAAAACATGCTTAAGTCTAAACTAATGCGACTAAGAGCTAGCGAGAATTAGGCAGCATTTCCCTTGTTTCAACAACTTTCTCCATATATTTAACATCTCTTATACATCCATAGCAACACCCATGATATCATAATCAATAGACTTTTTCAAGTTAAACATTGTTCAATCCTCAAAACCACTTTTTAAAGTCATTCATAACTATATTTATGACACAACACTACATTAATTTACATATAGTACTTCCTCAACATCCTTAGTATCATTCATAACAAATTTATACTCATAGGATACTAAGAAACATGAATCAAGTTAACTTACTACTTAAAATCTCATTATTTCCATATTTAAGCTCATATTCTGGTTTCTTCTCTCATCCAAGTCTTTCAACCATTCAAATACTCTTAATAACATGAAGTAGATGTAAAACTCATCTTTGATCATGTAAGGATGAACTTTGGATTAATATACTGCACTTGAGAGAAACCCTAACTTCAATACTAAAGGGAATCTTGACTTTTATCAACCCTAGTGAGCCTCTTTTGTACTTTATTCTTGGTAATGAATCCTTGATTTCCCCTAAGTTTGAGTTAATGTGGTGAAGAGAATATTCTGGAGGTTTCAAGACTTGTGGAGAAGGTAGGAAATGAAAATTATGAACAATGCTCATCCATTTATATTTGGAACTAGAAAGTTCCAACGAGGCGGTTTGCTCCGTCGACCTGCGCCTGTAGATCCGAGGTTACAGAAATACGTTGACGGTGCGTAATGATGGTCCGTCAACATGTCGATGTCCCGTCGTTGCTGACTGATGTCTGCAGATCTCCCCGAATTAGTTTAGATTGCGGCGATTCGATCCGTTCAACTTCCAATCATGTAAGTTACCAGGAATACCTGTACATTTGTACACGGGGTACTACACTTTCTACCTCCAAAACTCAGGCACGGGTCTCCATTCTTAAGGAATACCCGACTAGGAACCATAAGTTCTATTATGACGAAAACGAGAGGCATAACATTCTTCCCCCTTTAGAAACATTCGTCCTCGAATGTTGGATTCTCGGGAATACAACAAAAATTCCGCCAGAGCTTTCCCTGTAATATGGCACTACCATCCTGTCATAACAACCCAAAATATGTTGCCTCACAGGGCTACAACAATAACAACAGAAAACATGGCCACCCATGACCAAAAAAACATCAAAATAACATTACATACTTGAGGACAATGGCGTCCCGTCCTGAGCCTCTTCTAGGGGTGGAAGCAAATGCGGATACCTGGACTTCATGTCTTCTTCTGCTTCCCAAGTCATCTCTTCTCTAGTACTATTTTTCCACAGGACCTTAACTGAGGCTACATCAATGGTTCTGAGTTTCCGCACTTTCCTATCTAACATAGCAATGGGTATCTCCTCATAAGCCAATTTCTCAGTAACTTGAACATCATCTATAGGCACGATTCTAGAAGGATCTCCAACACACTTGTGGAGCATCGACACATGAAAAATTGGATGGACTGATGCAAGCTCTGGAGCTAAATCTAGTTCATAAGCCACTTGGCCCATGTCAAGACCCAACTAGGGCCGCGACGAGCACCCCCTTATCGTACATAACATAATATGTAGGTGAGCCATACGTCAGTTCGTGCTTTTCTTATCGTTAATCATATTGATCCCATTAGACGACCATCATCATTTAACATATCATAGGCATCTGTGCCACATCATAAGTACAAGGCCGACGTGGCTAACAAAAGATATACAAAACATGGGCCGACATGGCCGAACATCTCTACCCACATACACATGACTACGAGCCTCTAAGAGTATGACATATCTGTCACGACCCAGCCCCGTGGGCCGCGACTGGTGCCCTACTTGGGCACCCAAACGGACATACAAACTAAATCATCATTTTTAAACATAGTTGAGAACGAATATTATCTTGCGTGATTGCGTGTACAAAACATTATATCAGAATCAGAAGAAGCAGCGAAATATACATCGCCGAACATATGCACATATATCAAAAAGCCGGCAAGGCTATCAAATATGTCAAAAGCCGACAAGGCTGTCAAATGGCACAACGGCCCAAAACGCATATACAAATGCACGCTGACAAGGCTGCCACAAACATATACAAAATGCACGTCGACGAGGCTGCCATAACGAATAGAGTCATGCAAACACATCCGTACAGAAGTAGGCACACACACCCACAAATACGTCTACAGACCACTAAACAGACAAACCGAATCATATGGCAGGACAGGGCCCCGCCGTGCCCCTGAACAAATACATATATACATAGCGAACGAATATATACCAAAATGTGTGCTCTGAAATGAGAAGAGCACTCCAAACAGCAGAAGAGGGTGTCCTAAATGGGTAGATCACCAAACTGTGCATCTGTACCTGCGGGCATGAAACGCAGCCCCCGAAGAAAGAGGGTCAGTACGAAATATGTACTGAGTATGCAAAGCAGAATATACATAAAGCAAATCTGAGACATAAACGAAATGGAAGTACCAAACATAAGTGCAAATCCAACATATCAAAATTTGCTTACTTTCAAAAATATGTAAGTAATGCATAGGGTACAGAAGAATATGGTCGCCCACCCGTCGATGGCGCCATAACACAGCATAACACCAGAAATTTCAAATCTCCGTATCCCCGTCACATATCACATCACAACATAACGCCATACACAGCATAACACCAAATATAGGTGGAACCCGACCCTCTTTTGCGAGTAGCTCGGTGAACCATAAACACAGCATAACTCCGGAGTATATCAAAATGCGCACGACAACAGAACCGGCCCGGGACTCGGCGAAAGGAATAACAGAATGCACGAGTAGAGTCGTGAGTAGTCATATGCATAAAATCATTATCATAAATTCAAACATAAGTAAAATGATCATATTTGAAATCGGAATAATAATCATACCAAATTCTTTCAAAGATTCTCTGAATTACATAAAGGAAAGTCGCGGGACCCACGGACGGGTATTTACCCAAGTCAGGCCCGCCTATGGAAAACATACGTATCATACATAATGCAAACTTTTATAAAAATATTGGAGCAATCCGAGCATTTATGTGAAATGTATGGCATTCAGAAATTTCGAAGTTCTTTAAAGTGAAACCTTTTTGTGCAAAGTTCGGAAAGCGATTATTTCAAATACATAAAGGTTCATATTTCATCAAATCATACATAAGAGTGCCAAGGAACATATATAGATCATATCATGCTCGGATTTCGAATTTGGAATTTCCTTAAGGCTCTAATCTAGCCTATGTAAAACTAAGACATGCCAAAAAGAAGGGAGGTTGCTTTACATACCTCGTACGCACTCCAAGATGGCCAATCTAAAGTAAATTCCAATCTACGCCTCGGGCTCCCCAAGGTCTACAAATATGCCAACGAATATCCAATATTAAACATAGGCACTTAAGCCATTTATTCCAACTAACATTAAATTCTACAGAAAATTCGGCAGCATTTCCCCTGTAAATAGGCCATCCCGAGAATTTAACTCGCTCAAAATCAACAACAACAACCACAATAACCAACCTAGCAACATCGATAATCAATTCGAAAGGCAAAATAATAATAGTAACTCTCTTTTACACCATTCGACAACTTTCCAATTATTCAATTCAATGGCTTACTTTCAAGCCACAATATCGTTCGTACATTCGATTATTAACCCAAACTCATACTAACAACATTCGAGAACATTCTAAACAATTCACATAATTTTTCCAACAATCCACAATTTCTCCAAATTTTTGGCCGAAAACAGCCCCTACCCGTGAGCAGCCCACTGGGCACACTTCCGACTTTCAATTCATGTTTTGTATCACAATTCACAATATAACGATACCATTTTCATAAAATATACAAATTACATCAACGCACAATAACCCTCAAATCAACCCGTACAATCTCAACATCAATCTTAAGTCATTAAATACTCAATTCCAAACTAGAATTCGTAACGACGACACGAAAGCGCTTAAGCGATAATAATGCGATATTCGGCATAATCTATGACTCACATTCGTTCACACTACACATATTCATATGTTAATGGTTCTCATATATAAGGATTGCATTAAATGCACAAAGTTCTCCAAATCAGTCCGCAACGCTTACTATATCAATTCGGGACATTTAACTCTCATGTCCAACATACAAATCATCACAACAACCATTACGACGCTAAGCGATATTAATTCATTCTTTGCTACCATTTGGAGGCTATATACACGGCTACACTACACATATACATGTATCGATGATTTTTATTCTCTTCTCCACTCTACGACAATCAATATGCTACAAGCAATTAATTCATCAACCCAATACCACACCACACACATATACTTCACACGGTCAACACACCCAACACAAGACCCAACTTCAACATTTCATATTTCATGATTTTTATCCATTTTAGCATACTACAATATGCATACAACATTTATAACTCCAAAAACAAGATTAGAACTCACCTTTATTCTCCAATCCACCAATAGGCTAGGGTTTGCAAATGGGCAAAATGAGTGGTTGAATGACCCAAACAATACTTCCACGCTACATAGGGACCTCCAAATAGTGGGTTTGTACCAAAGAAATAATTTTAGAGAGGCAAAAATGGGACTTGATTTTTCTTGGTTGTGGCCGAGAACCATGGGGGAGTGGAGGCTCTCCAAGTCATGTTATTTTTCTTTAAGTGTAGAAGTGGGAAATGAGAAAGATGACTTAGTCTTCTTTTTTTTAAGTATCCACAAATATCTCCCTTTGTTTATGGCCCACACATGTGTTGGACCAATTAATATTGGCCACACAATGTGTGGGACCATTTCAAGTCCACACGGCCACCATGGCTTTTGGTGCAAGATTTTTAAATTCCAATTTTATGAATTGTGGTCCCAATTTTTCCTAAGTGTCCAATGCCCTCAATTTCATATTCAACTTATGTCTCAAAATAAAATCAAATGGTCAAAAGTCCCGACTTCAAATCCCGGAATAGTCTTGACCCTTAATTGTCATAGTTAATCCGGGTTGTCCCAATGTATAAAAATACGGGACGTAACAATATCTTATGAGCGAGACAGGACCCCGCTATGCCCATAATTATATACATAAAAAAATAAGTACCCAAAAGCTACGGCTACAAAAGAAATGGAGCTCTGCTATGCAATCTCTGAATAAGCAGCTATGGATCAAGTCTGTCTCCCTGTGCACCTGCGGGCCTGACGCAGCGTCCACAAACAAAAGGAAGTCAGTACAAAGAATGTACTGAGTATGTAAAGCATGATCAACATCAATATAGAAGCATAATAGATATCATATGAAATAGCATAGGAGGGGAGACAGTAATATCATCATCATAGTACTTACCTGCCTTTCGTAGGACTTTTCATTTTTCATACGTATTATTACACCTACGTCATCATTCGTATCCCATAATAGTACTCGTACCATACTTGTGCTCATATTCGTATACATGTCCTTATTTGTATTCTTATACATAGTCTTTTCACATTCATATTCATATTATATACATAGCCATACACTTATATACATACATAGCGTGCCCGACCATAAGGGTCGGTGTTTCATGCGTACTTAGCCAACCAAGGCTCAATGTTATTTCTACCTGGCCCTACCAGGGCTTCAGGGTTATCCGTACCATCAGCAGACGTGCGAGCGCGTTTCGTAATCGAATACATACTTCATACATATTCATATACATATATTCTACCCGCCGTTATAAGCTCGGGGTTCATTATAGCCCTTCATAGGCACATATAAGTATAATAGCCCGTAGGCACCTTTTGCATCATTTTTGATATCATTATCATTACTATCCTCATCGTTATCGTTACATCTACATTATGGACTTACTCGTCATACGAGGGACATAGTATAATCATAGTACATATCAAGGGTCATGAGCTTATGAGATCGGAATGTCAACCATGTGAAGACAACATACTCATATAGAGGAAATAGGAATTTGGCCAAGAACCATGCCTTATGAAAGAAGGGTTAGCCTTACATACCTTTTCGTCGAACTACTCTACACTTGCACGTTCCCTTCCAATGCTAGCGTTTATACCTTCATTAATATCATAACAATGGCCATTAGTCATTCACATTATCCACATTATCTAGATTTCCTCAATTTGCCTCTAATTCACCCACATTCATGGTCATAACACCCATTTTCGTCCATTCGTCTAAAGTGTTTAGTTCATGATCTTAATACCATTTATAACACATTCATATCACAACACAACAATATTCATAACTCAATTCAAACTATTTCTCAAAATGTCACTATTCATCAGTCATGACCTAGTTGACCATATTTTCTACAATCCATGTATTTTAATTCTCCAATACCTTAAACATCTTGTAAAAATCATGAATCTTACCTTAAAAGTTGTAGGAACAAGCTTTGGTTGATAATGTAACACCTCGTAACTTCAGACGTAAGTTTGACTCATAAGATGATAATATAATGGAACCAATATGAGGGTTATAGGAAGTGTTATGAAAACCAATTAAGTCATAAGAAATGTCTTTAGGAAAAGCAAAGTTGAAAACCACTCTACGGGGCATGTTTGCAAGTGAGTTTATAGAAGGTCTTACTTCCAACGACCATAACCCCTTTATTAATTGAGAATTTGGGAAAACTTCCTTGATGAAAGTTGTAGCCCTTTGAAATATATTTCCAACGGTATATTATGGGTCTTGAACGAGCTATACATAAAAAGTTATGGCCATTTTACGACAGACTGTTCGACAGAATATCACCCTCTGTCACAAGATGCGACTCAGGATGCGACTCGCAAACACTACATGCGACGCCGCAGTCCCGTCGCAAGTTGTGCCACAGAGATTTTTTCCAGACTTTTCTGGACTACTTTAAATAAGACCCAACTCGTCCAAAATCATATTTTCATCATTCTTGGTCAAGAAAACCTCTAAAATACTCTCTAACATTCATCCACAAGAAAATTCAAGGGAAATCCATGATCAATAACACCAAATCCATGAACCCAAATGTATGAAACCTAGCCAAAGTTCATCTAATTCAAGAAAACCCAAGGGAAGTGAAGTAGGGTTTTGGTGCTAAAGGAGTAACTCCACTCAAGACTTGTTCAACCACTATCTAAGGTAAGTTTCATGACTTTCTCATGATGATTAAAGTGTTGATGTATTCTTGGGAGAATAATAATTGGGTTTGATGAAGGGAATTATATGAACTATGCTAGAGTTGTTGGATTGTTGACTTGGGATTTGTTGTATTCATATGAGTGATGAAGAATGATGTTAATTACATCTAATTGAGATTGTAGAATCATCTAGAAGTAATAGAATGGGATTGGGGTGAAGAAAACACCATTAATGAAGGTTGTGGAGCTTCATGCCCACCAAGTGTTTGATAAAATGCTTAGATGACCAAAGCATGAATATTATTGCGAATATAGAATCCCTTTGACTTGTATTGATATAGATCAAAGTTGAGAGGGTTGACGAACATTGTATTACGCTCAAAGGCTGGAATTGAGGTATGTGAGGCTAACTATCTACGTTAGGGAATGTTCATGATTCTCCCTACGCCTCATTCTTCATACTTGTTAGAAATTTGACTCAGAATATAGTTAGCTCTAGTTTCATGAAATGATATAGAACTGTTATCTTCTAGGGTTGCAATTACAGAATTCGTTCATGGTTGTCACTTTGAACATCATGAACCCAGCACGTAATCCTTATAGACTTATGCATTATTATCACATGAGTCTCAGTCAGTGTATTACCAGTTAACTGCAAGAGTCCCAGAATCAGAAACAGTTATCATGCTATCAGCCATAGCCAGTCTCAGTTTTGTAAAATATCAATGTTGAACACCTGTATCTGTACTTTTGGGCCCTAGGCCACAGTTTATGCATACGTATTGCTTGGGCCAGAGGCCACAGTTTTTTGCACATTATTTGGGCCCTAGGACACAGTTATATATATACAGTTTTACAGGTGATTCTTCATCTAGAACAGGGAGTACTTCAGCTTCTTGCTTTCCTGTGTAGTTCAGTTTCAGTTCCAATATTTTATTGCTTCAGTTGCTTTACATACCAGTACAATTCAAATGTACTGATGTCCCTTTTTATTGCTTGGGGGCCTGCATCTCGCGATGCAGGTAACGATACACATGTTGACGACTCAGCTAATTAGGAGTGCACGTATCAGCTACTGGTGAGCTCCACATTCCTTCGGGGCGTTGTCAGCTATCCGGTTATTTCAGTTTATAGATAGATCTATCATTCAGTACTCTTAGAGGCTTCATAGACACAGTTCAGACAGTCAGATATATATTATGTTAGCCTTGTTGGCAGTTGTTCAATCGTTTTGGTTTAGCCATGTTGGCTACTATCAGATATATTTCAGATTGTCTAAGTATTTCCGCATTATGCTTTCAGTCAGACCTTTAGTATATCAGCATGTGTTTAGTTATTCCACATTTAGTTGTGTTTTGATATCACTTGTTGATTCAGTCAGCTAGTTGGTTCGCTCGGTCACATGCAGTCAGGCACCGGGTGCCGTGTTACGTCCAGGCCTAGGTTCGGGGCGTGACAAAGCTTGGTATCAGAGCCCTAGGTTCAAGTGTCTTAGGGAGTCTATGAAGCCGTGTCCAGTGGGGTCTCTTTTATATGTGTGAGGGCCCCATACATATAAGCAGTTGACCACCAAGACATTCAGGATTGTCTCATTTCTTTCTACTCTAGATCGTGCCATGAAGCTTAGAGCAATAAGAAACTTCTCTTCCTCTAGAATTACGTATGTTTCGAATGCGCAGGAGATGAACAGGTAATTCAAGGTCCAAGTAAGGATGTTTACCCATAGGGGGTACAATTGTGCAGTACTTACTGGTAACGAATGACACTTCAAGTGCTATTGAAAGTGGAATACAATGTAAGATGCCCGAGAAGGGGTGTAGTAGAAAGAATGGTATGTTGCATGATAATGATGTTCTTGAGAAAGGAGAATGGGATACCACAGGGAGAGGATATTAGAGAAATTAGAAAAGGAGCTAAGTCTGTAGGAAACGTAAATCATGAAGGATCTCAAGGAAGTGGTGGAAGACAGTTTTCTACCGGAGGTCATCAGGACCCACTCCATCTGCAGTTAAAGATTGAAAGGGAAAATAAACAGGAAAGTGTAACAGGTACAGTTTGAGTTTGACATATGAGGTAAGTTCATCATTTTTATACTATTGTTGAAATTGGGAGCCCTGTGTGGCTATGATATGATATGACATATATGTATATATGTTGGCCTTGTGAGGCATTGTTGGTATTTCCTGCGTGCAGGTTTTGGGATAGTAAGAAATACAGAGGAAACTCTGCCAAAATTTTCCTAGAAATAAAATGAGAATGAGATATAATTTCGTAGTATGTCTTGAAAGGTCTTGTCAACAGTAATGATAGGATTTGACCAAGTTGCAAGTCTGACTTCGAGAAATAAAGTTAATTGTACAATTGATAGTAATAGTAATTATGAGGTCAATATCGATATTGTAAAAAAGTAATGCTGGGATAATTTGGAAGGACTTGTGATACTAAGAGATGATATGGAAAAGGCTGGCCAATCTTAATGGAGTATTATATTGAGGTATCGACTGAATTGATAAGCAGGGATAAATTACGATGAGTTTATATGTAAAAGAAGTAATAGTATGATTGAGACAAGAATACCAAGGAGGAAGAGTTGTGACGAATATGAATGATTTTAGTTTGTTTAAGTTTTAGTCAGATCAGAGTTAGAGAGTATGACGGCTGTAAGTTAATTCAGAAGTAATTATTATTATGAGATAAGGAGATGTGACAGTCCTCTCTTAAGCTATGTGAGTAAGTGTTTATTCCAGATGGGTATAGTCTGATATGACTTTGAAGTGTATAGAAAGCTTGGGTATCTTTCGTATAAGTTAGATAAAGGTTTCTTAAGTGTGATCCATAGTTCAGAAAAGATAGTATACAGCCATAGAATAGCGTCAGATGATGAGGGAGAGTTAGAAATAACTTAGGTTATTCAGAACAGAATAAGAAAATATGAAGCTAGCAGGTGATTAACAGAAAAATAGTATGTAAGTTTTGAATAGATACAACGCATTAGCAATTTCAGCAGAACTATTAGAAATATGATTTGATTTCCTATTCAGATGAACACCTTGAGTGGGTGACAGTTCAGATACATCCGAATATGTGTGTTAGAAACCAAGGGCTTAAGTTAAGTTTAGAGTCGAGTGATTAATGGAAGAAGAAAACAAACTACAGAAGAATAACCTTTAAGAGTTGTCAAAAAGGGTTTGTCCTAAGATTTACAGTGTGAGCAGAGTTAAGTCGTTAAGATGGAGTATGCCAGTTATGAATACAGGAGCAACCCGTTCATGTAAGTAAATTTAGTTTTTCCCTATGAGAAATTGCTCAGATGTGAGTCAAAAAAAAAACGTCAGTGTTGTAGAGTACAAAGGAATTACAGAAGATAAGGAAGGTTAATTGGATCCATCCAAAAGAGAAGAATTTGTAAGTATAAGACGTTAGCCTTGGTCTAAGGGGGAGATACATAAATCGCTAGTAATTCCAGTGAGATAATTGAAGACCCGAAGGGTTAGTATGAGATATGAAGAACCTTAATTCAGTTAAGTTGGCATAATGAGAGAGTCTTCATAGGGAATATGCCTAACCCGAAATGAGTAGAATGATGTCGGACGAATCGTGTCAAGTTCAATTATTATTGATTAGGCGATCACAGAAAAGCTATGAGATCATGCCCAGTTATAGTGCCATTGCACGAGACTCTAATCTTTAAGGTGCTAGTCAAAGACTTAGCGCACAACTGTACTATGAGTATTTTAGGAATTATCTCTAAAAAAAAAAAAAAAAAAAAAGAAATCAAGTATGGGAAGTATGGCCCATAATTTAGGCAAACAATAGAATTATGGTGAAAGAAGTTCACCGATTATCCAAGATAGGAATTCGACTTTCGAACTCCGAAGTAGGTGGAGTTGTTGCCCAGAACGTGGCTTATTCCTCCTTAATCATCAAAGTTAGAGAGAAGCAGTTTGGTGATTCCTACTTGCTGCAGATGAAAGAGGGGATTCACGAATAGAAAGCCTTAGCTTTTGAACAAGGGGGAGATAATGGTACCTTGAGATACCGAGGCAGATTATGCGTTCTAAATGTAGATGGACTCAGAGAGCTAATTATGTCAGAAGCTCACCATTCTAGGTCTACCTTGTTCAGATAGGAGGCATGATTTAATTTGGGTTATTGTGGACAAACTTATGAAGTCAGCGCACTTCTTGGCAGTTAAGAGCACAGATTGAACAGAAGATTATGCAAAGTCATACGTTAATGAAATTGCCAGATTGTATGGGACCCTAGTATATATTATTTCAGATTATGGTGCTCAGTTCACAGCGAACTTCTGAAAATCCTTCCAGAAAGGATTGGGTACCAAGGTGAACCTTAGCACAACTTTTCATCCTTAGACAAATGGTCACACAGATACGCTATTCAGATCTCATGTTATAATATTCATGTTAGTTCAATACTCAGATATTTATGTCAGCTTAGTACTCAGATATCAGTCCAGTACTCGCGTATTCATGCCAGTTCAGTATTCAGTCAGCTCAATATTCAGTTAATCCAGTATTCAGTCAGCTCAATATTCAGCTAATTTAGTATTCAGTCAGCTCAGTATTTAGTTAAGCCAGTATTCAACTAATCCAGTATTCAGTTAGCTCAGTATTCAGTCAGCCCAGTGTTCAGTCAGTTCAATAGACATTCAGTTTAGTATATCAGCAGGTTAGTAGTCATGTATTCGTTCAGTTCAATAACCATGTGTCCTTGATTTCAATGGTAATTGGGATGACCACCTGCATCTTATTGAGTTTACTTACAAAAATAATTACCATGCTAGTATTGGGATGACTCTGTTTGAAAACTTTTTTGAGCAAAGGTGTAGATCACCAATTGGTTGGTTCGAAGTTGGTGAAGCAGGGTTGTTAATATCAGATTTGGTTTACCAGGCTATGAAGAAAGTTAAGTTAATACAGGAGCGTTTGAAAACGGCTCAGAGTCACCAGAAGTCTTGTACAGTTGAGAGTCGAAGGGACTTAAATTTTCAGTAGATGATTGGGTGTTCCTTAAAGTCTCACCCATGAAAGGTGTCATGAGATTTGGCAAGAAAGGCAAACTCAGCCCTAGATATATTGGACCTTATATAATTCTGCGAAGGATCATTCTAGTAGCTTATGAATTTGAGTTGCCTTGAGATTTAGTTGCTATACACCCCGTGTTTCATTCATCCATGTTGAGGAAGTATGTAGGAGACCCGTCGTTGGTTGTTCGTATGGAGACTATAACAGTTAAGGATGATTTGACCTATGAGGAGATTCCCGCAGTCATTCTTGGCTGTCAAGTTCGCAAGTTGAGAACTAAGGAAGTAGCCCCAGTAAAAGTCCTGTGGAGGAGTTAGAAAGTTGAGGAAGCTACATGGGAAGCCGAGGAGGATATGAAATCCATGTACCCGCACTTGTTTCAGCCCGCAGAAGAGATTTAGGATGAAGCACCAAGATTTTGAGGTATGTAAGCTTTCTTTTCATGCTATTGGTCGTGTGCGGAAAATTTATAATGCTATTGTGATGTAGCCCTGTGAGGCAATGATATTATGGGTTGTTGTGACAGGTTGGAAGTGCCTTATTACAGGGGAAACTCTGGCGAAATATTTGTAGAATCCCGAATGGTTATCATTCGAGGACGAATGATCCCAAGTGGGAGATATTGTAACACCTCGTAACTTCGGACGTAAGTTTGACTCATAAGATGATAATATAATGGAACCAATATGAGGGTTATAGGAAGTGTTATGAAAACCAATTAAGTCATAAGAAATGTCTTTAGGCAAAGCAAAGTTGAAAACCACTCTACGGGGCATGTTTGCAAGTGAGTTTATAGAAGGTCTTACTTCCAACGACCATAACCCCTTTATTAATTGATAATTTGGGAAAAATTCCTTGATGAAAGTTGTAGCCCTTTGAAATATATTTCCAACGGTATATTATGGGTCTTGAACGGAGCTATACACAAAACGTTATGACCATTTTACGACAGACTGTTCGACAGAATATCACCCTCTGTCACAAGATGCGACTCAGGATGCGACTCGCAAACACTACATGCGACGCTGCAGTCCCGTCGCAAGTTGTGCCAGAGAGATTTTGTCCAGACTTTTCTGGACTACTTTAAATAAGACCCAACTCGTCCAAAATCATATTTTCATCATTCTTGGTCAAGAAAACCTCTAAAATACTCTCTAACATTTATCCACAAGAAAATTCAAGGGAAATCCATGATCAATAACACCAAATCCATGAACCCAAATGTATGAAACCTAGCCAAAGTTCATCTAATTCAAGAAAACCCAAGGGAAGTGAAGTAGGGTTTGGTGCTAAAGGAGTAACTCCACTCAAGACTTGTTCAACCACTATCTAAGGTAAGTTTCATGACTTTCTCATGATGATTAAAGTGTTGATGTATTCTTGGGAGAATAATAATTTGGTTTGATGAAGGGAATTATATGAACTATGCTAGAGTTGTTGGATTGTTGACTTGGGATTTGTTGTATTCATATGAGTGATGAAGAATGATGTTAATTACATCTAATTGAGATTGTAGAATCATCTAGAAGTAATAGAATGGGATTGGGTGAAGAAAACACCATTAATGAAGGTTGTGGAGCTTCATGCCCACCAAGTGTTTGATAAAATGCTTAGATGACCAAAGCATGAATATTATTGCTAATATAGAATCCCTTTGACTTGTATTGATATAGATCAAAGTTGAGAGGGTTGACGAACATTGTATTACGCTCAAAGGCTGGAATTGAGGTATGTGAGGCTAACTATCTATGTTAGGGAATGTTCATGATTCTCCCTACGCCTCATTCTTCATACTTTTTAGAAATTTGACTCAGAATATAGTTAGCTCTAGTTTCATGAAATGATATAAAACTGTTATCTTCTAGGGTTGCAGTTACAGAATTCGTTCATAGTTGTCACTTTGAACATCATGAACCCAGCACGTAATCCTTATAGACTTATGCATTATTATCACATGAGTCTCAGTCAGTGTATAACCAGTTAACTGTAAGAGTCCCAGAATCAGAAACAGTTATCATGCTATCAGCCATAGCCAGTCTCAGTTTTGTAAAATATCAATGTTGAACACCTGTATCTGTACTTTTGGGCCCTAGGCCACAGTTTATGCATACGTATTGTTTGGGCCAGAGGCCACAGTTTTGTGCACATTATTTGGGCCCTAGGCCACAGTTATATATATACAGTTTTACAGGTGATTCTTCATCCAGAACAGGGAGTATTTCAGCTTCTTGCTTTCCTGTGTAGTTCAGTTTCAATTTTCAGTTTCTGTTCCAGTATTTTATTGCTTCAGTTGCTTTACATACCAGTACAATTCAAATGTACTGATGTCCCTTTTTATTTCTTGGGGGCCTACATCTCGCGATGCAGGTAACGATACACAGGTTGACGACTCAGCTAATTAGGAGTGCACGTATCAGCTACTGGTGAGCCCCACATTCCTTCGGGGCGTTGTCAGCTATCTGGTTATTTCAGTTTATAGACAGATCTATCATTCAGTACTCTTAGAGGCTTCATAGACACAGTTCACACAGTCAGATATTTATTATGTTAGCCTTGTTGGCAGTTGTTCAATCGTTTTGGTTTAGCCATGTTGGCTACTATCAGATATATTTCAGATTGTCTAAGTATTTCCGCATTATGATTTCAGTCAGACCTTTAGTATATCAGCATGTGTTTAGTTATTCCACATTTAGTTGTGTTTTGATATCACATGTTGATTCAGTCAGCCAGTTGGTTCGCTCGGTCACATGCAGTCAGGCACCGGGTGCCGTGTTACGTCCAGGCCTAGGTTCGGGGCGTGACAGATAATACTCTTCTTTGAGCAAAACCCTAGTTTTTCTCCATTTGGATTTCTTGACTTGGATGATCCTTGATGATTCCCTTATCCTTGATTCACTTGTCTTAATGTTATTGATGGCTTATAATCCTTGAAAACTCATATCATAAATGTAGAGAGAAGTTTTAGAGAGAAGTGGTGTAATGTTGTAATGAAATAAAATAAGTCTTGACCCTCATATGTAATGAATTGAAAAATCTGTGTTGGGTGAACAGTGGTCGTCCATGGAGGTTTACGGTCTGTATTTAAGTTTACGGACCGTCCCTCGTGGTCGTCTTTAAGCTTAAGCAGGACCAGAAACTTTGGCCTGCATGCATGGCGATTTACGACCATGGTTTACAGGCCGTAAATCACTTTACGGTCCGTCCACCAGGTCGTGTTTAGCCATTTCCTCGGCTGGCAGAAAGTTGAAGTTGGGCATGCCAGTTTACGACTTCAAGTTTACGGATCGTATTGCACTTTACGGTCCGTATTTTGCACTATACCACCACTGGGCAGTTTTGCCAACTTTCGATTTTTCTCATTTCTCGACTTTTCATTCTA
The DNA here is from genome assembly GCF_019175385.1 of Lycium barbarum. Classification (NCBI taxonomy): domain Eukaryota; kingdom Viridiplantae; phylum Streptophyta; class Magnoliopsida; order Solanales; family Solanaceae; genus Lycium; species Lycium barbarum. The sequence continues at coordinate 95,063,637 of NC_083337.1, read as the reverse complement.
ATCATCCACATCCCTTTACATACAGTTCCCATGAAACATTATACACTTCCACCCCTCGCACACATCATTAGTTCATTTACTTGCGTACCAACGGGAAATTTTCCGAGGTGTAACATTCTACCCCCCTTAGGAACATTCGTCCACGAATGTTAAAGGCTTGGGGAATTCTATAAAAATTTCGCCAGAGTTTCCTCTGTAATGTGGCACTACCACCCTGCCACAACAACCCACAATAACAATGCCTCACAGGGCAATAATACAACAACATAGAAATTTGGCCACACATGACTTGAATGTATAACAGGGAAAACATGCATACCTTATGATTTTGACATCTCATCTTGGACTTTCTCCAAGGGCTGAAATAAATGTGGGTATTTGGATCGCATATTCTCTTCCGCTTCCCATGTCATTTCCTCTCGATTGTTATTTCTCCATAGAACTTTAATTGAGGCCACTTCTTTGTTTCTAAGCCTCCGTACTTGCCTATCTAATATGGCAATGGGTATTTCATCATAAGTTAGCTTTTCTGTCACTTGAATATCATTCACTGGGACGATCCTCGTAGGATCTCCAACACACTTCCGAAGCATCGAGACACGAAATACTAGATGGACTGACTCCAAATCTGGAGGTAGATCTAGCTCATAAGCCACTTTGCCTATTTTGCGCACAATTTCGTATGGCCCAATATACTGGGGACTGAGCTTCCCCTTTTTGCCAAATCTTATCACGCCCTTCATCGGCGACACTTTCAAGAATACCCAATCTTTCACTTCGAACTCTAACGACTTTGAGCCGCTAGCAACCGATCTTGTATGAGCTTAACTTTCTCTATTGCTTGCTGGACCAAGTCTGGCCCTATCAACTTAGCTTCTCCGGTTTCAAACCACCCAATTGGGGATCTACACTTTCGCCCATATAGAGCCTCATACGGTGCCATTTGAATGCTAGAATGATAACTGTTATTGTAAGCAAACTCAATGAGTGGCAATTGGTCATCCCAATTTCCTCCAAAATCTATCATACATGCCCGTAACATATCTTCAAGAGTCTGAATAGTACGTTCAGCTTACCCATCGGTCTGGGGGTGAAATGCCGTGCTTAGGCGCACTTGGGTCCCTAAACCTTCTTGGAAAGACCCCCAAAACTTGGCTGTAAACGGAGTTCCTCTATCGGAGATAATAGATACCGGAACGCCATGGTGTCTCACTATCTCTTTAAGATAAAGCTTGGCATAATCTTCTGCCATATTGGTCGTTCTGACCGGTAAGAAATGCGCTGACTTTGTGAGTCTATCCACGATCACCCATATAGAATCATATTTACGTCAAGAACGGGGTAACCCTGTAATGAAATCCATATTAATCACTTCCCACTTCCAAGTTGGGATTTCTATAGCTTGCAATAAGCCACCCGGCTTTTGGTGCTCGATCTTCACTTGTTGGCAATTTGGTCACTGAGCTACGAATTCCGCTATATCTTTCTTCATCCCATTCCACCAATATATAGACTTAAGATCGTGATACATTTTCGTTGCTCCGGGGTGAACGGAGTAACGGGAACAATGAGCTTCTCTCAAAATCTGATGGCGTAGACCTGCCACATTGGGAACACATAACCTACCTCGACATCGGAGAACTCCGTCTTCCGAAATGTCAAATGATGACTCCTCCTTCTGAGGGAGTGTATCTCTGTACTGCATTAGCATGGGATCCTCATATTGTCGCTCTTTTACTTCCGCTACTAAGGATGAAACTGCTGAATTCTGAATAGTAGCTCCACTGCTACCTGAGTCCATCACTCGGACTCCTAGGCTAGGTAGCTGCTGAAGATCACGGGCCATCTCTTTCTTTTCTAGTCGTACATCACTTAGACTTCCCATCGACCTATGGCTAAGAGCATCAGCCATAACATTTGCCTTTCCAGGGTGGTACAGGATTTCAACATCATAGTCTTTTAGCTACTCTAGCCATCGTCGTTGCCGCAAATTCAACTCTTTCTGCTTGAAGATGTACTGGAGACTCTTATGATCTGTATAAATATCCACGTGGACACCATATAAGTAATGTCTCCATATCTTTAAAGCATGGACCACCGCGGCAAATTCTAAGTCATGGGTAGGATAATTCTGCTCATGTTTCCATAATTGTCTAGAAGCATACGCAATCACCTTACCATTTTGCATCAATACACAGCCTAGCCCGACGCCTAAAGCATCACAATAAATAACATATCCTTCCAATCCCTCTGGAAGTGTCAAGACTGGGGCTGAAGTCAGTCGGTCTTTCAACTCTTGGAAACTACGCTCGCAAGCATCTGTCCATTAAAACTTAGCTGACTTCTGAGTCAACTTGGTGAGCGGTGCAGAAATAGAAGAGAAACCCTCAACAAATCTTCTGTAATAACCGGCTAAGCCCAAAAACCTACAAACCTCTGTAGGGGTCGTGGGCCTTGGCCAAGTCTTCACTGCCTCAATCTTTTGGCTATCCACTCGAATACCGTCAGCTGCAACAATGTGGCCCAGAAATGCCACTGAGTTCAACCAAAACTCACACTTGGAGAATTTTGCAAACAACTCTCGAGCTCGAAGAATTCCAAAGACAATTCGCAAATGATCCGCATGTTCTGCCTAGGATCTAGAATACACTAGGATATCATCGATGAATACAATCACGAATAGATCCAGAAAAGGCCTGAATACATTGTTCATTAAGTCCATAAACACTGCTGGTGCATTAGTTAGCCCAAACGACATCACTCAGAACTCAAAATGACCGTACCTTGTTTTGGAAGCTGTCTTAGGGATATCTTTCTCCCTAACTCTTATCTGGTGATACCCGGACCTCAAATCAATCTTTGAAAACCACTTGGCGCATTGCAATTGATCAAATAAATCATCAATCCTCGGGAGGGGATACTTGTTCTTAATCGTCACTTTATTTAATTGCCGATAATCAATGCACATTCTCAAGGAGTCATCCTTCTTCCGGACGAACAATACGGGTGCTCCCCACGGGGATGAACTAGGCCTAATGAAGCCTTTTTCAAGGAAGTCTTTTAATTGCTCCTTCAACTCTTTCAACTCTGCGGGTGCCATCCTATAGGGAGGAATAGATATGGGATTAGTGTCTGGCAACACATCAATCGCAAAATCAATCTCCCGCTCGGGAGGAAGGCCTGGAAGCTCTTCCGGGAACACATCCGGAAATTCATTCACTACCGGAACTGACTGAAGAGTCGGCGACTGTTATATCCCATATTTTCATATATTGGGACGTTTTAAACTAAACGTGACAAGTTAAAGACAAGACTATTTTAAGATACGGAGTAGAGATTTTAACTTCCGGTTTCGTTTCAAGTCATAATTCAACTACAATTTCGTTTGGCATTGATATATTAATGAAAAGTGGGATTAAACTAACCATTAGTGGGATTGGGAACCAAAAAAAAATCTGCCCATATTGTTTTCCATGTGTAGCCTAGATTAGTGCCATGGTCAAAGGTTATTGACCCAAGATTAGTGTGGTACACATGTCCAAGTCTTGTAGGGAATACACATAATGAAAAATCAGATTTACTCCACAACTCACTACACCATTTCAACACTTACAAGTTAAGAACACATAGAGAGAGAAAAGGAAACTCTTGACCTAGAGTTAGTCGAAAGTGAGGTCCAAATTTGTTCCAAAAAAATCAGTTTTCTTCCTCAAATCAACTCCTCATTTAGTGTACAAGAATATGTAGTAGTTGTTGAAACGAAACCAAGAAGTGAAGCACCTCAATAGTGTTGAAAATTCGTCCAAAGTGAAGAACAAGATTGTAAGGTAAGAATGCTTATTGTTCTTGTGTTTCATGACGATTTGAATGTATAGTTCATGCATGATTGTTGTTGGATTGTTGTTGTAGTTGAAGGAGAGAGTTAGACATGAGTATTGGTGAAGTCATGGTTGATTTCATTTTGCTTGTATTGTTGATGAATTGAATATGTATCAACATAAGTAAATGAACAAAGGTTGTAGAAGTTTGTTTGTGATGTGGCATGTTGGATGTTGGACTGTTTTTCTAAAAATTAAAGTGAGCCATGGGTTGAAGACTCTAATGAAATCATGTCTAATCTTCTTGTACATGTATTGGAAATGGATTGAATGTGTTGTAGTTTGGATAAAAGGATGAAAATCATGAAGTTGTTGGACTAGTGTTAAAGCCGTGTAAAGGGACTGTTTTAGGGGAGATTATGGACTGTTTTGTGCCACATTTTGATTTTTGTTGTTATGGACATTGTGGTGTATTGTATGCATGTTAAATATGTGAATTAAGGTGCTAAAGAAATGAATTATGTTGAAGCATACAAGCAGTCCAAAACAGTGGACTGTTTTAGTGCTAGAGGTGAAATTGTATGTGTTGAGTGTTGATTCTTGTTATGAACGTTTAGTGGAAGTGAAGCATAATGATTCAAGTTGAAATTGATATGAATTGTGGGCTGTTGTAAGAATGGAAATGATGCTAAAACAGTTCCAATAATCATGAAAGTAATGTCATTAAACATGTTGTTGTCGTTGTAAGGTTTTTGTGTCGACAAGGTAGTTGTTTGCGTACGAATTTGGTGATATATTTATCGTGTGACTGCTGGTCGTATTTTACTGAAATTATATGAAATGAAGACATGAAATAATGTGTAATAATCATATGTGGTTTGCTTGGTATGTTCGTAAACGTTTGCAAGAATTCCGGGCACCTTTATGTTGTTGGTTAGGGACTGTTTTAGGCGTGTTGTTGATTAGGGACTGTTTTGGACGTGTTGTGGTTAGGAACTGTTTTGGACATGTTGTATTCTTTAAATTGGAAATACTAATGATAGTTAAGAATATATATTGTATTTACGTTGTTTGGGTTGTTGTAAAGTTGTTACACGAAAACGTTAAGGCTACGGATTATTAGGAGTAACTTGAGAATGTAGTAGCCGTATGTGAATCGTTATGGAATGTTGTGAATGTGGGCTATTTGGAATGTTATGTGGGCTGTCCAGATTGGTATTGAACATATGATTATTGATGTTGGGGTGGTTGTATGTAGTTGATTTGAATGCGAACGAAACGTCGTCTAAATGTTTGAAAGGGATTGTTGATGTTAAAGTACGTATTGAATTCCCTCGTAGACTAATTGTAGCTCTTGATATCTTGATATAGGATAAGTGTTTTTGGGCAGCAAGTACAAGTTATAATACGACTAAACGCTAAAGGTATGTAAAGCCTATTCCTTCTTTCTTTTGGCATGTCCTAGACGTAAGTATGAAACGATATGAACCTTGGGGTAAATTCTATTCTCTAGTTCCATGTATGACTTATGATTCTATATTTTATTAAGGTTGTTGTCATGTGCCTACAATATGAGTGACTAATGAATAATGCATGAAAGTTCCTATTGTTAAAGAATTGCACAACTAGTGACATACTTGACTTTTAAAAGCTACATCATGTTAAAGTGATACATGTACATGAAATTTGAAACGTTTCTTGTAATAGTTTGTTATGAGACTTAAAATGAACTGAATATGAATATTATTTTGACACTTTAGAGCTGGTTAGTTGCTTATCCATTGAGTCTAAAAAGATGAATTGCATATATGTGGTTGCTCATTATTCTGCTCGTGCTTACCGCTATATCCTTCACTGAGTCCCGGGCCAGGACACGTTTTCATGCGCATGTTTACTACATTATTCACCGAGTCCCTCATTAAAGGGCCGGGACACGTTATATATATATATGATGATATGATGATATGATAATGTGATGATATTATGATATGGAGATGGCGGCCAGGAGGGCATATATTCCTTATTACCGAGTCCCTCAGTAAAGGGCCGGGACACGTACATGTTTATGTTTATGATTCTATGATTATAATTACCGAGTCCCTCATTAAAGGGCCGGGACACGATATATATGTTATATACAGAATGATTATGCAGCTTTGATTACAAAACTCTATAATGACATTGATATGAGAATTATATAGATGGAATATGTTCAAAGGCAAGTTTTATGAAAATTCTGGTTGTTGCATTGAGTCCTACATACCTTGTCTCAATATAAGTCTATTATTATGTTTCAAGATTTACATGCTCAGTACATATTCCGTACTGACCCCCTTTCTTCGGGGGGCTGCGTTGATGCCCGCAGGTACAGACGCTCGTTTTGGAGATCCGCCGGCTTAGGATACCTATTCAGCTATTTTGGACTGCTCCTTTGTTCCGGAGCCTAGCTTGTGGTATAACTTCCTTTGTTGTATATATAAGTGTTTATTCGGGTACGGCGGGGCCCTGTCCCGCCATATGATACGGTCATTACTCTTAGAGGTCTGTGGACATCGGTGTGGGTCTGTTTGTAGTTGATGATGCGTTTTACGTCTATGACTTATGTTTGGGGCGTACCCATTCGTAATGGCAGCCTTGTCGGCTTGCATATGTATGTATGTTTGTTATTTTGTATAACGTGGCAGCCTTGTCGGCTTGCGTAGGAATATATATATATATGTTGTTGTTTAAAAAGTGCAACTCCTCAGGAGACAGGTGCCTAAGACAAACAAAACTTGACAGCTTAAAAATAATGTCCTATTTTTTTTTATGTACAAATGAGATCATGACATGCTAATTGCAAATGACTACAGTTAATAGATAATATGAGTGTCCAACTCGGGCACTAGTCACGGCCTACGGGGTTGGGTCGTGACAGCGACTCAGCTTCTACATCTTGAACTCGCACTAGGTGATAAATGCACCCTTTCGTGATCCTCTTCCTTGCCTTTAGATAGGAAATAAACCTACCTTTTGGTGATGCCGAATTTCCTTTCCATTCTAAGACTGGTTCTCCTGGAAACTGGAAGCGAACCATTTTCATTCTACAATCAACATTGGCATAATAAGAACCCAACCAATCCATGCCCATAATAACGGCAAAATCTACCACTTCTAGCTCATGCAAATCAATCATGGTACGACGATCACAAATCACAATCACACAATTCCTATATACTCGGCTCGCTATTACCGAGTCACCCACGGGTGTAGACACCTCAAAAGGTTTGATAGACTCTGGCTCAATTATAAATCGACCCGCAATATATGGAGTAACATATGATAGTGTGGAGCCCGGATCAATCAAAGCATATACATCATGAGAGAATACCGATAATATACCTGTGACCACATCAGGAGAAGACTCAAGATCTTCGCGTCCAGCCAAAGCATAAATACGGTGCTGATGACCGCTAGTACTGGGAGCTCTGCCTCTACCTCTACCATGGCCGACTGACGCATGTGAACCTGGTCCCGTAGGGCGTACAGATGCCAAAGATCCGGCTACCGACCCTGATGGCTGGGTCCTACCTCAACCATGTATTGAGGGGCAATCACGTATAATATGGCCTGGCCGACCACATGAATAGCAAGCGTCTGAACCTGATCGGCACTGACCGTAATGCAACTTTCCACACTGAGAACATCGTGGTACGGGTGGCTTTGGGTGGCCTAAATCACCTCTAAACTGAGACCCCGAATAACCCTGACTCGGCTCGGAACGAGTAGATCTGTCAAATCTCTGCCCCGTGAACTGTGGAGGTGTACTGGTCATAGAATATCCTGAATGGCTGGGAACCTGTTGTATGTGTCCGCCCCTGGACTCGCTCCTCTAACCCGAATGTCTGGCCCTCTTGTTATGGCTCCTATCCTACTCACGTTCATTTCTCCGTTGTTGTAGGCGTTCCTCTAATTCCTGAGCATGTGCCTGAATGCGTGCAATATCCATGCCATCCTGAAGGAATGCAGTTAAGCATTTATCCATCAAGTGTGGCCCTAGGCCTTTCACAAATCGGTGCACCCGATCGCCCATATCTGCTACCATGGCCGAAGCATACCTAGCCAAGGAATTGAAACGGAGACTATACTCTTGGGCGCTCATACTGCCTTGCCTCAAATTTAAGAATTTATCGGCCCTAGCTCGCCGAACCTCTGGGGGAATATAATGACGGAGAAAAGCGTCAACAAACTCTTGCCATACCGGTAGAGGTGCATTGGCTCCCCGCGAAGCCATCCAAACCGTATACCACTGGATTGAGACATCCCTCAATCTATATGACGCTAGCTCCACCGATTCGGTGTCTGAAACATGTATCAACCGGAGTGTCCTTAGCATACCATCAATAAAGTCCTGGGGATCCTCCTCCAGTTTTGACCCAAAAAATTCCGGGGGTTTCAAAGCAATGAAGTCACGGGCCCTTGCACTAACAGCCCTGTCACCTTGCCCTGCGCTTGGCCTCTGAGTCTGGGCCGCAACCAACTGAGTCAACAAATTAATGGCCTCTCTCACGTCTTGGCCCGAAGCATTCGGTGGAGGAGCTGGAGCTGGGGCTGAGGCTCCCACGTGCTCCTCGGTAATAGGCACTGTCTGGGAAGACTGAGATTGAGCCGCACTCTGGGACTCATCTTTCTCTACTACCGGTGGCGGTGCTCTTTCAGCCCGCTTTTCTGCCACCGTCTTGCCCTTTTGGGCTGCAGTAGCCTTTTTCTTTTTAGGCATCTCTGAAATACACAACACACGATTTAGGAACAAGAATTTCTTACATCATAGCTCTATCGCACGATTCTTATGAAGAAAGAAGGTCATATATTCCTAAAATGTCCGCAGCTTCTTGTTTATAAGTGTGGCGCGCAACACACCCATAACCAAGACTCTACTAGACACGGCTCGTAGACACATCCTAGGACTGAACTGCTCTGATACCACTTTTGTCACGACCCAGCTAGGGCCGCGACGAGCACTCGGTGCTACCCCACCCGAGCACCCCCTTATCGTACATAACATAACATCTAGGTGAGCCATACGTCAGTTCGTGCTTTTCTTATCGTTAATCATATTGATCCCATTAGACGACCATCATCATTTAACATATCATAGGCATCTGTGCCGCATCATAAGTACAAGGCCGACGTGGCTAACAAAAGATACACAAAACATGGGCCGACATGGCCGAACATCTCTACCCACATACACATGACTATGAGCCTCTAAGAATATGACATATCGTATGAGCGGGACAGGACCCCGCTATGCCCATAATTCTATACACAAAAGAATAAGTACCCAAAAGCTACGGCTCCGAAAGAAATGGAGCTCTGCTATGCAATCTCTGAATAAGCAGCTATGGATCAAGTCTGTCTCCCTGTGCACCTGCGGGCATGACGCAGCGTCCACAAACAAAAGGATGTCAGTACGAAGAATGTACTGAGTATGTAAAGCATGATCAATATCAATATAGAAGCATAATAAATATCATGTGAAATAGCATAGGAGGGGAGACAGTAATATCATCATCATAGTACTTACCTGCCTTTCGTAGGACTTTCTATTTTTCATACGTATTAGTACACCTACGTCATCATCCGTATCCCATAACAGTACTCGTACCATACTTGTGCTCATATTCTTATAGATGTCCTTATTCGTATTCTTATACATAGTCTTTTCACATTCATATTCATATTATATACATAGCCATACACTTATATACATACATAGCGTGCTCGACCATAAGGGTCAGTGTTTCATGCCTACTTAGCCAACCAAGGCTCAATGTTATTTCTACCTGGCCCTACTAGGGCTTCAGGGTTATCCGTACCATCTGCAAACGTGCGCGCGCGTTTCGTAATCGTATACATACTTCATACATATTCATATACATATATTCTACCCGGCGTTATAAGCTCGGGGTTCATTATAGCCCTTCATAGGCACATATAAGTATAATAGCCGGTAGGCACCTTTTGCATCATTTTTGATATCATTATCATTACTATCCTCATCGTTATCGTTACATCTACATTATGGACTTACTCGTCATACGAGGGACATAGTATAATCATAGTACATATCAAGGGTCGTGAGCTTATGAGCTCGGAATGTCAACCACGTGAAGACAACATACACATATAGAGGAATTAAGAATTTGTCCAAGAACCATGCCTTATGAAAGAAGGGTTAGCCTTACATACCTTTCCGTCGAACTACTCTACACCTGCACGTTCCCTTCCAATGCTAGCGCTTATACCTTCATTAATATCATAACAATGGCCATTAGTCATTCACATTATCCACATTATCTAGATTTCCTCAATTTGCCTCTAATTCACCTACATTCATGGTCATAACACCCATCTTCGTCCATCCGTCTAAAGTGTTTAGTTCATGATCTTAATACCATTTATAACACATTCATATCATATCACAACACAACAATATTCATAACTCCATTCAAACTGTTATGTCCCGTGTTTCCGTATAACTAGAAACCGAGAAGATAATTACGACTTATGTGTTATAAGGAAATAGTTTGATTTTAGTGATAATGACTATGTTGGTTATGGAATCTTTAATGTCAAGACATCGGGGAAGGCCGAGGATAAATTTGGAATTTCGAAAATTAGTTTCGGGAATTACAAAACGGGACGTTTAATGAATTGGGCCAAGAAAAAATTAGAACACAAAATGAGGCCCAATGGTTGTGTGGTGGCCGGCCATATTTGGCTAGGCCCAAGCCTTTTTTTTAATGATCATGTGCCATGCACATGATCTATGTTTGGATATATATCAAACCTTGGTCTTTGAATTATCAAGAAGTCTTGCAAAACAAAAAAAGAATTGGAGAGCACTCCATTTGGAGCTCTCGGCCGAAAGCCATGGAAAGAAAAAAAAAAAATCTTTCTAGCCTTGCTTTGATCACAAAAACCGTGTCCTTGTTGTAGTTATAGCAAGTTCAAGACGCTCTTCAACGTGATACAATTTATTTAGCGAAAGGTGCGCGTTTGCGGCAAGTCGGAAAGTCAAGAAAAGGTAAGAATTTTGACCCTCTAATGTTATGGAATTGATATGAATGAGTTAAGGATTGAGAATAGACGAGAATTTCGTGGTTTTAATGTGTTTGTGCAACCGTGGGTGTATGTATATTTGGTGTTGTGGCCGTGTGCCTAGGAGGAAGAAAGAATATGAATTTGATCTTATTTAGGTTGTTTAATGCGTCGTTGTGACTTTTAGGACGTAAATGATTGATTAAGGAATTGAATTGACGTTAGAAAGTGATTTCGGATCATTACGGGAAAGTGTATGCCTTTTGTATATTTACGTATATCATTGTATATCTATGATGCTAAGGACTTTAAATATGATTTATAGTTGATATTAATGAATTTGGAATGAAACGACGCGAGTTAGAATGTTCGTCGTGACTCTCGGTGTTTTGAATGAAATATGGAAAATAATGAATCTCGGGAACTTTCGTGTATGGCTTGGATTGTAGTTAGGATGTGATTGTATAAGTTTGAATGAGGAAATGAATACAATTATGTAGATATAGAGTTGGAGTTTTGGAAGTTTGAATGAAAGTTGCCAACTTAAGTAATAAAGTTGAACTTTGAACCTAGAGTGGTTTGATTATTGCTTGTGTTGTTTGTTGATGTGTGCGCTGTTGTTATTGATATATTTTGAGCCGAGCTAAGTCTCGGGGATGTTAGATTTATAGGGGAAATGCTGCCGAAATTTCGGTAGGCGAAAATGGAGTTAAAGGCATTTTTAAGCCTAAGAATCTCAATTGGTAACTTTGACCATTTGCAGATTTCAGGCGAAACGGGACTGGACTTTTGGGAGAGCATACGACATCTGTGAGGTATGTAAAGTTCCCTACTCCTTCATTTGGCATGTCCTAGTATCCTAGGCGAATATTGGAACTTCCGGAGCATTTCTGCTCCTCGAAACCCGATCCACAGAAAAGTTACTATTCATTCAATTCAATTTGACTCGAGGTGGGCCCGCTACCCCGAGACGCCCTATTTGTCTTATTGGGCTGTCCTTTTGACTAAAGTTTGAAATAATACTTTCGCTTCTGGAATTTCCCTATACGGGATATGTTTTGAATATTACGATGCGCTAAGTTACGTTTTGAGCTATACGTACTATTTTGGGAACGTTTTGTGAAATGAAACCTTATATCGACTAAGTATTCGATTATTTTGTACTATGGAACGATTTGTGAAACTATTATGTTTTGAAAGACTATTTTGAAGTATGATTTGCATTTGTTTGCTCACGACTCCGCTCGTGCCTTATTATGACTTCGTTCACCGGTTCCCGAGCCGGTTATGATTCGTGCGCCTTATAATAATTCGGTTGTATGCTGTGTTACGGTTCCCGAGGCTTCGCCATAGGGCCGGGTTCCGTTTGGAGTTATGCTGTGATATGGCTCGTGAGGCGATACGCTCACCTATGACTATGTTTGTGTTCGGGGATGTACGGAGATTTGAAACCTTCTGGTGTTATGCTGTGTGTGGCGCCAGCGTCGGAGTGACGACCACGTTCCTGAGCTTTGCATGATTTCGTCTGCATTATGTATATGTATATGATTTGATACGGATTTTTACACACCGGTTTGTACTCCACTTTGTTACCTGATTTGCTTTCAGTTTGGTCCATATATCTGTACTCTGTGCTTTACATACTCAGTACATATTTCGTACTGACGCCCTGTTCTTCGGGGGCTGCGTTTCATGCCCGCAGGTACAGAAGCTCGTTTGGGTGATCCTCCGGCTTAGGCTACTCATTCTGCTATTTTGGAGTACTCCTTCTGATCCGGAGTCCACTTTTGGTATAGACATTCTCTGTTATGCATACACTGTGTACATTTGACTATTTGGGTACGGCGGGGCCCTGTCTCGCCATCTGTCTTTGTTTTGAGTTCGTAGAGGCCTGTAGTCATATATGTGGGGCGAGGGTCCTATGTATGTTTGTTCGATTTTGTTTTCTGGTCTTAAAGCGGTCCGTTTGTTATGATGGACCTAAATGGCCCTTATGCTTATGTTTACGCTTTTGACTGGCGATGTCTATTCCGCCGCTTTGTTTTGATCTGATATGACGATCTGATTTGTACGACCGCTTAAGACATATTTTGACATAAACCATGTTTGATATGATTTTGTAAAATTCTGAAGTGAGTTTGGATTTGATAATGAATGTGCGATTCGGTCTGGGTACCCAGGTAGGGTGCCAGTCGCGGCCCACGGGGCTGGGTCGTGACAAAAGTGGTATCAGAGCAGTTTGTCCTCGGAATGTCTACAGGCCGTGTCTCGTAGAGTCTTGTTTATCGATGTGTTGTGCACCACATCTATAAACAGGGAGCTACAGGGCATTTAGGATGTTACCTTCTTTGGAATCTTAGATCGTGCGATAGAGCCAGCTGTAGGAAGTGAATTCCCCTTTTTTTTCTCTAACCCGTGATTGCAACTGGAGAGTGGTGTCGATGTAAGACAATGACTGCTGATATTGGAAGCTATACAAAATCTGGTAAGAAATGTTACGAAAGACGTATGCTGGGTAAGGTATTCTGAAGTACGATTAAAACATAAAGTCGAGCAGCGAAAAGAGAAATAAATATGAAAAGTGTAGCTGGCGCAGTCGAGTTGGGCATGTGAGGTAAACCTCGGTATATTTATATTTTGTTTGAAATTGTTAGCCCGTATGGCTATGAGGTGATATGATGTGATATGTATGTACGTATATGTGGTGGCCCTGTGAGGCCTGGTATTTCCTGTGTACAGGTTTTGGGATAGTAAGAAATATAGAGGAACCTCTGCCCAAATTTTTCTAGAAATACGAAAAGGGAAATGGGATATAAATTCTTAACCTGTCTTGAAGGTCGATACCATTATGATAAACCTATTATGGTGAATTAAAAGGTACCCCCCATGTTATTTGTAAGGAGCATTACCTTTAGCGGGAAAATTTTATCTCAAGTAAATATATACGAGTAGTAGATTCGTAATTTATTTGGAGGGACCAGAAATGTGTTCTAACCCCATTTTGTTTTAGCATAACCCATGTGAAGGGCAAGAAGTCCGACGATCAAGGTTTCTCAAACTGGAAGGATACAAAACGTATGATAAGCAGTTGAGAATTTAGAGGTTCGCTCTTAGCATAAGTATACAGATATGTATAACCGTGGGGGTAATTATGTGAATTAGGCATTTGACGATTTCGCGAAGTTCGTCGGACTCTAGTCTTCTTTTGCTGATGGTTGGAAGATACCTTACAGTATCATTCTGTCAGTCTCTCTCGACTATTTGGAGACGGAATTTGTAGAATACGAATTTAGACTTGTGGGCTGTCTGAAAGTACATATGTATGCATGGAGGTATATGTTGAGAATTTATAAGTGACGACACGGTAAGCACCAAGTCAGAAAAAAGTAATAGAATTCTCGTAGGCCGGGGTGGGACCCGCTACGGGGACGTTTTGAAAAGTTGTTAAGACCCCGAATTGTCTTAAATTACGTGACAAAGGTCGTGAGTGGCGATCGACGAAAGTATATTAGCCCTAACGCGTCAAGATGCGTGAAAGTTTCAGGGTTAAGCGTGCTCAAGCCAGAGCAATTCTGGGATGGGTGACCCCCTGGGAAGTGATGTAACATTTTTGCACAAGTGTAAGCATGCTAGTTATAAACGAAAGTTTGGGGTAATTTAAAGGAAAAGAGAACGTGTGGAGTAATTAGTGCCCTTGCAGGAGTCGCGCAGAACGAGGCGGACTAAATGGGCAAAAAGAAAAGGTATGACCTCGCTCGGGAAATTGAGCGAATTTGAACGACAGTTAGAGACGTTCGTCAGTAAGGTATGGGTAAATATATCCGTATGTGTGTATGTGTATGTGTGTGTGTATGATTCTCGTTTGGTGCCCATGTGGGATAAGAGCCGAGTCCCGGCAACCAAAGTTGTGATAGACGAAAGGTTTTACTAAACCGAATACTTGAAGCGAAGCGGGGACGACGATCCGAATGTTGTCAAGGGATAGAAAATCCCCAAATGCATTATAACTTAGTTTGGGACGACGATGTCTGAAAGAGGAAGTGAGTATGGAGGGTAGGAAAGATGAAAGATAATCAGTGTGAATAAGTGGGATCTTTGAAAGAGTTGATACGCGAGACGCAAGACAATTTGTGTGACAGCTTGGCGAACAAGTTTACAAATAAAAGGAAATTTTTTCATGAATCATTGGAGCCTTAATAAGAGTGATCTGATCCTAATTCGGATTCTATCTGCTATACTTCTGCACTCCCGATTTTGATAAGGCTCTGTCTATTGCGCCTCTATGCTTCTGGCCTCGATTGTGTTCCCATTTGATAAACTTTGGTACATCTGGTTCTGAATTTGATTTTGGTTGAAATACCTCTGCATGATTAGCTCTGATTGCGAATCCGTCTGACACATCTCTGTATGTCTGACTCTGGATGCGAACCTGTTTGATATGCCTCTGTATGTCTGATTTTGATCACGCGTTTGTCTGATACATCTCGGTATGTCTGATTCTGATTACGACTCTGTCCGATACATTTCTGTCTGTCTGACTTTGGTCACGATTCTGTGTGATATAGTTCTGTACGTCTGATTCCGGTTTCGAATCTGTCCGATCTGATTTCGTACGTCTGACCCCGATTGTGAATCTGTCTGATAAATCTCCGGTATGTTCGTATGTGGATCTGTTTTGCCTTCTTAAGCGGCCCGTATGCTACTATGGCCAAGACGGCCCATGAGTTTGTACGTGTGCGTGTATTTGGGCGATGTATATACCGCCACCTTTATGATTTTGATATGACTGTTCTGCACGGGCGACCGCTTAAGATACGTGTTCGATAAGTGTTTGTGTGACGTCTGTTGTTAATTTTCAGCTCGAGCAACGTATGTTGAGTCTGAATGAGTCCGAATACGATGATCTGGTTGTGAGTTCGTTTGGGGTGACAGAATATTTCCGTGTGTTTGATTCTGATTACGAATTCGTCTGATACGCCTTGGTACGTCTGACTCCGACCTCAGATTTGTCTGACATACTTCTGTACCTCTGATTTTGACTATGAGCCGTCTGCCATAGTCTAGTATGTCTGCCTCCGATTACGAGTTCGTTCGATATGCTGCTAGGCGTCCGGTCCTAGTTCTGAATCCGTTGATGTGAAGTGTTTGGTATGATTCCGAATTCGTTGATGTGAACTGTCTGGTATGAAGTGATTCTGAATCCGTTGGTGTGGAGTGTCTGGTATGAATTGAGATTTCGATGATGTGATAGGGAAATCTGCAAGTAAGATCAAGCATCAGAAGCCCGGTGGATTGTTACAGGAGATGGAAATTCCAGCCTGGAAATGGGAGATGCTTAATATGGACTCCATTGTTGGGTTGCCGCGTACTCTACACAGGTACGACTCTATTTGGGTTATTGTGGACAGGCTGACGAAATCAGCCTATTTCTTTCCGGTCCGGACTACTTATTCGGCTGAGGACTATGCCAGATTATATATCAGAGAGATAGTCAGACTTCACGGAGTCCCTGTATCTATTATTACTGACCAAGGTGCCCAGTTTACAACTAATTTCTGGAGGTCATTTCAGGAGGGATTAGAGACTCAGGTGAGCCTCAGTACAGCCTTTCGTCCTCAGACCAACGGGCAGGCCGAGCGCAATATTCAGACGCTCGAGGATATCTTGTGGGCCTGCGTTATTGATTTCAGGGACAGCTGGGATGATCATTTGCCGCTGATAGAGTTTGTCTATAATAACAGTTAGCACTCCGGCATTCAGATGGCTCCGTACGAGGCCCTTTATGGCAGGAGATGCGGATCTCCTATTGGTTGGTTTGACGTCGGCAAGACTAAGTTGATTGGGCCAGACGTGATCCGGGAAGCTGTAGATAAGGTGAAACCTATTCGGGAGCGACTATTAGCTGCTCAGAGTCGACAGAAAGCTTATGCTGATAGACGACGTCGACCGTTAGAGTTCCAGATTGGCGACTGGGTATTCCTGAAGGTGTCGCCCATGAAGGGCGTTATGAGATTTGGCAAGAAGGGTAAGTTGAGTCCGCGGTACATCGGGCCATACCAGATTGTTCGGAGGATAGGCGCAGTCGCCTACGAGCTAGACTTGCCATCCGATTTGGAGTCCGTGCACCCGGTGTTTCATGTTTCTATGCTGCGGAAGTGTATTGGTGATCCTTCCAGGATATTCCCAGTAGATGATCTTCAGGTGACGGAGCAGTTGTCTTATGACGAGCAGCCTGTATCTATTCTGGATCGTCAGGTGAGGAGGTTGCGCACTAAGGAGGTGCCTTCTGTCAAAGTCCTGTGGCGCAATAATAACCGGGAAGAGATGACTTGGGAGGCGGAGGATGAGATGAAGAAGAGATACCCCCCATTTATTCCCTACGCCTCTTGTAATCTAGACTTTTGTATTTGTTGTACCAAAGAACGGATGAACCATGTGTGCTATTCTTATATAAAATGGTTTTCCCGTTATTTTTGTGAGTCTTCATAAGATTTATTTAACATTCGGGGACGAATGTTCTTAAGGGGGGGAGGATGTTATGTCCCGTGTTTCCGTATAACTGGAAACCGAGAAGATAATTACGACTTATGTGTTATAAGGAAATAGTTTGATTTTAGTGAGAATGACTATGTTGGTTATGGAATCTTTAATGTCAAGACATCGGGGAAGGCCGAGGATAAATTTGGAATTTCGAAAATTAGTTTCGGGAATTACAAAACGGGACGTTTAATGAATTGGGCCAAGAAAAAATTATAACACAAAATGAGGCCCAATGGTTGTGTGGTGGCCGGCCATATTTGGCTAGGCCCAAGCCTTTTTTTTAATGATCATGTGCCATGCACATGATCTATGTTTGGATATATATCAAACCTTGGTCTTTGAATTATCAAGAAGTCTTGCAAAACAAAAAAAGAATTGGAGAGCACTCCATTTGGAGCTCTCGGCCGAAAGCCATGGAAAGAAAAAAAAAAATCTTTCTAGCCTTGCTTTGATCACAAAAACCGTGTCCTTGTTGTAGTTATAGCAAGTTCAAGACGCTCTTCAACGTGATACATTTTATTTGGCGAAAGGTGCGCGTTTGTGGCAAGTCGGAAAGTCAAGAAAAGGTAAGAATTTTGACCCTCTAATGTTATGGAATTGATATGAATGAGTTAAGGATTGAGAATATACGAGAATTTCATGGTTTTAATGTGTGTGTGCAACCGTGGGTGTATGTATATTTGGTGTTGTGGCCGTGTGCCTAGGAGGAAGAAAGAATATGAATTTGATCTTATTTAGGTTGTTTAATGCGTCGTTGTGACTTTTAGGACGTAAATGATTGATTAAGGAATTGAATTGACGTTAGAAAGTGATTTCGGATCATTACGGGAAAGTGTATGCCTTTTGTATATTTACGTATATCATTGTATATCTATGATGCTAAGGACTTTAAATATGATTTATAGTTGATATTAATGAATTCGGAATGAAACGACGCGAGTTAGAATGTTCGTCGTGACTCTCGGTGTTTTGAATGAAATATGGAAAATAATGAATCTCGGGAACTTTCGTGTATGGCTTGGATTGTAGTTAGGATGTGATTGTATAAGTTTGAATGAGGAAATGAATACAATTATGTAGATATAGAGTTGGAGTTTTGGAAGTTTGAATGAAAGTTGCCAACTTAAGTAATAAAGTTGAACTTTGAACCTAGAGTGGTTTGATTATTGCTTGTGTTGTTTGTTGATGTGTGGGCTGTTGTTATTGATATATTTTGAGCCGAGCTAAGTCTCGGGGATGTTAGATTTATAGGGGAAATGCTGCCGAAATTTCGGTAGGCGAAAATGGAGTTAAAGGCATTTTTAAGCCTAAGAATCTCAATTGGTAACTTTGACCATTTGCAGATTTCAGGCGAAACGGGACTGGACTTTTGGGACAGCATACGACATCTGTGAGGTATGTAAAGTTCCCTACTCCTTCATTTGGCATGTCCTAGTATCCTAGGCGAATATTGGAACTTCCGGAGCATTTCTGCTCCTCGAAACCCGATCCACAGAAAAGTTACTATTCATTCAATTCAATTGAAGCCTAAGGGCTCTATTTTGGCTAGAACGCCACCACTCGTCCGAAACCTATCGAAATGTGGTCGGGTAACCTAGAAACGATTATGTATGACCTTTGGCCTATAAATGTTCGTAAAAATATGTTCGCCACCTCACTTTGACTCGAGGTGGGCCCGCTACCCCGAGACGCCCTATTTGTCTTATTGGGCTGTCCTTTTGACTAAAGTTTGAAATAATACTTTCGCTTCTGGAACTTCCCTATACGGGATATGTTTTGAATATTACGATGCGCTAAGTTACATTTTGAGCTATTCGTACTATTTTGGGAACGTTTTGTGAAATGAAACCTTATATCGACTAAGTATTCGATTATTTTGTACTATGGAACGATTTGTGAAACTATTATGTTTTGAAAGACTATTTTGAAGTATGATTTGCATTTGTTTGCTCACGACTCCGCTCGTGCCTTATTATGACTTCGTTCACCGGTTCCCGGGCCGGTTATGATTCGTGCGCCTTATAATAATTCGGCCGTATGCTGTGTTACGGTTCCCGAGGCTTCGCCATAGGGCCGGGTTCCGTTTGGAGTTATGCTGTGATATGGCTCGTGAGGCGATACGCTCACCTATGACTATGTTTGTGTTCGGGGATGTACGGAGATTTGAAACCTTCTGGTGTTATGCTGTGTGTGGCGCCAGCGTCGGAGTGGCGACCACGTTCCAGAGCTTTGCATGATTTCGTCTGCATTATGTATATGTATATGATTTGATACGGATTTTGACACACCGGTTTGTACTCCACTTTGTTACCTGATTTGCTTTCAGTTTGGTCCATATATCTGTACTCCGTGCTTTACATACTCAGTACATATTTCGTACTGACCCCCTGTTCTTCGGGGGCTGCGTTTCATGCCCGCAGGTACAGAAGCTCGTTTGGGTGATCCTCCGGCTTAGGCTACTCATTCTACTATTTTGGAGTACTCCTTCTGATCCGGAGTCCACTTTTGGTATAGACATTCTCTGTTATGCATACACTGTGTACATTTGACTATTTGGGTACGGCGGGGCCCTGTCTCGCCATCTGTCTTTGTTTTGAGTTCGTAGAGGCCTGTAGTCATATATGTGGGGCGAGGGTCCTATGTATGTTTGTTCGATTTTGTTTTCTGGTCTTAAAGCGGTCCGTTTGTTATGATGGACCTAAATGGCCCTTATGCTTATGTTTACGCTTTTGACCGGCGATGTCTATTCCGCCGCTTTGTTTGGATCTGATATGACAATCTGATTTGTACGACCGCTTAAGAAATATTTTGACATAAACCATGTTTGATATGATTTTGTAAAATTCTGAAGTGAGTTTGGATTTGATAATGAATGTGCGATTCGGTCTGGGTACCCAAGTAGGGTGCCAGTCGCGGCCCACGAGGCTGGGTCGTGACACAAACTATTTCTCAAAATGTCACTATTCATCATTCATGACCTAGTTGACCACATTTTCTACAATCCATGTATTTTAATTCTCCAATACCTTAAACATCTTGTAAAAATCATGAATCTTACCTTAGAAGTTGTAGGAACAAGCTTTGGTTGATAATACTCTTCTTTGAGCAAAACCCTAGTTTTTCTCCATTTGGATTTCTTGACTTGGATGATCCTTGATGTTTCCCTTATCCTTGATTCACTTGTCTTAATGTTATTGATGGCTTATAATCCTTGAAAACTCATATCATAAATGTAGAGAGAAGTTTTAGAGAGAAGTGGTGTAATGTTGTAATGAAATAAAATAAGTCTTGACCCTCATATGTAATGAATTGAAAAATCTGTGTTGGGTGAACAGTGGTCGTCCATGGAGGTTTACGGTCCGTATTTCAGTTTACGGACCGTCCCTCGTGGTCGTCTTTAAGCTTAAGCAGGACCAGAAACTTTGGCCTGCATGCATGGCGATTTACGACCATGGTTTACGGGCCGTAAATCACTTTACGGTCCGTCCACCAGGTCGTGTTTAGCCATTTCCTCGGCTGGGAAAAGTTGACGTTGGGCATGCCAGTTTACGACTTCAAGTTTACGGACCGTATTGCACTTTACGGTCCGTATTTTGCACTATACGACAACTGGGCAATTTTGTCATCTTTCAATTTTTCTCATTTCTCGACTTTTCATTCTAATCATCCACATCCCTTTACATACATTTCCCATGAAACATTATACACTTCCACCGCTCGCACACATCATTAGTTCATTTACTTGCGTACCAACGGGAAATTTTCCGAGGTGTAACAGCCCACCTTGCGCACAATCTTGTAAGGTCCAATATACCGGGGACTAAGCTTACCCTTCTTGCCGAATCTCATTACACCTTTCATCGGCGACACTTTCAGGAATACCCAATCATTAACTTGGAATTCCAAGTCTCGTCGATGATTGTCCGCATAAGATTTCTGATGACTCTAAGCTGTCAACAACTGGCGTCGGATTAGCTTGATCTTCTCTACTGCTTGTTGAATCAGTTCTGGACCTATTAGTTTTGTCTCTCCTACTTCAAACCATCCAATTGGTGATCTACACTTCCTTCCATATAGAGCTTCGTACGGGGCCATCTGGATGCTGGAATGATAGCTGTTGTTATATGCAAATTCAATAAGTGGAAAATGATTATCCTAATTACTGCCGAAATCTAATACACATACCTGCAATATGTCCTCAAAGGTCTAAATAGTGCGTTAAACTTGTCCATCCGTTTGTGGGTGAAATGCTGTGCTAAGCCTCACTTGAGTTCCCAAACCTTCTTGAAAGGATTTCTAGAAATTAGCTGTAAATTGCGCCCCTCTATCTGTGATAATGGACACTGGAACACCTCTAAGTCGCACTATCTCTCGAAGATATAGCTTTGCACAATCTTCTGCTGAGTATGTAGTTCCAACCGACAGGAAATGAGCTGATTTTGTAAGGCTGTCCACGATTACCCATATGGAGTAATACTTACGCCGAGACCGGGGCAAACCTAAAATAAAATCCATGTTGATCACCTCCAATTTCCAGGTTGGAATTTCCATAGCCTGCAACAATCCTCCTGGCTTTTGATGCACGATTTTCACTTGTTGACAATTTCGGCATTGGGCTACAAACTCCACTATATATTTCTTCATGCCATCCCACCAATACATTGACTTGAGATCATGGTACATATTTGTCTCTCTTGGATGAATGGAATAGCGAGAGTAATTGTCACGACCCAACTAGGGGCCGCGACGGGTACCCGGAGCTAGATACCGAGCACCGCTCACTATACTACTCATTTTACTCATTTAATGATCTTTTGCTAGTTTTACACATGAAAGTATAGGAAACATAATTTGTATCAAAACATAAGTACTTTATATACATATGCCTCTCGGCCATCAAAATAATATATACGTAATAATAGTATCTTTTGAGACCACCTGACCCACACTAGTATCTACGAGCCTCTACTGTCATAATGAATACATAGACGGAACAAGACTCCGTGGTGCCCAAAATATATATATACATATATACCAAGGAGAAATCATAATCACCTCCGAACAATGGAGTGCTCTCAACAACTGATAGCTCCTAAGTATCTGGATCAAGCTCGCCTCCCTGTCTACCTGTGGGCATGAACACAGCGTCCAAAGAAGGGACGTCAGTACGAATATTGTACTGAGTATGAGAGGCATGAACAATGAAGAAAGGCATCAATAATATAATAAGACCATCAATATAAAGCATATGGATCTGACCGATAATCATACTTATCATCGTAACATGTATGCATCATATGCAAGCTGCCCGCCCATGTCGGAACGGTGTGATAATCAATAATATAAGCCCGCGTCCAGGCCTCCCGCGTCTGGGGTACCATCTCATGCCGCCCACTAGTGGTGTCTGCCCACGCCCGAAGGTCGTGGTCTATCCGTATCGCCGCCCGCCGAAGCGGTGTCTGCCCGGCAACTAGGTCCGGTATGCAATGCTCATGCCATGCTTATCATAAAATAATCATAGTAATGTACTCATTGTAAACTACTTATCTTATCATAGCACATGCGTAAGGTTTGAGAACAACTTTACTCTATCGGGGTGACGTAAGGTCGTGATCCCCCGATTACTTTATGGAGCAATTACGGACATTCTGCCTCACCTTGAAAGGACTAGTACATAAGGTGAGTGTAGGCAAGGACTAACATCATCATCATCCTAGCATCATCATATCGTATAACTTATCTCATATAGGCATTTAACTTTTTGGAATGTAGGAGCTCATGGAAAGATGGTAATTCGGACTATAAGATTCATGCCATTGGAAAGAAAGGACTAGCCTCACATACCTTGCCGTTTAGCTAAGTTGTTGTCCATTTATTCTCCTTCGATACCACGTCGTCACCTTCATGAGAGAATTCGCATTACATTAGTTAATTAACTACAAGAACGGATCGCTAGTCCTAGGAAAATTCGGGCAGCACTTACTTCGTTTATACTACTTTTCCCATGTTCTATATCTACCCCCAACATTTATAATGCTATTCACAATATCGCAATCAAATTCATCATTTATGTACCATTAACAAAATCCACCATTTTCCTCCAATTTTCCCATATTTCTCCCTATAGCTCACCTTAGTGATTTCGTGCATTTACTACTTGTTTCACATTATAAACATCATTTATATTGTATTTGTACTCATAACACTTCAACATTCATGATTCAATTCCACTACCATTCATTTATGTCACTATTCACTCAATAATGACCCATTCCTATGTTCTTCTACATTTTAAGTATCTAAGCCTTCCAATACCTTGAATCACATGGTATAGCCATGAAACATACCTTAAATGATGATTGAACAGGCCTTGAGTTGAAATACTTCACTTAGCCAAAACCCTAGTGCCACCCTTTTAAGGATTTCTTGACTTAGATGATCCTTTGATGTGTTCTTACACTTATTTTCATGAATTTAGTGGTGTTGATCTTGATGTTCCCTTTGATTCTCTTGAATTCTTATGGAAGAAATATTTGGAAAGTTCTAGAGCATTCTTGAGTTATATAGAAGAAAAATGAAATGAAATGAAGCCTAAGTTCCTTTTAATAATCACAAAACTGATCTTTAATGAAAAATTGTCGGGATGAACAGTGGTCGTAAACCACAGCTTACGGACCGTATTGTGGTTTACGGTCCGTCCTCCGCGATCGTTTTTAAGCATTTCAAAAACAGAAAGTTTGGCTAAGGGACATGGCAGTTTACGACCGAGGTTTACGGTCCGTAAACCAGTTTACGGGTCGTCCTCCAAGTCGTTTTTAGTCATTTCAACACTTTGACAGAACTTGAAATTTTTGGACAGCTGGAGGATGATTGCACTATACGGTCCGTAAATCACTTTACGGGCCGTATAGTGCCCTTTACGACCACTGAGCTGAAAATTCTCCGCCACTTACTTATTTACAAAAATTCATAATTAGCCATTCCCGACTTAGTAAAACATCATACACTCAAGCCCTTCATTGTTCTACTCATCACCCAAGTACGGAAAAATTTCCGAGGTGTAACATTCTTCCCCCCTTTTGGAACATTCGTCCTCGAATGTTCGACACTCGGGAATTCTAGAAAAAATTTGCGAGAGTCTCCTTTGTAATTTGACTCTACCAACCTGTCACAACAACCTACAATATCATGGCCTCACAGGGCTATATCACACTTTCAACACATCCATGGCCATACACGACTAAGAGCATAATACTAAAGTGTACATACCTTACATCTTTGACGTTTCATCTTGAATCCCTTCCGGGAGTTGGAATAAATGCGGGTATTTGGCTTTCATCTTTTCTTCCGCTTCCCAAGTCATTTCTTCCCGGTTGTTATTTCGCCATCGAACCTTGACCGAAGCGACTTCTTTATTTCGGAGTCGTCACACCTGTCTATCTAAAATGGCAATAGGTACTTCTTCATATGTCAGTTTCTCTGTCGCCTGCACATCGTCAACCAGGACTATTCTTGTAGGATCCCCGATACACCTGCGGAGCATCGAAACATGGAACACCGGATGAACTGATTCAAGCTCCGAAGGTAGGTCCAATTCATATGCTACCTGTCCCACCTTACGGATAATTTTATAAGGTCCGATGTATCTTGGACTCAACTTTCCTTTTTTGCCAAATCTCATCACCCCTTTCATCGGTGATACTTTCAGAAGCACCCAATCATTTACACGAAATTCCAATTCTCATCGGCGGTTGTCCGCCTAAGACTTTTGGCGACTTTGGGCTGTTAACAGTTGGTCTTGAATCACATTAACTTTTTCAACTGCTTGTTGGATCAAGTCGGGGCCTATCAATTGTACTTGTCCGGTTTCAAACCATCCAATTGGGGATCTACATTTTCTTCTGTACAAAGCTTCATATGGGGCCATTTGAATACCGGAATGGTAGCTATTGTTGTAGGCAAACTCAATTAATGGCAAATGATCATTCCAACTACCGCCGAAGTATAGTACACACGCTCGTAACATATCTTCTAAAGTTTGAATGGTACGCTCGGCTTGCCCGTCAATCTGTGGGTGAAATGCCGTGCTGAATTTGACTTGAGTACCTAACCCTTCTTGAAAAGATTTCCAAAACCTAGCTGTAAACTGGGCCCCTCTGTCTGTAATAATGGCTACAGGAATTCCATGAAGTCGCACAATTTCTTTCAAATACAACCTCGCATAATCTTCCGCCGAATATGTGGTTCTGATTGGGAGGAAATGAGCTGCTTTCGTGAGCCTGTCCACGATCACCCATATAGAGTCATATTTGCCTCGGGAATGGGGTAATCCCACAATAAAATCCATATTAATCTCTTCCCATTTCCAGGTAGGAATTTCCATTAGTTGCAATAAGACCCCTGGCTTCTGATGTTCTGCTTTCACCTGTTGGCAGTTCGGACATTGCGCCACGAAATCTGCTTTGTCTCGTTTCATGCCATCCCACCAATATAGCAATTTAGGGTCATGATACATTTTGGTCATACCTGGATGGACGGAATACCGAGAATGGTGCGCTTCCTCTAAAATTCGCTGGCGTAATTTTGCCACATCCGGTACACACAGTCTGTCTCGGTATCTAAGAATCCCATCTATGGAAACTGCAAATGGAGACTTCTCTTTCCCACGGGATACATCCCTGTGATGACACATTTGTGGATCTTCGTACTGGCGTTCTATTATCTCTGCATTCAAGGGCGAGACTGCAGGATCATTAACACTAATTCCTACCTTACCCGAATCAATTACACGTACCCCAAGATTTGCTAGTTGATAGAGCTCACACACCATTTCTTTATTTTCTGAAGGGACTTCACTTAAACTGCCCATTGATCGACGGCTAAGCGCGTCTGCTACCACATTCGCTTTCCTGGGGTGGTATAAAATATTCACGTCATAATCCTTCAACAATTCCAACCACCGCCTCTATCGTAGGTTTAACTCCTTCTGCTTAAAAATATGTTGAAGACTCTTGTGATCTGTATAGATATCGACGTGCACACCGTACAGATAATGCCTCCATATCTTTAAGGCATGAATAACCGCAGCCAATTCGAGATCATGAGTCGGATAATTCTGTTCATGTTTCCGCAACTGTCTCGAAGCATATGCAATAACCTTGCCATGCTGCATCAGCACACACCCTAGTCCCACACCGGAAGCGTCACAATACACGACATAACCATTCGGCCCTTCTGGAAGTGTTAACACTGGAGCTGAGGTCAATCTATCTTTCAGCTCTTGGAAACTACGCTCACAAACATCATTCCACTGAAATTTCGCTGACTTCTAGGTTAGCTTCGTTAATGGGGCTGAAATAGATGAAAAGCCCTCTACGAATCTTCGATAATAACCTGCCAAACCCAGAAAATTACGAACTTCTGTAGGCGTCGTAGGCCTTGGCCAAGTCTTCACAGCTTCTATTTTCTGGGTGTCGACTCGGATGCCATCATCTGAAATAACATGGCCTAGAAATGCCACAGAATTTAGCCAAAACTCGCAGTTTGAGAACTTCGCATATAATTCTCGGGCTCGGAGAACACCAAGAACAATTCTTAGGTGGTCTGCATGTTCTGACTCTGTGCGAGAATATACCAGAATATCGTCGATAAATACTATCACGAAGAGATCCAAAAATGGCCTGAACACATTATTCATTAAATTCATGAACACCGCAGGGGCATTTGTCAATCCAAACGACATCACTCGGAACTCGTAGTGACCATATCTTGTCCTGAAGGCAGTCTTAGGAATATCTGCTTCTCTAATTCTCACCTGATGATAACCCGATCTCAGATCTATCTTGGAAAACCACTTAGCGCCCTGTAACTGATCAAACAAATCATCGATTCTGGAAAGAGGATATTTATTCTTTATTGTCACCTTATTCAGCTGCCTGTAGTCGATACACATTCGTAGAGATCCGTCTTTCTTCTTTACGAACAAGACTGGCGCTCCCCACGGCGATGAACTGGGCCTTATAAACCCCTTCTCAAGTAAATCTTTTAGCTGTGCTTTTAGCTCTTTCAATTCTGCCGGAGCCATTCGATACGGAGGAATAGAAATAGGCTCGGTGTCTGGTAATACGTCAATAGCAAAATCGATTTCCCTTTCTGGAGGAAGACCCGGAAGCTCATCTGGAAATACATCTGGAAATTCATTTACTACCGGGACAGATTGGAAAACTGGTGGCCTTACCTCCGTATCATGAACCCGAACTAGATGATAAATATAGC
Organism: Lycium barbarum; assembly: GCF_019175385.1. NCBI lineage: Eukaryota > Viridiplantae > Streptophyta > Magnoliopsida > Solanales > Solanaceae > Lycium > Lycium barbarum. The sequence continues at coordinate 95,035,921 of NC_083337.1, read as the reverse complement.
CCTTGGCTATCATCTTTCTCGCCTTGAGGTAGGAAATAAACATACCCTTAGGGGATGCTGTATTACCCTTCCATTCAAGTACGGGCTCTCCCAGAAACTGGAATCGAACCATTTTCGTTCGGCAATCAACATTTGCGTAACACGACGCTAACCAATCCATACCCATTATTACGTCGAAGTCTATCATTTCCAGTTCAATCAAATCGGCCCTTGTTTGTCGGTCACATATAACGACTACACAATTCCTATATACTTGCCTCGCTATTACGGGATCCCCAACCGGGGTGAACACCTCGAAAGGTTTAATCGGCTCGGGTTCCGCCCCGATACAATTAGCAACATACGGGGTAACATAAGAGAAAGTAGAACCCGGATCAATCAAAGCATATACCTCACGGGAAAATATAGTCAAGGTATCTGTGACAACATCGGGAGTGGATTCAAGATCCTGTCGCCCTGCCAAAGAATATACACGGGGCTGAACAGCTCCTGAAGTAGATGCTCCCCCTCTACCTCTGCCTCTACCTGCTGTAGTCTGAGAAGTCTGTGCTATCGGACGCACTGAAGAAGAACCCGCTGCTGAACTTGTGGGTTGAGTCCCTGCTCTATCTCTCACCGAAGTGCAATCCCTCATCCTGTGACCAACTTGCCCGCAGGCATAACAAGCATTGGTACCCTGACGACACTGTCCGGAATGTAATTTACCGCACTGGCTACACCGCGGTACTGGGGGTCTCGTCTGGCTAAAATCTCCCTTGAACTGAAAATCGGAGGCCCTCGAACTCTGGCCTTGTCCCGACTGAAAAGAACGATCGGACCTCTTGTCTGAGAACCTGGGAGGCACACTGGTCGCTGAATGACCTGAGTGCCTAGAGTGCATCTACCTCGGTCCCCCTCTATACTCGCTACTCGCTCCCATCGATCTAGCTCTCTTACCTTGTTTCCTATCACCGTCACACTCACTCCTTTGCTGTTGTTGTCATTCCTCAAGATTTTGAGTGTGAGCCTGTATCCGGGAAATATTCATCCCATCTTGCAAAGAGGCCGTCAAACAATCTCTAAACAAGTGGGGTCCTAAACCACTCACAAATCTGTAGACTCTATCTCCCATGTCGGCTACCATAGTTGGAGCATATCTGACCAACGAATTGAACTGCATACTATACTCTCGAGAACTCATGCTTCCTTGCTTTAAATTCAAGAACCTGTCCGCTCTAGCTCGGCGGACCTCAGGCGGCAAGTAATGACGAATAAAGGCATCCACAAATTCTTGCCAACCGGGAGGTGGTGCATTCTCTCCTCTTGATATCATCCAATTTTTGTACCATAGCACCGCCACATCGCTGAGTCTATAAGAGGCCAACTCTACCGATTCGGTCTCAGAAGCATGCATAAGTTTCAGCGTCCTCAACATCTCATCAACAAAGCCTTGGGGGCCCTCATCCGGCTTCGACCCGAAAAATTCCGGAGGATTTAAAGTCAAGAAATCACGGGCTCTCGTACTGGCGGAACGGTCACTCGGGCCCGCATTCTGCCGCTGTGCTTAGGCGGCAACCAATTGTGTCATTAATTGAATAGCTTCGGTCACTTGTTGACCCGAAGCACCTGGAGGAGGGACCGGGATTGAGGCTCCTCCTTGCTCTCCTACATTAGGTGAGGCCTCATTCTGTGATTCACTTTCCTCTACATTCGCCGGAGGCTCCCTTTCTGCCTACTTCTTCGTCGTAGCTTTGTGTTTCTGGGCAGCTGCAGCTTTTCCTTTCGGCGGCATTCTGAAATCACAACGCACTTTTAGGGAATGATAAAATCCTATGCAGGGCTCTATCGCACGATCTAGTAAAAAGAAAGATGGTCATTTTCCTAAATGCCCTGTAGCCTCTTGTTTATTGATGTGGCGCGCAACACACCATAAACAAGACTCCGCTAGACACGGCTCGTAGACACTTCCTATGACGAACTGCTCTGATACCACTTCTGCCACGACCCATCTAGGGGCCGCGACAGGTACCCGGAGCTAGATACCGAGCACCGCTCACTCTACTACTCATTTTACTCATTTAATGATCTTTTGCCAGTTTTACGCATGATAGTATAGGAAACATAATTTGTATCAAAATATAAGTACTTTATATACCTATGCCTCTCGGCCATCAAAATACTATATACATAATAATAGTATCTTTTGAGACCACCTGACCCACACTACGTATCTACGAGCCTCTACTGTCATAATGAATACATAGACGGAACAAGACTCCGTCGTGCCTAAAATATATATATACATATATACCAAGGAGAAATCATAAGCACCTCCGAACAATGGAGTGCTCTCAACAGCTGATAGCTCCTAAGTATCTGGATCAAGCTCGCCTCCCTGTCTACCTGTGGGCATGAACACATCGTCCAAAGAAGGGATGTCAGTACGAATATTGTACTGAGTATGAGAGGCATGAATAATGAAGAAAGGCATCAATAATATAATAAAACCATCAATATAAAGCATATGGATCTGACCGATAATCATAAATGGAATAATGCATGCTGTCTTACTCATACTTATCATCGTAACATGTATGCATCATATGCAAGAGGCCCGCCCATGTCGGAACGGTGTGATAATCAATAATATAAGCCCGCGTCCAGGCCTCCCGCGTCTGGGGTACCATCTCATGCCGCCCACTAGTGGTGTCTGCCCACGCCCGAAGGTCGTGGTCTATCCGTATCGCCGCCCGCCGAAGCGGTGTCTGCCCGGCAACTAGGCCCGGTATGCAATGCTCATGCCATGCTTATCATAAAATAATCATAGTAATGTACTCATTGTAAACTACTTATCTTATCATAGCACATGCGTAAGGTTTGAGAATAACTTTACTCTATCGGGGTGACGTAAGGTCGTGATCCCCCGATTACTTTATTGGAGCAATTACGGACATTCTGCCTCACCTTGAAAGGACTAGTACATAAGGTGAGTGTAGGCAAGGACTAACATCATCATCATCCTAGCATCATCATATCGTATAACTTATCTCATATAGGCATTTAACTTTTTGGAATGTAGGAGCTCATGGAAAGATGGTAATTCGGACTATAAGATTCTTGCCATTGGAAAGAAAGGACTAGCCTCACATACCTCTCCGTTTAGCTAAGTTGTGGTCCACTTATTCTCTTTCGATACCACGTCGTCTCCTTCATGCGAGAATTCGTATTACATTAGTTAATTACCTACAAGGACGGATCGCTAGTCCTAGGAAAATTTGGGCAGTACTTACTTCGTTAATACTACTTTTCCCATGTTCTATATCTACCCCCAACATTTACAATGCTATTCACCATGTCGCAATCAAATTCATCATTTATGTACCATTAACAAAATCCACCATTTTCCTCCAATTTTCCCATATTTCCCCCTATAGCTCACCTTTGTGCTTTCGTGCATTTACTACTTGTTTCACGTTATAAAAATCATTTATATCGTATTTGTACTCACAACACTTCAACATTCATGATTCAATTCCACTACCATTCATTTATGTCACTATTCACTCAATAATGACCCATTCCTATGTTCTTCTACATTTTAAGTATCTAAGCCTTCCAATACCTTGAATCACGTGGTATAGCCATGAAAATTACCTTAAATGATGATTGAACAGGCCTTGAGTTAAAATACTTCACTTAGCCAAAACCCTAGTGCCACCCTTTTAAGGATTTCTTTACTTAGATGATCCTTTGATGTGTTCTTACACTTGTTTTCATGAATTTAATGGTGTTGATCTTGATGTTCCCTTTGATTCTCTTGAATTCTTATGGAGGAAATATTTGGAGAGTTCTAGAGATTCTTGAGTTATATGGAAGAAAAATGAAATGAAATGAAGCCTAAGTTCCTTTTAATAATCACAAAACTGATCTTTAATGAAAAATTATCGGGATGAACAGTGGTCGTAAACCACAGTTTACGGACCGTATTGTGGTTTACGGTCCATCCTCCGCGATCATTTTTAAGCATTTCAAAAACAGAAAGTTTGGCTAAGGGACATGGCAGTTTACGACCGAGGTTTACGGTCCGTAAAACAGTTTACGGGCCGTCCTCCAAGTCGTTTTTAACCATTTCAACACTTTGACAGAACTTGAAATTTTTGGACAGCTGGAGGACGATTGCACTATACGGTCCGTAAATCACTTTACGGGCCGTATAGTACCCTTTACGACCACTGAGCTGAAAATTCGCCGCCACTTCCTTATTTCCAAAAATTCATAATTAGCCATTCCCGACATAGTATAACATCATACACTCAAGCCCTTCATTGTTCTACTCATCACCCAAGTACGGAAAAATTTCCGAGGTGTAACAGTAATGGGCTTCCTCAAGAATATGACAGCGTAATCCTGCAACATCTGGAACACATAGCCTGCTTCAATACCTGAGAATCCCATCTGCAGAAATCTCAAATGGTAACTTTTCCTTCTGGGGAAGTGCATCTCAGTAGTGACTCAACTTGGGATCTTCATATTGGCGGTTTTTCACTTCCATGTCTAAGGAGGAAACAACTGGGTTATGAACAGTAACGCTTGCATTGCCCAAGTCCATTAAGAGAACTCCTAGGCTAGCTAGCTGGTGGAGGTCACAGACTAATTATTTCTTCTCCGGCTACACATCGCATAGACTGCCCGTAGATTTATGGTTGAGAGCATCGGCCATCACATTCGCTTTCCCAGGATGATATAAGATACTCACATCGTAGTCTTTCAATAGCTCTAACCATTGCCTCTGCCACAGATTCAACTCCTTCTGCTTGAAAATATACTGGAGACTCTTGTGATCTGTATAAATATCAACTTGAACACCATACGGATAATGTCTCCACATCTTTAGTGCATAAATAACCGTTGCTAATTGAAGATCATGGGTCGGATAATTATTCTCATGTTTTCGCAACTGCCTGGAAGCATAGGCAATAACCGTTTCGTGCTGCATCAACACACAACCTAACCTAACACCGGAGGCATCACAATAAACAACATAGCCTTCTGATCCTTCTGGAGGTGTCGGGGTTGGGGCTGAAGTCAATCATTCTTTCAATTCTTGGAAATTGCGCTCACAAGCATTGGTCCATTGAAATTTTGCTGATTTCTGAGTTAGTTTCGTCAATGGTGCAGAAATAGAAGAAAATCCTTCCACAAATCTTCTGTAATAGCCTGCTAATCCCAGAAAGCTACGGACCTCTGTAGGTGTTGTAGGCCTTGGCCAAGTCTTCACAGCCTTATTTTTCTGATTATCCACTCGGATGCCGTCAGCTGAGAAAATATGGCCCAAAAATGTTACAGAATTAAACCAAAACTCGCATTTTGAAAACTTGGCATATAATTCTCGAGTCCGAAGAATTTCAAGAATAGTACGTAAATGATCTACATGCTCTGCTTCTGATCGAGAGTACACCAAGATGTCATCGATGAACACGATTACAAATAAATCTAGGAAAGGCCTGAACACATTATTCATCAAATTCATAAATACTGTCGGGGCGTTAGTCAATCCAAATGACATTACTCGAAATTCATAATGCCCATATATGGTTCTGAAAGCCGTTTTCGGGATATCTTCTTCCCTAACTGTCACCTGGTGATATCCTGACCTCAGGTCTATCTTGAAAAACCACTTAGCACCTTGTAATTGATAAAACAAATCATCGATTCTCGGAAGCGAATACTTATTCTTTATCATTACCTTGTTCAATTGCCTATAGTCAATGCAAATTCGCAAGGAACCATATTTCTTTCTTACGAACAAGACAGGTGCTCCCCATGGCGTTGAACTGGGTCTAATAAATCCCTTCTCGAGTAAATCCTTCAGTTGTACCTTTAGCTCTTTCAATTCTGCAGGGGACATTCTGTAAGGAGGAATAGATACAGGTTCGGTGTCTGGAAACACATCAATAGTAAAATCAATCTCCCGTTCTGGTGGAAGACCTGGAAGTTCATCTGGAAATACATCTGGAAACTCATTCACTACTGGAACAGATTGCAGAGTCGGCGGCTTTGCTTCGGTGTCATGAACCCGGACTAAATGGTAAATATAGATTTTTGCAATCATCTTCCTCGCTTTGAAATAAGAAATAAACCAACGTCTTAGAGACGCTATGTTACTTTTCCATTCAAGCACTAGTTCTCCCGGGAATTGGAATCGGACCATTTTTATTCTACAGTCCACATTAGCATAACAAGAGGCCAACCAATTCATGGCCATAATCACATCAAAATCTAACATTTCCAGCTCAATCAAATCAGCTATAGTCTGACGATCAAATACCACAATCGCACAACTTCTATATACTTGTCTAGCTATTACCGGGTCACCAACAGGAGTAGACACCTCAAAAGGTTTGATTGGCTCGGGCATCACCCCAATACGACAAGCACTATAAGGAGTGATATATGACAAAATAGAACTCGGATCAATCAGTGCAGAAACATCATAGAAGGATACAGACAATATACCTGTGACAACGTCAGGGGAGGACTCAAGATCCTGTCATCCAGCTGATATATATATATGAGGATAGGGCCCACTGGAACTGGATGCTCCCCCTCTGCCCCTGCCACTGCCTACTGAAGCCTGGGGAGTCTGCCCTACAGGGCGCACAATCGTAGAAGAACTAGCTACCGATCCTGGGGCTGGGCCCCAACTCTGCCACTCGTCGACGGACAATCACGCATTATGTGCCTGGTCTAACCACAGGCATAACAAGAATCTGAGCCTCAGTGACACTAACCCACATGTAATCTACCACACTTGTTGCATCGTGAGACCGGTGGTCTCCTTTGACTAGGATCACCTCTAAACTGGGAACCCAAAACTTTGGCCTGGATTAGAATGAATGGGGCAATCAAATCTCCTGCCCGCAAATCGAGGAGGTGCACTAGCCATAGACTGGCTTGAATATATGGAATACTATTGCCTCTGGCCCCCTCTATACTCGCTACTAGCACCGGCAGATCTAGCCCTCTTACTATGCCCTCTGTCCATATCACGCTCACCCTTGTGCAGCTGCTGCTCCTCTTCTAAATTTTGGGCGTGGGCCTGAATACGGGAAATGTCCATCCCTTCTTAGAGCGAAGCTATCAAGCAATCTTTGATCAAATATGGCCCTAAGCCACTCACAAATCGATGCACCCTGTCTCCCATATCGGCTACCATGGTCAGAGCATACCTAGCCAATGAATTAAAATGGAGACTATACTCCCGAGCACTCATATTTGCTTGCTTGATATTCAAAAACCTGTCAGCTCGGGCATGTCAGACCTCAGGTGGCAAATAATGGCAGATGAAAACATCTACAAATTCCTGCCATACTGGGGGGGGTGCATTCTCCTTTCTCGAAGATATCTAATTATTATACCAAAGGACGGCCACATCCCGCAATCTATAGGATGCTAACTCCACTGAATCGGTATCAGACGCATGTATTATTCTCAGCATCCTCAACATCTCATCTATAAAACCTTGGGGGTCCTCATCCGGCTTTGACCCAAAATTTTTTGGAGGATTCAAACTCATGAAATCATAGGCCCTAGCACTAATTGCTTTATTTCCTGGACCGACACTATGTCGCTTAGCCTGAGCAGCAACTAGCTGGGTCATTAATTGAATAGCCTCGGTCATCTGCTAGCCCGAAGCACCCGGTGGAGGAACTGGAGCTGGAGTGGAGACCCCTTCATACTCCTCTAATATAGGAGGAGTATGAGAAGTATGTGATGGAGCCTCTTTATAGGACTCACCCTCTTCTATATTTACCGGTGGCTCCTGTTCGATCCGCCTTCCTATCACAGTCTTGCCTTTCTGGGTGACTGTTGATTTCTTCTTCATTGGCATCACTGAAAGCATAACGCACAATTAGGGAAAAGATAAATCTTATAATATAGCTCTATCGCACAATCTATGAAGACGAAGGACGGTCATCATTCCTAAATACCCCGCAACCTCTTGTTTATAAGTGTGGTGTGCTTCACACCCATAATAAGACTCTATTGGACACAACTCGTAGACACACCCTAGGATAGAACTGCTCTGATATCACTTTTGTCACGACATGACTAGAGGGCCATGACAGGAACCCGGAGCTAGCCCACCGAGCACCACCTTTCAGACTTATCATCAAACTCATCCTGAACATACACCGTTCTTAACAAAAACTGATCATGAAATGATCTACGAATATCTCTCAAAACATACGTATATGTACAAGCCCATGAGGCTACAAAATAATATACAAGACATACGCTAAGGAGATCACATAATATCTACTATCCACACATATGTATCTACGAGCCTCTAACTGGAATACTGAAATCATTAGGATGGGACACGACCCCGACATGCCCCAAATATATACACAAAAGAATATACCAATAAGCGGCAACTCCGGAGTAGTGGAGTGCTCCTGTATATCTGCTGACAAGCTCCAACGCATCTGTGCCGTCTCCTTGTCTACCTGGCGGGCATGAGCAGAGCGTTAATAAATGAAAGGACGTCAGTACGAACAATGTACTGAGTATGTAAGGCATGTATAACAACATAATCAAGAAATAAGTGAGCATAAGATGAAGAGACAACCTGTAACTGATTCCCGCTTAAGGCGGAGTCATGCATGCTAACTTTTATATTAAAACAACATGATATCGCATATATATACTTACACACATAATATGCCTGACCATATAGGTACGGTGTGATCATCATTAGCCCGCGTCCAGGCCTCCAGTGTCCGGGGTAACCATCTCATGCCGCTCACTAGTGGTGTCTGCACGGCCAACTAGGCACAGTGTAATTATCATTATAGCCGCCCACTACGCCCATCGTAGTGGTGTCTGCCCGGCCAACTAGGCATGGTGTAAAGTCATATATACATAACTTAAAGCATGCATGAGAGCTCAAGTAAAAGCTATAACTCTATCGGAGTGACGTATGGTCGGTAACCTCAGATTATATTATGGATCAAACATCATCGCTAGGTCTCACATTGAAGGAACTAGTATCATGAGGTGAGATGGCCAACAATGAATAACATCAAGAAAGTTATGAAGTAAGATCGTTAAGTTCATAATAGCATCACATCATAAGCTTTGGATTCTCTAAAAGTAAAATCATCATCAGCATTATCATAGAACACATCTATCTCTTTCTCATAAGAAGCTCTTATAAATCTTTAACTTTAATCTTTTGGGATGTAAGAAGGTTATGGAAATATAGAGAGGAAAGCATAATATAAGTGTCATGACTTTGAGAGAAAGGGACTAGCCTTAACATACCCGTATTGTTTCTTCATGACTAAATATTCTCCTTTCAAGATTATGACTCTATATTCAAGAAAATTCGTACTAAATTAGATCATTTAAAACATGCTTAAGTCTAAACTAAAGCGACTAAGAGCTAGCGAGAATTGGGCAGCATTTCCTTTGTTTCAACAACTTTCTCCATATAGTAAACATCTCCCAAATATCCATAGCAACACCTATGGTATCATTATTAATAGACTTCTTGAAGTTAAACATTGTTCAATCCTCAAAACCCCTTTTTAAAGTCATTCATGACCATAGTTATGACACAGCACCACATTCATTTACATATAATACTTCCTCAACATGCTTAGTATCATTCATAACAAATTTATACTCATAGGATACTAAGATTCATGACTCAAGTTATCTTACTACTCAAAATTTCATTATTTCAATATTTAAGCTCATATTCTATTTTCTTCTCTCATCCAAGTCTTTCAACAACTCAAATACTCTTAATAACATGAAGTAGATGTAAAACTCACCTTTGATCTTGTGAGGATGAACTTTGGATGAATACACTTCACTTGAGAGAAACCCTAACTTCAATACTAAAGGGAATCTTGACATCTATCAACCCTAGTGAGCTTCTTTTGCACTTGATTCTCTTGATTCTTCGTAATGAATCCTTGATTTCCCCCAAGTTTGAGTTAATATGGTGAAGAGAATATTCTGGAGCTTTCAAGACTTGTGGAGAAGGTAGGAAATGAAAATTATAAACAAGGGTTATCCATTTATAATTGGAACTAGAAAGTTCTAGCGAGGCGGTTCGACAAGTGGGTCGACGACCCGTCAACGTGTCGATGGTCCGTCGACTTGCTCCGTCGACCTGCGCCTGCAGATCAGAGGTTGCAGAAACACATTGACGGTGCGTAATGACGGTCTGTCGATATGCCGACAGCTCGTTGACACTGACTGATGTCTGCAGATCTCCCCGAGTCAGTTCAGATTGTGGCGATTCGATACATTCAACTTTAAATCTTGTAAGTTGCCAGGAATACCTGATGGTACATTTGTACAAGGGGTAAGACACTTTCTACCTTCAAAACTCAGGCACGGGTCTCCATTCCTAAGGCAAACCCGACTAGGAACCATAAGTTCTATTATGACGAAAACGAGAGGTGTAACATTTATTCCTTACAAATATTATTTTATGATGGTGTTTTAAGTTAATACATCGATTTGAAATTATGTAAAGAGTATACTACATTATTTTAAAAAAATGGGAACTTAAGTTTTAATATTTCACTTAAACCGCCCCAAATACACCTTCATCCTCACAGCCAAACAGGCCCTTAACGTCAAAAACACCAAACCGACTTCTTCTTCAACATTTTTTTCCAACAACAGCAAGTACCAAACTGTTATAGCCCGTACTTTGTACGTTCGGATATTTCGAGATAGTCGTGGTACGTTGAAGGCAAGACCATTTTCCAAAACTATTTTAGTGTGCAAGTTGTTTGTGAATATTATTTATGAATACTATTGGTATGAAAATATTGATAAAGGCTAAGGGTAAAAAGGGAAATTCACAAGATGACTCATGGAAATAATGAGGAAGGCTGAGGGCAAATTTGGAATTAGGAAAATAATTTTCATGAATTACAAAAAAAAAAGATGGGCTTGAAATAAAATGGCCATGTGGCCGTCCAACTTATAGTGGGCCTTGGCCCATATGGAATTTTAAAATAAATGGCCCAAAAGATGATAAGTATATCATCTTATTCATCTTCAACATTTGGGAAGATTCAAGAAGCTTAGAGAAAAAGAAAGAAAAACAAAGAAGAGGAGCTAGGTTCGGCCATGGCAAGAAAATTTAGTGCCATGGAAATTCATCAACAAAAATTGTTTTCTCCTAGTCTTCCAAGAAATTGGAAGGTCCTTATTAACATGAAGGATTTGTTGGAGCAATTAAATCATTCATTTGTGCAAAACATGCCCCTAGTCGAGTAAAGAGATAAGGGGAAAAAGGTGTGTGTTCAACCTTCTCTTACATGTTTTATGGACGATTTGTGAGTATTGTAGAAGGTAGAAACGGATAAAATTCATGAAACATGAATATGGTGGTTCTGGCCGAATATAGAGTAATGTTGTATAGATATGATAAGTTGATTTTATTTAGTATTTTGATTATTGTTGTTGAGGATTCCATAATAAAAATGAAGATTTGATGGCTTGAAATGAAGTTGTAATTGTTGTGGGAGTGTTGAAGAAATTAATTTGACATTAGTATAGTTTCATGTCATTATAGGAATGAAGTTGTTAATGCATAGACTATTATTATAGTTCATCAATTTGGAAGGAAAGAATGTATATGTAGTAAATATACTTCATGAATATTGGAAATGGGACATGTGTTTGAAGATTGTAAGTTGGGTTGTTGTAATTGAATTTTAAAGAAGGAAGTGTGTTGTTATGGTTCTTGTTGCTTTTGGAAGGTTTCGGGTGAAATGGCATATTGGCTAGATTGTTTTGAATATTGCATGACTTGCGTGAAGTATTCTTGAATTGTGTTGTAAGGTCTTGGTCAAGTATTTGAACGTGTAAGCATTGATGTTGGCTTGATTTCATGTGATTGAATTGAGTATAAATGAAGTGCCGTTGAATTGTGTGGTAAGAGTTGTTAATGTTAGAATGTATTTCGAAATAATTGTTGAAGTTGATAGTATGATTGTTGGCATTATTGTTGATGATTTGGCCGAGTTAAATTCTCGGATTGTTGATTGATAAATTGGCCGAGTTAGATTCTCGGGGATGGTGTATTTACAGGGGAAATGCTGCCGAAATTTCGGTAGAATATATGTGAACTCATTTGGAATAATAAGACAAGTATATGTCGATGAGTCTAATGATTATGTAAAATCTTCTTGAATGTAGACAAGAAAGTTTGGCACAAATAAGCGTAGCTAATAAGGCGTGGCACAGGTATGTAAGGCTTACTCTTTCTTTCTTTTGGCACAGGTATGATGATGATGATGTGTTATGGTGGCCAGGAGGGCATATGATGATTTGATTCACCGAGTCCCTCACTAGAGGGCCGGGTACGGTATGTATATTATATATGATGTTCACATGCATGATTCTATTCACCGAGTCCCTTAATGGGCCGGGTACGGTATGACTTCATTCACCGAGTCCCTCACTAGAGGGCCGGGTACGGCATATATATATATATATATGTGTGTATATGTATGCATGATGATACGAAAGTATGATAACATGATTTTATCCACCGAGTCCCTTAACGGGCCGGGTACGCTATGTGATAATGATATGCATGATTACGCTCTAAATGCGAGAGTTGTGGTATTCTGGACATTGTATATGTTTCTGCACCTCTTGTATAAGTTATGATTCTTTTACTGTGATTCTTGCCTTACATGCTCAGTACATTTTCCGTACTGTCCCCCTTTCTTCGGGGGTTGCGTTTCATGCCACGCAGGTACATTTAGATGAGTAGAAGATTCGTCAGAAGATGTTTCAGCAAGATTGGCGAGCTCCATTTGCTTCTAGAGTGTTGCCGAGTAAGAGTATATGTACGTTCTGATTTCTAGATTGATGTTAGAGACTTTGCAGACAGAGTCGTGGGTATTGGAAGTCAGTCTGTAAGCGGCTCCATCAGCCGATGTGTCATTTTGTGTTATGATATAACTTCCATGTGATTACAGATTTTGCTGTATTTGAGAATGATAAAAAGAATGTTTCTGAAAAAGAAAACAATGTACCATGTATTCCATCTTTATTTGATTTAAAAAGTCTAAGAAGATTATGTGTGCACTAAGAGTCTGAGGGTTCGCTCGGCCCTAAGTAAGGGTCGGGTGCCCATCACACCCTGATCAAGATTAGGGTGTGACAAAGTGGTATCAGAGCCAGGTTTGTCCTAGGGGTTGTCTGCAAAGTCGTGTCTAGTAGAGTCCTGTTTATGGTGTGAAGAGCGCCACATTTATAAACAGGAGGCTACGGGGCATCTAGGGATTGTTGACCTTCTTTCTGTCTTAGATCGTGCGATAGAGCCAAGTCATAGGAAATGAGATTTCCTTATATAAGCCTTACATACGACGGAAGAAGGTAAGTTTTGATACATTTGTTCTGTTACCTGAAGCTGGCAGTTCCGGATGGTTAGAATGTGATATATAGCCATATGCTCTGTGAGGCATTGTTGATATTTGCTGTGTACAGATTTTGAAAGGAAAGAATGGTATAAGAGGAACGAGGTCTGATGGAGGATTCAGAAAGTTGACAATTAATTTCGCTGCAGGTTATTATGTAAAAGTGGTGAGTAGGAATCCAAACAGGCTGATACCCGAGTACTTATAAGTAATGACGATGGAGGTGTGATCATTACCATCGGGACTCTGGGAATCCAGGACGGAAGGTATTATACATGAAAGTGAAAGGTGAATATTGAGGATCGAAAAGGGCAAAACGGTAATTGTAAAAGAAAGGGCGTGTTACGAAAATGTCTCGGAATCTGTAAGACCTCAATTTGCTCCGGATCATGTAATAAAGGTCATGCGAGGAAGCGGACGCGATTATATCAGCATTAAGGCACTGGATTCCATCAAAGTTTCGAGGTTAAGCGTGCTTAGGTAATAGAAATTTCAGGATGGGTGCCCCCCTGGGAAGTGTGCAAGAAACCCTATAGATTTATATGTAAGAGGAAAATGGGAAGCTAGAGTGACCTGAGGGAAACTAGAGTATACGGGATGGTTGGAGACCATAAGAGGTCACGCAGGACAAGGCAGACTAGCCTGGTGAAGAGACGAAAAGTGCATCACAACTCTGGAATTAGGATAGGCTTGAATAGCATTTGGAGGTATTTTGTGGACAAGGTAGTAGCAATTATACATATATATGAACGCGTAGGATATCCTACATGTGCTTGTGCCGGTGGACATGTGAGCCCCAACAACCGGTGCCACGGTAAAGAAGGCATTAATGAAGTAAGGGTACCGAAGTTCGAGTGACAGTAAAAATAAATGGTGCAAGTGTTATAAAATAAGCTGATGTTATTTTCACTACAGGTTAAGGATAGAAAAGTCTTAATACAGTGATATTTGAAAAAGTGGGTGAGTAGATGGGAAATAAAGAGATCAAAATGTCGGAAAAAGGTGAAAGGTAAGAAAACCTCGGTGAGTGAAACCCCCGAGAGAAATTACCGGCAAGGTACGAGACTATCTGGATAAAAAAATTCAAAGGTAGGCATGTGAAAAGGATAAAAAAGAATGTGGAGTTCAAAAAAAAAACCAATTTCAACAAGTGGGGATAAAGGAATAGTGACTATGACGAGAGATGTGAAGCAAGAAAAGAATGATTAGGCCTTGCGACGACGCTAGGAGATTTAGGTCCTTGAAAGGTATATAAAGGAATAAAATGGGCAGCTATATTAATATGGTTGCCTCGGATGTGGAAGAGCTTTCCTGAAAAGGTGACTTAAGAATAGGACGGATTTGTGCGTTAGAAGGAATATTTCACGAACTTCAAGTTGATGCTGAAAATAACAAGAAAGGAAAAGGTACAAACCATAAGGATTCTGTGCTAAGAACAAGAGTAGTGGAATGCTCGAAAAATATGGATGCGGCGTTGCAACGCAAGTGCATGGTTAAGAGGAATTACGAGTAAGTGAGCTAAATGAGTGACACGACTAATAATGGATGGAAAGATATGGGAATGATTGACCAGACTGATGGTATAGATAAGAAATGAAAGAAAAACTTATGGTAAGAAGTTTTCGATATGTTATGCGCAGAGTTGGAAAGAAAGACAAGAAATGAAGTATAATCGAAGACGAGGGTACTCGAAGATTGTGACATATAAGGAACCCTTTATAAAGGGGGGGGGGGGGGAGAACACATTATATTAGACTTAGAAAGGACTCGCAACATTTTCAGGCTCCAGAAGAGGAGAATTTACTAGCTCGGGGATAGAGTTAAAAATTTATCGGCATATCAAGAGAATACATGAAAGGAATAGAAACGAGTTGACAATGAAAGGTACCGTGAGGCCGACATGAGGGAAAAGGGTGGAAGACACCTTAAAAGAATGCTTCATGCCAACGTGAGTTATGATATTCTTAGAATATAACTTGAATCTCTCCCATCAGGCAAACTGGCGTCGTACCTAAGTACGCAGTGATATGTTTTAAAGGGTAACAAAGAGAGCAAGAAAGGCCTACAAGCTAAGTGCACAAAGAATAAGGAAGAAAAAGGACAACTATAAAAAGGGCCCTCCCGAAGTATTATGACACCCCTTAAATTCAGTTGAACATTCGAGGACGAATGTTCTAAAGGGGGGGGGGAGGATTTTATAGCCCGTACTTTGTACGTTAGGATATTTCGAGGTAGTCGTGGTACGTTGAAGGCAAGACCATTTTCCAAAACTATTTTAGTGTGCAAGTTGTTTGTGAATATTATTTATGAATACTATTGGTATGGAAATATTGAGAAAGGCTAAGGGAAATTCACAAGATGGCTCATGGAAATAATGAGGAAGGCTGAGGGCAAATTTGGAATTAGGAAAATAATTTTCATGAATTACAAAAAAAAAAATGGGCTTGAAATAAAATGGCCATGTGGCCGTCCAAGTTATAGTGGGCCTTGGCCCATATGAAAGTTTCAAATAAATGGCCCAAAAGATGATAAGTATATCATCTTATTCATCTTCAACATTTGGGAAGATTCAAGAAGCTTAGAGAAAAAGAAAGAAGAGGAGCTAGGTTAGGCCATGGCAAGAAAATTTAGTGCCATGGAAATTCATCAACAAAAATTGTTTTATCCTAGTGTTCCAAGCAATTGGAAGGTCCTTATTAACATGAAGGATTTGTTGGAGCAATTAAATCATTCATTTGTGCAAAACATGCCCCTAGCCGAGTAAAGAGATAAGGGGGAAAAGGTATGTGTTCCACCTTCTCTTACATGTTTTATGGACGATTTGTGAGTATTGTAGAAGGTAGAAACGGATGAAATTCATGAAACATGAATATGGTGGTTGTGGCCGAATATAGAGTAATGTTATATAGATATGATGAGTTGATTTTATTTAGTATTTTAATTGTTGTTGTTGAGGATTCCATAATAAAAATGAAGATTTGATGGCTTGAAATGAAGTTGTAATTGTTGTGGGAGTGTTGAAGAAATTAATTTGACATTAGTATAGTTTCTTGTCATTATAGGAATGAAGTTGTTAATGCATAGACTATTATTATAGTTCATGAATTTGGAAAGAAAGAATTTGTATGTAGTAAATATACTTCATGTATATTGGAAATGAGACATGTGTTGGAAGATTGTAAGAAGGAAGTGTGTTGTTATGGTTCTTGTTTCTTTTGGAAGGTTTCGGGTGAAATGGCATATTGGCTAGATTGTTTTGAATATTGCATGACTTGCGTGAAGTATTCTTGAATTGTGTTGTAAGGTCTTGGGCAAGTATTTGAACGTGTAAGCATTGATGTTGGCTTGATTTCATGTGATTGAATTGAGTATAAATGAAGTGCAATTGTGTGGTAAGAGTTGTTAATGTTAGAATGTATTTCGAAATAATTGTTGAAGTTGATAGTATGATTGTTGGCATTATTGTTGATGATTTGGCCGAGTTAAATTCTCGGATTGTTGATTGATAAATTGGCCGAGTAGGATTCTCGGGGATGGTGTATTTACAGGGGAAATGCTGCTGAAATTGCGGTAGAATATAAGTGAACTCATTTGGAATAGTAAGACAAGTATATGTCGATGAGTCTAATGATTATGTAAAATCTTCTTGAATGTAGACAAGCAAGTTTGGGACAAATAAGCGTAGCTAATAAGGCGTGGCACAGGTATGTAAGGCTTACTCTTTCTTACTTTTGGCATGATCCCTATGAAACGAGTATATGATGTATATGTATGATTTCAAAGAGATTCCTATTCTTAGAGCCACTGGGATGGCTAACGTTCTTGATTTCCATAAGATGTTTCATATGGCTTTGATACGTATCCATGGTTTCCAAAGTTCTATTGGATATGCTTCCGAACGTGTCTACGATTCTTATTTTCCTATTGATATGAGCATACTTAGTATGGTTGAGGTTATGGCCTGATTGGATAACGAGCCAGGTATAAGAGTTCATGTCCTTAAAATGGTTCTGTAAGTATTAATGTTTCTAACTTTTGCATACAGTCTTGGATCGGGCCGAACGTTCATCGGCAGTAATATATTATAATTATTGATCGGGCTGCACGTTCCGCAGCAATATATTTATGGATCGAGCTGCACGTTCCGCAGCAATATATTGTATGGATCGGGCTGCACGTTCCGCAACAATACATTGTTTGATGTTCTATGAGTATACATGCGTGAATCTGTTATATGTATATATGATATATGATGTCGGTATATTGAGATGATCCATAATTATGTTCGAAAGGTACTTAACATTATTGTTGCTTTGATGTTCCAAAAATGGCTTCTGAAACGTTTGAAGAAAGTTCTATACTAAAACGTCCATAACTTTTTCATACGAACTCCGATTGACTTGAAATGTGTTTACGAACCTCAAGTGTCGGTTTATGTACTTACCTATCGAGTCTTGATTTGTGTGCATATGGTTTCTCACTACTTTGTTCGTACAAGCACAATATGTCTATTCACCGAGTCCCTTAATGGGTCGGGTACGGTATATGTATATGATGATGATGATGATGTGTTATGGTGGCCAGGAGGGCATATGATGATTTAATTCACCGAGTCCCTCACTAGAGGGCCGGGTACGGTACGTATATGATATATGATGTTCACATGCATGATTCTATTCACCAAGTCCCTTAAATGATGACATGATTTTATCCACCGAGTCCCTTAACGGGCCGGGTACGCTATGTGATAATGATATGCATGATTACGCTCTAAATGCGAGAGTTGTGGTATTCTGGACATTGTATATGTTTCTGCACCTCTTGTATCAGTTATGATTCTTTTACTGTGATTCTTGCCTTACATGCTCAGTACATTTTCCGTACTGTCCCCCTTTCTTCGGGGGCTGCGTTTCATGCCACGCAGGTACATTTAGATGAGTAGAAGATTCGTCAGAAGATGTTTCAGCAAGATTGGCGAGCTCCATTTGCTTCTAGAGTGTTGCCGAGTAAGAGTATATGTACGTTCTGATTTCTAGATTGATGTTAGAGACTTTGCAGACAGAGTCGTGGGTATTGGAAGTCAGTCTGTAAGCGGCTCCATCAGCCGATGTGTCATTTTGTGTTATGATATAACTTCCATGTGATTACAGATTTTGCTGTATTTGAGAATGATAAAAAGAATGTTTCTGAAAAAGAAAAAAATGTACCATGTATTCCATCTTTATTTGATTTAAAAAGTCTAAGAAGATTATGTGTGCCCTAAGAGTCTGAGGGTTCGCTCGGCCCTAAGTAAGGGTCGGGTGCCCATCACACCCTGATCAAGATTAGGGTGTGACAAAGTGGTATCAGAGCCAGGTTTGTCCTAGGGGTTGTCTGCAAAGTCGTGTCCAGTAGAGTCCTGTTTATGGTGTGAAGCGCGCCACATTTATAAACAGGAGGCTACGGGGCATCTAGGGATTGTTGACCTTCTTTCTGTCTTAGATCGTGCGATAGAGCCAAGTCATAGGAAATGAGATTTCCTTATATAAGCCTTACATACGACGGAAGAAGGTAAGTTTTGATACATTTTTTCTGTTACCTGAAGCTGGCAGTTCCGGATGGTTAGAATGTGATATATAGCCATATGCTCTGTGAGGCATTGTTGATATTTGCTGTGTACAGATTTTGAAAGGAAAGAATGGTATAAGAGGAACGAGGTCTGATGGAGGATTCAGAAAGTTGACAATTAATTTCGCTGCAGGTTATTATGTAAAAGTGGTGAGTAGGAATCCAAACAGGCTGATACCCGAGTACTTATAAGTAATGACGATGGAGGTGTTATCATTACCATCGGGACTCTGGGAATCCAGGACGGAAGGTATTATACATGAAAGTGAAAGGTGAATATTGAGGATCGAAAAGGGCAAAACGGTAATTGTAAAAGAAAGGGCGTGTTACGAAAATGTCTCGGAATCTGTAAGACCTCAATTTGCTCCGGATCATGTAATAAAGGTCATGCGAGGAAGCGGACGCGATTATATCAGCATTAAGGCACTGGATTCCATCAAAGTTTCGAGGTTAAGCGTGCTTAGGTAATAGAAATTTCAGGATGGGTGCCCCCCTGGGAAGTGTGCAAGAAACCCTATAGATTTATATGTAAGAGGAAAATGGGAAGCTAGAGTGACCTGAGGGAAACTAGAGTATACGGGATGGTTGGAGACCATAAGAGGTCACGCAGGGGACAAGGCAGACTAGCCTGGTGAAGAGACGAAAAGTGCATCACAGCTCTGGAATTAGGATAGGCTTGAATAGCATTTGGAGGTATTTTGTGGACAAGGTAGTAGCAATTATACATATATATGAACGCGTAGGATATCCTACATGTGCTTGTGCCGGTGGACATGTGAGCCCCAACAACCGGTGCCACGGTAAAGAAGGCATTAATGAAGTAAGGGTACCGAAGTTCGAGTGACAGTAAAAATAAATGGTGCAAGTGTTATAAAATAAGCTGATGTTATTTTCACTACAGGTTAAGGATAGAAAAGTCTTAATACAGTGATATTTGAAAAAGTGGGTGAGTAGATGGGAAATAAAGAGATCAAAATGTCGGAAAAAGGTGAAAGGTAAGAAAACCTCGGTGAGTGAAACCCCCGAGAGAAATTACCGGCAAGGTACGAGACTATCTGGATAAAAAAATTCAAAGGTAGGCATGTGAAAAGGATAAAAAAGAATGTGGAGTTCAAAAAAAAAACCAATTTCAACAAGTGGGGATAAAGGAATAGTGACTATGACGAGAGATGTGAAGCAAGAAAAGAATGATTAGGCCTTGCGACGACGCTAGGAGATTTAGGTCCTTGAAAGGTATATAAAGGAATAAAATGGGCAGCTATATTAATATGGTTGCCTCGGATGTGGAAGAGCTTTCCTGAAAAGGTGACTTAAGAATAGGACGGATTTGTGCGTTAGAAGGAATATTTCACGAACTTCAAGTTGATGCTGAAAATAACAAGAAAGGAAAAGGTACAAACCATAAGGATTCTGTGCTAAGAACAAGAGTAGCGGAATGCTCGAAAAATATGGATGCGTCGTTGCAACGCAAGTGCATGGTTAAGAGGAATTACGAGTAAGTGAGCTAAATGAGTGACACGACTAATAATGGATGGAAAGATATGGGAATGATTGACCAGACTGATGGTATAGATAAGAAATGAAAGAAAAACTTATGGTAAGAAGTTTTCGATATGTTATGCGCAGAGTTGGAAAGAAAGACAAGAAATGAAGTATAATCGAAGACGAGGGTACTCGAAGATTGTGACATATAAGGAACCCTTTATAAAGGGGGGGGGGGGGGGGAGAACACATTATATTAGACTTAGAAAGGACTCGCAACATTTTCAGGCTCCAGAAGAGGAGAATTTACTAGCTCGGGGATAGAGTTAAAAATGTATCGGCATATCAAGAGAATACATGAAAGGAATAGAAACGAGTTGACAATGAAAGGTACCGTGAGGCCGACATGAGGGAAAAGGGTGGAAGACACCTTAAAAGAATGCTTCATGCCAACGTGAGTTATGATATTCTTAGAATATAACTTGAATCTCTCCCATCAGGCAAACTGGCGTCGTACCTAAGTACGCAGTGATATGTTTTAAAGGGTAACAAAGAGAGCAAGAAAGGCCTACAAGCTAAGTGCACAAAGAATAAGGAAGAAAAAGGACAACTATAAAAAGGGCCCTCCCGAAGTATTATGACACCCCTTAAATTCAGTTGAACATTCGAGGACGAATGTTCTAAAGGGGGGGGGGGGGGAGGATTTTATAGCCCGTACTTTGTACGTTAGGATATTTCGAGGTAGTCGTGGTACGTTGAAGGCAAGACCATTTTCCAAAACTATTTTAGTGTGCAAGTTGTTTGTGAATATTATTTATGAATACTATTGGTATGGAAATATTGAGAAAGGCTAAGGGAAATTCACAAGATGGCTCATGGAAATAATGAGGAAGGCTGAGGGAAAATTTGGAATTAGGAAAATAATTTTCATGAATTACAAAAAAAAAAAATGGGCTTGAAATAAAATGGCCATGTGGCCGTCCAAGTTATAGTGGGCCTTGGCCCATATGAAAGTTTCAAATAAATGGCCCAAAAGATGATAAGTATATCATCTTATTCATCTTCAACATTTGGGAAGATTCAAGAAGCTTAGAGAAAAAGAAAGAAGAGGAGCTAGGTTAGGCCATGGCAAGAAAATTTAGTGCCATGGAAATTCATCAACAAAAATTGTTTTATCCTAGTGTTCCAAGCAATTGGAAGGTCCTTATTAACATGAAGGATTTGTTGGAGCAATTAAATCATTCATTTGTGCAAAACATGCCCCTAGCCGAGTAAAGAGATAAGGGGGAAAAGGTATGTGTTCCACCTTCTCTTACATGTTTTATGGACGATTTGTGAGTATTGTAGAAGGTAGAAACGGATGAAATTCATGAAACATGAATATGGTGGTTGTGGCCGAATATAGAGTAATGTTATATAGATATGATGAGTTGATTTTATTTAGTATTTTAATTGTTGTTGTTGAGGATTCCATAATAAAAATGAAGATTTGATGGCTTGAAATGAAGTTGTAATTGTTGTGGGAGTGTTGAAGAAATTAATTTGACATTAGTATAGTTTCTTGTCATTATAGGAATGAAGTTGTTAATGCATAGACTATTATTATAGTTCATGAATTTGGAAAGAAAGAATTTGTATGTAGTAAATATACTTCATGTATATTGGAAATGAGACATGTGTTGGAAGATTGTAAGAAGGAAGTGTGTTGTTATGGTTCTTGTTTCTTTTGGAAGGTTTCGGGTGAAATGGCATATTGGCTAGATTGTTTTGAATATTGCATGACTTGCGTGAAGTATTCTTGAATTGTGTTGTAAGGTCTTGGGCAAGTATTTGAATGTGTAAGCATTGATGTTGGCTTGATTTCATGTGATTGAATTGAGTATAAATGAAGTGCAATTGTGTGGTAAGAGTTGTTAATGTTAGAATGTATTTCGAAATAATTGTTGAAGTTGATAGTATGATTGTTGGCATTATTGTTGATGATTTGGCCGAGTTAAATTCTCGGATTGTTGATTGATAAATTGGCCGAGTTAGATTCTCGGGGATGGTGTATTTACAGGGGAAATGCTGCCGAAATTGCGGTAGAATATAAGTGAACTCATTTGGAATAGTAAGACAAGTATATGTCGATGAGTCTAATGATTATGTAAAATCTTCTTGAATGTAGACAAGCAAGTTTCGGACAAATAAGCGTAGCTAATAAGGCGTGACACAGGTATGTAAGGCTTACTCTTTCTTACTTTTGGCATGATCCCTATGAAACGAGTATATGATGTATATGTATGATTTCAAAGAGATTCCTATTCTTAGAGCCACTGGGATGGCTAACGTTCTTGATTTCCATAAGATGTTTCATATGGCTTTGATACGTATCCATGGTTTCCAAAGTTCTATTGGATATGCTTCCGAACGTGTCTACGATTCTTATTTTCCTATTGATATGAGCATACTTAGTATGGTTGAGGTTATGGCCTGATTGGATAACGAGCCAGGTATAAGAGTTCATGTCCTTAAAATGGTTCTGTAAGTATTAATGTTTCTAACTTTTGCATACAGTCTTGGATCGGGCCGAACGTTCATCGGCAGTAATATATTATAATTATTGATCGGGCTGCACGTTCCGCAGCAATATATTTATGGATCGAGCTGCACGTTCCGCAGCAATATATTGTATGGATCGGGCTGCACGTTCCGCAACAATACATTGTTTGATGTTCTACGAGTATACATGCGTGAATCTGTTATATGTATATATGATATATGATGTCGGTATATTGAGATGATCCATAATTATGTTCGAAAGGTACTTAACATTATTGTTGCTTTGATGTTCCAAAAATGGCTTCTGAAACGTTTGAAGAAAGTTCTATACTAAAACGTCCATAACTTTTTCATACGAACTCCGATTGACTTGAAATGTGTTTACGAACCTCAAGTGTCGGTTTATGTACTTACCTATCGAGTCTTGATTTGTGTGCGTATGGTTTCTCACTACTCTGTTCGTACAAGCACAATATGTCTATTCAACGAGTCCCGGGCCGGGTATGTTATCGTGAGCACTCCATTGCATTGTTCACCGAGTCCCTTAATGGGCCAGGTACGGTATATGTATATGATGATGATGATGATGATGATGTGTTATGGTGGCCAGGAGGGCATATGATGATTTAATTCACCGAGTCCCTCACTAGAGGGCCGGGTACGGTATGTATATGATATATGATGTTCACATGCATGATTCTATTCACCGAGTCCCTTAATGGGCCGGGTACGGTATGACTTCATTCACCGAGTCCCTCACTAGAGGGCCGGGTACGACATATATATATATATGTATATGTATATATATGTATATGTATGCATGATGATACGAAAGTATGATGACATGATTTTATCCACCGAGTCCCTTAACGGGCCGGGTACGCTATGTGATAATGATATGCATGATTACGCTCTAAATGCGAGAGTTGTGGTATTCTGGACATTGTATATGTTTCTGCACCTCTTGTATCAGTTATGATTCTTTTACTGTGATTCTTGCCTTACATGCTCAGTACATTTTCCGTACTGTCCCCCTTTCTTCGGGGGCTGCATTTCATGCCACGCAGGTACATTTAGATGAGTAGAAGATTCGTCAGAAGATGTTTCAGCAAGATTGGCGAGCTCCATTTGCTTCTAGAGTGTTGCCGAGTAAGAGTATATGTACGTTCTGATTTCTGGATTGATGTTAGAGACTTTGCAGACAGAGTCGTCGGTATTGGAAGTCAGTCTATAAGCGGCTCCATCAGCCGATGTGTCATTTTGTGTTGTGATATAACTTCCATATGATTACAGATTTTGTTGTATTTGAGAATGACAAAAAGAATGTTTCTGAAAAAGAAAAAAAATGTACCATGTATTCCATCTTTATTTGATTTAAAAAGTCTAAGAAGATTATGTGTGCACTAAGAGTCTGAGGGTTCGCTCGGCCCTAAGTAAGGTTCGGGTGCCCATCACACCCTGATCAAGATTAGGGTGTGACAAAGTGGTATCAGAGCCAGGTTTGTCCTAGGGGTTGTCTGCAAAGTCGTGTCCAGTAGAGTCCTGTTTATGGTGTGAAGCGCCCCACATTTATAAATAGGAGGCTACGGGGCATCTAGGGATTGTTGACCTTCTTTCTGTCTTAGATCGTGCGATAGAGCCAAGTCATAGGAAATGAGATTTCCTTATATAAGCCTTACATACGACGGTTACCTGAAGCTGGCAGTTCCGGATGGTTAGAATGTGATATATAGCCGTATGCTCTGTGAGGCATTGTTGATATTTGCTGTGTACAGATTTTGAAAGGAAAGAATGGTATAAGAGGAACGACGTCTGATGGAGGATTCAGAAAGTCGACAATTAATTTCGCTGCAGGTTATTATGTAAAGGTGGTGAGTAGGAATCTAAACAGGTTGATACCCGAGTACTTACAAGTAATGACGATGGAGGTGTGATCATTACCATCGGGACTCTGGGAATCCAGGATGGAAGGTATTATATATGAAAGTGAAAGGTGAATATTGAGGATCGAAAAGGGCAAAACGGTAATTGTAAAAGAAAGGACGTGTTACGAAAATGTCTCGGAATCTGTAAGACCTCAATTTTCTCCGGATCATGTAATAAAGGTCATGCGAGCAAGCGGACGCGATTATATCAGCATTAAGGCACTGGATTCCATCAAAGTTTCGAGGTTAAGCGTGCTAAGGTAGGAGAAATTTCAGGATGGGTGCCCCCTGGGAAGTGTGCAAGAAACCCTATAGATTTAAATGTAAGAGGAAAATGGGAAGCTAGAGTGACCTAAGAGAAACTAGAGTATACGGGATGGTTGGAGACCATAAGAGGTCGCGCAGGACAAGGCAGACTAGCCTGGTGAAGAGACGAAAAGTGCATCACAGCTCTGGAATTACGATAGGCTGAATAGCATTTAGAGGTATTTTGTGGACAAGGTAGTAGCAATTATACATATATATGAATGCGTAGGATATCCTACATGTGCTTGTGTCGGTGGACATGTGAGCCCCAAAAACTGGTGCCACGGTAAAGAAGGCATTAATCAAGTAAGGGTACCGAAGTTCGAGTGACAGTAAAAATAAATGGTGCAAGTGATATAAAATAAGTTGATGTTATTTTCACTACAGGTCAAGGATAGAAAAGTCTTAATACAATGATATTTCAAAAAGAGAGTGGGTGAGTAGATGGGAAATAAAGAGATCAAAATGTCCGAAAAAGGTGAAAGGTAAGAAAATCTCGGTGAGTGAAACCCCCGAGAGAAATTACCGGCAAGGTACGAAACTATCTGGATAAAAAAATTCAAAGGTAGGCATGTGAAAAGGATAAAGTATGGTAACATGGAACAGAAAAAAGAATGTGTGGAGTTAAAAAAAAAACCACTTTCAACAAGTGGGGATAAAGGAATAGTGACTATGACGAGAGATGTGAAGCAAGAAAAGAATGATTAGGCCTTGCGACGACGCTAGGAGATTTAGGTCCTTGAAAGGTATATAAAGGAATAAAATGGGCAGCTATATTAATATGGCTGTCTCGGATGTGGAAGAGCTTTCCTGAAAAGGTGACTTAAGAATAGGACGGATTTGTGCGTTAGAAGGAATATTTCACGAACTTCAAGTTGATGCTGAAAATAACAAGAAAGGAAAAGGTACAAACCGTAAGGATTCTGTGCCAAGAACAAGAGTATCGGAATGCTCGAAAAATATGGATGCGCCATTGCAACGCAAGTGCATGGTTAAGAGGAATTACGAGTAAGTGAGCTAAATGAGTGACAGGACAAATAATGGATGGAAAGATATGGGAATGATTGACGAGAGTGATGGTATAGATAGGAAATGAAAGAAAAACTTATGGTAAGAAGTTTTCGATATGTTATGCGCAGAGTTGGAAAGAAAGACGAGAAATGAAGTATAATTGAAGACGAGGGTACTCGAAGATTGTGACATATGAGGAACCCCTTATAAAGGGGGGGGGGGGGGGGAGAACACATTATATTAGACTTAGAAAGGACTCGCACCATTTTCAGGCTCCAGAAGAGGAGAATTTATTAGCTCGGGGCTAGAGTTAAAAATGTATCGGCATATCAAGAGAATACATGAAAGGAATAGAAACGAGTTGACAATGAAGGGTACCGTGAGGCCGACATGAGGGAAAAGGGTGGAAGACACCTTAAAAGAATGCTTCATGCCAACGTGAGTTATGATATGCTTAGAATATAACTTGAATCTCTCCCATCGGGCAAACTGGCGTCGTACCTAAGTACGCAGTGATATGTTTTAAAGGGTAACAAAGAGAGCAAGAAAGGCCTACAAGCTAAGTGCACAAAGAATAAGGAAGAAAAAGGACAACTATAAAAAGGGCCCTCCCGAAGTATTATGACACCCCTTAAAATCAGTTGAACATTTGAGGAAGAATGTTCTAAAGGGGGGGAGGATGTTATAGCCCGTACTTTGTACATTCGGATATTTCGAGGTAGTCGTGGTACGTCGAAGGCAAGACCATTTTCCAAAACTATTTTAGTGTGCAAGTTGTTTGTGAATATTATTTATGAATACTATTGGTATGGAAATATTGAGAAAGGCTAAGGGAAATTCACAAGATGGCTCCTGGAAATAATGAGAAAGGCTGAGGGCAAATTTGGAATTAGTAAAATAATTTTCATGAATTACAAAAAAAAAATGGGCTTGAAATAAAATGGCCATGTGGCCGTCCAAGTTATAGTGGGCCTTGGCCCATATGGAAGTTTAAAATAAATTGCCCAAAAGATGATAAGTATATCATCTTATTCATCTTCAACATTTGGGAAGATTCAAGAAGCTTAGAGAAAAAGAAAGAAGAGGAGCTAGGTTAGGCCATGGCAAGAAAATTTAGTGCCATGGAAATTCATCAACAAAAATTGTTTTCTCCTAGTGTTCCAAGCAATTGGAAGGTCCTTATTAACATGAAGGAGTTGTTGGAGCAATTAAATCATTCATTTGTGCAAAACATGCCCCTAGCCGAGTAAAGAGATAAGGGGAAAAAGGTATGTGTTCAACCTTCTCTTACATGTTTCATGGACGATTTGTGAGTATTGTAGAAGGTAGAAACGGATGAAATTCATGAAACATGAATGTGGTGGTTGTGGCCGAATATAGAGTAATGTTGTATAGATATGATGAGTTGATTTTATTTAGTATTTTTATTGTTGTTGTTGAGGATTCCATAATAAAAATGAAGATTTGATGGCTTGAAATGAAGTTGTAATTGTTGTGGGAGTGTTGAAGAAATTAATTTGACATTAGTATAGTTTCTTGTCATTATAGGAATGAAGTTGTTAGTGCATAGACTATTATTATAGTTCATGAATTTGGAAAGAAAGAATGTGTATGTAGTAAATATACTTCATGAATATTGGAAATGAGACATGTGTTGGAAGATTGTAAGTTGGGTTGTTGTAATTGAATTTGAAAGAAGGAAGTGTGTTGTTTTGGTTCTTGTTGCTTATGGAAGGTATCGGGTGAAATGGCATTTTGGCTAGATTGTTTTGAATATTGCATGACTTGCGTGAAGTATTCTTGAATTGTGTTTAAGGTCTTGGGCAAGTATTTGAACGTGTAAGCATTGATGTTGGCTTGATTTCATGTGATTGAATTGAGTATAAATGAAGTGTCGTTGAATTGTGTTGTAAGAGTTGTTAATGTTAGAATGTATTTCGAAATAATTGTTGAATTTGATAGTATGATTGTTGGCATTATTGTTGATGATTTGGCCGAGTTAAATTCTCGGATTGTTGATTGATAAATTGGCCGAGTTAGATTCTCGGGGATGCTGTATTTATAGGGGAAATGCTGCCGAAATTTCGGTAGAATATAAGTGAACTCATTTGGAATACTAAGACAAGTATATGTCGATGAGTCTAATGATTATGTAAAATCTTCTTGAATGTAGACAAGCATGTTTGGGACAAATAAGCGTAGCTAATAAGGCGTGGCACAGGTATGTAAGGCTTACTCTTTCTTTCTTTTTGCATGATCCCTATGAAACGAGTATATGATGTATATGTATGATTTCAAAGAGATTCCTATTGTTAGAGTCACTGGGATAGCTAACGTTCTTGATTTCCATAAGCTGTTTCATATGGCTTTGATACGTATCCATGGTTTCCAAAGTTCTATTGGATATGCTTCCGAATGTGTCTACGATTCTTATTTGCCTAATGATATGAGCATACTTAGTATGGTTGAGGTTATGGCCTGATTGGATAACGAGCCACGTATAAGAGTTCATGTCCTTAAAATGGTTCTGTAAGTATTAATGTTTCTAACTTTTGCATACAGTCTTGGATCGGGCCGAACGTTCCTCAGCAGTAATATATTATAATTATGGATAGGGCTGCACGTTCCGCAGCAATATATTTATGGATCGGGCTGCAAGTTCCGCAGAAATATATTGTATGGATCGGGCTGCACATTCCACAGCAATACACTGTTTGATGTTCTATGAGTATGCATGCGTGAATCTGTTATATGTATATATGATATATGATGTCGGTATATTGATTTGATCCATAATGATATTCGAAAGGTACTTAACATGATTGTTGCTTTGATGTTCCAAAAATGGCTTCTGAATCGTTTGAAGAAAGTTCTATACTAAAACGTCCACAACTTTTTAATACGAACTCTGATTGACTTGAAACGTGTTTACGAACCTTAAGTGTCGGTTTATGTACTTACCTATCGAGTCTTGATTTGTGTGCATATAGTTTCTCACTACTCTGTTCGTGCAAGCTCAATATGTCTATTCACCGAGTCCCGGGCCGGGTATGTGATCGTGAGCACTCCATTGCATAGTTCACCGAGTCCCTTAATGGGTCGGGTACGGTATATGTATATGATGATGTGATATGATGATGATGATGATGTGTTATGGTGGCCAGGAGGGGATATGATGATTTGATTCACGGAGTCCCTCACTAGAGGGCCGGGTACGGTATGTATATGATATATGATGTTCACATGCATGATTCTATTCGCCGACTCCCTTAATGGGCCGGGTACGGTATGACTTCATTCACCGAGTCCCTCAGTTGAGGGCCGGGTACGGTATATATATATGTATATGTATATGTATGCATGATGATACGAAAGTATGATGACACGATTTTATCCACCGAGTCCCTTAACGGGTCGGGTACGCTATGTGATAATGATATGCATGATTATGCTCTAAATGCGAGAGTTGTGGTATTCTGGACATTGTATATGTTTCTGCACCTCTTGTATCAATTATGATTCTTTTACTGTGATTCTTGCCTTACATGCTCAGTACATTTTCCGTACTGACCCCCTTTCTTCGGGGGCTGCATTTCATGCCACGCAGGTACATACAGATGAATAGAAGATTCGTCAGAAGATGTTTCAGCAAGATTGGCGAGCTCCATTTGCTTCTGGAGTGTTGCCGAGTCAGAGTATATGTACGTTCTTGTCACACCCCGACCTTACTAGGGTGTGATGGGCACCTGACCCTTACTTAGGACCGACCGAACCCTCAGACAACTGCTGCGCATAAAATCACATCCAACTTTTTAAGTCGACTAAGATAAAATACATAGTAATTTTTTTTTATCTCAGAAATATTCTTTCTTGGAGCTTCCAAGCCGAACAAATCTATAATAATACAAAATTCAGTATATAACAAAGACCGACATATCGGCTGACGGAGCCGCTTATAGACTGAAACCAATACCCACTACACTGTCTGCAAAGTCTCTAACATAAGTCCAGAAACCATAACATACAAACTCTGACTCGGCAGCACTCCAGGAGCAAATGGAGTTCGCCAACTCCGCTGGAACATCTTCTATAATAACTTCAGCTCATCTGGGAGTACCTGCGCGACATGAAACGCAGCCCCCGAAGAACAGGGGGTCAGTACGGAAAATGTACCGAGTATGTAAAGCGAAAATGTAACAAATATAATCATAATCCGGACCAGAAGTACAGAAATATAGCGGACAGAATCGAACCCGAATCCGAAACAGAAATACAGAGTTTAGCTAGCAGAATCATCGTACGGATCAGGGGCACAAAATGCGACAGACATAATCGTAATCAGAACCAGAGGTACAAAAGTGTAACAGACTGAGTCATGGTCCGGATCAGGCATACAGATGTGACGCAGACAACATCATTTTCCGAATCAGATTACAAGAAGTGTAACAGACAGAGTCGTAATTCAGTCAGACAGACAGAAGTGTAACGGACAGGATCGTGGTCCAATCAGACAGACAGAACTGTAACGGACAGAGTCATAATCCAATCAGATTGACAGAAATGTAGCGGACAGAGTCATAATCCAATCAGACAGACAGAATCATGCATGCAGAGTCATAAGCTTATACAGATAGCCTATACATACATATATCAGATCCCGGCCCTCTAGTGAGGGACGCGGTAACAGAACCCGGCCCTCTTAGTACGGGACGCGGTGGACAGACAGATCAGATCATATGCCATCCTGGCCGCCATCCCCATACATCACATCATCAGATCATATACAGATGTAAACAGATCCCGGCCCGCACACCGAGGGACGCGGTGAACAATGCAGTGGAATGTGCACGAATAACAGAACCTGGCCCGGGCGCAGTGAAAGAAGCATTGAGACATCCACGAACAGATTAATGAGAGACCATACACATACAGATCATTATACAGACTCAATGAAACGGAAGTAAGCCAAACGGTGGGTCAAATCAAAGTAATCAGACAATGTTCACAAAATACGCATATATGTCATTTGGGATGGCACGACAGACTATATCGGAATAAAATGTCCAGAACCGCTCCAGACGTCAGAATATATTATAAGACTCTTAACTATGGTCATAACACTGGTCATATAGTAGACAGACTAATAACCACAAGTTACCTGAGATTTTCGGACAGAAATAAGCTAATTTGAGCCGTACAGGAAGTATCAGAATTTTGTGGGCCCACCTTGGGTCGAACTGAGGTGGCGTACGTAAATTATGGATCATAGGTCTTATGGAGCCACCCATGAGAGTTTTAGGTCATTCTGACTTCATTTGTGAAAGTTGCATACATATAGGCTACTTTAACGACAAATCACAAGAAACTAGTTCAATCTTACTGAAAGAAATGAGGCCAATTTCAATCTCGAATTTCGAAGTGCAGAGTCGTATCTGGGGCTCACGTTCGAGCCTATCATGCTTAGAACATGCCAAAGAATAAAGGGGAAGGCTTTACATACCTTGGTTGCGCCTTACGCTCGTCCGGATTCAATTCCCGTTTCGCCCAAAATCTATAAATGGTCATATTTGCTAATTGTCAAAAGTAAGACTTTTTAGCATTCAAATCTTTAGTTCATTACTTGTCTACAAATATTTGGGCAGCATTTCCCCTATAACTTCGCCTCCCCGAGAATATAACTCGGGTCAAAATACCAACACAACAACCCGACCAACAACCAAGCTATAACATCAATAATCAATTCAAAAATACATTCTAGCATTAAGCGCTCTTTCTACATAATCCAACAACATTCCCAATATTCCAACATACACACGTTAACTACTTACATTCCAACTAATATCAACGTTTATACACTTGATTACTAATCCAAAACCATTTAAATGATATTCAAGAACATTTTAAGCAATTCACACAATTTTCCGAACAACCCAAACAAGGCTCCACTTACCCGAATTCCTTCCCAAACCCAAGAACAACACCAAACACCTTCTTTCCTTCCAAATTCGTAACTTATATCATTAATCCGCACATTATCAATGAAATTCTCATAAATACAAAAATTACATAAGATTCACATTAACTTCCAAAACAACCCATAACCACCACAACATCACTTTGAGTCATTAACCTTGCATTTTTTTTCCTAGAATCCACAACGACGACAACTAAAATACTAACGAGGATTTATTCATTCTCAACTACACAAAGGGGGGCCATTCGGCCAACATCATACATACACACAAAGATGGTTTTCATTCTTTTCTTCACACTACAGTATTCAAAACATGCAAATTAGAATTAATTCATTGTTTTTGGCACAATACACACTCACTCGGCCAAACCCATATACACGACCTCAACTCCAACTTGGTTTCTATCATAAATTTCTTCCTTTTTATCATGCTACAACACATATAAACCATTCATAACACATAAAACAAGATTAGAACTCACCTTTCTTCTTCAACTTCTCAACTTGCCTACAGTTGGCCACGGACAAAAACGGATAATCTAACACTTCCAATAACACTTCCACGTTAATGAGCACCCTTCAATTAGTAGGTTTGCTTGGAGAAACAAGTTTTTTGATGGCCAAATCTTAGTCTTGTTCTCTCTTGTTCTTGGCCGAAATTGGCCCTTATTTTTTGTTCTCTCAAAGCTTCTTGATCTTTCTTGATTTCTCTCAAGTGTTGGAATGAACATAAGAGGACTAAGTCATCTTTTAAATATCATGTATTAGCCATCCATGTGGCCATGGCCCACATGTCACATGCAAGGCCACATGACCATTTTTTTTTCATGAAATAAAACTTCCAAAACTTCACTTTTGGCCCCCAAATTTCTCATGAAATACATAGCTTCCCATAATACATTTTTGGTCCCATTTTTCATGAAATATTATTTTCCGTAATTTCACTTTTAACCCCAAATTTTCCTTAGTGTCTCCATCCCATAAATTCATAAGTGCCTTATGCCTTAACACAAAGTTGAAAGAGTAGCCTTGCTCTTAACCCGTCACAACCAGCTCAAAAATATTCCGACGTACAAAATGTGAGATATAACATTCTTCCCCCCTTTAGAACATTCATCCTCGAATGTTCAACTAGTCACATAGGGTCTTGTAACATGCTGGGGGAGTTCTTCCTACAGTTATCCTTTGTTGACCTTCCGATATGGGTTCTTTACAAATATGATTGAGTAATTCTTCACGTCACTGATCCGTATACTTTCATAGCGTATTTTCTCATATTCCCCACAGTCACTGGGCCATGAACTATCTTCTTGTAACCGACGAATCCTTTTCGCTCTTTCACAGACGTTGTGTTCCTTATTTCTTCCAAATGAAATCCTGAACCAAACATAGATACAATAGTCGCCATAATCCGAAATATCCCTTTTAGTCCTTATCATTCTCTCCATTATTATTTTAGTGCGCCGACATGTTAAGGGGTCTTTTATATGTCACAATCTTCAAGTATCCTCATTTTCGATTATATTTCATTTCTCGTCTTACTTCCGAACTCTACGCATAACATACCGAAACTTCTTACCATAGGTTTTGTCTACCCCATCGTTCTTATCAATATTCCTACACCTTTTCGTCCACTATTAACCTTTTCACTTATTTGGCTTACTTACTCATGATTATTCTTAACCACGCTGTCTATTTTCCTTATATACCCTTTCGGGAGTTTAAATCTCCCAGCATTGTCACAGAGCTCTATCATTCCATTTCTTACTTCATATTTCTTGTCGTGGTCACGATTCCTTTGGCCTCGCTTGCTTAAGTCAATTCTTAAACCTCAAACACCTTTCGCTCGTTTCATGTAACCACACTTATCCTTTTTCACGTGTCCATGCTTGCAGTTACCCAAATAGTCCCGTGTGTTAATCGTCGTTCCTTTTCTGGAGGTTCTGCTCGGTTATGTTTCCTACCTTTCGCTTCCTTCCAATGTTTGACCTTTTTGCTTTTCCTTTACTTACTCTCTTTCCTTTCCAAATATCATTGTATTGGAACTTTCCAGTCTTAAAAAATAGAGAAAATAACAGCAGCCTACCCCATAACATTTGCACTATTTACCTTTGCTATTGTTACTTGGAGTCCGGCACCCTTATTCGATTGGTACCTCTCGCATTCTAGCACCGGTCGTGGGGACACACGTGTTCACTAGTACAACCACAGATAAGGCATCATACACATTCATATGTGTATACATAATTATTTTCAACTAGGCCACACATTATCTCCAAACATCGTTCGAGCCTATTCTAATTCCAAAGCTGTGGCGTCCTTTCTGCCTCTTCTCTAATCTAACTGATTGCGTGCTGTGTGGCCTTTTATGGTCTCCAACCATCTCACATATTCTAATTTCACTCCGGCTACTTTAACTTTCCTTTCGTCTCTTATACCGGAATATATGTAAAATTCTTGCATACTTCCCAGGGGGGTCACCCATCCTGAGATTACTCCCACCTGAGCACGCTTAACCTCGAAACCTTGGTGCGTTCCGGTGCCTTAACGCTGATATAATCACGTCCACTTCCTCGTATGTCCTTTACTACATAATCTGGAGCAAGTCAAAGTTTTATAGAATCCGAGACATATTCGTAACACGTTCTTTCTCGGGCAATTACTATTTTACCCTTTTCGGTCTTCCGTACCACCTTTATAAATTCTTATCATTCGAAATCTGTACGCAGAACATACCAACAGTACCTTACAGAGCATACGGCTATATGTCACATCCTAGCCGCCCAGGACTTTCGGTTTCAGCTAACAGAACGAATATTTCCAGACTTGCCCTTCTGACCTTTCCATATCGTCATTTGCCTCTTACCGTCGTAGGTAAGGCTTACAGATGGAATTTCATTCGCCTATGACTTGGCTCTATCGCACGATCTGAGATAGAAAGAAGGTCAACAATCCCTAAATGCCCCGTAGCCTCCTATTTATAAATGTGGCGCGCTACACACCATAAACAGAACTCTACGGGACACGACTTTGCAGACAACCCCTAGGACAGACCTGCTCTGATACCACTCTATCACACCCCGACCTTACTAGGGTGTGATGGGCACCCGACCCTTACTTAGGACCGAGCGAACCCTCAGAAAACTGCTGCGCATAAAATCACATCCAACTTTTTAAGTCGACTAAGATAAAATACATAGTAATTTTTTTTTATCTCAGAAATATTCTTTCCTGGAGCATCCAAGCCGAACAAATCTATAATAATACAAAATTCTGTATATAACAAAGACCGACATATCGGCTGACGAAGCCGCTTACAGACTGAAACCAATACCCACTACACTGTCTGCAAAGTCTCTAACATAAGTCCAGAAACCATAACATACAAACTCTGACTCGGCAGCACTCCAGGAGCAAATGGAGTTCGCCAACTCCGCTGGAACATCTTCTATAATAACTTCAGCTCATCTGGGAGTACCTGCGTGGCATGAAACGCAGCCCCCGAAGAACAGGGGGTCAGTACGGAAAATGTACCGAGTATGTAAAGCGAAAATGTAACAAATATAATCATAATCCGGACCAGAAGTACAGAAATATAGCGGACAAAATCGAACCCGAATCCGAAACAGAAATACAGAGTTTAGCTGGCAGAATCATCATACGGATCAGGGGCACAGAATGCGACAGACATAATCGTAATCAGAACCAGAGGTACAAAAGTGTAACAGACTGAGTCATGGTCCGGATCAGGCATACAGAAGTGACGTAGACAACATCATTTTCCGAATCAGATTACCAGAAGTGTAACAGACAGAGTCGTAATTCAGTCAGACAGACAGAAGTGTAACGGACAGGATCGTGGTCCAATCAGACAGACAGAAGTGTAACGGACAGAGTCATAATCCAATCAGATGGACAGAAATGTAGCGGACAGAGTCATAATCCAATCAGATAGGCAGAAATGTAGCGGAGAGAGTCATAATCCAATCAGACAGACAGAATCATGCATGCAGAGTCATAATCTTATACAGATAGCCTATAGAGACATATATCAGATCCCGGCCCTCTAGTGAGGGCCGCGGTAACAGAACCCGGCCCTCTTAGTACGGGACGCGGTGGACAGACAGATCAGATCATATGCCATCCTGGCCGCCATCCCCATACATCACATCATCAGATCATATACAAATGTAAACAGATCCCGGCCCGCACACCGAGGGACGCGGTGAACAATGCAGTGGAATGTGCACGAATAACAGAACCTGGCCCGGGCGCAGTGAAGGAAGCATTGAGACATCCACGAACGGATTAATGAGAGACCATACACATACAGATCATTATACAGACTCAATGAAACGGAAGTAAGCCAAACGGTGGGTCAAATCAAAGTAATCGGACAATGTTCACAAAATACGTATACATGTCATTTGGGATGGCACGACAGACTATATCGGAATAAAATGTCCAGAACCGCTCCAGACGTCAGAATATATTATAAGACTCTTAACTATGGTCATAACACTGGTCATATAGTAGACAGACTAATAACCACAAGTTACCTGAGATTTTCGGACAGAAATAAGCTAATTTGAGCCGTACAGGAAGTATCAGAATTTTGTGGGCCCACCTTGGGTCGAATTGAGGTGGCGTACGTAAATTATGGATCATAGGTCTTATGGAGCCACCCATGAGAGTTTTAGGTCATTCTGACTTCATTTGTGAAAGTTGCATACATATAGGCTACTTTAACGACAAATCACAAGAAACTAGTTCAATCTTACTGAAAGAAATGAGGCCAATTTCAATCTCGAATTTCGAAGTGCAGAGTCGTATCTGGGGCTCACGTTCGAGCCTATCATGCTTAGAACATGCCAAACAATAAAGGGGAAGGCTTTACATACCTTGGTTGCGCCTTACGCTCGTCCGGATTCAATTCCCGTTTCGCCCAAAATCTATAAATGGTCATATTTGCCAATTGTCAAAAGTAAGACTTTTTAGCATTCAAATCCTTAGTTCATTACTTGTCTACAAAAATTTGGGCAGCATTTCCCCTATAACTTCGCCGCCCCGAGAATATAACTCGGCTCAAAATACCAACAAAACAACCCGACCAACAACCAAGTTATAACATCAATAATCAATTCAAAAATACATTCTAGCATTAAGCGCTCTTTCTACATAATCCAACAACATTCCCAATATTCCAACATACACACGTTAACTACTTACATTCCAACTAATATCAACGTTTATACACTTGATTACTAATCCAAAACCATTTAAACGATATTCAAGAACATTTTAAGCAATTCACACAATTTTCCGAACAACCCAAACAAGGCTCCACTTACCCGAATTCCTTCCCAAACCCAAGAACAACACCAAACACCTTCTTTCCTTCCAAATTCGTAACTTGTATCATTAATCTGCACATTATCAATGAAATTCTCATAAATACAAAAATTACATAAGATTCACATTAACTTCCAAAACAACCCATAACCACCACAACATCCCTTTGTGTCATTAACCTTGCATTTTTTTTCCTCGAATCCACAACGACGACAACTAAAATACTAACGAGGATTTATTCATTCTCAACTACACAAAGGGGGGCCATTCGGCCAACATCATACATACACACAAAGATGGTTTTCATTCTTTTCTTCACACTACAGTATTCAAAACATGCAAATTAGAATTAATTCATTGTTTTTGGCACAATACACACTCACTCGGCCAAACCCATATACACGACCTCAACTCCAACTTGGTTTCTATCATAAATTTCTTCCTTTTTATCATGCTACAACACATATAAACCATTCATAACACATAAAACAAGATTAGAACTCACCTTTCTTCTTCAACTTCTCAACTTGCCTACAGTTGGCCACGGACAAAAACGGATAATCTAACGCTTCCAATAACACTTCCACGTTAATGAGCACCCTTCAATTAGTAGGTTTTCTTGGAGCAACAATTTTTTTGATGGCCAAATCTTGGTCTTGTTCTCTCTTGTTCTTGGCCGAAATTGGCCCTTATTTTTTGTTCTCTCAAAGCTTCTTGATCTTTCTTGATTTCTCTCAAGTGTTGGAATGAACATAAGAGGACTAAGTCATCTTTTAAATATCATGTATTATCCATCCATGTGGCCATGGCCCACATGTCACATGCAAGGCCACATGACCATTCTTTTTCATGAAATAAAACTTCCAAAACTTCACTTTTGGCCCCCAAATTTCTCATGAAATACCTAGCTTCCCATAATACATTTTTGGTCCCATTTTTCATGAAATATTATTTTCCGTAATTTCACTTTTAACCCCAAATTTTCCTTAGTGTCTCCATCCCATAAATTCATAAGTGACTTATGCCTTAACACAAAGTTGAAAGAGTAGCCTTGCTCTTAACTCGTCACAACCAGCTCAAAAATATTCCGACGTACAAAATGCGAGATATAACAGTTCTGATTTCCGGATTGATGTTAGAGATTTTGCAGACAGAGTTGTGGGTATTGGAAGTCAGTCTGTAAGCGGCTCCATCAGCCGATGTGTCATTTTGTGTTATGATATAACTTCCATGTGATTACAGATTTTGTTGGATTTGAGAATGATAAAAAGAATGTTTCTGAAAAAGAAAAAAAGTACCATGTATTCCATCTTTATTTGATTTAAAAAGTCTAAGAAGATTATGTGTGCACTAAGAGTCTGAGGGTTCGCTCGGCCCTAAGTAAGGGTCGGGTGCCCATCATACCCTGATCAAGATTAGGGTGTGACACAAACGAACCCTAGACATTTCCCAAAAATCCACAATCAAACGAACCCTAATCCTTTCAAACAAAAAAATCCATCGAATTTCCATCTGTCTTCCACCATTTTTTGGCTAAGACTCAACAGATTTGTACGTTTTTAGTGGTTGTCTGTACCTTTTGGTAAGAAATTTGTACTTCTTCACAGCTATCCATTTGGAATTCAAATTCTTAAAGAAATTTCATCCAAGTAAAAGTTCCACATCGTTGGTTTATACAAGTTTGAACATTTTTGGGTTCTATAAATAGAACCCATTCCCTTCATATTGAAAAAAAAATGGCTTTGAGAACTAGAAAATTGGTTCTTATACCGTTAAATGGGTTTTTCATAACCCTAAGAGTAAGTACACTCAGAAATCCAGTTAACCCATTGAATTTCGAGGATGTTCTCGCTCAAATATAATTTTTGGAAGTTGTTTCCGCTCGTCGGAATACAACTCGGGGAAAGGTGATTCATTAACTCCCGTGACCCTCGTCGCTGCTCGTCAAAAAAGGTAACATTCAAAACCCAGTTTATTCCTGTCATTCATTTTCGCATTAGCATATAAGTGTTTATTTTGGTTTGTTTTGAGAAGATTTATTTTAAAATATGTAGCTTAATGTTGACAGAAAAGTGGTGTTGTTTTAAGCTTTAAAGGCTGCTGGCAATCATTTAAGAACTGCAGTACTGTTGGTTTAACTGTTAATATGATTTGTGCTTTGCTTCTCTCATTATGAATAGTTTAGGTTAGTACCAATGTAAGAACTGATTCACAAGTCATTTGGGGAATTGTCACGACCCGTCTAGAGGGCCGCAATGAGCACCCTGTGCTAGCCCACCCGGGCACCCTTGGCTTACACATATACTTACATCTAGGTGAGCCATACGATTAAACATGCATCTATTTTTTTTCAATCACGCTAGTCCCATTGGACGACAACATCTTTAAATCATCATTGACATCTATGCCACATCAAATGTATATAAGCCGACGAGGCTATCAAAAGATATACAAAATATAGGCTGACAAGGCCGGGCACGTCTAATCATACACACGTGACTACGAGCCTCTAAGGAGAGTATAACATATCACATGAGCGGGACAGGACCCCGCTATGCCCAAAATTATGTACACAAAAGAATAAGTACCCAAAAGCTATGGCTCCGAACGAAATGGAGCTCTGCGGTGAAGTCTCTGAGAAAGCAGCTATGGATCAAGCCTGTCTCCCTGTGCACCAGCGGGCATGAGGCAGCGTCCAAAAACAAAAGGACGTCAGTACGAAGAATGTACTGAGTATGTAAAGCATGATCAATATCAATATAGAAGCATAAACAACAACATAAGAAATAGCATAGGATGGGAGATGGCAATATTGTCGTCATATGCACTTACTTGCCTTTCATAGGAACTTTCCCTTGCTAATACGTATTTGTGTACGTACATCATTATCCGTATTCCGTGATAGTAACCGTACCATATTTGTGCTCGTATTCGTATACATGCCCTTATTCACATTCATATACATAGTCATATCATATTCGTACTCATATCATATACACAACATTTCCATAGCATACCCGACCACGTAGGATCGGTGTTTCATACATACATGGCCAACCAAGGCTCAAGGTTACTTATACCTAGCCGTACCAAGGCCTCAGGGTTATCCGTACCCTCTGCAGAGGTGTGCGCGCGTTATGTAATCGTATGCATACTTATTTACATATCATACCCGGCCTCATAAGCTCGGGGTTCTATAATAGTCGTACATATATATAATAGCTCACAAACATCTTAAGTTTTAATCATCATTATAATACTCGTCATCATTATTATCATTATAGTCATCATCAATAGCATTATCACTACAATCGTCATCCACCTCTTCTACCTTAATAGGCCTACTAGTAATACGAGAAACTTAGTACAATCATAGCGTATCAAGAATCGTGAGCTTACAAGCTCGGAAGATCAATTCAATTGGAAGACAACATACTCGTATAGAGGATTTAGATGTTTGGCCAAAGAACCATGCCATATGAAAGAAGGGTTAGCCTTACATACCTTTCCGTCGCACTATTCTACATTTGCGCGTTCCCTTCCAACGTTAGCGTTTCTACCTTCATTAAAGTCATACTATCATTAGAATCGATAATTAGCACACATGGCTAAGACTAGGGGAAAACCGGACAACATTTCCTTCACATCATAATTCAACTCCCAAACGTCAACAATACATTCACAATATCATAACAATGGCCATTAGTCATTCACATTATCCACATTCCTCAATTTACTTTCATTTGCCCATATCTATGGCTATAACACATGATTTCGTCCATTCACATACAATGTCTATTTCATAGTCGTTCAACGTCATTTATAACCCATTCATTTCATAATATAACAACAATCATTATTCGATTCCAACTAATTCTCTAAATGACGCTATTCATCATTCATGACCCATTTTACCATATTCTTCTACACTCCAAGTATTTAAACTCTCCAATATTTTAAACAACATATAAACATCATGAATCTTACCTTAGATGTTGTAGGAACAAGCTTTAGTTGATAATACTCCACTTTGAACAAAACCCTAGTTTATCTCCATTTGGATTTCTTGACCTTGGATGATTTTGATGGTTTTCTTACTCTTGATTTACTTGTTTTATGTTGGTTGTCACCAAATATCTTTGAATTATTATGGAATAAATGTAGAGAGATGTTTTAGAGAGAAGGGGTGTGATGTAGAAGTGAAATGAAATAAGCCTTGGTCCCCTTATTTAATGACTTGAAAATCTGATTTGAAGTGCACAGTGGTCGTAAACTTGGTTTACGGTCCGTATTCCAGTTTACAGACCGTCCTTCATGGTCGTATTTAATCATAACAGAACTAGAAACTTAGGCTGAAGCATGGTGATTTACGATCACGGTTTACGGGCCGTAAACCACTTTACGGTCCGTATTTTGGGTCGTATTTAACCATTTGATCAATTGGCAGAAAGTTGAAGTTTTGGAAGCCAAAATATGACATCGCAGTTTACGGACCGTATACCACTTTACGGTCCGTATTTCACTTTACGACCAACTGGCCAGAATGCAAACTTGCAACTTTTCACATTTCCAAAACCTATTATTATTCATTACGGAGCATAACCTCTCTCTTATTGCGATTGCCTTCGAAATCTCACTTAGGGTCGTCAAATGTCGTTTCTTACTCCTGGAAATATCATACACTCGTGCTCATCACTTGGTCATTCACTTGGGTACCAACGGAAGATTTTCCGAGGTGTAACATTCTTCCCCCCTTAAGGACATTCGTCCTCGAATGTTCAAGTCTTCGGGAATTCTATAAAAATTTCACCAGAGTTTCCCCTATAATATGGCACTACCTTCCTGCCACAACAACCCATAATATCAATGCCTCACAGGCCACAACACAATAGCATAAAAATTTGGCCACACACGACCCAAAAAGCATAAAAGGAAAACATGCATACCTTATGATCTCGACATCTTATCTTGGACTTCTTCCAAGGGCTGAAATAAATGCGGGTATCTGGATCGCATACTCTCTTCTGATTCCCATGTCATCTCTTCTCGTTTACTGTTTCTCCATATAACCTTAACCGAGGCCACTTCTTTGTTTCTAAGCCTCCGTACTTGCCTATCTAATATGGCAATGGGTACCTCTTCGTAAGATAGCTTTTCTGTCACTTGTACATCATTTACTGGGAAGATCCTAGTGGGATCTCCAACACATTTTCGAAGCATCGAGACATGAAATACGGGATAGACTGACTCCAATTCTGGAGGTAAGTCTAACTCATAGGCCACTTTGCCTATCTTTTGTACAATTTCATATGGCCCAATATACCGGGGACTAAGCTTCCCCTTTTTGCCAAATCTCATTACACCCTTCATAGGCGACACTTTCAAGAATACCCAATCTTTCACTTTGAACTCCAAGTCTCTTCGACGATTATCCGCATAGGACTTTTGACGACTTTGGGCTGCTAATAACCGATCTTGTATGAGCTTGACTTTCTCTATAGCTTGCTGGACCAGGTCCGGCCCTATCAATTTAGTCTCTCCTGTTTCAAACCACCCAATTAGGGATCTACACTTTCGCCCATATAAAGCTTCGTACGGTGCCATTTGAATACTAGAATGATAACTGTTATTGTAAGCAAACTCAATGAGTGGCAAATGGTCATCCCAGTTCCCTCCAAAATCTATCATGCATGCCCATAACATATCCTCAAAAGTCTGAATGGTGCGTTCAGCTTGCCCATCGGTCTGCGGATGAAAGGCCGTGCTAAGGTGCACCTGGGTCCCTAGACCCTTTTGGAAAGACTTCCAAAAGTTAGCCGTAAACTGAGCCCCTCTATCGGAGATAATAGATACCGGAATGCCATGGAGTCTCACTATCTCTTTAAGGTAGAGCCTTGCATAATCTTCTGCCACATAGGTCGTTCTGACCGGTAAGAAATGAGCTGACTTTGTGAGTCTATCCACAATCACCCATATGGAATCATACTTACATCGAGAATGGGGTAAACCAGAAATGAAGTCCATATTAATCACTTCCCACTTCCAAGTTGGGATTTTTATAGCTTGCAACAATCCACCCAGCTTTTGGTGCTCGATTTTCGCTTGTTGACAATTTGGACATTGAGCTACGAATTCTGCTATATCTTTCTTCATTCCATTCCACCAGTATATGGACTTAAGATCATGATACATTTTCGTCGCTCCGGGGTGAACAGAATAACGAGAACAATGAGCTTCTTTCAAAATCTGGTGGCGTAAACTTGCCACATTAGGGACATATAATCTGCCTCGGCATCGGAGAACTCCGTCTC
The DNA here is from genome assembly GCF_019175385.1 of Lycium barbarum. Taxonomy (NCBI): domain Eukaryota; kingdom Viridiplantae; phylum Streptophyta; class Magnoliopsida; order Solanales; family Solanaceae; genus Lycium; species Lycium barbarum. The sequence continues at coordinate 94,991,967 of NC_083337.1, read as the reverse complement.
CTGAAATATCAAATGATGACTCCTCTTTCTGAGGGAGTGTATCTCTGTACTGCATTAGCATGGGATCCTCATATTGTCGCTCCTCCACCTCTGCTACTAGCGACGAGACTGCAGAATTCTGAATAGTAGCTCCGCTGCTACCTGAGTCCACTACTCGGACTCCTAGGCTAGCTAACTGTTGGAGCTCACGGGCCATTTCTCTCTTCTCTGGTCGTACATCACATAGACTTCCCATCGATCTATGGCTAAGAGCATCAGCCACAACATTTGCCTTTCCGGGGTGATACAAAATATCAACATCATAGTTTTTTAGCAATTCTAACCATCGTCGTTGCCACATATTCAACTCGTTCTGCTTGAAGATATACTGAATGCTCTTATGATCTGTGTAAATATCCACGTGAACACCATATAAATAATGTCTCCATATCATTAATGCATGAACCACCGCGGCCAATTCTAGATCATGGGTAGGATAATTCTGCTCATGTTTCCGCAATTGCCTTGAAGCATACGCAATCACCTTGCTATGTTGCATCAATACACAGCCTAGCCCAACACCTGAAGCATCGCAATAAATGACATATCCTTCCAATCCCTCTGGAAGTGTCAAGACTGGGGCGAAAGTCAATCTACCCTTTAGCTCTTGGAAACTACGTTCGCAAGCATCTGTCCATTGAAACCTTGCCGATTTCTCGGTCAACTTTGTGAGAGGTGCCGAAATAGAAAAAAAACCTTCAACGAACCTCCTATAATAACCTGCTAAGCCCAGAAAGCTACGAACCTCCGTAGGAGTTGTGGGCCTTGGCCAAGTCTTCAAGGCCTCAATCTTTTGACTATCCACTCGAATACCGTCAGCTGCAACAATATGCCCTAAAAATGCCACCGTATTCAACCAACACTCAAATTTGGAAAACTTTGCAAATAACTCTCGAGTTCGAAAGACTCCAAGGACAGTACGCAAATGATCCGCATGTTCTGCCATGGATCTAGAATACACCAAGATGTCGTCGATAAACACAATCACAAATAAATCCAGGAAGGGCCTGAACACAATATTCATCAAATCCATAAATACTGCCGGCGCGTTCGTTAGCCCATATCTTTTTCTGAAGGCTGTCTTAGGGATATCTTTCTCCCTAACTCTCACTTGATGATACCCGGACCTCAAATCTATTTTTGAAAACCATTTGGCACCTTGCCATTGATCAAATAAATCATCAATCCTTGGGAGAGGATATTTATTCTTAATCGTCACCTTATTCAATTGCCTATAATTAATGCACATTCTCAAGGAGCCATATTTCATTCGGAAAAACAATACGGGTGCTCCCCACGGGGATGAACTAGGCCTAATAAAGCATTTCTCAAGCAAGCCTATCAATTGCTCTTTCAATTCTTTCAGTTCTGCGGGTGCCATTCTATATGGGGGAATAGATATAGGCTTAGTGCCTGGCAACACATCAATAGCAAAGTCAATCTCCCTTTCGGGAGGAAGGCCTGGAAGCTCTTCCGGGAACACATCCGGAAATTCATTTACTACGAGAACCGACTGAAGAGTTGGCGATTCAGCTTCTATATCTTGAACTCGCACTAGGTGATAAATACAACCTTTTGTGATCATTTTCCTTGCCTTTAGGTAGGAAATAAACCTACCTTTTGGTGACGCCGTATTCCCTTTCCATTCTAAGATTGGTTCTCCCGGAAATTGGAAATGAACCATTTTCATTCTACAATCAACATTGGTATAGCAAGAAGCCAACCAATCCATGCCCATAATGACATCAAAATCTACCATTTCTATCTCATGCAAGTCAATCATGGTACGACGGTCACAAATCACAGTCACACAATTTCTATATACTCGGCTAGCTATTACCGATTCACCTACGGGTGTAGACACCTCAAAAGGTTTGATCGACTCTAAATCCACCAGCAATATATGGAGTAACATATGATAATTTGGAGCCCGGATCAATCAAAGCATATACATCATGAGAGATTACCGATAATATACCTGTGACCACGTCAGGAGAAGACTCAAGATCTTGGCGTCCAGCCAAAGCATAAATACGGTGCTGAGGACCGCTAGAAGTGGGAGCTCTCCCTCTGCCTCTGCCTCTACCATGGCCGACTGGCGCATGTGAACCTGGCCCCGCAGGGCGTACAGATGCTGCAGATCCGAATACCGACCCTGATAGATGGGTCCTACCTCTACCATGTACTAAGGGGAAATCACGCATGATATGGCCTGGTCGGCCACATGAATAGAAAACATCTCAACCTGATCGGCATTGACCCCAATGCAACTTCCCACACTGGGAACATCATTGCACGGGTGGCCTCGCCTGACCCGAATCACCCCTAAACCGTGACCCTGAAAAACACGAACTCGGCCCTGAACGAGCACATATATCAAATCTCTGGCCTGAAAATCGTGGAGGTGCACCGGTTATAGAATAGCCTGAATGCCTAGGAAACTGCTGCCAGTGCCCACCTCTAAACTCGCTCATCGAACCCGAAGATCTAGTCCTCTTGTTATGAACCCGATCTTGCTCACGTTCACTCCTCTGCTGTTGTAAACTTTCTTCTAAGTTCTGAGTATGGGCTTGAAAGCGTACAATATCCATACCGTCAGGAAGGGACGCAGTCAGACACCTATCCATCAAATGTGGCCCTAGGCCTTTAACAAATCGGTGTACCCGATCACCCATATCCGCTACCATGGCTGAAGCATACCTAGCCAAGGAGTTGAAGCGGAGACTGTACTCTAGAGCACTCATGCTACCTTGCCTCTAATTTAAGAATTTATCGGCTCTAGCTCGCCAGACTTCTGGACGCATATCATGATGGAGAAAAGCATCAACAAACTCTTGCCATACTAGGGGAGGTGCATTAGCCCCTCGTGAAGCCATCCAAACTGTATACTATTGGATCGAGACATCTCTCAATCTATATGACGCTAGCTCCACCGACTCGGTGTCCGAAACATGAATTAATCGAAGCGTTCTCAACATACCATCAATAAAATCCTGAGGGTCCTCCTCTGGCTTTGACCCAAAGAATTCCGGAGGGTTTAAAGTAATGAAGTCACGCGGGCCCTTGCACTAACATCCCTATCACCTCGCCCTGAACTTTTCCTCTGAGTCTGGGCTGCAACCAATTGAGTCAGCAAATTAATGGCCTCTTTCACATCTTGGCCCGAAGCATCTGGTGGAAGAGCTGGAGGTGCTGGAGCTGGGGCTGAAGCTCCCTCACGCTCCTCAGTAATAGGCACTGTTTGGGAGGATTGAGATTGAGCCGCACTCTAGGACTCACTTTCCTCTACTACCGGTGGCGATGCTCTATCAGCCCGCTTGTCTGCCACCGTCTTGCCCTTTTGGGCTGCTGTAGCCTTTCTCTTTTTAGGCATCTCTTAAATGCACAACACACGATTTAGGAACAAGAATTTCTTACATCATAGCTCTATCGCACGATTCTTATGAGGAAAGAAGGTCATTTATTACTAAAATGTCCGCAACTTCTTATTTATAAGTGTGGCGCGCAACACACCCATAACCAAGACTCTACTAGACACGGCTCGTAGACACACCCTAGGACTGAACTGCTCTGATACCACTTTTGTCACGACCCGTGTAGAGGGCCGCAACGAGCACCCGGTGCTAGCCCACCCGGGCACCCTTGGCTTACACATATACTTACATCTAGCAGAGCCATACGATTAAACATACATCTTTTTTTTTTCAATCATGCTAGTCCCATTGGACGACAACATCTTTAAATCATCATTGACATCTATGCCATATCAAATGTATATAAGCCGACTAGGCTATCAAAAGATATACAATATATAGGCGGACAAGGCCGGACACGTCTAATCATACACACGTGACTACGATCCTCTAAGGAGAGTATAACATATCACATGAGCGGGACAGGACCCCGCAATGGCCACAATTATGTACACAAAAGAATAAGTACCCAAAAGATATGGCTCCGAATGAAATGGAGCTCTGCTGTGAAGTCTCTGAGAAAGCAGCTATGGATCAAGCCTGTCTCCCTGTGCACCTGCGGGCATGACGCAGCGTCCACAAACAAAAGGACGTTAGTACGAAGAATGTACTGAGTATGCAAAGCATGATCAATATCAATATAGAAGCATAAACAGCAACATAAGAAATAGCATAGGATGGCAGATGGAAATATTGTCGTCATATGCACTTACTTGCCTTTCATAGGAACTTTCCCTTACTAATACGTATTTGTGTACATACATCATTATCCGTATTCCGTGATAGTACCCGTACCATATTTGTGCTCGTATTCGTATGCATGCCCTTATTCATATTCATATACATAGTCATATCATATTCGTACTCATATCATATACACAACATTTCCATAGCATACCCGACCATGTAGGATCGGTGTTTCATACATACTTTGCCAACCAAGGCTCAAGGTTACTCATACCTGTCCCTACCAAGGCCTCAAGGTTATCCGTACACTCTGCAGAGGTGCGCGCGCGTTATGTAATCGTATGCATACTTATTTACATATCATACCCGGCCTCATAAGCTCGGGGTTCTATAATAGTCGTACATATACATAATAGCTCACAAAAATCTTTACTTTTAATCATTGTTATAATACTCGTCATCGTTTTATCATTATAGTCATCATCAATAGCATTATCACTACAATCGTCATCCACCTCTTCTACCTTAATAGGCCTAATCGTAATACGAGAAACTTAGTACAATCGTAGCGTATCAAAAATCGTGAGCTTACAAGCTCGGAAGATCAATTCATTTGGAAGACAACATACTCGTGTTACACCTCGGAAATTTTTCCGTTAGTGTACAGTGAGTAGGCTAGCGAAGGACATAGCGTATGCGGTGTTTTGGAGATAAGTGATAACGTCCAGTAGATTGGTATCGAAGTGTTGAGCAATTGTTATGAAGGTTCCATAGGGATAGGAGATGAAACGAAGTGAAGAAAATGAGATTCATTGAAATGGTGGGTCATACGGTCAACTATACGGACCGTAAAAGGGTTTTACGGTCGTATAATGAACCGCAGAAGTGTCACAGAAGAGACTGCTGAAGTGTCACAGAAGAGACTGCTGAAGGGTGAGTTTTACGGTAGGTTATACGGATCGTATAATGGTTTGACGGTCCGTAAAATGAACCGTCAAGTTGACACAGAGAAGAGTGTCCACTAGATCAGTTTTACGGTCAATTATACGGACCGTAAAATGGCATCGGGACTAATTTGCATTTTATAAAAATATGATCCAAGTTTCATTTTCTCATTTCCTCTTCTCACTCCACGACCCTCTCTCTCTCTAGAATATTCCATACTCTTCCCAAAAAAGACTTCAAGTAGAAATTTAGGATCAATATCATCAATCCACAAAAACCTAGTGTAAGAACACATCAAAAGGATCATTTAAGGCAAGAACTTCCATAGAAGGTGGAACTAGGGTTTGGCCAAAGTGAAGCATTCCAACTCAAGACTTGTTCAACTATTATCAAAGGTATGTTTCATGACTTTATCAGGTTATTTAAGGTATTAGGAGGCTAGGAAGCTTGAATGGTAGAAAGACATGGAAAATGGGTCCTGAATGGATGAATAGTGTCATCATTGGATGATTGTGGGATTGAATCATGAATGTTGAAGTGTTAGGATTACGAATACGATATTAATGATGTTTATATCATCAAACAAGTATTAAAGGTGCGAGAACACAATAATGAGCTATACGAATAAATGTGGGAAAATTGGAGGGAAATGGTAAAATATGGTGAATAGACATAAATGATGGTTGTTGGTTGTAATATTGTGGATGTTGTGGTGAACATTGGGAATTTATATAGACGATGGGAAAAGTAGTACAAATAAAGGAAGTGCTGCCCAACTTTCTCTAGAAGTAGTGACGTAATCTCTTAAGTCGATTACCTAATGTTAGTCCAATTCTCTCGTGAAGGTAACGACGTGACCTTAAAGGAAGACAAGGGATCGATAACGTAGCTAAGCGACGAGGTATGTGAGGCTAGTCCTTTCCTTCTAACGGCATGAATCTTATAAGTTGAATCCCTATCTTCTTCATGAGTTCCTATATTCCGAAAAGTTAAAAAGCCTACTTCCATAAATGCTTATATGAGATAAGATACACGATATGATGATGCTAGAATGATTATGATGTTATTCATTGCCTACACTCACCTTATGTGCTAGTTCATTCAAGGTGAGACAGAATGTCCATGATTGCTCAATAATGTAATTGGCGGATCACGACCTTACGTCACCCCAATAGAGTAAAGTCAATCTCGAGTCTTATGCAAGTACTATGATAAGATAAGTATTTTATAATGAGCACATTATTATGATTATTTTATGATAAGCATGGCATGAGCATTTCACACCAGGCCTAGTTGGCCGGGCAGTCACCGCTGAGGCGGGCAACTATGACCTTCTGGCATGGGCAGACACCACTAGTGGGCAGCATGAGATGGTACCCCGGACGCGGGAGGCCTGGACGCGGGCTAATGTTATTGATTATCACACCGTTCCGATATAGACGGGCAGCTTGCATATGATCCATACATGTTATGATGATAAGTATGAGTAAGACAGCATGCATTATTTCATTTATGAATGTCAGTCGGGTCCAGATGTTTCACATTGATGTTCTCATTATACTATAAATGTCTTTCTTCATTATTTATGCCTCTCATACTCAGTACAATATTCGTACTGACGTCCATTTTCTTTGGACGCTGTGTTCATGCCTACAGGTAGACAGGGAGGCGAGCTTGATCCAGATTGTTAGGAGCTGACAGCGGACTAAAAGCACTCCATTGTTCGGAGGTGCTTATGATTATTCTTTTGGTGTATATACATTTTGGGCACGACGGAGTCTTGTTCCGTCTATATGTACAATATGTCAGTAGAGGCTCGTAGATGCGCAGTGTGGGTAGTATGGTCTCACATTTTTCATGTATATGTATACTTATTATTTTTATATACTAAAGATATATATATATATATATATATATATATATATATATATATATATATATATATATATATATAAAAGTATTTATGTTTCCCTATAAACTATGACTTTTCCATGCTTGAGTTAAAAGAAATAAAAAGGGCATTAATCGAGTAAGGTGAGTATTAGAGCGAGCGGTGTTCGCTGGTTAGCCCCGGGTACCCGTCGCGGCCCCCAGCTGGGTCATGACAACTCGTATAGAGGATTTAGATGTTTGGCCAAAGAACCATGCCTTATCAAAGAAGGGTTAGCCTTACATACCTTTCTGTCGCACTATTCTACATTTGCGCGTTCCCCTCCAACGTTAGCGTTTCTACCTTCATTAAAGTCATACTATCATTAGAATAGATAATTAGCACACATGGCTAAGACTAGGGGAAAACCGAACAACATTTCCTTCACATCATAATTCAACTCCCAAATGTCAACAATACATTCACAATATCATAACAATGGCCATTAGTCATTCACATTATCCACATTCCTCAATTTACTTTCATTTGCCCATAGCTATGGCTATAACACATGATTTCGTCCATTCACATACAATGACTATTTCATGGTCTTTCAACGTCATTTATAACCCATTCATGTCACAATATAACAACAATCATGATTCGATTCCAACTAATTCTCTAAATGGCACTATTCATCATTCATGACCCATTTTACCATATTCTTCTACACTCCAAGTATTTCAACTCTCCAATATTTTAAACAACATATAAACATCATGAATCTTACCTTAGATGTTGTAGGAACATGCTTAGTTGATAATACTCCACATTGATCAAAACCCTAGTTTATCTCCATTTGGATTTCTTGACCTTGGATGATCTTTGATGGTTTTCTTACTCTTGATTTACTTGTTTTATGTTGTTGGTCACCAAATATCTTTGAATTCTTGTGGAATAATTGTAGAGAGATGTTTTAGGGAGAAGGGGTGTGATGTAGAAGTGAAATGAAATAAACCTTGGTCCCCTTATTTAATGACTTGAAAATCTGATTTGAAGTGCACAATGGTCGTAAACTTGGTTTACGGTCCGTATTCCAGTTTACGGACCGTCTTTCATGGTCGTGTTTAATCATAACAGAACCAGAAACTCAGGCTGAAGCATGGTGATTTACGATCATGCTTTACGGGCCGTAAACCACTTTACGGTCCGTATTTTGGGTCGTATTTAACCATTTGATCAGTTAGCAGAAGGTTGAAGTTTTGGAAGCCAAAATACGACATGGCAGTTTATGGACCGTATACCACTTTACGGTCCGTATTTCACTTTACGACCAACTGGCCAGAATGCAAACTTGCAGCTTTTCACATTTCCAAAACCTATAATTATTCATTACAGAGCATAACCTCTCTCTTATTGCGATTGCCTTCGAAATCTCACTTAGGGTCGTCAAATGTCGTTTCTTACTCCTGGAAACATCATACACTCGTGCTCATCACTAGGTCATTCACTTGCGTACCAACGGAAGATTTTCCGAGGTGTAACAGGAATGAATTAGCATGAATGTTGTTTGGTAACTTTTAACATACATTTGGTTTCAATTAATCATCATGGTTGGTTTAAATAAGTGTTCAACGAAGTACTAGCTCGAGATTGTGACATGAGCATGAGACTAGGAGGTTTAGCTCGTGTGTGTCCTTGAAAGCTTCTTGTTAAACCTGAGATGAATGCTGCCTTAAGCCTGGATTATAATTTGTTTGTGTGTCTGTCTTAAGTGTGGGTTAATGGAAGTCTTGAGAGGTCTCCTTTTTGTTTAACTGAAGCAGGAATCTTTAAGTGTAAAAATCTCCCATAATCATAGGCATTAAAGTGATTAAAACATTGTTTTGGTGTAAACTCATTTAGCTTTCAGGAAATACAATATGGTGTTTCTAGTTTTGAAACCTCATTGATACAGCTTTCCATTCAAAGCCTTCTCTTATGCTTGCTAGACTGTCTATGTGTGGTTATGAAACTAAGATGCAGTTGAGGCCCTTTTCTTTTTGAAATGCCAATAGCTTAAAGTTTGGATATGTGGAAACCTTGTATCTGTGTGTTTTGTTGTGACCAAACTGCTATTATTTGTTCAGAAGTGTTGGGAAGTCACCACTGTTTTGGTTACGTGATATGACAATACACTAGAAGTTGATAAATGGTTTAAAACAAGACTGCTTGGCTGCTAAATGGGATTCTGTGATAAAATATTATGTTTGAGGCCACGCTAACCATCTAATCTAATCCCAAAGACTCTAAGAGTCTGTCACTTAATTTTAGAGTGAGGTAAAGGGGAAATCTTGAGTTTGTTAACAGTTTAAGCAACCAGAATCTGATTCTTGAGTCGGTTAACAGTTTATGGGATCTAGGCTAAGTAGAATTCACAATTGGCTAGAGAGTTGGTTCTAATGATAATCATTCTTCTCTAAAACATGAGGTTGCTTTAAATATAATTAGGAATTATTTTGGTACCTCTTTGTTGTAGGCTGAGTTTAAGGACCCTCATATCATCATAATAATTTGGTAACTCTAGCTACTGTGATTAAGAGCTAGTTATAGCTAGGTTGAGTTGATGTAGAGGTAGTATACCCTTTTCATTTCCAGTTCATTGTTTTTAAATCTTGTGAAGGTGTGTATTATTTGTATTGTTATTAGTTGGTTTAGTTGCAATTAATTAATTAGGTTATGTGATTAGTTGTTATTACCATTAGCCAATTACTAATGTTAATTTGTTGTCACTCTCAGTAATATGATTTGTTTAGATAGCATATTGTTGGTTTTTTTTCTTAGTGATTAATGTTGGTTAACTGACTATTAGAACTATTTAAGAATGCAGTGTAGAGGGAATACAAAAATTTAAGAACAGATCACCCCTTTTGTGTCACTATTATGAAATGTGATGAGCTTTTATGTAGTTTTAAACTCAAATGCATCAGTTTGGGTGGGGGAACTAAAGGTTCCCTCTCTTATTGTGATCATGAGCATAAGCTTTGTTTAGAGTTGAATAGAGATATGTTTGGGTTTAGTTTTTCCTCTCCTTGTTCTCCTTTTCTATATTTACCACCTAGAATTCAATTAGTTCTTGTGGGATAATAGAATCTGTGTTTGCCTGAAGTTGGTATGCTAAACTTAATCCTAGTCATGCCTTAATAACCTTTGAAGAAGTCACTAACAGATTGAAGTGTGATATGAACTTGCCATTTTGTATAAAATTGTTTGTAGATATTGCTAAGTCCTTTAAACTGATGACAGCTCTAAAGGTCTCAAGTGATTTCCCTCTCAAACTTCTTGTAGAAATTCATACCAGGCTCTCCGTTTAGCATTGACTTAAAGTGTTGTTTGACTAAATATTGAGTACTCAGATATGTTCTCTACTTGAATGCCCCTTTTTAGCCATCAGTACATTTCTGTTTCAAGGTTTTCTAACACAAGAGCGGCTGCTTCTTTTCCTCCCTTAAGGGAAGTTTGTTTACTTTATCTTAGAGATACATTTCTTCATTTTGGTTTTCTTCAAGACTTTAACATTAGGAATGTGAATCTCCAGTTTTTCTTACTGTTCTGTTTAAGGAAAGAGTGATGGTTTAGCATGTTTCTTTTAAGGGTTGTCATGAGAATTATAGGTTGATTAACTTTAAGACGAAGTTAGCTTTTTTTTACAGTATGTTTTCAGTATGTTAGGGCACACAAATTGACTGGCCACACTGTTAATTGTAGTAGGCCATTGATAAGTTAATATGGTGATGTACCTATTTTAAAGGAGGTTTTTAGTCTAAAATCCTGTTCCCACTCTATAATAAACTAAGATAAAACAACCATGGTGTTTTGTGTATACACTCATTTCTTTTTTAGGACAGATTTAGGTGCTGATCCCATTGACTATGTCTATGTGTATGAGTTCCTAACAGCCTTGTTCTGCTTGCTCAGGATACAAAGTTTGCAATATGTCTTTTCTACTATTTGGGAGCTTGGGGTTTCTAAAATGATTTTGCTGTGCATCTGAATTATCTCCTGTCTCATTTTTGTTTACTGAATGTCTGAGTTAGGGAGTTATTTTTGTTGGATGTTAGCTAAGTAGTGTAGAAAGTTTTAAGACCAGGAGGTGTTTCTTTAAGTATGTTAGTCAAGGGATGGATTCCTCATGGGATCTATCTTTCTTTAATCTTATCATTACTCAAAATTTAGCTCAAAATCCTTCCCCCTACTTGCTAGCAAACTGTTAAATTCTTTTAACCTTTATGAACATTGCTAGGAGTCCTTAGCATGAAGGATTTTAATCCAGTTAAGCCTTCATAAACATACATTTCCTTGTAGTAGCAGCTCTCTAACTCTTGACTAACAAATTATTGTTGGATCATCTCCTTGTGTAGGTTAGCTTTTGAAATTTTAATTTAGTAGTATAGGACCTGGCCTGTTCATTATAAACCTTGTTTGGAAAAAATGTTAAGTAAAATGCTTGCCTAAATTTTTCTTTTGAGAGCCATCCACTTATGCCTCTAAACTGGTATAAGGATTTGACAAAGAATGCTTTGGTCTTCACTTTGAGAAAACCTAGATTTCTCAAGAGTAATAAGTTGGCAGATCTCAAGTTTGATTATATTTGTGTTAAAGATGAGTTGTGTCTACATAAGTTTCACCTTGAATGTTTATAATTAATAGTGTGCTAACAGTTTGAGCCCAAAGTCAAGACTCTCCTTTAATCAGTAAAAATTAACTATTCTCTTAGTGAATCTGCTAGTCTATTTTAAGATGCCTTGTTTGAGTAAGAGTTTTTTTTTAAAGGATTAAGTAGTTTAAATATCTTTCAGGTTCACTTTTTCTAAAAAGCATACCGAGTGGGGTTAGTATCTTTACTTGTTAGCAACTGTTCCCAAATAGTTGACTACCAAATATTCTCTTAACTTAAGTTTATTTCTAGAATCTTAGCATTAAGTGCTTATGACTCTCGTAACTTGTAAAATTTGGATAGTTTTGTGTCATGAAGCTGTCTTATGTGCTCATCTACTTTAAGAACCTTGAACCTTGCCTAATATGTCAAAAATCACCTAAGTTGGGTTTTGTTTAGCCTCTTTTGATAGCCTGCCATGCCCAAGGTTCGAGAAAACTTTTGGTCTTTTGCGGCATCAAAATATGGAAGGCGGTAACCCCCTTCATTGCTTAGACCTCTGAGTTTGAGATTCTATTGCAGTGATTGAAATGCTTATGTTTTGGAGCTTGTCTCAAGGCATATGCCTTGTTGGGTTGATAAGTCTGCTGCATTCTGGCCAATTTGTTGTTATATAGTTGTTGCTTCGAATTGAACCACGTTACTGAGAAAACTGATGTATTTCATAAGAACACATGCTACACTTTTGATGAAACTGATTTGACCGTGATACTACACTTGGGGCCGATGAAGAGTTATTTAACTTGAGGCCTCATTTTAAAAGAACAACATTTCTACACTTGACCTTATTTGAAAGGAACAAATATTTTATTGAAAAGAACATATACTACATGTCGGATATTTCATTAAAAAGAATAGATACTACTATCAGATATTCTACTGATTTGAATAGATACTTAACTTGATAATATTTAGTCGGGGAAGGTAATTATCCTTCGGGGGTTAGGATGATGGCTCATTGGTGTAGAGAGGTAGGAACCGACATGCGCCTGGCGAGGTGACTAGAATGACCACTAGTTCGTAGCCACGCGTGCTTCGATCTCCTTTGCCATATTCAGAACCGTGAGTCTGAGCCCGTCGTAATCAAAGCTTCCACAGTTTGACTAAAAACCGAAGGATAATGTGTTTATGTTCATAAACGTCACCCTATGAGGATGGCATATCGTTTTTACTAATCATTCTCATTTCTAATTTTGCGAGGCACAAAAATAAACAATGTACGGGGAATATGACAAGGACAAATATGACATGTGGAGCCTAAGCATGGAATCTAGACCAAGGGAATGACAAGAAGAAAACTACTAAAGACGAGGCAAAAACTTAGACATTTGGAGCTTCAGACAAAGAATAAAGAAAGAATGGAATTGCAACTAAAGGTCCCGTAAGGCAAGGAGATAGTCATAGTTAACTAACCCTTCTCCACCGTCCTCTTCTCCCTCATTTTACTTACTTGAAAGCATACTTTGTTACTTGTTATGTTTAATTATTGGAACCCTTATAGGATAAACTTAAGTTTAATTTTGAATTTATAGTTGCTAAAACAGATTTTCAAAGCCGTGTATAAAACAAATGTGAAATATAAATTACTCTTAATAAAAGCTTGCCTTGTTCATATTTTTACTCTGAAATAGGTTAGATATATTAGCATTAGGAGTTTGGGTAAAAACGACTTAGGATTTATAAACCAACTTAAATTAAATAAAGAATAAGGGACTTAAATGGAAGAAGGTAAGTCTACGAGATTTATAGTAATATGTCTTAATAAAAGAGACTTTAATAAAAAAATAATAAAAGATATGTAAAGAACTTTTTAAGATGGGTGGGCTTACGTGGTGTCTTACTTAGGTTAAAAGTCTTTGGGCATTAACCTAGGTGTTCTAGTCTGAAACCCAACACCCAAGATGTACTATTTTACATAAATGATGCTCTTTATTGCGGAAATCTAAAACAAAAGCAATTTTTATCTAAAACAGTTTATAACCATAAGGTAAACTATTAGAACCCGTAGGTAACCGGCAATTGAGCGTATCCTTAATACCGGGGTGCCTAACACCTTCCCCGGGGGATCACCAGAACCCTTACCCAGACTTTGGTAGTTTAGGTTTCTTTTAAATAATAATTTTAAATGAACCCTTTTTTAATCGGATTTCTTAATTTCCTAAAAATTAGGTGGCGACTCTAAAATGTATCCTTTAGAGCGCCATTAAGTGATTGGCGGGTTTTTCTGACTTTCCCAGTACGATTAGCAACCGTACTTCCCTGGGACACCTCCCTCTTTTTATGAGGTCCCACACTTTACTTAAATTATGCATGTTTATCGGTTATTCCGAATCAGTTCATGCCCATGTTGAGTCAGCAATCCATGTGGTTCGCTCGGTCACATGCAGTCATGCATCGAGTGCCGTGTTACGCCTAGGCTATGGTTCAGGACTTGACAAAGCTTGGTATTAGAGCACTAGGTTCAAGTGTCTTGGGGAGTCTATGAAACAGTGTCCAGTGGGGTCACTTTTATATGTGTGAGGGCCACACACATATAAACAGTTGACCACCAAGACATTCAGGATTATCTCACTTCTTTCATATTCAAGATCGTGCAGTTAGAGCAGTACTTTCCGGAATTCTTCTAACTCATGCAAATTACGTATTTCAGAAAATGGCTCCGAAAAGAAAGTACATGAAGAGGAACTCAGCTACCAGCCAACGGGCTGCCGCTAATGTAGCTCAGAAAGAAATCGTTCAGACTCAGATAGCTGCTACAGGCCCAGTAACCCCAACAACTAATGCTACACCTATACCTCCTAATGCTTCAGACATGGATATTAGGGGCGCTATTCAGTTGCTCACCCAGATTGTGGCTAATCAATCTCAACGTCAGGAAACGACTCATAGCGTCAGTGCTAGTGGAGGATCTACTAGTTCCAGGACTCAGGAATTCATGTGGATGAAACCTCCAGTGTTCATAGGGACTAAGGCAGAGGAGGATTGTCACGACCCAACTAGGGGGCCGCGACGAGCACCCGGTGCTAGCCCACTCGGGCACCCCTTAGCTTACACTTAGACTTGCATCTAGGTGAGCCACATCATTAATCATACATTTCTAAGCATCGACCATGCTAGTCCCATTGGACGACAACATCTTCAATCATCATAGGCATCTATGCCACAACAATGTACATGGGCCGACGAGGCCAAACAAATGATATATAAAATATAGGCCGACAAGGTGATAAGTTGGTATTTTACCAACTTATCTCTTCTTTAATCTTATATTTTTGCTATATTTGTTTGAGAAAATAGTGTATTTAATATCATTTACATCTATTTTACAGGTCTTATGTGATTTAGAAGTGATCAGAAGAAACCAAGTGAAAATTTAGTCAAAAAGAGGCCAAATGGGACAGTTTTGCAAAACTGTCCAGTTTGGACAGTTTTGCAAAAACGGGACAGAACTGCAAAAAACGGGCAGAACTGCAAAAACTGAAAGTTGGGGCATATTTTGTCATTGTTTTGACTTGGAAAAATCTGGGCATAAAGAGAGGCTTAGGGCAACAAAACATGATCATCTTTGGCACAACACACAAGTTCTTGGAGGCTAGGGTTCATCACCAACACCTTGGAAGAGAAGATTTGGAAGCACCCAATGATAAATTCTTTACCCATTTCTTCTACTCTTGCTTTGTATTGAATATTTATGTCTGTAGTATTTCATTTCAATACTTGAACCTTGTTTATGGAAGTATATATTGTTTAAGTTTGGATTGAATCTCTTGTTTTGCTTATGTGTTGAATGATTTTATTCCTAATGAAGTGGGTTATTGTTTCTTTAATTAATCTCATTTTGAATGATTCTTAAGGGAGTAGCTAACCCTAAGACTTGCCCATTTATTTCGATTTAAACTTGGAAGAGGCAAACTCGGGATTGGGAAAGATTAATTAACAAGAATTTGGGGTGTTAACCCTCATCTAATGGAAATCGACCTAGGGATAGGCGACACCACTTGTAGCCATATTCGGGTGTTCTTAATGCTCCTAATTGCTTTAGGGATATTCAATTAGGTAGTATAGTTAGTCTTCGGAAGAAGCTAATTTAGAGTCATTACCCGAGGCTAAGTAATATAAACTCACCATTATTTGTAAATCATGAAGTACATTGGATCGTTACTTGAGCGTAGTTTCCCTTGTATCCATGCTTGTGGTCATTGATCATTTTACTTGCTTTCTAGGTTAGTTTACATTTTTGCATTAGTTATAATTTTCTCCAAAACCAAAATATTATCCATCGTTTGGCTTTAGCTATTATTGGTGAAAATTCCTACTTTTCCTAATCGCCTACATATTGTTCTCTGTGGGATTCGACCCCGACTCATAGTTGGGTAATTATATTTGCATACGACCGTGCCCATTCTAATTAATAGGGTGGATTTGGACGTTATCAAAAATGGCGCCGTTGCCGGGGAACAATTTGGCGTATTTGCTTTACATATTGTTCTCTGTGGGATTCGACCCCGACTCATAGTTGGGTAATTATATTTGCATACGACCGTGCCCATTCTAATTAATAGGGTGGATTTGGACGTTATCACAAGGCCAGACATATCTTACCATATACACGTGACTACGAGCCTCTAAGAAGAGTAAAACATATCACATGAGCGGGACAGGACCCCGCTATGCCCATAATTATATACACAAAAGAATAAGTACCCAAAAGCTATGGCTCCGGAGGAAATGGAGCTCCGCTATGTAATCTCTGAATAAGCAGCTATGGATCAAGTCTGTCTCCCTGTGCACCTGAGGGCATGACACAGCGTCCACAAATAAAAGGACATCAGTATGAAGAATGTACTGAGTATGTAAAGCATGATCAACATCAATATAGAAGAATCATAGACAATATATGAATTGGCATAGGAGGGAAGACAATAATATCATCATCATGGCACTTACCTGCCTTTCATAGGAACTTTCCATTTCTCATGCGTATTTCATAATGGTGCTCGTATTCGTATACATGCCCCAATTCGCATTCATATACATAGTCTTTTCACATTTATATTCATGTTATATACATATCCATACACCTATATACATACATAGCGTACCCGACCATAAGGTTCGGTGTTTCATACATACTTGGCCAACCAAGGCTCAATGTTATTTCTACCTGGCCCTACCAAGGCTTCAGGGTTATCCGTACCATCTGCAGATGTGTGCGCGTGTTACGTAATCATATACATACATATATATACATACATATATATACATCCATATACATATATTCTACCCGGCATTATAAGCTCGGGGTTCATTATAGCCCTGTATAGGCACACATACGTATAATAGCCCATAGGCACCTTTAGCATCATTATTGTTATCGTCATCATTACTATCCTCTTCATTATCGTTACATCTAGATCATGGGCCTACTCGTCATACGAGGAGTGTAGTGCAATCGTAGTATTTTTCAAGGATCGTGAGCTTACAAGCTCGGAAAATTTATCAATTGAAGGCAACATACGCGTATAGAGGATTTAGAGAATTGGCCAAAGAACCATGCCTTATGAAAGAAGGGTTAGCCTTACATACCTTTTCGTCGGACTATTCTACACTTGCCTGTCCCCTTCCAATGTTAGCGTTTCTACCTTCATTAATATCATAACAATGGCCATTAGTCATTCACATTATCCACATTATCTAGAATTCTCAATTTATTTCTAATTCACCCATGTTCAAGGTCATAACACCCAAATTCGTCCATTCGCCTAAAGTTTCTAGTTCATGATCTTAATACCATTTATAACATGTTCATATCACAGCACAACTACATTCATGATTCAATTCAAACTATTCCTCAAAATGTCACTATTCATCATTCATAACCCATCTTACCATATTTTCTACAATCCATGTATTTTAATTCTCCAATACCTTAAACATCATGTAATAATCATGAATCTTACCTTAGAAGTTGTAGGAACAAGCTTTAGTTGATAATACCCCACTTTGAGCAAAACCCTAGTTTTTCTCCATTTGGATTTCTTGACTTGGATGACCTTTGATGATGTTCTTACTCTTGATTCACTTTGTTTTATGTTGTTGATGACTTATGATCCTTGAAAACTTTGATAATAAATGCAGAGAGAGGTTTTAGAGAGAAGGTGTGTAATGTGGAAATGAAATAAAACAAGTGTTGGTCCCTTTATTTAATGAATTGCAAAATCTGTGTTGCGGTGAACAGTGGTCGTAAACTGAGTTTACGACCACGTATTCTATTTTACGGTTCGTCCCTCGCGGTCTTCTTTAACCTTTTCAAAAACCAGAAACTTTGGCTGCTTGCATGGTGATTTACGACAATGGTTTACGGGTCGTAAATCACTTTACGGTCCGTAAACTAGGTCGTATTTTACCATTTCCTCGACTGGCAGAAATTTGAAGTCTTGCATGCCAATTTACGACTGCCAGTTTACGGACCGTATACCAATTTACGGTCCGTATTTGTACTTTACGATCACTGGGCAGATTTCAAATCTGCAATTTTTCATGTTTCCTAGACTTCTCCTTCTAATCGTCCACATCCATTTGCATGCATTACTAGTTCATTTACTTGCGTTCCAACCGGAAATTTCCGAGGTGTAACATTTTTCCCCCCTTAAGAACATTCGTCCTCGAATGTTAAAGGGCTCAGGAATTCTACAAAACTTTTGCCAGAGTTTCCCCTATAATATGACACTACCATCCTGCCACAACAACCCATAATATCGATGCCACACAGGGCCACAACATAATAACATAAAGTTTTTGCCACACATGACCCAAAAGCATAAAAGGAAAACATACATTCCTTATGATCTTGACGTCTTATCTTGGGCTTCTTCCAAGGGCTGAAATAAATGTGGGTAATTGGATCGCATACTTTCTTCCGCTTCCCACGTCATTTCCTCTCGATGGTTATTTCTCCACAAAACTTTAACTGAGGCCACTTCTTTATTTCTAAGCCTCCGTACTTGCCTATCTAATATGGCAATGGGTATTTCATCATAAGTCAATTTCTCTGTCACTTGTACATCATTTACTGGGACAATCCTAGTAGGATCTCTAATGCATTTTCGGAGCATCGAGACGTGAAACACTAGATGGACTGACTCTAATTCCGGAGGTAGTTCTAATTCATAGGCCACCTTGCCTATTTTGCGCACAATCTCATATGACCCAATATACCGGGGACTAAGTTTCCCCTTTTTGCCAAATCTCATAACACCCGTCATTGGGGACACTTTCAAGAACACCCAATTTTCACTTCGAACTCTAAGTCCCTTCGACGATTATCCGCATATGACTTTTGACGACTTTGAGTCGCTAGCAACCGATCTTGTATGAGCTTAACTTTCTCTATAGCTTGCTGAACCAAGTCTAGCCCTATCAATTTAGTCTCTCCTGATTCGAACCACCCAATCGTGGATCTACACTTTCGCCCATATAATGCTTCATACGGTGCCATTTGAATGCTAGAATGATAACTATTATTGTAAGCAAACTCAATGAGTGGCAAATGGTCATCCCAGTTTCCTCCAAAGTCTATCATACATGCCCGTAACATGTCCTCAAGAGTCTGAATAGTACGTTCAGCTTGTCCATCGGTCTGTGGATGAAATGTCGTGCTAAGGCTAACTCGGGTCCCTAAACCCTCTTGGAAAGACTCCCAAAATTTATCTGTAAACTGAGTCCCTCTATCGGAGATAATAGATACCGGAACGCCATGTAGTCTCACTATCTCTTTAAGGTAAAGTCTTGCATAGTCTTCCGCCACATAGGCCGTTCTAACCGGTAAGAAATGAGCTGACTTGGTGAGTCTATCCACAATCGCCCATATGGAATCATACTTACGTCGAGAACGGGGTAACCCTGAAACAAAGTCCATGTTAATCACTTCCCACTTCCAAGTTGTGATTTCTATAGCTTGCAACAATCCACCCGACTTTTGGTGCTCGGTTTTCACTTGTTGACAATTAGGACACTGAGCTACGAATTCCGCTATATCTTTCTTCATCCAGTTCTACCAATATATAGACTTAAGATCATGATACATCTTCGTCGCTCCGGGGTGAACAGAATAACGGGAACTATGAGCTTCTCTCAAAATCTAGTGGCGTAAACTTGCCACATCGGGAACACATAATCTTTCTCTACACCGAAAAACTCCGTCTCCTTAAATGTCAAATGATGAATCCTCTTTCTGAGAGAGCGTATCTCGGTACTGCATTAGCATGGGATCCTCATATTGTCGCTCTTTCACTTCTGCTACTAGCGACGAGACTGCTGTATTCTGGATAGTAGCTCCGCTGCTACCTGAGTCCACTACCCGGACTCCTAGGCTAGCTAACTGTTGGAGCTCATGGGCCATTTCTCTTTCTTCTGGTCGTATATCACATAGAATCCCCATCGATCTACGGCTAAGAGCATCAGCCACAACATTTGCCTTTCCAGGGTGATACAAAATATCAACATCGTAGTCTCTCAGCAATTCTAGCCATCGTCGTTGTCGCAAGTTCAACTCTTTCTGCTTGAAGATATACTGAAGACTCTTATGATCTGTATAAATATCCACGTGGACACCATATAAATAATGTCTCCATATCTTTAGTGCATGAACCACCGCGGCCAATTCTAGATCATGGGTGGGATAATTCTGCTCATGTTTCTGCAATTGCCTTAAAGCATATGCAATCACTTTTCCATGTTGCATCAATACACAGCCTAGCCCGACACCTGAAGCATCACAATAAACAACGTATCCTTCCAACCCCTCTGGAAGTGTCAAGACTGGTGCAGAAGTCAACCTATCTTTCAACTCTTGGAAACTACGTTCGCAAGCATCTGTCTATTGAAACTTTGCCGATTTCTGGGTCAACTTTGTGAGTGGTGCAGAAATAGAAGAAAAACATTCAACGAACCTCCTGTAATAACCTGCTAAGCCCAGAAAGCTACGAACCTCCGTAGGAGTTGTGGGCCTTGGCAAAGTCTTCACGGCCTCAATATTTTGACTATCCACTCGAATACCATCGGCTGCCACAATATGCCCTAAAAATGCCACTGAGTTCAACCAGAACTCACATTTGGAAAACTTTGCAAACAATTCTCGAGTTCGAAGAACTCCAAGGACAATATGCAAATGATCTGCATGTTCTGCTTCGGATCTAGAATACACAAAAATATCATCAATGAATACGATTACAAATAAGTCCAGAAAGGACCTGAACACATTATTCATCAAATCCATAAATACCGCTGGCGCATTAGTTAGCCCAAATGACATCACCCGGAATTCAAAATGACCATACCTTGTCCGGAAAGCTGTCTTGGGGATATCTTTCTCCCTTACTCTCACTTGATGATACCCGGACCTCAAATCAATCATTGAAAACCATTTGACACCTTGCAATTGATCGAACAAGTCATCAATCCTCGGGAGAGGATATTTGTTCTTAATCGTCACCTTATTCAACTGCCTATAATCAATGCACATTCTCAAGGAGCCATCTTTCTTTCGGACGAACAATACGGGTGCTCCCCACGGGGATGAACTAGGCCTAATAAAGCCTTTCTCGAACAGGTCTTTCAATTGATCCTTCAACTCTTTCAATTCTGCGGGTGCCATTCTATAGGGAGGAATAGATATAGGTTAAGTGTCTGGAAACACATCAATGGAAAAATCAATCTCCCGCTCGGGAGGAAGGCCTGGAAGCTCTTCCGGGAACACATCCGGGAATTCATTCACTACTGGAACTGACTGTAGAGTCGGCGACTTAGCTTCTACATCTTGAACTCGTACTAGATGATAAATGCACCCTTTTGTGATCATTTTCCTTGCCTTTAGATAGGAAATAAACCTACCTTTTGGTGATGCCGTATTTTCTTTCCATTCTAACACTGGTTCTCCCGAAAACTGGAAACGAACCACCTTCATCCGGCAATCAACGTTGGCATAACAAGAAGCGAACCAATCCATGCCCATAATGACATCAAAATCTACCATTTCTAGCTCATGCAAATCAATCATAGTACGACGATCACAAATCACAATCACACAATTTCTATATACTCGGCTAGCTATTACCGATTCACCCACGGGTGTAGACACCTCAAAAGGTTTGATAGACTCCGGCTCAATTATAAATTGACCCGCAATATATGGAGTAACATATGATAATGTGGAGCTCGGATCAATCAAAGCATATACATCATGAGAGAATACCGATAATATACCTGTGACCACGTCAGGAGAAGAATCAAGATCTTGGCGTCCCGCCAATGCATAAATACGGTGCTGAGGACCACTAGAAGTGGGAGATCTCCCTCTACCTCTACCATGGCCGACTGGCGCATGTGAACCTGGCCCCGTAGGGCGTACAGATGCTGATGATCCGGCTGCCGACCCTGATGGCTGGGTCCTACCTCTACCCTGTACTGAGGGGCAATCACGCATGATATGGCCTGGTTGACCACATAAATAGCAACCATCCGAGCCCAATCGGCATCGACCCCAATACAACTTCCCACACTGGGAACATCGTGGTACAGGTGGCCTTGACTGGCCTGAATCATCTATGAACTGAGGTCCTGAATAACTGGGACTCGGCCCTGAACGAGCAGATCTATCAAGGCTCTGGCCTGGAAACTGAGGAGATGCACTAGTCATAGATAGCCTGAATGTCTAGGGAACTGCTGCCTGTGTCCGCCTCTAAACTCACTTGTCGGACCCGAAGATCTAGCTCTCTTTCTATGTCCCCGATCTTGCTCACGCTCACTTCTCCGCTGTTGTAGGATTTCTTCTAAGTTCTGAGCATGTGCCTGAATGCGTGCAATATCCATACCGTTCTGAAGGGACGCAGTCAAGCATTTATCCATCAAGTGTGGCCCTAGGCCCTTTACAAATTGGTGTATCCGGTCGCCCATATCTGCTACCATGGCCGAAGCATACCTAGCCAGAGAGTTAAAGCGAAGGCTATACTCTAGTTCAAGAATTTATCGGCCCTAGCTCGCCGAACTTCCGGAGGCATATAATGACGGAGAAAGGCATCAACAAACTCTTGCCATACCGGGGGAGGTGCATTGGCCCCCCGTGAAGCCATCTACACCATATACCACTGGATCGAGACATCTCTCAATCTATATGACGTTAACTCCACCGACTCGGTGTCTGAAGCATGTATCAATCGGAGTGTCCTCAACATACCGTCAATAAAGTCCTGAGGGTCCTCTTCCGGCTTTGACCCAAAGAATTCCAGAGGGTTCAAAGTAATGAAATCACGGGCCCTCACACTAACAGCCCTATCACCACGCCCTGAACTTTGCCTCTGAGTCTGGGCCGCAACCAACTGAGTCAACAAATTAATGGCCTCTTTCACATCTTGGCCAGAAGCATCCGATGGAGGAGCTGGAGGTGCTGGAGCTGGGGCTGAGTGTTATATCCCGTACTTTTGCACATTCGGAAAATTTTTAAATGATTGTGACTTGTAAAAGATTAGACCATATTTTGATTTTATCTAATATATATGTTGTTTATGAAAAGTATTGATGTGGAAATTTTAAGAAATTAGTTTCGGGAATTACAAAATAAGAACCACATTAATTGGGCTAAAAAAAAAAAAGGAAAACAAGAGGCCCAAAGGGGTGAAGTGGCCGGCCATGGTCCAAGTGAGAGGGCCCAAGCCCAATTTTTTTAATTATTCCATGTGGAAATTAATAAAAAGGATCACTAAGTCTTCAATTTGAAGAAGTTTCAAGAACAAACAAGAAAAATAAAAGAAGAGAGAACAAGAAAGGAGAGGCCTTCGGCCATAAAAAGAAAAGAAGAGAAAATTGAGGGCTTCCATTCTTGATTCAAAAATTGTAATTTTCTTGTATTCCTACTAAGCTCAAGATCCTCTTCAACATGGTATAATTTTCGGGGCAAGAAAATACCTTTTGTGGCAAGTGGGAAATCTTAGAAAAGGTAAGAATTTTATCTTGTTCATATTATATATATATATGTATGTTGTAGTGTGTGGAAATAAATGAAAAGTATGAAAATTTCGTGTGTTGTGAGTGTGTGTGTGTGGCCGTGTATTGTATGGAAGGAGGAGGAACATGAATTCAATTATTTAGTATGTTAATTGTGTTGTTGTAGCCTTGTGATGTAAGTGGAAGGTTAATGGTTCTAGTTGGCATGAGAAAATTGTTGTTAAGTTGTTGTCGGAAAGTATGTGATTTTATTATAGTTTATGTAATTAGGAGAATGAAGTTGTAAGATGTAAATTGTTGTTGTTGTTGATGAAATTGGAAGATAAAAATGTGTTATGAATGTTCGTGTTGAAGATTGGAAGTTTCGGGTGAAGTGTGATTTTTGGCGGGATTGTTGAATATTTTGTAGAATTGTATGAAATGCTTAT
Organism: Lycium barbarum; assembly: GCF_019175385.1. Classification (NCBI taxonomy): domain Eukaryota; kingdom Viridiplantae; phylum Streptophyta; class Magnoliopsida; order Solanales; family Solanaceae; genus Lycium; species Lycium barbarum. The sequence continues at coordinate 94,967,829 of NC_083337.1, read as the reverse complement.
GAATTGTGTTTGGTTGATCTTGAATTAGTAATGAATATGTGAGCGTTGGAATTAGCTTGAGAATATGTAGTGAGTTGAATGTTGATGAATTATGTAGCAAGGAAGACTACTACTGTTAGAACATGTTTTAAATTGATTGTTGGTATTATTGGAATAATCGTTGGTATTGTTGTCGATATTTTGGCCGAGTTAAATTCTCGGATTTGTTGTTGCATTTTGGCCGAGTTGAATTCTCGGGGATGGCGCATTTACAGGGGAAATGCTGCCGAAATTTCTGTAGAAATAAGGTGTTGGTTAGAATTGAATTCTTAAGCGTTTGTACCTAATGTTTGGTGCGCATTAATGTTGTTGTAGATCGTGTGGAGCCAAAGACTTAAATTCAGATTTGTGTAGGAATCGGGCAAGGTACGTAAGGCTTACCTTTCTTTCCTTCGGCATGATCTTTGTAATGAACAAATAACGTCTATGTACGTCTCTAAAGAAAAAAAAGATTCTATTCTTAGAGCCACTAGGATGACCATCGTCTTTGACTTCCATAAGTATTCCATATGGTTTGATATATATATATATATATATATATATATATGATGATGTTCGAAGAATTTAGTTGGTATACTCCCGAACGTGGTTCGAAAGCAAATCGATATGACTTAAGTCTTTGATAAATAATTCGATATGTACATATGGTTCTAAAGTTTCCATTTGGGTTGACCCATAATGATATTGGAAAGTAACTTAATATATTTGTTACTTGAATTTCCAAATACGGCTTACGAAATGTTGTTAGAAAGCTCGGGGTTCATTATAGCCCTGTATAGGCACACATACGTATAATAGCCCATAGGCACCTTTAGAATCATTATTATTATCGTCATCATTACTATCCTCTTCATTATCATTACATCTAGATCATGGGCCTACTCGTCATACAAGGAGCGTAGTGCAATCGTAGTATGTATCAAGGATCGTGAGCTTACAAGCTCAGAAAATTTATCAATTGAAGGCAACATACGCGTATAGAGGATTTAGAGAATTGTCAAAGAACCATGCCTTATGAAAGAAGGGTTAGCCTTACATACCTTTTCGTCGGACTATTCTACACTTGCACGTCCCCTTCCAATGTTAGCGTTTCTACCTTCATTAATATCATAACAATGGCCATTAGTCATTCACATTATCCACATTATCTAGAGTTCTCAATTTGTTTCTAATTCACCCATGTTCAAGGTCATAACACCCAAATTCGTCCATTCGCCTAAAGTTTCTAGTTCATGATCTTAATACCATTTATAACATGTTCATATCACAACACAACTACATTCATGATTCAATTCAAACTATTCCTCAAAATGTCTCTATTCATCATTCATAACCCATCTTACCATATTTTCTACAATCCATGTATTTTAATTCTCCAATATCTTAAACATCATGTAATAATCATGAATCTTATCTTAGAAGTTGTAGGAACAAGTTTTAGTTGATAATACCCCACTTTGAGCAAAACCCTAGTTTTTCTCCATTTGGATTTCTTGACTTGGATGACCTTTGATGATGTTCTTACTCTTGATTCACTTTGTTTTATGTTGTTGATGACTTATGATCCTTGAAAACTTGGATAATAATTGTGGAGAGAGGTTTTAGAGAGAAGGTGTGTAATGTGGAAATGAAATAAAACAAGTGTTGGTCCCTTTATTTAATGAATTGCAAAATCTGTGCTGCGGTGAGTTTACGACCACGTATTTCTTTTTACGGTTCGTCCCTCGTGGTCGTCTTTAACCTTTTCAAAAATCAGAAACTTTGGCTGCTTGCATGGTGATTTACGACCATGGTTTACGGGACGTAAATCACTTTACGGTCCGTAAACCAGGTCGTATTTTACTATTTCCTCGACTGGCAGAAAGTGGAAGTCTTGCATGCCAATTTACGACTGCCAGTGTACGGATCGTATACCAATTTACGGTCCGTATTTGCACTTTACGACCACTGGGTAGATTTCAAATCTGCAATTTTTCATGTTTCTTAGACTTCTCCTTCTAATCGTCCACATCCATTTGCATGCATTATTAGTTCATTTACTTGCGTTCCAATGGGAAATTTCTGAGGTGCAACAAGGATCCGCAGAACTATATAGATGGGCTATAGAAGGTGTTCCGCATTATGCATGCTACTGAGATTGGAGCAGTGGAGTTTGGTGCTTTTCAGTTGCAGGATATGGGCCATAACTGGTATGAGTCATGGGAACAATCCCGAGGGGAAGATGCACCTCCTGCTACTTGGGATGAGTTTGTAGATGCTTTTCTTGACCACTTCATGCCAATTGAGGTCAGGGAAGCAAAGCCTATTGAATTTGAGAGGCTAAGGCATAATAACATGACAGTCCAAGAATATTATCACAAGTTCGTTTTGTTGGCCAAGCCTGCTCCCTATATGGTTCTCGATATGAGGGCCGTAGTTAGGAGATTTGTGCTTGGACTCAAATCTGATATGCACGGTGATGCAAATACAGCTGCTCAGAACAACAACATGACCATTTCCAAGATGGTGGCTATTGTGTAAGGTAAAAAGGACTGAATGAAAGAAGAAGAAGCTCTTTAGAAAGAAAAAGAGAGGGAAATCAGTAAAAGAGCTAAGTCTGCCGGTAACTTCAGTCATGAGGGAGGTAGAGGAAGAAACTTCTTTAAGAACAGGTCATCAGGACCTTGTTACACCTTGGAAAATTTTCCGTTAACGTACAGTGAATATGCTAGCGAAGGGAACGATGTATACGACGTTGTGATAAGAAGGAATAGCATTTGATGATCCTAATAGAGATTCCAAGACATTTGACGTAAGGGAAGAAGGTTGTCAAGGAAAGCAAGGGATATGTTGCGTGTCAGGTAAGACTTATGAGCGACGAGTTAATGATGGCGTATGTCCTGGAGAAGAGTGATAATATCCCTTAGATTGTTAGCGAGGTGTTAAACAAGTATCAAGAAGGCTTCACAAGGATTTGAGGTCAAACGAAGTGACGAGAATCAAAATAAGAGAAGAGGAAGATTATACGGTCCGTATAACGTGTGGTATAATGGTCACAGAATGAAGTTGTTGAGGGGGGGTGATTTCACGGTAACTTATACGGACCGTATAAATTTATACGGACAGTATAATGTGCCGTCAAATTGACACATAATGGGATGGTTACTGGAGCAGTTTCACGGTCACTTATACGGACCGTATAAATTTATACGGACCGTATAAGTTTTCGTATAATGATGTCGGGACAACTTTTTCATTTATAAAAGAATATCCCAAGTTCATTTAATTCATTTTATTTTCTCTCTCCACGACTCAATAGCTCTCTATAACTCTCCAAACTCCTCATATACAAGAATCCAAATGAACTTAATGATCAACTTTATCAAATCAAGGGAAACAAGTGCAAGAAACTCACTAGGGTTCACCTAAGGCAAGAAATTTCATGGGAAGTGGAACTAGGGTTTTGCTCAAGTGAAGTATTTCCATCTAAAGTTCAAACCCACACCATCTAAGGTAAGATTTATGGTATTTCTATGATATTTAAGGTTTTGGAAAGTTGAAACACTTGGATTGTAGAAGGATATAGGAAATGGGTCATGAATGTGTGAATAGTGTCATTGTTGAGTAGTAGTTTGGGGTGAATTATGAATACTGACATTTTGTGATAATAAGTACGCTATAAATGACATTTAGAACATGGGGTAAGTATTATATGTGAGAAAACGCGATAGTGAACTATAACCACAATTTTGGAGAAATCGAAGTGAAATTATGAAATGCGAATAATGTAGGTGAATGATGGTTGTTGCCTATTATATTGTGAATGCTGTTAGGGATGTTTGGGAGTTGATATATGATATGGAGAAAGTAGTAGAAACAAAGGAAATGCTGCCCAATTTTCCCTAGAAATAGTAACACGTTCTTGTAATCGATTAACTAATGTTGATGCGAATCCTCTTGAAGGTAGAAACGCGAGCATCGAAGGAGAACAATCAAGTGATAAACTGTTAAATAAAAGAGGTATGTGAGGCTAGACATTTCTTTCTATGGCATGAATCTGATGGCATGATTTTTCCTTCTTCTCCATGAATCCTCTACATCCCGGAAAACTAATAGCCTATATTCATGAATAGTCATATGAGATAAGAGATACATTATGAGCCTAATAATGATGATGATGAGCTTAAGTCTAAAGATTCTAGAGTTCATGATATGATATCCCTACAAAGCTAATGATGTTGTTTATTGTATACACTCACCTTATATACTATTTCCTTCAAGGTGAGGCAAAATAATTATAAATGCTCCAGAATAGAATCGGGAGTTCACGACCATATGTAACCCCGATAAAGTATGATTGCCTTAAGTTTCCAGTCAGTAGCATTCCTAGTCCATGTAATTTTTGGTGAAGGTGTGAAGGTTGACTCTCAGAAAATAGATGCCGTAAAGAATTGGCCCAGGCCCACTTAAAAATGAGATATCAGAAGTTTCTTAAAGTCTGGCAGGCTGTTACAGGTGTTTTGTGGAGAGATTTTCCTCTATCTTGGCTTCTCTAACTAAGTTGACTCAAAAGAAAGTCAAATTTCAATAGTCAGATGCATGTAAACAGAGTTTCGAAGAGTTGAAGAAGAGATTGACTTCTGCTCCAGTTTTGACGCTGCCAGAAGGAATCGAAGGGTTCGTGGTTTATTGTGATGCTTCGAGAGTTGGTCTCGGATGCGTCTTAATGCAGCATGGTAGGATTTTTGCTTATACGTGTAGATACCTCAAGACTCATAAGAAGAATTATCCGACTTATGACTTAGAATTAGCAACCGTGGCTTTTGCGCTTAAGATTTGAAGTCATTATTTATATAGAATGCATGTAGATATTTTTACGGGTCATAAAAGCCTGCAGTACATCTTCAAGCAGAGAGAATTGTCATGGCCGGAGGACCACGACAGGTACCCTGTACTAACCTACCGAGCACCTCTAGCCTATCATTTCATAACCATTTCTAAGTGGGCCAAATAGACAACTTGTGAATATCATACTTGGTACATCCATCAACACAGTGTTCATAAGCATAAACCAACGAGATTACCGAAATATTATACAACAATAAGAACTGAAGAAGCTAGTGAACATCTAACAACATACATGTGTCTACGAGCCTCTAAGTAGAATACATGAATCCGTAAGACGGGGCAGGATTTTGCCATGCCCAAAAGACTGCAGCTCCGGAACAACTGCAGCACTTCTGAGATGCCACAGATGGAGCTCCTAAGGATCAGGTCCGTCTACCGATCTACCTGCGGGTATGAATGCAGCGTCTACAAGCAAAGGACGTCAGTACGAATAGTGTATTGAATATGTAAGGCATGATCAACAACATAATAAGAAATATAGAACAAAACATGAGATAAGGATATTGCTGCGGAACGTGTAGCCCGATCCATATATATATATATATATATATATATATATATATATATATTATATTGCTGTGGAACGCGTAGTCCGATCCATACCCATATATCCCATGTCCGTGCATCCCGCGTCCGGGATGATATCTTAATATACCAACTGATCAGGTGGCTATGCATATATAACGCCTCGCCCTTTTCCCATATCCCCTATATACATATATATATACATCATATCCTTTAAAGGTTGTTGCTTTATCAGAGTGACGTAAGGTCGGTAACCTCCGATTATGTTATGGAACGATCATCATCGTTTTATCTCACCTTGAAGGAACAATTATGATAAGCTGAGTTCAATAACAATGAATGAGATCAAGTAATCCTGAAATAACCTCCATAGTCTCATAATGGCATAAAAATCATAAGCTTTGGAATTTTCAGAATTAAAATCATCATCACCACGTTCATCATAGAAACATATCATCTTTGGTGTCATAAGAAGCTTTATAAGAATCATAAATCTTTTGCTTTTGGAAACAAGGACATCATGGAAGACATATATAGATTCACAAGAAAGAAGTCATTATTGTCATATTGGGCATCGTAGAAAATATCTTGTCTTTAATACCATAGAAACCTTGAGAATCATGAACTTCTAGCTTTTTGGGAACAGGGATGTTATGGAAGACATGTATGGAATCGTAACGTGGGAATCATGCCTTTTGAAAGAAAGGGACTAGCCTTAACATACCTTATTGATCTCCTACGAATTAATGCTTATTCTCCCAAACTTGTAAATCTACATTCAAGAGAAATTATACTACCGTTAGACTTATCGTCATATGCCTATCTCAAGTCTTTAAATCAAACTCCTTTAGAATCTACCAAAATTCGGGCAGCATCTCCCCTATTTATATCCCTAGCCCGAAATCATAATTTTAGCAACCAACACAACCAAAACAATAACAACAACACCAATAACTTTATCCTCAATACTAAAATACTACATAAAACATCCCACACGATGCTTCTTCAATTTCTCAACCAATAAATTCGTTGTACGATTATTTAATAACTTTATCTCCATAATTAAACCTAAATCAGTACCAAAAAAGGAGGATTCATACCTTACTCCCGCTAGAAATGCGATACCTTCAATATTCACCCTGAATTCCAGCCAAGATTCACCGCAATACGATACTATAATCGCAACTATACGCTGTCGGAACTTGAATCCGGAGATTATACTTAATTTACGTTAAAAGTTGAGGTTTGGAACTTGGGAGAAATTTCTAGAAATTTAGAGAGGTTTTGGGGGTGTTTTGGATTAGAAATGAGGGGGTAAGCCCCCTTATATAATGTTCCATATTCTGTCCAAACCGACTTAAAAATTACTGAGCGCGTTCGCACTGAGTTGTCCCCTGTCTCCTCTGCGCGTTCGTGCCACCCCTATGCGTTCGCGCAGAGCTAATCTCTGCTCTGGTAGCCTGTCTTAAAATGATCATAATGCTTGATCCCGATGTCAGATCGATGCACGGTTTGTTGGGTTAGAAACTTGACTTCCCGAACTTCATCTTAGGCTTTTACCTTTCTCCAAAACTCCTCGTGTACTAAAATCTGTCCTTTGTCCAAATTGGGCATAAATTGCCCCTCATAGTCATAAGTTAAGCACATATTGTTATATCCCATATTTCGTACATTCAGATATTTAAAGGAAGTCGTGGTAAGTTAAGGGCGAGACTATTTTTCAAAATTATTTCAATGTACAAGTTGGTCATTAGTATGGAAATATTGAGAAAGGCTAAGGGTAAAAAGGGAAATTTGCAAAGTAGTTCATGGTAATATTGTGGAAGGCTAGGGGCAAAATGGGAATTTCACAAAATATTGAAGAAGGTTTTTTAAGGGGGGCCATGTTGGCCGTGTGGAATATAATCATATGTCCACATTTTTATTTAATGGGGGCTAATTATATATATATATATATATATATATATATGTGTGTGTGTGTGTGTGTGTGTGGACCAAAGCTTACATAACAAGATAATTAGTCTTCTTTGTTTATTTTAAGAAACTTCAAGAAAAAGGGAGAAGGGACATGTGTCCACATTCTATTTGATGAGGTTAATTATATATATGGACAATTGCTCACAAAGCAAGAAAATTATTCATGAAAACTCCAAGAAGAAGACTTGGAGAAAGAAAACAAAGGCCATTCGGCCATGGTTCCAAAATATGTGTCCCTGGAAATTGATCAAGAAAAATAATTTACTTCTAGTATTCCAAGGAATTGGAAGGTCCTCTTTAACATGGAGCGATTGTTTGAGTAAGCAAAGCATTTGTTGTGCAAGTTGTGAACCTAGCCGAGCAAGAAGAGATAAGTGGAGAAAGGTATGTGCTCAATCATCTTTTACATGTGTTATGGATGATTTGTGAATGTTGTAGTATGTAGAAATGGATGAAACTCATGAAATATGTGTGCAAGGGTTGTGGCCGAATAGGGTTGTAATGATAAGATGTGATGACTTGATTTTATTTAGTATTTTGATTGTTGTGTTGTGGATTCCATGATGAAAATGAAGGTTTGAAGAATTGAAATGTAGTTGGAATCATTGTGGGATTGTTGAAGAAGTTAATGTGACATTAGTATGGTTTCTTATATTTGTATAAATGATATTGCTAATGTGTAGGTGGTAAAAATAATTCATGAATCTGGAAGTGAGACATGCGTTTGGAAGATTGTAAGTTGGGTTGTTGTGATTGTATTCAATATAAGCAAAATGTTGTCGAATTATGTACACGAAGTTACTAACGTTAGAATATATTTTGAATTGATTGATGAAGTTGTTAATGTGTAGATTGTTGGTGTAGTTTATGAATTTGGAAGAAAGCAATGTGTTGTTGTTGTCCTTATTAAGTTTGGAAGATTTCAGATTATTGTTTATAATGTGGCCGAGTGGAATTCTCGGATTATTGTTGATAATGTGGCCGAGTGGAATTCTCGGATTATTGTTGGTAAATTGGCCGAGTTTCATTCTCGGGTTTGTTGTTGATAAATTGGCCGAGTTAGATTCTCGGGGATGGTGTATTACAGGGGAAATGCTGCCGAAATTTTGGCAGATTATAAATGAATTCATTTGAAGGATCAAGACAAGTATATGATGATGAGTCAAATGATTATGTCAATCTTCTTGAATGTAGACTAGCGATAGTGAGCTTGGACAATTAAGCGTAGCTAATAGGACGTGCGACAGGTATGTAAGGCTTACCCTTTCTTTCTTTTGGCATGATCCTTATGAAACGAGCAGATGACGTATATGTATGATTTCAAAGAAATTTCTATTCTTAGAGCCACTAGGATGGCTAATATTCTTGACTTTTATAAGCTATTTCATATGGTTTTGATGCGTATCTATGATGTCCGAAGATCTATGTGATATGTTTCTGAATGGCATTCGAAAGATAATTGATATGACTAAAATCTTGATTTTCAAATGCTAGCACGTTCGATTATTCCATTGAGTCTTTGATATATTTTGATACGTACATATGGTTCCAAAAGCTTTATTTGATTTGATCCATAACGATATCCGAAAGGTACTTGATATGATTGTTGCTTTGATTTTCCAAAAATGGCTTCTGAAACGTTCATAGAAGCTTCTGTACTTAAACGTCCATAACTTTTTCATACTAACTCGGATCGACTTGAAACGTGTTTATGACTCTCAAGTGTCGATTTGCGTTCCTACCTATCTAGTCTTGATTTATGTGCATATAGTTTCTCACTACTCTGCTCGTGGATGTCTCAACATGTCCTTCACTGAGCTAGGGCCAGGATACGTTCTCGTGCGTACTCCACTGCATTGTTCACCGAGTCCCTCTCACTTGCGGGCCGGGACACGTTATATGTATATGTATATGATGATATGATGATACGGGGATGGCGGCCAGGATGGCATATGATGACTTCATTCACCGAGACCCGTAATAGAGGGCCGGGACACGTTATATGCATATAAGATATTTGATGTTGACATGCATGATTTTATCCACCGAGTCCCTCACTAGAGGGCCGGGACACGTTACGCATATGTGATATATGATGTGGACATGTATGATTTTATCCACCGAGTCCCTCACTGGAGGGCCGGGACAAGTTATATGTATACATGATATATGATGTGGATATGCATGATTTTCATTCAAAAAGGCAAGTGTATTGATGTTTTATAAGTCATATTTGTTCTGGTAAATCTCTGTCTCAGCTATGATTCTCTTTTCTGTATTCCATGCCTTACATGCTCAGTACATATTCCATAATGACCCCCTTTCTTCGGGGGCTGCGTTTCATGCCGCGCAGGTACACCCAGATGAGTGGAAGCCATTATAGAAGATGTTCCAGCAAAGTTGGCAAGCTCCATTTGCCTCTGGAGTGTTGCCGGGTCAGAGTACTATGCTATGATGTCTTGGTTGAAGTTAGAGACTTTGCAGACAGAGTCGTGGGTATAGGATGTCAGTCTTGGAGGCGGCTCTATCAGTCGATGTGTCTTATATATTATGTTACAGATTCCATATGGTCACAGATTTTATTTGATTTGAGAATGATAAAAAGAATGTTTCTGAAAGCTGTACTGTGTATTTCATCCTTATTTGATTTAAAAGTCCAAAAAGATTATGTGTGTGCTAAGGGTCAGAGGGTTCGCTCGGCCCTAAGTAAGGGTCGGGTGCCCATCACACCCTAGGGAGATTAGGGTGTGACAAAGTGGTATCAGAGAAGGTTGTCCTAGGGGTTGTCTGCAAAGTCGTGTCCAGCAGAGTCCTGTTTATGGGTGTGAAGCTGGCCACATTTATAAACAGGAGGCTGCGGGGCATCTAGGAATTGATGACCTTCTTTCTGTCTTAAATCGTGCGATAGAGCCAAGTCATAGGAAAATGAAATTCCTTATATAAGCCTTACATACGATGGAAGAAGGCGGGTAACGATATGGAAGGTAATAGAGGTAAGGCTTGATATATTTGTTCTGTCATCTGGAATTGGAGGCTCTGGGTTGCCGGAATATGCCGCATGATTGTATACCCTGTGAGGCATGGTTGGTATTTGCTGTGTGCACATTTTGAATAGTAAGGATTGCAAAAGAGACCCGGTCAGAATTTTTCAAAATCAGGTCATTTAACTAGGTACACCTAACATGAAGTAATCATACGCACAGGTGGAAGGTGAACATTGGAAATTAAAAAGGGTAAAATAGTAATTGTAAAGGGAAGGACGTGTTACGAGAATGTCTCGGAATCTGTAAGACTTCGACTTGCTCCAGATCATGTAATAAAGGTCATGCCGGGAAGTGGACGCGATTATATCAGCATTAAGGCACTTGATTCCATTGAAGTTTTGAGGTTAAGCGTGCTAAGGTGAGAGAAATTTTAGGATGGGTGACCCCCCCCGGGAAGTGTACTAAAAGTTCCATAAATGTGGGCATGAGAGACAAATGAGAAGTTAGAGTAGCCTAAGGGAAACTAGAGTATACGGGATGGTTGGAGACCATAAGAGGACGCGTAGGACGAGGCAGACTAGACTGGTGGAGAGACAGAAAGTGCATCACAGCTCTGGAATTAAGATAGGCTTGAATAACGTTTAGAAGTATTTTGTGGGCTAGTTGATAGTAATTATATATATATATATATATATATATATATATATATATAGATATATATATATGAATGCGTATGATATCTCATATGTGATTGTATCGGTGGACATGTGAGTCCCAGCAACCGGCGCTACGGTAGAGAGGACATCAATCGAGTAAGGGTACCGAAGCTCAAGTGACAATAGAAAAATAAATGGTGCAAGTGTTACAAGGTAAGCCGCTATTATTTTCACTACAGGTTAAGATGGGAAAGTCTAATACAACGATATTTGGAAAAGAAAGTGAGTGAGTAGATGGAAAATAAAGAGATCAAGTGTCGGAAGAAGGTGAAAGGTAAGAAACCTCAGTGAGTGAATCTTCCGAGAGAAACTACCGGCAAAGCACGAGACTATTTGGGGTAAGAACTCAAAGTAGGCATGTGAAAAGGATAAAGTGTGGTAATATGGCACAAAAGAAAAGTGTGTGAGGTTCGAGAACCAATTTCAATAAGTAGAACTAAAGGAATAGTGGCTAGGACAAAAGTAAGAGAAAGAATGCTTAGGCCTTGCGGCGATATTAAGAGACTTCCGGCCTGTCAGAGGCATATAACGGAATAAGTGTATGGGAAAATTAATGCGGTTGCTTCAGATATGGAGGAGCTTTCCAAAAGGATAATTCAAGAGTAGAACGGAATTGCGCGTCTAATGTAATATTTCACGAACCTCAAAGCCAATGCCATAAATGGAGAAAGGAGAAAAGTATTCGAGAAGGAAGGAACCTAAGGAAGGTTAAGGATGACAGTAGGAAGGGTATACTAACGGATTGGTCGAAGGAAGAGGAGAACATTTGGGAAATTAATGGTATGGAATGAGAATTCATGCGAGGTCGGAGAGAGTGTAAGCGGTAAGAATTCTATACTAAGAGCAAAGGTGGCAGGACGCTCGAGACAACATGGATGCACAACTGTAACACTAACGCATAGTTAAGAAGACTTATGAGTGTTATGTTCCGTGTTTTTGTATAATTGGAAATCGAGAAATAATTAATATTTGTGTGTTATAAGGAAATATTTTGATTTTAGTGAATATGACTATGTTGATTATGGAATCATTAATGTTAAGACATCGGGGAAGGCCGAGGGTAAATTTGGAATTTCGGAAATTAGTTTCGGGAATTACAAAACGGGACTTTTTATGAATTGGGCCAAGAAAATATGACACAAAATTGAGGCCCAAAGTATTGAGGGTGGCCGGCCATAGCAATGGCCCAAACCCATCCTTTTAATGTCATGTGCTAGGCACATGACCAATAATATGGATATATATCATCTTACACTTAGAATTATCAAGAACAAAGAACAAAATTCAAGAGCACCACAAAAGAGGGCTTCGGCCGAGACTAAGAAAGAGAGAAAAAGAAAATTGTGCTAGCCTTGTTTGAGGTCCAAAAAACCTAGTTTCTACATAGTTGTGAAGTAGTCAAGACCCTCTTCAACGGGGTATAATTAGTTTGGCACAAGAACCACGTTTGCGGCAAGTCGGATTTTCAAGAAAAAGTTGAGAAATCTATGTTTTTATGTTATGAAATGGGTTTATATGTTATAGTGATTGATGTTGCATGAAGATTATGGAATGGTGTTGTGTTTGTGCATGGCGTGTGTGTGTGAGAAGGGTGTGTTTGGCCGTGAGCCCTAGGAGGGAGAAAGAATGTGAATTTGATCTTGTTTAGTTTGTTTAATGCGTCGTTGTGACCTTTATGTCGTAAATGATTAGTTAATGAATTGATTTGGCATTGGAAAATGATTTCGGAACGTTATCGGAAAGTATACACCTTTAGTATATTTGTGTATATCATTGTATATCTAGGGTGCTAAAGACCTTAAATATGATTTATGGTTGATGTTAAGGAATTCGGAATGAAGCGACGCAAGTTAGAATGTTTGTTGTGACTTTTGATGTTTTGAATGAAATATGGAAAATAATGAATTTCGGGAACTTTCGTATATGGTTTGGAATATATTTGGGATGTGATTGAATAATCTTGAATGATTGAATGAATACAATAATGTGGATATAGATTTGGAATTTTGAAGCTTGAATGAAAAGTTGTCAACTTATGTAATAAGGTAGAATTTTGAAGTTAGTATGGTTTGAATATGATTTGTGTTGTTTGATGATGTGTGGGCTGTTGTTGTTGATGTATTTTGAGCCGAGCTAAGTCTCGGGGGTGTTAGATTTATAGGGGAAATGCTGCCGAAATTTCAGTAGGCAAAAATGAAGTTAATGGCATTTTTTTTAAGCCAAAGGATCTCAAATTGGTAACTTTGACCATTTGCAGATTTCGGACGAAACGGGACTTGACTTTTGGGAGAGCATAAGACGTCAGTAAGGTATGTAAAGCTTCCCACTTCTTTGTTTGGCATGTCTTAGTGTGTTAGGTAAATTTTGGAACCTCCGGAGCCTTTCTGCTCCTCGAAACCCGATCTACAAAACGACTACTATTCATTCAATTCAATTGAAGCCTAAAGGCTCTATTTTGGCTAGAATGCAACCAAATGTTCGAAACCTATCGAAATGTGATCGGGTTACTTTGAAATCATTATGTATAATCTTCTGGCCTTTAAATGTTCGTAAATTATGTTCGCCACCTCAATTTGACTCGAGGTGGGCCCGCTAACCCCGAGACACCCTATTTGTCCTATTGGGCGGTCCTTTTGAATAAAGCTTGATAAGATACTTTCGGTTTTGGAACTTCCTCCCACGAGATATGTATTGAATATTATGATATGCTAAGTTACGTTTTGAGCCATACGTACCATTTTGGGAAACATCTTGTGAAATAAAACTTTGTATCGACTAAGTATTCGGTTATTTTGTACTATGAAATGACTTATGAAATAATTATGTTTTGAAAGGCTATTTTGAAATATGATTTGCATTTGTTCGCTCACGACTCCGCTCGTGCCTTACTATCACTTCGTTCACCGGTTCCCGAGCCGGTTATGATTCGTGCGCCCTATGATAATTCGGCCGTATGCTGTGTTACGGTTCCCGAGGCCTCGCCATAGGGCTGGGTTCCATTTGGAGTTATGCTGTGATATGGCTCGTGATGCGATACGCCCACCTATGTTGTGTTTGTGTTCGGGGATGTACGGAGATTTGAAACCTTCTGGTGTTATGCTGTGTGTGGCGCCAGTGTCGGAGTGGCGACCACGTTCTTAAGCGTTTGCATGATTTCGTTTGCATTATGTATACGTATATGATTTTGATACGGATTTTGACATACTGAATTGTACTCCACTTTGTCATCTGATTTGCTTTCGGTTTTGGCCCATATTTCTGTACTCCGTGCTTTAGATACTCAGTACATATTTCGTACTGACCCCCTTTCTTCGGGGGCTGCGTTTCATGCCCGCAGGTGCAGATATTGGTGATCCTCCACTGTAGGCTTCACTCTTTGCTACTTCGGAGTACTCCTTCTTGACTCGGAGTCCACTTTTGGTACAGACTCTCTTTTGCTATGTATATTCTGTACATTTGACTATTTTGGTACGGCGGGGCCCTGTCTCGCCATATGTCTTTGTTTTGAGTTCGTAGAGGCCTATAGTCATATATGTGGGGCGAGGGTCCTATATATGTTCGTTTGATTTTGTTTTCTGGTCTTAAAGCAGTCCGTTTGTTTTGAGGGCCCTGAATGGCCCTTATGCTTATATTTGCATTTTTGACCGGCGATGTCTATTCCGCCGCGCAGTTTGGATCCGATATGACATTTTGATTTGTGCGACCGCTTAAGACATATTTTGATATAAACTATGTTCGATATGATTTTTATGAAATTCTGAAATAAGTCTGGATTTGGCAATGAATACGTAATTTGGTCTGGGTACCCAAGTAGGGTGCCAGTCGCGGCCCACGGGGCTGGGTCGTCACAAAAGTGGTATCAGAGCAGTATGTCCTCGGAATGTCTACAAGACGTGTCTCGTAGAGTCTTGTTTATCGATGTGTTGTGCACCACATCTATAAACAGGAAGCTACAGGGCATTTAGGATGTTACTTTCTTTGGAATCTTAGATCGTGCGATAGAGCTGTGCTACTAGGGTGATTTTGATCTGACTCGCTATTGTGTTTGCAGTGATGCCTCCGAAGAAGGCAACGGCGGCCCAGAAGGGCAAGGCATGGATGGGAGAGACTAGTCAGGCACAGCGCGCTACACGGTTGTTCCTCGTTCTGAGGGGTCTGCTACACCCCCACTAGTACAGCCTGGAGCAGGACCTTCAGCAGCTCCAGAGGTCCGTGTACCCGCTCCTGAGACTCCAGCTCCTCAGCCAGGGGCGGTGGATAGGACCCTGAGGGAGGCTGTACAGTTGCTGACTACACTAGTAGCATGTCAGGCTCGTAGACGCGGGCGGAGGGACGATGATGATGATGACAGGCGGGACAGCCTGAGAGTTCGGGAGTTCTTATTATGTGGCCCTCCAGAGTTTTTCGGGTCTAAGCCCGACGAGGACCCCTATGACTTTATTCGGGGGATGCGACGCTCACTGGACTTGGTCAGGGCTTCAGAGACCGAGTCGGTCGAGCTGGCTTCGCACAGGCTTCGAGATGTTGCCGCTCACTGGTATGAGACTTGGGAGTTATCCAGGGGTGAGGGTGCTCCCCCAGCTACGTGGGACCAGTTTGTGACTGCTTTCACCCGCCACTTTCTACCCCCAGAGTTGCGGCGGGCACGGGCCGACTGATTCTTACATTTGCAGCAGAGGGGTCGGAGTGTGCGCGAGTATAATCTTGAGTTTGATTCTCTGGCCCGATATGCACCGGCCGTGGTAGCAGACATGTCCGATCGGATGCACAGATATGTCATGGGATTGGATCGGTATTTGATCGACGGCTGCATGGCAGTGTCATTGCAGACAGATATGGACATTGCCCGACTTCAGGCCTATGCGATGGGTATGGAGGATCGTCACAGGTCTGATCATTCTGGTAGAGATCGGGACAGGAGGCCGCCCAAGAGGGCTAGGTCCGTAGGTTATTCCGGGGATTCTCGAGGCGGACAGCCTCAGCAGCAGCAGTCAGGCAGACAGCTACCTCCGTCCGGCCGGAGTACTCAGTCAGGCAGCCGGAGATTTGATAGTGCGGGACCGTCTGGGGCCGGTCAGAGCTCCAGAGCGGCAGGTTCACAGGTATCCAGAGGCCCCACCCAGGCCAGACCACCCAGGCCCCGTTGTGCTCATTGCGGGAAGTCTCATCCTGGGGAGTGTTATCGAGCTACTGGAGCTTGTTTTTCGTGCGGTGGTCAGGGCCATTTTATGAGAGATTGTCCGTTGGCCAGCGGTTCTGGTAGTGTGGCTCAGCCGACAGGGTCAGCCGCCGGTTCTTCTTCTGCTCCATCTGTTTTTGTATAATTGGAAATCGAGAAATAATTAAGATTTGTGTGTTATAAGGAAATATTTTAATTTTAGTGAATATGACTATGTTGATTATGGAATCATTAATGTTAAGACATCGGGGAAGGCCGAGGGTAAATTTGGAATTTCGGAAATTAGTTTCGGGAATTACAAAACGGGACTTTTTATGAATTGGGCCAAGAAAATATGACACAAAATTGAGGCCCAAAGTATTGAGGGTGGCCGGCCATAGCAATGGCCCAAACCCATCCTTTTAATGTCATGTGCTAGGCACATGACCAATAATATGGATATATATCATCTTACACTTAGAATTATCAAGAACAAAGAACAAAATTCAAGAGCACCACAAAAGAGGGCTTCGGCCGAGACTAAGAAAGAGAGAAAAAGAAAATTGTGCTAGCCTTGTTTGAGGTCCAAAAATCCTAGTTTCTACATAGTTGTGAAGTACTCAAGACCCTCTTCAACGGGGTATAATTAGTTTGGCACAAGAACCACGTTTGCGGCAAGTCGGATTTTCAAGAAAAAGGTGAGAAATCTATGTTTTTATGTTATGAAATGGGTTTATATGTTATAGTGATTGATGTTTCATGAAGATTATGGAATGGTGTTGTGTTTGTGCATGGCGTGTGTTTGTGAGAAGGGTGTGTTTGGCCGTGAGCCCTAGGAGGGAGAAAGAATGTGAATTTGATCTTGTTTAGTTTGTTTAATGCGTCGTTGTGACCTTTATGTCGTAAATGATTAGTTAATGAATTGATTTGGCATTGGAAAATGATTTCGGAACGTTATCGGAAAGTATACACCTTTAGTATATTTGTGTATATCATTGTATATCTAGGGTGCTAAAGACCTTAAATATGATTTATGGTTGATGTTAAGGAATTCGGAATAAAGCGACGCAAGTTAGAGTGTTTGTCGTGACTTTTGATATTTTGAATGAAATATGGAAAATAATGAATTTCGGGAACTTTCGTATATGGTTTGGAATATATTTGGGATGTGATTGAATAATCTTGAATGATCGAATGAATACAATAATGTGGATATAGATTTGGAATTTTGAAGCTTGAATGAAAAGTTGCCAACTTATGTAATAAGGTAGAATTTTGAAGTTAGTATGGTTTGAATATGATTTGTGTTGTTTGATGATGTGTGGGCTATTGTTGTTGATGTATTTTGAGCCGAGCTAAGTCTCGGGGGTGTTAGATTTATAGGGGAAATGCTGCCGAAATTTCGGTAGGCAAAAATGAAGTTAATGGCATTTTTTTTAAGCCTAAGGATCTCAAATTGGTAACTTTGACCATTTGCAGATTTCGGACGAAACGGGACTTGACTTTTGGGAGAGCATAAGACGTCAGTAAGGTATGTAAAGCTTCCCACTTCTTTGTTTGGCATGTCTTAGTGTGTTAGGTAAATTTTGGAACCTCCGGAGCCTTTCTGCTCCTCGAAACCCGATCTACAAAACGACTACTATTCATTCAATTCAATTGAAGCCTAAAGGCTCTATTTTGGCTAGAATGCAACCAAATGTTCGAAACCTATCGAAATGTGATCGGGTTACTTAGAAATCATTATGTATAATCTTCTGGCCTTTAAATGTTCGTAAATTATGTTCGCCACCTCAATTTGACTCGAGGTGGGCCCACTAACCCCGAGACACCCTATTTGTCCTATTGGGCGGTCCTTTTGAATAAAGCTTGATATGATACTTTCGGTTTTGGAACTTCCTCCCACGAGATATGTATTGAATATTATGATATGCTAAGTTACGTTTTGAGCCATACGTACCATTTTGGGAAACATTGTGTGAAATAAAACTTTGTATCGACTAAGTATTCGGTTATTTTGTACTATGAAATGACTTATGAAATGATTATGTTTTGAAAGGCTATTTTGAAATATGATTTACATTTGTTCACTCACGACTCCGCTCGTGCCTTACTATGACTTCGTTCACCGGTTCCCGGGCCGGTTATGATTCGTGCGCCCTATGATAATTCGGCCGTATGCTGTGTTACGGTTCCCGAGGCCTCGTGTTACACCTCGGAAAAATCTTCCGTTGGTACGCAAGTGAATGAACTAGCGAAATACGAGTATCGGGTTAATGATGACTTAAGGGCATTTTGGGAAAGAGTTATAACATCCCTTAGATTAGTATTGAAGTGTTAAACAAGTGTTAAGAAGGTTCCATGAGGATCGGAGATCAAACGAAGTGGCGAAACTAAGTTCAGTGACTGATGAGTTCTACGGCTCATTATACGGACCGTATAATGTTATACGGACCGTATAGTGGACCGTAAAACCATCACAGTGAAGGTTGGTTGCTGGTGGAATTTTACGGTCAGTTATACGGACCGTATAAAATTTATACGGACCGTATAACGAACCGTCGAATGGTCAGAGTGAAAGGTTGCTCAATGGTAACGTTTTACGGTCAGTTATACGGACCGTAAAACTGTTTTACGGACCGTATAACGGACCGTCAAGTAGTCACAGTGAAGGGGTGCTGGGCAGACCCATGTCACGGTCTATTATACGGACCGTATAACCATTATACGGACCGTATAATGGACCGTATAATGGAACCCGACAGTTCGGTGATGATTTAATAAATAAAGACCAAGTTCATGAAAGTCATTTCCACATTTCCTCTCTCTCTCTAAAACATCTCTCTACAACCTTTGTACAAGTGTTCAAGGGTATTAATCCATCAACCACATTAAACAAGTAAATCCAAGGTAGAAACCCATCAAGGATCATCTAAAGTCAAGAAACCCAAATGGAGAAAAACTAGGGTTTTACTCAAAGTGGAGTATTATCAACAAAAGCTTGTCCCTACAACTTCTAAGGTAAGATTCATGATTTTTATATGACGTTTACGGTATTGGAGAATTAAAATGCATGGATTGTAGAAAACATGGTCCACTAGGACATGAATGATGAATAGTGACGTTTTTTGAGACATAGTTTGAATTGAATCATGATTGTTGTTGTATTGTGATATGAGTGTGTTATAAATGACGTTAAGATCATGAAATAAACATTGTATATGGATGAACGAAGTTGGGTGTTGTGACCATAAATAGGGACAAATGGAAGTGAATTGAGAATGTGGATAATGTAGATGATTAATGGCCATGGAAATGATATTATAAATGTGTTGTTGACGTTTTGGGGTTGAATTATGATATGGACAAATGTTGTATAGATAAAGGAGATGCTGTCCAATTTTCTCTAGTTCTAGCCATGTGCACTAGTTATCGATACTAATGATAGTATGGCCTTAATGAAGGTAGAAACGTGAGCATCGAAGGAGTACGTGCAGGTGTAGAATAATTCGACAAAGAGGTATGTAAGGCTAACCCTTCTTTCATAAGGCATGGTTCTTTGGCCAAACTCCTAATCCCTCTATATGAGTATGTTGACTACAAATGTTTCACATTCCGAGCTCATAAGCTCACTATCCTTGATTGGTACTACGAATGCGCTACGCACCTCAGGTGACGAGTAAGACTACGATATAGAAGTAACAATAACGATAATGATAGTAATGATGATGGTGATAATAATGATGCTAAAGGTGCCTATGGGCTGTTATACTCATACGTGCCTATGAAGGGCTATAATGAAACCCCGAGCTTATAACGCCTGGTAGAATATATGTGTATGAATATGTATAGAATATGTATACGATTACGAAACGCGCGCACACATCTGCAGATGGTACGGATAACCCTGAAGCCTTGGTAGGGCCAGGTATGAGTAACATTGAACCTTGGTTGGCCAAGTATGTATATGAAATACTGATCCAATGAGGTCGGGTACGCTATGTAAATGCCATGTATACGAAATGGTTATGTATGTATATATATTATGTAAACGAATGTGATGAGACTATGTATAAGAATGCGAATGAGGATATGTACACTAATATGAGCACAAGCATGGTACGAGTTTTATTGTGGGGCACGGATGACGATGTGAGTAAGTAAGCGACATGATGATGATGATATTATTGTCTCCCCCCCCCCCCTATACTATTCCATATATTGTTCATTATGTTGTATATCAATGTTAATCATGCTTTACATACTCAGTACATTCTTCGTACTGACGTCCTTTTGTTTGTGGACGCTGCGTCATGCCCGCAGGTGCACAGGGAGACAGACTTGACCCATAGCTGCCTATTTGATGATTTCATAGAGAGCTCCATTTCCTTCGGAGCCATATCTTTTGGGTACTCATTCTTTTGTGTATATAACTATGGGCATAGCGGGGTCCTGTCCCGCTCATGATATGTCATACTCTTAGAGGCTCGTAGTCATGTGTATGTGGGTAGAGATGTTTGGCCATGTCGGCCTATGTTTTGTATATCTTTTGTTGGCCTCGTCGGCCTTGTATATTTGACATGGCATAGATGCCCATGATATGTTAATTGATGATGGTCGTCCAATGGGACTAGCTTGATTAATGATTTAAAATGCATGAAATGAATTATGGTTCACCTAGATGTTATGATATGCATGATAAGGGGGTGTCCGGGTGGGGTAGCACCGGGTGCTCGTCGTGGCCCCCTAGTCGGGTCGTGACACCTCGCCATATCAGAGCAGTTGAGTCCTAGGATGTGTCTACGAGGCTTGTCTAGTAGAGTCTTGGTTATGGGTGTGTTGCGCGCCACACTTATAAACGAGAAGCTGCGGATATCTTAGGAATATATGACCTTCTTTCTTCAGAAGAATCGTGCGATAAAGCTATGATGTAAGAAATTCTTGTTCTTAAATCGTGTGTTGTGTATTTCAGAGATGCCTAAAAAGAAAAAGGCTACAGCAGCCCAAAGGGGCAAGACGGTGGCAGAAAAGCGGGCTGAAAGAGCACCGCCACCAGTAGTAGAGGAAGATGAGTCCCAGAGTGCGGCTCAATCTCAGTCCTCCCAGACAGTGCCTATTACTGAGGAGCACGTGGGAGCCTCAGCCCCAGCTCCAGCTCCTCCGCCGAATGCTTCAGGCCAAGACGTAAGAGAGGCCATTAATTTGTTGACTCAGTTGGTTGCGGCCCAGACTCAGAGGCCAAGCGCGGGGCAAGGTGACAGGACTGTTAGCGCAAGGGCCCGTGACTTCATTGCTTTGAAACCCCCAGAATTCTTTGGGTCGAAACTGGAGGAGGATCCCCAGGACTTTGTTGATGGTATGCTAAGGACGCTCCGATTGATACATGCTTCAGACACCGAATCGGTGGAGCTAGCGTCATACAGATTGAGGGATGTCTCAATCCAGTGGTACACGGTTTGGATGGCTTCGCGGGGAGCTTATGCACCTCCGCCGGTATGGCAAGAGTTTGTCGATGCTTTTCTCCGTCACTACATGCCTCCAGAAGTTCGGCGAGCTAGGGCCGATAAATTCTTGAATCTGAGGCAAGGTAGCATGAGTGCTACAGAGTATAGTCTCCGCTTCAATTCCTTGGCTAGGTATGCTTCGGCCATGGTAGCGGATATGGGCGATCGGGTGCACCGGTTTGTGAAGGGCCTAGGGCCACATTTGATGGATAAATGCTTGACTGCATCTCTTCAGGATGGCATGGATATTGCACGTATTCAGGCGCATGCTCAGGAATTGGAGGAACACCTACAGCAGCGGAGGAATGAACGTGAACAGGATCGGGGACATATCAAGAGGGCTAGATCTTCGGGGCCGATGAGTGAGTCCAGAGGTGGGCACCGGCAGCAGCCCCCTAGGCATGCAGGCTACTCTATGACCAGTGCGCTCCCACGGTTTTCAGGCCAGAGATTGGATAGATCTGCTCATTCAGGGCCGAGCCCGAGTTATTCAGGGCCTCAGTATAGAGATGATTCAGGCCAGTCTAGACCACCCGTGCCACGATGTTCCCAGTGTGGGAAGTTGCATTGGGGTCAGTGCCGATCAGGTTCAGATGCTTGCTATTCTTGTGGTCGACTAGGCCACATTATGCGTGATTGCCCCTCAGTACATGGTAGAGGTAGGGCCCAGCCATCAGGGTCGATAGCCGGGTCTTCAGCATCTGCACGCCCTATGGGGCCAGGTTCACATGCGCAGGTTGGCCATGGTAGAGGTAGAGGCAGAGCTCCCAGTTCCAGCGGTCCTCAGCACCGTATTTATGCTTTGGCTGGACGCCAAGATCTTGAGTCTTCTCCTGATGTGGTCACAGGTATATTATCGGTATTCTCTCATGATGTATATGCTTTGATTGATCCGGGCTCCACATTGTCTTATGTTACTCCATATATTGCGGGTCGATTTATAATTGAGCCGGAGTCTATTAAGCCTTTTGAGGTGTCTACGCCCGTTGGCGAATCGGTGATAGCTAGCCGAGTGTATAGAGATTGCGTAGTGGTGATATGTGACCGCCGTACAGTAGCTGATTTGCATGAACTAAAAATGGTAGATTTTGATGTTATTATGGGCATGGATTGGTTGGCTTCTTGCTACGCCAATGTTGATTGTAGAACGAAGATGGTTCGTTTCCAGTTCCCGGGCGAACCAGTCTTAGAATGGAAAGGGAATACGGCGTCACCAAAGGATAGGTTTATTTCCTATCTAAAAGCGAGGAAGATGATCACTAAAGGGTGTATTTATCACCTAGTGCGAGTTCGAGATGTAGAAGTTGAGTCGCCGACTCTTCAATCAGTTCCGGTAGTGAATGAATTTCCGGATGTGTTCCCGGAAGAGCTTCCAGGCCTTCCTCCCGAGCGAGAGATAGATTTCGCGATTGATGTGTTGCCAGACACTAATCCCATATCTATTCCTCCCTATATGATGGCACCCGCAGAGTTGAAAGAGTTGAAGGAGCAATTGAAAGACTTGCTTGAAAAAGGCTTCATTCGGCCTAGTTCATCCCCGTGGGGAGCACCCGTATTGTTCGTCCGGAAGAAGGATGGCTCCTTGAGAATGTGCATTGATTATCGGCAATTGCATAAAGTGACAATTAAGAACAAGTATCCCCTCCCGAGGATTGATGATTTATTTGATCAATTGCATGGTGCCAAATGGTTTTCAAAGATTGATTTGAGGTCCGGGTATCACCAAGTAAGAGTTAGGGAGAAAGATATCCCTAAGACAGCTTTCAGAACAAGATATGGCCATTTCGAGTTCCGAGTAATGTCGTTTGGGCTAACTAATGCACCGGCAGTGTTTATGGACTTAATGAACAATGTATTCAGGCCTTTTCTGGATCTATTCGTGATTGTATTCATCGACGATATCCTAGTGTACTCTAGATCCGAGGCTGAGCATGCGGAGCATTTGCGAACCGTTCTTGGAGTTCTTCGAGCTCGAGAGTTGTTTGCAAAATTCTCCAAATGTGAGTTTTGGTTGAACTCGGTATCATTCCTGGGCCATATTGTTGCAGCTGATGGTATTCGAGTGGATAGTCAAAAGATCGAGGCAGTGAAAACTTGGCCAAGGCCCACAACCCCTACAGAGGTTCGTAGCTTTTTGGGCTTAGCCGGGTATTACAGAAGATTTGTTGAGGGTTTCTCTTCTATTTCTGCACCGCTCACAAAGTTGACTCAGAAGTCAGCTAAGTTTCAATGGACAGATGCTTGTGAACGTAGTTTCCAAAAGTTGAAAGACAGATTGACTTCTGCCCCAGTCTTGACACTTCCAGAGGGAGTGGAAGGATATGTTGTTTATTGTGATGCTTCAGGCGTCGGGCTAGGCTGTGTATTGATGCAAAATGGTAAGGTGATCGCGTATGCTTCTAGACAATTACGGAAACATGAACAGAATTATCCTACCCATGACTTAGAATTGGCCGCGGTGGTCCATGCTTTAAAGATATGGAGACATTACTTATATGGTGTCCACGTGGATATTTATACAGATCATAAGAGTCTCCAGTACATCTTCAAGCAGAAAGAGTTAAATTTGCGGCAACGACGATGGCTAGAGTTGCTAAAAGACTATGACGTCGAAATCCTGTACCACCCCGGAAAGGCAAATGTTGTGGCCGATGCTCTTATCCGCAGGTCTATGGGAAGCTTATGCGATGTGCGACAAGAAAAGAGAGAAATGACCCATGAGCTTCATCAGCTAGCCAGCCTAGGGGTCCGAGTAGTAGACTCAGGTAGCAGCAGAGCTACCATTCAGAATTCGGCAGTTCCGACGCTAGTAGCGGAAGTAAAAGAGCGGCAAGGTGAGGATTCCAGGCTAATGCAGTACAGAGATACGCTCGCTCAGAAAGAGGGGTCACCATTTGATATTTCGGGAGACGGAGCCCTCCGATGCCGAGGCAAGCTATGTGTCCCCGATGTGGCAGACTTACGCCACCAGATTTTGAGAGAGGCTCATTGTTCCCGTTACTCCGTTCACCCTGGAACGACGAAGATGTATCATGATCTTAAGTCTATATATTGGTGGAATGGGATGAAGAAAGATGTAGCGGAGTTTGTATCCCAATATTCCAATTGCCAACAAGTAAAAATAGAACACCAAAAGCCGGGTGGCTTATTGCAAGCTATAGAAATCCCAACTTGGAAGTGGGAAGTGATTAATATGGATTTCATTACAGGGCTACCTCGTTCTCGACGCAAGTATGATTCCATATGGGTGATTGTGGATAGACTCACTAAATCAGCTCATTTCTTACCGGTCAGGACGACCTATGTGGCAGAAGATTATACAAGGCTTTATGTTAAAGAAATAGTGAGACTCCATGGTGTCCCAGTGTCTATTATCTCCGATAGAGGAACTCAGTTTACGGCCAAATTTTGGGAGTCCTTTCAAGAGGGTCTAGGGACCCAAGTGCGCCTTAGCACGGCATTTCACCCACAGACCGATGGGCAAGCTGAACGCACCATCCAGACTCTTGAAGATATGTTACGGGCATGCATGATAGATTTTGGGGGAAATTGGGATGACCATTTGCCACTCATTGAGTTTGCTTACAATAATAGTTATCACTCCAGCATCCTAATGGCACCATATGAAGCTTTATATGGGCGAAAGTGTAGATCCCCGATTGGGTGGTTTGAAACGGGAGAGGCCAAGTTAATGGGGCCCGAATTGGTCCAACAAGCCATAGAGAAAGTCAAGCTCATACAAGATCGGTTGTTGGCGGCTTAAAGTCGCCAAAAGTCTTATGCGGATAACCGTCGAAGGGACTTAGAGTTTCAAGTTAAGGATTGGGTGTTTTTGAAAGTGTCGCCGATGAAGGGCGTTATGAGATTTGGCAAAAAGGGGAAGCTTAGTCCCCGGTATATAGGGCCTTATGAAATTGTGCGAAAGATAGGCAAAGTGGCCTATGAATTAGACTTACCTCCAGACTTGGAGTCAGTTCACCCGGTTTTCCATGTCTCGATGCTTCGGAAGTGTGTTGGAGATCCTACGAGGGTCGTCCCAGTGAATGATATTCAAGTGACAGAAAAGTTAACTTATGATGAAATACCCATTGCCATATTAGATAGGCAAGTACGGAGGCTTAGAAACAAAGAAGTGGCCTCAGTTAAAGTTTTGTGGAAAAATAATAATCGAGAGGAAATGACATGGGAAGCGGAAGAAAATATGCAATCCAAGTACCCGCATTTATTTCAGCCCTTGGGAGAAGTCCAAGATGAGACGTCAAAATCATAAGGTATGGATGTTTTCCTTTTATGCTTCTGGGTCGTGTGTGGCCAAAATTTTCATGTCGTTATGATGTGGCCCTGTGTGGCATCGATATTATGGGTTGTTGTGACAGGTTGTTAGTGCCATGTTATAGGGGAAACTCTGGCGAAATTTTTATAAAATCCCGGGTGTTCTCGACATTCGAGGACGAATGTTCTTAAGGGGGGGAGAATGTTACACCTCGGAAAAATCTTCCGTTGGTACGCAAGTGAATGAACTAGCGAAATACGAGTATCGGGTTAATGATGACTTAAGGGCATTTTGGGAAAGAGTTATAACGTCCCTTAGATTAGTATTGAGATGTTAAACAAGTGTTAAGAAGGTTCCATGAGGATCGGAGATCAAACGAAGTGGCGAAACTAAGTTCAGTGACTGATGAGTTCTATGGCTCATTATACGGACCGTATAATGTTATACGGACCGTATAGTGGACCGTAAAACCATCACAGTGAAGGTTGGTTGCTGGTGGAATTTTACGGTCAGTTATACGGACCGTATAAAATTTATACGGACCGTATAACGAACCGTCGAATGGTCACAGTGAAAGGTTGCTCACTGGTAACGTTTTACGGTCAGTTATACGGACCGTAAAACTGTTTTACAGACCGTCAAGTAGTCACAGTGAAGGGGTGCTGGGCAGACCCATTTCACGGTCTATTATACGGACCGTATAACCATTATACGGCCCGTATAATGGAACCCGACAGTTCGGTGATGATTTAATAAATAAAGACCAAGTTCATGAAAGTCATTTCCACATTTCCTCTCTCTCTCTAAAACATCTCTCTACAACTTTTGTACAAGTTTTCAAGGGTATTAATCCATCAACCACATTAAACAAGTAAATCCAAGGTAGAAACCCATCAAGGATCATCTAAAGTCAAGAAACCCAAATGGAGAAAAACTAGGGTTTTACTCAAAGTGGAGTATTATCAACAAAAGCTTGTCCCTACAACTTCTAAGGTAAGATTCATGATTTTTATATGATGTTTACGGTATTGGAGAATTAAAATGCATGGATTGTAGAAAACATGGTCCACTAGGACATGAATGATGAATAGTGACGTTTTTTGAGACATAGTTTGAATTGAATCATGATTGTTGTTGTATTGTGATATGAGTGTGTTATAAATGATGTTAAGATCATGAAATAAACATTGTATATGGATGAACGAAGTTGGGTGTTGTGACCATAAATAGGGACAAATGGAAGTGAATTGAGAATGTGGATAATGTAGATGATTAATGGCCATGGAAATGATATTATAAATGTGTTGTTGACGTTTGGGGTTGAATTATGATATGGACAAATGTTGTATAGATAAAGGAGATGCTGTCCAATTTTCTCTAGTTCTAGCCATGTGCACTAGTTATCGATACTAATGATAGTATGGCCTTAATGAAGGTAGAAACGTGAGCATCGAAGGAGTACGTGCAGGTGTAGAATAATTCGACAAAGAGGTATGTAAGGCTAACCCTTCTTTCATAAGGCATGGTTCTTTGGCCAAACTCCTAATCCCTCTATATGAGTATGTTGACTACAAATGTTTCACATTCCGAGCTCATAAGCTCACTATCCTTGATTGGTACTACGAATGCGCTACGCACCTCAGGTGACGAGTAAGACTACGATATAGAAGTAACAATAACGATAATGATAGTAATGATGATGGTGATAATAATGATGCTAAAGGTGCCTATGGGTTGTTATACTCGTACGTGCCTATGAAGGGTTATAATGAAACCCCGAGCTTATAACGCCGGGTAGAATATATGTGTATGAATATGTATAGAATATGTATACGATTACAAAACGCGCGCACACATCTGCAGATGGTACGGATAACCCTGAAGCCTTGGTAGGGCCAGGTATGAGTAACATTGAGCCTTGGTTGGCCAAGTATGTATATGAAATACTGATCCAATGAGGTCGGGTACGCTATGTAAATGCCATGTATACGAAATGGTTATGTATGTATATATATTATGTAAACGAATGTGATGAGACTATGTATAAGAATGCGAATGAGGATATGTACACTAATATGAGCACAAGCATGGTACGAGTTTTATTGTGGGGCACGGATGACGATGTGAGTAAGTAAGCGACATGATGATGATGATATTATTGTCTCCCCCCCCCTATGCTATTCCATATATTGTTCATTATGTTGTATATCAATGTTAATCATGCTTTACATACTCAGTACATTCTTCGTACTGACGTCCTTTTGTTTGTGGACGCTGCGTCATGCCCGCAGGTGCACAGGGAGACAGACTTGACCCATAGCTGCCTATTTGAAGATTTCATAGAGAGCTCCATTTCCTTCGG
This sequence comes from Lycium barbarum, assembly GCF_019175385.1. Taxonomy (NCBI): domain Eukaryota; kingdom Viridiplantae; phylum Streptophyta; class Magnoliopsida; order Solanales; family Solanaceae; genus Lycium; species Lycium barbarum. The sequence continues at coordinate 94,939,407 of NC_083337.1, read as the reverse complement.
AGCCATATCTTTTGGGTACTCATTCTTTTGTGTATATAACTATGGGCATAGCGGGGTCCTGTCCCGCTCATGATATGTCATACTCTTAGAGGCTCGTAGTCATGTGTATGTGGGTGGAGATGTTTGGCCATGTCGGCCTATGTTTTGTATATCTTTTGTTGGCCTCGTCGGCCTTGTATATTTGACATGGCATAGATGCCCATGATATGTTAATTGATGATGGTCGTCCAATTGGACTAGCTTGATTAATGATTTAAAATGCATGAAATGAATTATGGTTCACCTAGATGTTATGATATGCATGATAAGGGGGTGCCCGGGTGGGGTAGCACCGGGTGCTCGTCGTGGCCCCCTAGTCGTGTCGTGACACCTCGCCATAGGGCTGGGTTCCGTTTGGAGTTATTCTGTGATATGGCTCGTGATGCGATACGCTCACCTATGTTGTGTTTGTGTTCGGGGATGTACGGAGATTTGAAACCTTCTGGTGTTATGCTGTGTGTGGCGCCAGCGTCGGAGTGGCGACCACGTTCTTAAGCGTTTGCATGATTTCGTTTGCATTATGTATACGTATATGATTTTGATACGGATTTTGACATACTGAATTGTACTCCACTTTGTCATCTGATTTGCTTTCGGTTTTGGCCCATATTTCTGTACTCCGTGCTTTAGATACTCAGTACATATTTCGTACTGACCCCCTTTCTTCGGGGGCTGCGTTTCATGCCCGCAGGTGCAGATATTGGTGATCCTCCACTGTAGGCTTCACTCTTTGCTACTTCGGAGTACTCCTTCTTGACTCGGAGTCCACTTTTGGTACAGACTCTCTTTTGCTATGTATATTCTGTACATTTGACTATTTTGGTACGGCGGGGCGAGGGTCCTATATATGTTCGTTTGATTTTGTTTTCTGGTCTTAAAGCGGTCCGTTTGTTTTGAGGGCCCTGAATGGCCCTTATGCTTATATTTGCATTTTTGACCGGCGATGTCTATTCCGCCGCGCAGTTTGGATCCGATATTACATTTTGATTTGTGCGACCGCTTAAGACATATTTTGATATAAACTATGTTCGATATGATTTTTATGAAATTCTGAAATAAGTTTGGATTTGGCAATGAATACGTAATTTGGTCTGGGTACCCAAGTAGGGTGCTAGTCGCGGCCCACGGGGCTGGGTCGTGACAATGAGTATGTGAATTAAATGGGTGAAAGGATTGATAGTGGATGAAAGAGTATGGAAATGTGGACAAAATGATGAAATAGACAAAAAGTAAGGTATAACCGAAGGCTTCATAAAAGGGACATACTGAGTCTCGACGTCCCCCATGAACTAGTAAGTACAGGACACCATTAGTCACAAAAGACAGTGAGATGGAAAGACGAAAAAGAAGGTAGCAGAATTGGAAACCCTTATAAGTATTCTAGTTAAATACGAGAGTGCAAGTAGCAAGAAGATAGACAGGCTAGATTATACGATGAAGGAGCCCCTTAAAAAGGGGGGGGGGGAGAATATATTATATCAGACTCTAAAGGAATCACAACATTTTCAAGCGCCAGAAAAGGAAATTTCTTAGCCCGGGGCCAGAGTTCAAAACATATCGGCATATCAAGAGAATACATGAAAGAAGTAGCGACGAATTGACAACGAGTGTAGTGTGAGGCCGACGTGCAGGGAAAGGATGAGAGATGCCTTAAGAGAATGCTTCATATCAACATGAATTATGATATGTTTATGCCATAATTTGAATTCCTCAAATCAGGCAAATTGGCACCGTACCTAAATACGCAGCGACATGTTTTAAAGAGTAATAAAAAGAGGAGGAAAGGGCTACAAGCTAAGTCCACAATGGATGATGGAGAAAATGATAAGGTTTAAAGGATGTTTCGAACAATGACGACTATTATAACAAAAGCATCAAAAATTGGTAGTTTGGAAGTCGTGGTAAGTTAAGGGCGAGACTATTTTTCAAAATTATTTTAATGTACAAGTTGTTCATTAGTATGGAAATATTGAGAAAGGCGACGGGTAAAAAGGGAAATTCGCAAAGTAGTTCATGGTAATATTGTGGAAGGCTAGGGGCAAAATGGGAATTTCACAAAATATTCAAGAAGGTTTTTTAAGGGGGGCCATGTTGGTCGTGTGGCATATAATCATATGTCCACATTTTTATTTAATGGGGGCTAATTATATATATATATATATATATATATATATATATATATATATATATATATATATATATGTGTGTGTGTGTGTGTGTGTGTGTGTGTGCGGACCAAAGCTTACATAACAAGATAATTAGTCTTCTTTGTTTATTTTAAGAAACTTCAAGAAAAAGGGAGAAGGGATATGTGTCCACATTCTATTTGATGAGGTTAATTATATATATGGACAATGCTCACAAAGCAAGACAATTATTCATGAAAACTCCAAGAAGAAGACTTGGAGAAAGAAAACAAAGGCCATTCGGCCATGGTTCCAAAATATGTGTCCATGGAAATTGATCAAGAAAAATTATTTTCTTCTAATATTCCAAGCAATTGGAAGGTCCTCTTTAACATGGAGTGATTGTTTGAGTAAGCAAAGTATTTGTTGTGCAAGTTGTGAACCTAGCCGAGCAAGAAGAGATAAGTGGAGAAAGGTATGTGCTCAATCTTGTTTTACATGTATTATGGATGATTTGTGAATGTTGTAGTATGTAGAAATGGATGAAACTCATGAAATATGTGTGCAAGGGTTGTGGCCGAATAGGGGTGTAATGATAAGATGTGATGACTTGATTTTATTTAGTATTTTGATTGTTGTGTTGTGGATTCCATGATGAAAATGAAGGTTTGATGAATTGAAATGAAGTTGGAATCATTGTGGGATTGTTGAAGAACTTAATGTGACATTAGTATGGTTTCTTATATTTGTATGAATGATATTGCTAATGTGTAGGTGGTAAAAATAATTCATGAATTTGGAAGTGAGACATGTGTTTGGAAGATTGTAAGTTGGGTTGTTGTGATTGTATTCAATATAAGCAAAACGTTGTCGAATTATGTACACGAAGTTACTAACATTAGAATGTATTTTGAATTGATTGATGAAGTTGTTAATGTGTAGATTGTTGGTGTAGTTCATGAATTTGGAAGAAATCAATGTGTTGTTGTTGTCCTTATTAAGTTTGGAAGATTTCGGATGATTGTTGATAATGTGGCCGAGTGGAATTCTCGGATTATTGTTGATAAATTGGCCGAGTTGCATTCTCAGGTTTGTTGTTGATAAATTGGCCGAGTTAGATTCTCGGGGATGGTGTATTTACAGGGGAAATGCTGCCGAATTTCGGCACATTGTAAATGAATTCATTTGAAGGATCAAGACAAGTATATGATGATGAGTCTAATGATTATGTCAATCTTCTTGAATGTAGACTAGCGATAGCGAGCTTGGACAATTAAGCGTAGCTAATAGGACGTGGGACAGGTATGTAAGGCTTACCCTTTCTTTCTTTTGGCATGATCCTTATGAAACAAGCAGATGACGTATATGTATGATTTCAAAGAAATTCCTATTCTTAGAGCCACTAGGATGGCTAATATTCTTGACTTCCATAAGATATTTCATATGGTTTTGATGCGTATCTATGATGTCCGAAGATCTATGTGATATGTTTCTGAATGGCATTCGAAAGATAATTGATATGACTAAAGTCTTTATTTTCAAATGCTAGCACGTTCGATTATTCCATTGAGTCTTTGATATATTTTGATACGTACATATGGTTCCAAAAGCATTATTTGATTAGATCCATAACGATATCCGAGAGGTACTTGATATGATTGTTGCTTTAATTTTCCAAAAATGGCTTCTGAAACGTTCACAGAAGGTTCTGTACTTAAACGTCCATAACTTTTTCATACTAACTCGGATCGACTTGAAACGTGTTTATGACTCTCAAGTGTCGATTTGCGTTCCTACCTATCTAGTCTAGATTTATGTGCATATAGTTTCTCACTACTCTGATCGTGGAGGCCTCAATATGTCCTTCACTGAGCACGGGCCAGGATACGTTCTCGTGCGTACTCCACTGGATTGTTCACCGAGTCCCTCTCACTTGCGGGCCGGAACACGTTAGATGTATATGTATATGATGATATAATGATACGGGGATGGCGGCCAGGATGGCATATGATGACTTCATTCACCGAGACCCGCAATAGAGGGCCGGGACACGTTATATGCATATAAAATATCTGATGTTGACATGCATGATTTTATCCACCGAGTCCCTCACTGGAGGGCCGGGACACGTTACACATATGTGATATATGATGTGGACATGTATGATTTTATCCACCGAGTCCCTCACTGGAGGGCCGGGACACGTTATATGTATACATGATATATGATGTGGATATGCATGATTTTCATTCAAAAAGGCAAGTGTATTGATGTTTTAAAAGTCATATTTGTTCTGGTAAATCTCTGTCTCAGCTATGATTCTCTTTTCTGTATTCCATGCCTTACAAGCTCAGTACATATTTCGTACTGACCCCCTTTCTTCGGGGGCTGTGTTTCATGCCACGTAGGTACACCCATATGAGTGGAAGCCATTATAGAAGATGTTCCAGCAAAGTTGGCAAGCTCCATTTGCCTCTGGAGTGTTGCCGGGTCAGAGTACTATGCTATGATGTCTTGGTTGAAGTTAGAGACTTTGCAGACAGAGTCGTGGGTATAGGATGTCAGCCTTGGAGGCGGCTCTATCAGCCGATGTGACTTATATATTATGTTACAGATTCCATATGGTCACAGATTTTATTTGATTTGAGAATGATAAAAAGAATGTTTCTGAAAGCTGTACTGTGTATTTCATCCTTATTTGATTTAAAAGTCCAAAAAGATTATGTGTGTGCTAAGGGTCAGAGGGTTCGCTCGGCCCTAAGTAAGGGTAGGGTGCCCATCACACCCTAGGGAGATTAGGGTGTGACAAAGTGGTATCAGAGAAGGTTGTCCTAGGGGTTGTCTGCAAAGTCGTGTCCAGCAGAGTCCTGTTTATGGGTGTGAAGCCGGCCACATTTATAAACAGGAGGCTGCGGGGCATCTAAGAATTGTTGACCTTCTTTCTGTCTTAAATCGTGCGATAGAGCCAAGTCATAGGAAAATGAAATTCCTTATATAAGCCTTACATACGATAGAAGAAGGCAGGTAACGATATGGAAGGTCATAGAGGTAAGACTTGATATATTTGTTCTGTCATCTGGAATTGGAAGCTCTGGGTGGCCGGAATATGCCACATGATTGTATGCCCTGTGAGGCATTGTTGGTAGTTGCTGTGTGCAGATTTTGAATAGTAGGGATTGCAAAAGAGACCCGGTCAGAATTTTTCAAAATCAGGTCATTTAACTAGGTACACCTAACAGGAAGTAGTCATACGCATAGGTGGAAGGTGAACATTGGAAATTAAAAAGGGTAAAATAGTAATTGTAAAGGGAAGGACGTGTTACGAGAATGTCTCGGAATCTGTAAGCCTTCGACTTGCTCCAGATCATCTAATAAAGGTCATGCGGGGAATTGGACGCGATTATATCAACATTAAGGCACTGGATTCTATTGAATTTTCGAGGTTAAGCGTGCTAATTGAAGTTTTGATTATATTAGCAGTAATTATATATATATATATATATATATATGAATGCGTATGATATCTCATATGTGATTGTATCGGTGGACATGTGAGTCCCAGCAACCGGCGCTACGGTAGAGAGGACATCAATCGAGTAAGGGTACCGAAGCTCAAGTGACAACAGAAAAATAAATGGTGCAAGTGTTACAAGGTAAGCCGCTATTAGTTTCACTACAGGTTATGATGGGAAAGTCTAATACAACGATATTTAGAAAAGAAAGTGAGTGAGTAGATGGAAAATAAAGAGATCAAGTGTCGGAAGAAGGTGAAAGGTAAGAAACCTCAGTGAGTGAAGCTTCCGAGAGAAACTACCGGCAAAGCACGAGACTATTTGGGGTAAGAACTCAAAGTAGGCATGTGAAAAGGATAAAGTGTGGTAATATGGCACAAAAGAAAAGTGTGTGAGGTTCGAGAACCAATTTCAATAAGTAGAGCTAAAGGAATAGTGGCTAGGACAGAAGTAAGAGAAAGAATGCTTAGGCCTTGCGGCGATATTAAGAGACTTCCAGCCTGTAAGAGGCATATAACGGAATAAGTGTGTGGTAAAATTAATGCGGTTGCTTCGGATATGGAGGAGCTTTCCAAAAGGATAATTCAAGAGTAGAACGGAATTGCGCGTCTAAAGTAATATTTCACGAACCTCGAAGCCAATGCCATAAATGGCGAAAGGAGAAAAGTATTCGAGAAGGAAGGAACCTAAGGAAGGTTAAGGATGAAAGTAGGAAGGGTATACTAACGGATTGGTCGAAGGAAGAGGAGAACATTTGGGAAATTAATGGTATGGAATGAGAATTCATGCGAGGTCGGAGAGAGTGTAAGCGATAAGAATTCTATACTAAGAGCAAAGGTGGCAGGACGCTCGAAACAACATGGATGCACAACTGTAACACTAACGCATAGTTAAGAAGACTTATGAGTATGTGAATTAAATGGGTGAAAGGATTGATAGTGGATGAAAGAGTGTGGAAATGTGGACAAAATGATGATATAGACAAAAAGTAAGGTATAACCGAAGGCTTCATAAAAGGCACATAGCGAGTCTCAACGTCCCCCATGAACTAGTAAGTACAGGACATCATTAGTCACAAAAGACAAAGAGATGGAAAGACTAAAAAGAAGGTAGCAGAATTGAAAACCCTAATAAATATTCTAGTTAAATACGAGAGTGCAAGTAGCAAGAAGATAGACAGGCTAGATTATACGATGAAGGAGCCCCTTAAAAAGGGGGGGGGGGGGGAGAATATATTATATCAGACTCTAAAGGAATCACAACATTTTCAAGCGCCAGAAAAGGAAATTTCTTAGCCCGGGGCCAGAGTTCAAAACATATCGGCATATCAAGAGAATACATGAAAGAAGTAGCGACGAATTGACAACGAGTGTAGTGTGAGGCCGACGTGCAGGGAAAGGATGAGAGATGCCTTAAGAGAATGCTTCATATCAACATGAATTATGATATGTTTATGCCATAATTTGAATTCCTCACATCAGGCAAATTGGCACCGTACCTAAATACGCAGCGACATGTTTTAAAGAGAAATAAAAAGAGGAGGAAAGGGCTACAAGCTAAGTCCACAACGGATGATGGAGAAAATGATAAGGTTTAAAGGATGTTTCGAACAACGACGACTATTATAACAAAAACATCAAAAATTAGTAGTTTGGAAATTTTTGAAGGAAAGGAAAGACGCAGTGCCTGTGAAAGAAATAAAAGGGTTCATCGGATACTAGAAAATAGTTCATGGACCATTAATTATACGGAACATGAGAATATACGCTATAAAATTATATGCATCATCGACGTGAAGCGATGCCCAAATCATACTCGTAAGGAATCCACACCGGGGAGCCAACAAGGAATAATGGTGGACGAAACGAGTGCCAATACAAAGAAATCAAAAACAAGTGCACTTGTGTCGAGGAATATGAGGGCAAGGAACCGCCTGTGGCCATATTGGATCGTCAAGTAAAGATTGCGCGCCAAAGACATGGCTTCTGTTAAGGTGTGGTGACAAAACAATAACAGAGAAGAGATGACCTGGGAAAGACAAGGTGTTACACCTCGGAAATTTTCCGTTGGTAGGCAAGTAAATGGACTAATGATGTGGGCGAGGAGTGCGAGTGTATAATGTTTCATGGGAAATGTATGTGAAGGGATGTGGATGATTAGAATGAAAAGTCGAGAAATGAGAAAAATTGAAAGTTGGCAAAACTGCCCAGTGGTCGTATATTGCAAAATACGGACCGTAAAGTGCAATACGGTCCGTAAACTAGAAGTCGTAAACTGCCATGCATAAGCTTCAGCCTTCTGCCACTGGTCGTAAAGTGCAAATACGGACCGTAAACTGGTATACGGTCCGTAAACTGCCAGGTCGTAAACTGGCATGTCCAACTTCAACTTTCTGCCAGCTGAGGAAAAGGTATAATACGACCTGGTGAACGGACCGTAAAGTGATTTACGGCCCTTAAACCATGGTCGTAAATCACCATGCATGCAGGCCAAAGTCTCTGGTCCTGCTTCAGCTTAAAGACGACCACGAGGGACGGTCCGTAAAGTGGAATACGGACCGTAAACCTCCATGGACGACCACTGTTCACCCAGCACAGATTTTCCAATTCATTAAATATGAGGATCAAGACTTATTTTATTTCATTACAACATTACACCACTTCTCTCTAGAACTTCTCTCTACATTTATTATATGAGTTTTCAAGGATTATAAGCCATCAATATCATTAAGACAATTGAATCAAGGATAAGGGAATCATCAAGGACCATCCAAGTCAAGAAATCCAAATGGAGAAAAATTAGGGTTTTGCTCAAAGAAGAGTATTATCAACCAAAGCTTGTTCCTACAACTTCTAAGGTAAGATTCATGATTTCTACAAGATGTTTAAGGTATTGGAGAATTAAAATACATGGATTGTAGAAAATGTGGTCAACTAGGTCATGAATGATGAATAGTGGGATTTTGGGAAATAGTTTGAATTGAGTCATGAATGTTGTTGTGTTATTGTATTAAGATCATGAACTAAACACTTTAGACGAATGGACGAAGATGGGTGTTATGACCATGAATGTGGGTAAATTAGAGGCAAATTGAGGAATCTAGATGATGTGGATAATGTGAATGACTATTGGCCATTGTTATGATATTAATGAAGGTATAAACGCTAGCATTGGAAGGAAACGTGCAAGTGTAGAATAGTCCGACGAAAAGGTATGTAAGGCTAACCCTTCTTTCATAAGGCATGGTTCTTGGCCAACTTCCTAATTCCTCTATATGAGTATGTTGTCTTCACATGGTTGACATTCCGAGCTCTAAGCTCACGACCCTTGATATGTACTATGATTATACTATGTTCCTCGTATGACGAGTAAGTCCATAATGTAGATGTAACGATAGTGATGAGGATAGTAATGATGATGAGAGTAAAATGATATTAGAGATGATTACGAGCTATGATATATGTATATGTATGCCTATGAAGGGCTATGATAAGACCCCGAGCTTATGATGTCGGGTAAGACTATATGTATATGAATATGTATGAAGTATGTATACGATTATGAAACGCGCGCACACCTCTGCAGATGGTACGGATAACCCTGATGCCCTGGTAGGGCCAGGTATGTATGACCTTGAGCCTTGGTTGGCCAAGCATGTATAAGACACCGATCCTATGAGGTCAGGTATGCTATGTAAATGCTATGTATATGAAATGACTATGTATATAATATGAATATGAATGTGATAAGACTATGTATAAGGATACGAATAAGGACATGTGTATGAATATGAGCACAAGTATGGTACGAGTATTATTATGGGATACGAACGACGATGTATGCAAGTAAGCGACATGATGATGATGATATTACTGTCTCCCTTCCTATGCTATTTTCTTATGATATCTATTATTCTTCTATATTGATGTTGATCATGCTTTACATACTCAGTACATTCTTCGTACTGACGTCCTTTTGTTTGTGGACGCTGCGTCATGGCCGCAGGTGCACAGGGAGACAGACTTGATCCATAGCTGCCTATTCGGAGATTACATAGAGAGCTCTATTTCCTTCGGAGCCATATCTTTTGGGTACTCATTCCTTTGTGTATATAATTATGGGCATAGCGGGGTCCTGTCCCGCTAATGTGATATGTCATATTCTTAGAGGCTCGTAGTCATGTGTATGTGGGTAGAGATGTTCGGCCATGTCAGCCCATGTTTTGTATATCTTTTGTTGGCCTCGTCGGCCTTGTACCTATGATGTGGCATAGACGCCTATGATATTTTTAAATGATGATGGTCGTCTAATGGGACCAATATGATTAACGATAAGAAAAGCACGAATTGACTTATGGTTCACCTAGATGTTATGTTATGTACGATAATGGGGTGCTCGGCGCGGCCCCCTAGCCGGTCGTGACAAAAGTGGTATCAGAGCAGATCAGTCCTAGGATGTGTCTACGAGCCGTGTCTAGTAGAGTCTTGGTTATGGGTGTGTTGCGCGCCACACTTATAAACGAGAAGTTGCGGACATTTTAGGAATATATGACCTTCTTTCTTCATAAGAATCGTGCGATAGAGCTATAATGTAAGAAATTCTTGTTCCTAAATCGTGTGTTGTGTATTTCAGAGATGCCTAGAAAGAAAAAGGCTACAGGATCCCAAAAGGGCAAGATGGTGGCAGAAAAGCGGGCTGAAAGAGCACCGCCACCGATAGTAGAGGAAGATGAGTCCCAGAGTGCGGCTCAATCTCAGTCCTCCCAGACAATGCCTATTACTGAATCGCACGTGGGAGCCTCAGCCCCAGCTCAAGCCCCTCCACCGAACGCTTCGGGCAAAGACGTGAGAGAGGCCATTAATTTGTTGACTCAGTTGGTTGCGGCCCAGACTCAGAGGCCAAGCGCATGGCAAAGTGACAGGGTTGTTAGTGCAAGGGCCCGTGACTTCATTGCTTTGAAACCCCCAGAATTCTTTGGGTCGAAACCGGAGGAGGATCCCCAGAACTTTATTGATGGTATGCTAAGGATGCTCCGGTTGATACATGCTTCAGACACTGAGTCGGTAGAGCTAGCGTCCTATAGATTGAGAGATATCGCGATCCAGTAGTATACAGTATGGATGGCTTCGCGGGGAGCCAATGCACCTCCGCCGGTATGGCAAGATTTTGTCGATGCTTTTCTCCGTCACTACATGCCTCCAGAAGTTCGGTGAGCTAGGGACGATAAATTCTTGAATTTCAGGCAAGGTAACATGAGTGCTACAGAGTATAGTCTCCGCTTTAATTCTTTGGCTAGGTATGCTTCGGCCATGGTAGCGGATATGGGCGATCGGGTACACCAGTTTGTGAAAGGCCTAGGGCCACACTTGATGGATAAATGCTTGACTGCGTCCCTTCAGGATGGCATGGATATTGCACGCATTCAGGCACATGCTCAGGAATTAGAGGAACACCTATAGCAGCGGAGAAATGAACGTGAGCAAGATAGGGGACATAGCAAGAGAGCTAGATCTTCAGGTTCGAGGAACGAGTCCAGGGGTGGACACAGACAGCAGCTTCTCAGCCATTCAGGCTATTCTATGACCAGTCCACCTCCACGATTTTCAGGCCAGGGCCTTGATAGATCTGCTCGTTCAGGGCCGAGTCCGAGTTATACAGGACATCAGTTCAGAGGTGATTTGGGCCAGTCAAGGCCACCCGTACCACCGTGTTCCTAGTGTGGGAAGATGCATTGGGGTCGATGCCAATTTGGTTCAGATGATTGCTATTCATGCGGTCGGCCAGGCCATATTATGCGTGATTTCCCCTCAGTACATGGTAGAGGTAGGACCCAGCCATCGGGGTCGGTAGCCGGATCTTCGGCATCTGTACGCCCTACGGGGCCAGGTTCACATGCGCCGGTCAGCCATGGTAGAGGTAGGGGCAGAGCTCCCAGTACTAGCGGTTCTCAGCACCGTATTTATGCTTTGGCTGGACGCCAAGATCTTGAGTCTTCTCCTGACGTGGTCACAGGTATATTATCGGTATTCTCTCATGATGTATATGCTTTGATTGATCCGGGCTCCACATTATCATATGTTACTCCATATATTGCGGGTCGATTTATAATTGAGCCGCAGTCTATCAAGCCTTTTGAGGTGTCTACACCCGTGGGTGAATCGGTAATAGGTAGCCGAGTATATAGGAATTTTGTGATTGTGATTGGTGATCGTCGTACCATGATTGATTTGCATGAGCTAGAGATGGTAGATTTTGATGTCATTATGGGCATGGATTGGTTGGCTTCTTGTTATGCCAATGTTGATTGTAGAATGAAGATGGTTCGTTTCCTATTTCCGGGAGAACCAGTCTTAGAATGGAAAGGAAATTCGGCATCACCAAAAGGTAGGTTTATCTCCTATCTAAAGGCAAGGAAGATGATCACGAAAGGGTGTATTTATCACCTAGTGCGAGTTCAAGATGTAGAAGCTGAGTCGCCGACTCTTCAGTCAGTTCTGGTAGTGAACGAATTTCCGGATGTGTTCCCGGAAGAGCTTCTAAGCCTTCCTCCCGAGCGAGAGATCGATTTTGCGATTGATGTGTTGCCAGACACTAATCCCATATCTATTCCTCCCTATAGGATGGCACCCGCAGAGTTGAAAGAGTTGAAGGAGCAATTAAAAGACTTGCTTGAAAAAGGCTTCATTAGGCCTAGTTCATCCCCGTGGGGAGCACCCGTATTGTTCGTCCGGAAGAAGGATGGCTCCTTGAGAATGTGCATCGATTATTGGCAATTGAATAAAGTGACAATTAAGAACAAGTATCCCCTCCCGAGGATTGATGATTTATTTGACCAAATTGTAAGGTGCCAAGTGGTTTTCAAAGATTGATTTGAGGTCCGGGTATCACCAAGTAAGAGTTAGGGAGAAAGATATCCCTAAGACAGCTTTCAGAACAAGATATGGCCATTTCGAGTTCCGAGTAATGTCGTTTGGTCTAACTAATGCACCAGCAGTGTTTATGGACTTAATGAACAATGTATTTAGGCCTTTTCTGGATCTATTCGTGATTGTATTCATCGATGATATCCTAGTGTATTCTAGATCCGAGGCAGAACATGCGAATCACTTGTGTATTGTCCTTGAGGTTCTTCGAACTCGAGAGTTATTCGCGAAGTTCTCCAAATGGGAGTTTTGGTTGAACTCAGTGGCATTTCTAGGCCACATTGATGCAACTGACGGTATTCGAGTGGATAGCCAAAAGATTGAGGCAGTGAAGACTTGGCCAAGGCCCACGACCCCTACGGTGGTTCGTAGCGTTTTGGGTTTAGCAGGTTATTACAGAAGATTTGTTGAGGATTTCTCTTCTATTTCTGCACCGCTCACCAAGTTGACTCAGAAGTCAGCTAAGTTTCAATGGCTGATGCTCTTAGCCGTAGGTCGATGGGAAGTCTAAGTGAGGTACGACCAGAAAAGAAAGAGATGGCCCGTGATCTTCAGCAGTTAGCTAGCCTAGGAGTCCGAGTGGTGGACTCAGGTAGCAGCGGAGCTACTATTCAAAATTCAGCAGTTTCATCGTTAGTAGCGGAAGTAAAAGAATGACAATATGAGGATCCCATGCTAATGCAGTACAGAGATACACTCCCTCAGAAGGAGGAGTCATCATTTGACATTTCGGAAGACAGAGTTCTCCAATGTCGAGGCAGGTTATGTGTTCCCGATGTGGCTGGTCTACGCCATCAGATTTTGAGAGAAGCTCATTGTTCCCGTTACTCTGTTCACCCCGGAGCGACGAAAATGTATCATGATCTGATGACCATATATTGGTGGAATGGGATGAAGAAAGACGTAGAGGAATTTGTAGCTCGGTGTCCTCATTGCCAACAAGTGAAGATAGAACACCAAAACCGGGTGGCTTATTGCAAGCTATAGAAATCCCAACTTGGAAGTGGGAAGTGATTAATATGGATTTCATTACAGGGTTACCCCGTTCTTGACGTAAATATGATTCCATATGGATGATCGTGGATAGACTCACTAAATCAGCTCATTTCTTACCGGTCAGGACGACCTATGTGGCTGAAGATTACGCAAAGCTTTATCTTAAAGAGATAGTGAGACTCCACGGTGTTCCAGTATGTATTATCTCCAATAGAGGAACTCAGTTTACAGCCAAGTTTTGGAGATCGTTCCAAGAGGGTCTAGGGACCCAAGTGCGCCTTAGCACGGCATTTCACCCCCAGACTGATGGGCAAGCTGAGCGTACTATTTAGACTTTCGAAGATATGTTACGGGCATGTATGATAGATTTTGGAGGAAATTGGGAAGACCATTTACCACTCATTGAGTTTTCTTACAATAACAGTTACCATTCTAGCATTCAAATGGCACCGTATGAAGCTCATTGTGGGCGAAAGTATAGATCCCCAATTGGGTGGTTTGAAACCGGAGAAGCCAAGTTGATAGGGCCAGATTTGGTCCAGCAAGCAATAGAGAAAGTCAAGCTTATACAAGATCGATTGTTAGCGGCTCAAAGTCGCCAGAAGTCCTATGCAGATAATCTTCGAAGGGACTTAGAGTTCCAAGTTAAGGATTGAGTATTCTTGAAAGTGTTGACAATGAAAGGCGTTATGAGATTTCGCAAAAAGGGGAAGCTAAGTCCCCGGTATATCGGACCCTACGAAATTGTGTGCAAAATAGGCAAAGTGGCCTATGAGCTAGATCTACCTCCAGATTTGGAGTCAGTCCATCCAGTATTTCATGTCTCGATGTTTCGGAAGTGTGTTGGAGATCCTACGAGGATTTTCCCAGTGAATGATATTCAAGTGACAGAAAAGTTAACTTATGATGAAATACCCATTGCCATATTAGATAGGCAAGTACGAAGGCTTAGAAACAAAGAAGTGGCCTCAATTAAAGCTCTGTGGAGAAATGACAATCGAGAGGAAATGACATGGGAAGCAGAAGATAATATGCGATCCAAATACCCACATTTATTTCAGCCCTTGGAAGAAGTCCAAGATGAGACGTCAAAATCATACGGTATGCATGTTTTCCCTTTTATACATTCAGGTCGTGTGTGGCCAAATTTCTAGTGCTGTTGTATTATTGCCTTGTGAGGCATTGTTATTATGGGTTATTGTGACAGGGTGGTGGTGCCACATTACAGAGGAAACTCTGGCGAAATTTTTATGGAATTCCCCAAGCCTTTAACATTCGAGGATGAATGTTTCTAAGGGGGGTAGAGTGTTACACCTCGGAAATTTTCCGTTGGTACGCAAGTAAATGGTGTAATGATGTGTGCGAGGAGTGCGAGTGTATAATGTTTCATGGGAAATGTATGTGAAGGGATGTGGATGATTAGAATTAAAAGTTGAGAAATGGGAAAAATTAAAAGTTGGCAAAACTGCCCAGTGGTCGTATATTGCAAAATAAGGACCGTAAAGTGCAATACGGTCTGTAAACTAGCAGTCGTAAACTGCCATGCATAAGCTTCAGCCTTCTGCCAGTGGTCGTAAAGTGCAAATACGGACCGTAAACTGGTATACGGTCCGTAAACTGCCAGGTCGTAAACTGGCATGTCCAACTTGAAGTTTCTGCCAGCTGAGGAAGAGGTATAATACGACCTGGTGGACGGACCGTAAAGTGATTTACGGCCCGTAAACCATGGTCGTAAATCACCATGCATGCAGGCCAAAGTCTCTGGTCCTCCTTATGCTTAAAGACGACCACGAGGGACGGTCCGTAAAGTGGAATACGGACCGTAAACCTCCATGGACGACCACTGTTCACCCAGCACAGATTTTCCAATTCATTAAATATGAGGATTAAGACTTATTTTATTTCATTACAACATTACACCACTTCTCTCTAGAACTTCTCTCTACATTTATTATATGAGTTTTCAAGGATTATAAGCCATCAATATCATTAAGACAAGTGAATCAAGGATAAGGGAATTATCAAGGACCATCCAAGTCAAGAAATCCAAATGGACAAAAACTAGGGTTTTGCTCAAAGAAGAGTATTATCAACCAAAGCTTGTTCCTACAACTTCTAAGGTAAGATTCATGATTTGTACAAGATGTTTAAGGTATTGGAGAATTAAAATACATGGATTGTAGAAAATGTGGTCAACTAGGTCATGAATGATGAATAGTGGCATTTTGGGAAATAGTTTGAATTGAGTCATGAATGTTGTTGTGTTGTGATATGAATGTGTTATAAATGGTATTAAGATCATGAACTAAACACTTTAGACGAATGGACGAAGATGGGTGTTATGACCATGAATGTGGGTAAATTAGAGGCAAATTGAGGAATCTAGATGATGTGGATAATGTGAATGACTAATGGCCATTGTTATGATATTAATGAAGGTATAAACGCTAGCATTGGAAGGAAACGTGCAAGTGTAGAATAGTCCGACGAAAAGGTATGTAAGGCTAACCCTTCTTTCATAAGGCATGGTTCTTGGCCAACTTCCTAATTCCTCTATATGAGTATGTTGTCTTCACATGGTTGACATTCCGAGCTCATAAGCTCACGACCCTTGATATGTACTATGATTATACTATGTTCCTCGTATGACGAGTAAGTCCATAATGTAGATGTAACGATAGTGATGAGGATAGTAATGATGATGAGAGTAAGATGAGATTAGAGATGCTTACTAGATATGATATATATGTATATGTATGCCTATGAAGGGCTATGATAAGACCCCGAGCTTATGATGCCGGGTAAGACTATATGTATATGAATATGTATGAAGTATGTATATGATTACGAAACGCGCGCACACCTCTGCAGATGGTACGGATAACCTGATGTCTTGGTAGGGCCAGGTATGTATGACCTTGAGCCTTGGTTGGCCAAGCATGTATAAGACACCGATCCTATGAGGTAGGGTATGCTATGTATATGAAATGACTATGTATATAATATGAATATGAATGTGATAAGACTATGTATAAGGATACGAATAAGGACATGTGTACGAATATGAGCACAAGTATGGTACAAGTATTATTATGGTATACGAACGACTATGTATCCAAGTAAACGACATGATGATGATGATATTACTGTCTCCCCTCCT
This sequence comes from Lycium barbarum, assembly GCF_019175385.1. Classification (NCBI taxonomy): domain Eukaryota; kingdom Viridiplantae; phylum Streptophyta; class Magnoliopsida; order Solanales; family Solanaceae; genus Lycium; species Lycium barbarum. The sequence continues at coordinate 94,922,651 of NC_083337.1, read as the reverse complement.
ATGCTATTTTCTTATGATATCTATTATGCTTCTATATTGATGTTGATCATGCTTTACATACTCAGTACATTCTTCATACTTACGTCCTTTTGTTTGTGGACGCTGCGTCATGCCCGCAGGTGCAGAGGGAGACAGACTTGATCCATAGCTGCCTATTCAGAAATTACATAGAGAGCTCCATTTCCTTCGGAGCCATATCTTTTGGGTACTCATTCTTTTGTGTATATAATTATGGGCATAGCGGGGTCCTGTCCCGCTAATGTGATATGTCATATTCTTAGAGGCTCGTAGTCATGTGTATGTGGATAGAGATATTCGGCCATGTCGGCCCATGTTTTGTATATCTTTTGTTGACCTCGTCGGCCTTGTACCTATGATGTGGCATAGACGCCTATGATATGTTAAATGATGATGGTCGTCTAATGGGACCAATATGATTAACGATAAGAAAAGCACGAATTGACTTATGGTTCACTTAGATGTTATGTTATGTACGATAAGGGGGTGCTCGTCGCGGCCCCCTAGCCGGGTCGTGACAAAAGTGGTATCAGAGCAGTTCAGTCCTAGGATGTGTCTACGAGCCGTGTCTAGTAGAGTCTTGGTTATGGGTGTGTTGCGAGCCACACTTATAAATGAGAAGTTGGGGACATTTTAGGAATATATGACCTTCTTTCTTCATAAGAATCGTGCGATAGAGCTATGATGTATGAAATTCTTGTTCCTAAATCGTATGTTGTGTATTTTAGAGATGCCTAGAAAGAAAAAGGCTACAGCAGCCCAAAAGGGCAAGACGGTGGTAGAAAAGCGGGCTGAAAGAGCACCGCCACCGGTAGTAGAGGAAGATGAGTCCCAGAGTGTGGCTCAATCTCAGTTCTCCCAGACAGTGCCTATTACTGAGGAGCACGTGGGAGCCTCAGCCCCAGCTCCAGCTCCAGCTCCTCCACCGAACGCTTCGGGCCAAGACGTGAGAGAGGCCATTAATTTGTTGACTCAGTTGGTTGTGGCCCAGACTCAGAGGCCAAGCGTAGGCCAAAGTGACAGGGCTGTTAGTGCAAGGGCCCGTGACTTCATTGCTTCGAAACCCCCGGAATTCTTTGGGTTGAAACCGGAGGAGGATCCCCAGGACTTTATTGATGGTATGCTAAGGATGCTCCGGTTGATACATGCTTCAGACACTTAGTCGGTAGAGCTAGCGTCCTATAGATTGAGAGATATCTCGATCCAGTGGTATAAAGTATGGATGGCTTCGCGGGGAGCCAATACACCTCCGCCGGTATGGCAAGAGTTTGTCGATGCTTTTCTCTGTCACTACATGCCTCCAGAAGTTCGGCGAGCTAGGGCCGATAAATTCTTGAATTTGAGGCAAGGTAACATGAGTGCTACAGAGTATAGTCTCTGCTTTAATTCCTTGGCTAGGTATGCTTCGGCCATGGTAGCGGATATGGGCGATCGGGTACACCGGTTTGTGAAAGGCCTAGGGCCACACTTGATGGATAAATGCTTGACTACGTCCCTTCAGGATGGCATGAATATGGCACGCATTCAGGCACATGCTCAGGAATTAGAGGAACACCTACAGCAGCGGAGAAATGAACGTGAGCAAGATAGGGGACATAGCAAGAGAGCTAGATCTTCAGGTTCGAGGAGCGAGTCCAGGGGTGGACACAGACAGCAGCTTCCCAGCCATTCAGGCTATTCTATGACCAGTCCACCTCCACGGTTTTCAGGCCAGGGCCTTGATAGATCTCCTCGTTCAAGGCCGAGTCCGAGTTATACAGGACATCAGTTCAGAGGTGATTTGGGCCAGTCAAGGCCACCCGTACCACCGTTTTCCCAGTGTGGGAAGATGCATTGGGAGCTCTGCCCCTACCTCTACCATGGCTGGCCGGCGCATGTGAACCTGGCCCCGTAGGGCGTACAGATGCCGAAGATCCGGCTACCGACCCCGATGGCTGGGTCCTACCTCTACCATGTACTGAGGGGCAATCACACATAATATGGCCTGGCCGACCGCATGAATAGCAATCATCTGAACCAAATCGGCATCGACCCCAATGCATCTTCCCACACTGGGAAAATGGTGGTACGGGTGGCCGTGATTGGCCCAAATCACCACTGAACTGATGTCCTGTATAACTCGGACTCGGCCCTGAACGAGCAGATCTATCAAGGCCCTGGCCTGAAAACCGTGGAGGTGGACTGGTCATAGAATAGCCTAAATGGCTGGGAAGCTGTTGTCTGTGTCCACCCCTGGACTCGCTCCTCGAACCTGAAGATCTAGCTCTCTTGCTATGTCCCCTATCTTGCTCACGTTCATTTCTCCGCTGCTATAGGTGTTCCTCTAATTCCTGAGCATGTGCCTGAATGCGTGCAATATCCATGCCATCCTGAAGGGACGCAGTCAAGCATTTATCCATCAAGTGTGGCCCTAGGCCTTTCACAAACCGGTGTACCCGATCGCCCATATCCGCTACCATGGCCAAAGCATACCTAGCCAAGGAATTAAAGCAGAGACTATACTCTGTAGCACTCATGTTACTTTGCCTCAAATTCAAGAATTTATCGGCCCTAGCTCGCCGAACTTCTGGAGGCATGTAGTGACGGAGAAAAGCATCGACAAACTCTTACCATACCGGCGGAGGTGTATTGGCTCCCCGCGAAGCCATCCATACTGTATACCACTGGATCGAGATATCTCTCAATCTATAGGACGCTACCTCTACCGACTCAGAGTCTGAAGCATGTATCAACCGGAGCATCCTTAGCATACCATCAATAAAGTCATAGGGATACTCCTCCGGTTTCGATCCAAAGAATTCCGGGGGTTTCAAAGCAATGAAGTCACGGGCCCTTGCACTAACAGCCCTGCGCTTGGCCTCTGAGTCTGGGCCGCAACCAACTGAGTCAACAAATTAATGGCCTCTCTCACGTCTTGGCCCGAAGCGTTCGGTGGAGGAGCTGGAGCTGGGGCTGAGGCTCCCACGTGCTCCTCAGTAATAGGCACTATTTGGGAGGACTGAGATTGAGCCGCACTCTGGGACTCATCTTCCTCTACTACCGGTGGCGGTGCTCTTTCAGCCCGCTTTTCTACCACCGTCTTGTCCTTTTGGGCTGCTGTAGCCTTTTTCTTTCTAGGCATCTCTGAAATACAAAACACACGATTTAGGAACAAGAATTTCTTACATCATAGCTCTATCGCACGATTCTTATGAAGAAAGAAGGTCATATATTCCTAAAATGTCAGCAACTTCTCGTTTATAAGTGTGGCGCGCAACACACCCATAACCAAGACTCTACTAGAAACGGCTCATAGACACATTATAGGACTGAACTGCTCTGATACCACTTTTTTCACGACCCGGCTAGGGGGCCGCGACGAGCACCCCCTTATCGTACATAACATAACATCTAGGTGAACCATAAGTCAATTCGTGCTTTTCTTATCGTTAATCATATTGGTCCCATTAGACGACCATCATCATTTAACATATCATAGGCGTCTATGCCACATCATAGGTACAAGGCCGATGAAGCCAACAAAAGATATACAAAACATGGGCCGACATGGCCGAACATCTGTACCCACATACACATGACTACGAGCCTCTAAGAATATGACATATCAAATTAGCGGGACAGGACCCCGCTATGCCCATAATTATATACACAAAAGAATGAGTACCCAAAAGATATGGCTCCGAAGGAAATGGAGCTCTCTATGTAATCTCCGAATAGGCAGCTATGGATCAAGTCTATCTCCCTGTGCACCTGCGGGCATGACGCAACGTCCACAAATAAAAGGACGTCAGTACGAAGAATGTACTGAGTATGTAAAGCATGATCAACATCAATATAGAAGCATAATAGATATCATAAGAAAATAGCATAGGAGGGGAGACAGTAATATCATCATCATCATGTCACTTACTTGCATACATCGTCGTTCGTATCCCATAATAATACTCGTACCATACTTGTGCTCATATTCGTACACATGTCCTTATTCGTATCCTTATACATAGTCTTATCACATTCATATTCATATTATATACATAGTCATTTCATATACATAGTATTTACATAGCATACCCGACATCATAGGATCGGTGTCTTATACATGCTTGGCCAACCAAGGCTCAAGGTCATACATACATGCGCGTTTCGTAATCGTATACATACTTCATACATATTCATATACATATAGTCTTACCTGGCATCATAAGCTCGGGGTCTTATCATACCCCTTCATAGGCATACATATACATATATCATAGCTTGTAAGCATCTCTAATCTCATTTTACTCTCATCATCATTAATATCCTCATCACTATCGTTACATCTAGGATATCATCGATGAATACAATCACGAATAGATCCAGAAAAGGCCTGAATACATTGTTCATTAAGTCCATAAACACTGCTGGTGCATTAGTTAGCCCAAACGACATTACCCGAAACTCGACATGGCCATATCTTGTTCTGAAAGCTGTCATAGGGATGTCTTTCTCCCTAACTCTTACTTGGTGATACCCGGACCTCAAATCAATCTTTGAAAACCACTTGGCACCTTGCAATTGGTCAAATAAATCATCAATCCTCGGGAGGGGATACTTGTTCTTAATTCTCACTTTATTCAATTGCCAATAATCGATGCACAATCTCAAGGAGACATCCTTCTTCCGGACGAACAATACGGGTGCTCCCCACGGGGATGAACTAGGCCTAATGAAGCCTTTTTCAAGCAAGTCTTTTAATTGCTCCTTCAACTCTTTCAACTCTGCGGGTGCCATCCTATAGGGAGGAATAGATATGGGATTAGTGTCTGGCAACACATCAATCGCAAAATCGATCTCTCGCTCGGGAGGAAGGCCTGGAAGCTCTTCCAGGAACACATCCGGAAATTCGTTCACTATCGAAACTGACTGAAGAGTGGGCGACTCAGCTTCTACATCTTGAACTCGCACTAGGTGATAAATACACCCTTTCGTGATCATCTTCCTTGCCTTTAGATAGGAGATAAACCTACCTTTTGGTGAATTGTGTGATTGTGATTGGTGATCGTCGTACCATGATTGATTTGCATGAGCTAGAGATGGTAGATTTTGATGTTATTTTGGGCATAGATTGGTTGGCTTCTTGTTATGCCAATGTTGATTGTAGAATGAAGATGGTTCGTTTCCAATTTCCGGGAGAACCAGTCTTAGAATGGAAAGGAAATTTGGCATCACCAAAAGGTAGGTTTATCTCCTATCTAAAGGCAAGGAAGATGATCACGAAAGGGTGTATTTATCACCTAGTGCGAGTTCAAGATGTAGAAGCTGAGTCGCCGACTCTTCAGTCAGTTCCGGTAGTGAATGAATTTCCGGATGTGTTCCGGGAAGAGCTTCCAGGCCTTCCTCCCGAGCGAGAGATCGATTTTGCGATTGATGTGTTGCCAGACACTAATCCCATATCTATTCCTCCCTATAAGATGGCACCCGCAGAGTTGAAAGTGTTGAAGGAGCAATTAAAAGTCTTGCTTGAAAAAGGCTTCATTAGGACTAGTTCATCCCCGTGGGGAGCACCCGTATTGTTCGTCCGGAAGAAGGATGGCTCCTTGAGAATGTGCATCGATTATCGGCAATTGAATAAAGTGACAGTTAAGAACAAGTATCCCCTCCCGAGGATTGATGATTTATTTGACCAAATTACATGGTGCCAAGTGGTTTTCAAAGATTGATTTGAGGTCCGGGTATCACCAAGTAAGAGTTAGGGAGAAAGATATCCCTAAGACAGCTTTCAGAACAAGATATGGCCATTTCGAAATCCGAGTAATGTCGTTTGGGCTAACTAATGCACCAGCAGTGTTTATGGACTTAATGAACAATGTGTTCAGGCCTTTTCTGGATCTATTCGTGATTGTATTCATTGATGATATCCTAGTGTTTTCTAGATCTGAGGTAGAACATGCAGATCACTTGCGTATTGTCCTTGGAGTTCTTCGAACTCGAGAGTTATTCGCGAAGTTTTCCAAATGCGAGTTTTGGTTGAACTCAGTGGCATTTCTGGGCCACATTGTTGCAGCTGACGGTATTCGAGTGGATAGCCAAAAGATTGAGGCAGTGAAGACTTGGCCAAGGCCCACGACCCCTACGGAGGTTTTGTAGCTTTTTGGATTTAGCAGGTTATTACAGAAGATTTGTTTAGGATTTCTCTTCTATTTCTGCACCGCTCACCAAGTTGACTCAGAAGTCAGCTAAGTTTCACTGGACAGATGCTTGCGAGCGTAGTTTCCAAGAGTTGAAAGACCGACTGACTTCAGCCCCAGTCTTGACACTTCCAGAGGGATTGGAAGGATATGTTATTTATTGTGATGCTTCAGGCGTCGGGCTAGGCTGTGTATTGATGCAAAATGGTAAGGTGATTGCGTATGCTTCTAGACAATTACGGAAACATGAGCAGAATTATCCTACCCATGACTTAGAATTGGCCGCGGTGGTCCATGCTTTAAAGATATGGAGACATTACTTATATGGTGTCCACGTGGATATTTATACAGATCATAAGATTCTCCAGTACATCTTCAAGCAAAAAGAGTTGAATTTGCGGCAACGACGATGGCTGGAGTTGCTAAAAGACTACGATGTCGAAATTCTGTACCACCCCGGAAAGGCAAATGTTGTGGCTGATGCTCTTAGCCGTAGGTCGATGGGAAGTCTAAGTGAGGTACGACCATAAAAGAAAGAGATGGCCCGTGATATTCAGCAGTTAGCTAGCCTAGGAGTCCGAGTGGTGGACTCAGGTAGCAGCGGAGCTACTATTCAGAATTCAGCAGTTTCATCGTTAGTAGCGGAAGTAAAAGAACGACAATATGAGGATCCCATGCTAATGTAGTACAGAGATACACTCCCTCAGAAGGAGGAGTCATCATTTGACATTTCGAAAGACGGAGTTCTCCGATGTCGAGGCAGTTTATGTGTTCCCGATGTAGCAGGTCTACGCCATCAGATTTTGAGAGAAGCTCATTGTTCCCGTTACTCCGTTCACCCCGGAGCGACGAAAATGTATCATGATCTTAAGACCATATATTGGTGGAATGGGATGAAGAAAGACGTAGCGGAATTTGTAGCTCAGTGTCCTAATTGCCAACAAGTGAAGATAGAACACGAAAAGTCGGGTGGCTTATTGCAAGCTATAGAAATCCCAACTTGGAAGTGGGAAGTGATTAATATGGATTTCATTACGGGGTTACCCCGTTCTCAATGTAAATATGATTCCATATGGGTGATCGTGGATAGACTCACTAAATCAGCTCATTTCTTACCGGTCAGGACGACCTATGTGGCTGAAGATTACGCAAAGCTTTATCTTAAAGAGATAGTGAGACTCCACGGTGTTCCAGTATCCATTATCTCCAATAGAGGAACTCAGTTTACAGCCAAGTTTTGGAGATCGTTCTAAGATGGTCTAGGGACCCAAGTGCGCCTTAGCACGGCATTTCACCCCCAGACTGATAGGCAAGCTGAGCGTACTATTCAGACTCTCGAAGATATGTTACGGGCATGTATGATAGATTTTGGAGGAAATTGGGATGACCATTTGCCACTCATTGAGTTTGCTTACAATAACAGTTACCATTCTAGCATTCAAATGGCACCGTATGAAGCTCTATATGGGCGAAAGTATAGATCCCCAATTGGGTGATTTGAAACCGGAGAAGCCAAGTTGATAGGGCCAGCTTTGGTCCACCAAGCAATAGAGAAAGTCAAGCTTATACAAGATCGAATGTTAGCGGCTCAAAGTCGCCAGATGTCCTATGCAGATAATCGTCGAAGGGACTTAGAGTTCCAAGTTAAGGATTGGGTATTCTTGAAAGTGTCGACAATGAAAGGTGTTATGAGATTTGGTAAAAAGGGGAAGCTCAGTCCCCGGTATATCGGACCCTATGAAATTGTGCGTAAAATAGGCAAAGTGGCCTATGAGCTAGATCTACCTCCAGATTTGGAGTCAGTCCATCCAGTATTTCATGTCTTGATGCTTCGGAAGTGTGTTGGATATCCTACGAGGATCGTTCCAGTGAATGATATTCAAGTGACAGAAAAGTTAACTTATGATGAAATACCCATTGCCATATTAGATAGGCAAGTACGGAGGCTTAGAAACAAAGAAGTGGCCTCAATTAAAGTTCTGTGGAGAAATGACAATCGAGAGGAAATGACATAGGAAGCAGAAGATAATATGCGATCCAAATACCCACATTTATTTCAGCCCTTGGAAGAAGTCCAAGATGAGACGTCAAAATCATAAGGTATGCATGTTTTCCCTTTTATACATTCAGGTCGTGTATGGCCAAATTTCTAGTGCTGTTGTATTATTGCCCTGTGAGGTATTGTTATTATGGGTTGTTGTGACAGGGTGGTAGTGCCACATTACAGAGGAAACTCTGGCGAAATTTTTATGAAATTCCCCAAGCCTTTAACATTCGAGGACGAATGTTTCTAAGGGGGGTAGAATGTTACACCTCGGAAATTTTCCGTTGGTACGCAAGTAAATGGACTAATGATGTGTGCGAGGAGTGCGAGTGTATAATGTTTCATGGGAAATGTATGTGAAGGGATGTGGATGATTAGAATGAAAAGTCGAGAAATGAGAAAAATTGAAAGTTGGCAAAACTGCCCAGTGGTCGTATATTGCAAAATACGGACCGTAAAGTGCAATACGGTCCGTAAACTAGCAGTCGTAAACTGCCATGCATAAGCTTCAGCCTTCTGCCAGTGGTCGTAAAGTGAAAATACGGACCGTAAACTGGTATACGGTCCGTAAACTGCCAGGTCGTAAACTGGCATGTCCAACTTCATGTTTCTGCCAGCTGAGGAAGAGGTATAATACGACCTGGTGGACGGACCGTAAAGTGATTTACGGCCCGTAAAACATGGTCGTAAATCACCATGCATGCAGACCAAAGTCTCTGGTCCTGCTTATGCTTAAAGACGACCACGAGGGACGGTCCGTAAAGTGGAATACGGACCGTAAACCTCCATGGACGACCACTGTTCACCCAGCACAGATTTTCCAATTCATTAAATATGAGGATCAAGACTTATTTTATTTCATTACAACATTACACCACTTCTCTCTAGAACTTCTCTCTACATTTATTATATGAGTTTTCAAGGATTATAAGCCATCAATATCATTAAGACAAGTGAATCAAGGATAAGGGAATCATCAAGGACCATCCAAGTCAAGAAATCCAAATGGAGAAAAACTAGGGTTTTGCTCAAAGAAGAGTATTATCAACCAAAGCTTGTTCCTACAACTTCTAAGGTAAGATTCATGATTTCTACAAGATGTTTAAGGTATTGGAGAATTAAAATACATGGATTGTAGAAAATGTGGTCAACTAGGTCATGAGTGATGAATAGTGGCATTTTGGGAAATATTTTAATTGAGTCATGAATGTTGTTGTGTTGTGATATGAATGTGTTATAAATGGTATTAAGATCATGAACTAAACATTTTAGACGAATGGACGAAGATGGGTGTTATGACCATGAATGTGGGTAAATTAGAGGCAAATTGAGGAATCTAGATGATGTGGATAATGTGAATGACTAATGGCCATTGTTATGATATTAATGAAGGTATAAACGTGCAAGTGTAGAATAGTCCGACGAAAAGGTATGTAAGGCTAACCCTTCTTTCATAAGGCATGGTTCTTGGCCAACTTCCTAATTCCTCTATATGAGTATGTTGTCTTCACATGGTTGACATTCCGAGCTCATAAGCTCACGACCCTTGATATGTACTATGATTATACTATGTTTCTCGTATGACGAGTAAGTCCATAATGTAGATGTAACGATAGTGATGAGGATAGTAATGATGATGAGAGTAAAATGAGATTAGAGATGCTTACGAGCTATGATATATGTATATGTATGCCTATGAAGGGCTATGATAAGACCCCGAGCTTATGATGCCGGGTAAGACTATATGTATATGAATATGTATGAAGTATGTATACGATTATGAAACGCGCGCACACCTCTGCAGATGGTACGGATAACCCCGATGCCTTGGTAGGGCAAGGTATGTATGACCTTGAGCCTTGGTTGGCCAAGCATGTATAAGACACCGATCCTATGAGGTCGAGTATGCTATGTAAATGCTATGTATATGAAATGACTATGTATATAATATGAATATGAATGTGATAAGACTATGTATAAGGATACGAATAAGGACATGTGTACGAATATGAGCACAGGTATGGTACGAGTATTATTATGGGATACGAACGACGATGTATGCAAGTAAGCGACATGATGATGATGATATTACTGTCTCCCCTCCTATGCTATTTTCTTATGATATCTATTATGCTTCTATATTGATGTTGATCATGCTTTACATACTCAGTACATTCTTCGTACTGACGTCCTTTTGTTTGTGGACGCTGCGTCATGCCCGCAGGTGCACAGGGAGACAGACTTGATCCATAGCTGCCTATTCGGAGATTACATAGAGAGCTCCATTTCCTTCGGAGCCATATCTTTTGGGTACTCATTCTTTTGTGTATATAATTATGGGCTTAGCGGGGTCCTGTCCCGCTAATGTGATATGTCATATTCTTTGAGACTCGTAGTCATGTGTATGTGGGTAGAGAGGTTCGGCCATGTCGGCCCATGTTTTGTATATCTTTTGTTCGCCTCGTCGGCCTTGTACCTATGATGTGGCATAGACGCCTATGATATGTTAAATGATGATGGTCGTCTAATGGGACCAATATGATTAACGATAAGAAAAGTACGAATTGACTTATGGTTCACCTAGATGTTATGTTATGTACGATAAGGGGGTGCTCGGGTGGGGTAGCACCGGGTGCTCGTCGCGGCCCCCTAGCCGGGTCGTGACACAAGGATAATGAGTTGGCACAGTGGATTAGAAAACCCATGACACGGAATGAGGACTCATGTAAGATCGAGCAGTTCGATTATAAAGGAAATAGGGTAAAGGATAAGGGATGAGCATGAAGAAAAAGGCAACCATAAGAGGGACCCTCCCAAAGTATTATAACACCCCGTGAGGCCAGTGGAACATTCGAGGAAGAATGTTCTAAAGGAGGGGGGGATGTTATATCCCGTATTTCGTACATTCGGATATTTAAAGGAAGTCGTGGTAAGTTAAGGGCGAGACTATTTTTCAAAATTATTTTAATGTACATGCTGTTCATTATTATGGAAATATTGAGAAAGGCTAAGGGTAAAAAGGGAAATTCGCAAAGTAGTTCATGGTAATATTGTGGAAGGCTAGGGGCAAAATGGGAATTTTACAAAATATTCAAGAAGGTTTTTTAAGGGGGGCCATGTTGGCCGTGTGGCATATAATCATATGTCCACATTTTTATTTAATGGGGTTAATTATATATATATATATATATATTTGTGTGTGTGTGTGTGTGGACCAAAGCTTACATAACAAGATAATTAGTCTTCTTTGTTTATTTTAAGAAACTTCAAGAAAAAGGGAGAAGGGACATGTGTCCACATTCTATTTGATGAGGTTAATTATATATATGGACAATTGCTCACAAAGCAAGACAATTATTCATGAAAACTCCAAGAAGAAGACTTGGAGAAAGAAAACAAAGGCCATTCGGCCATGGTTCCAAAATATGTGTCCCTGGAAATTGATCAAGTAAAATTATTTTCTTCTAGTATTCCAAGCAATTGGAAGGTCCTCCTTAACATGGAGCGATTGTTGGAGTAAGCAAAGCATTTGTTGTGCAAGTTGTGAACCTAGCCGAGCAAGAAGAGATAAGTGGAGAAAGGTATGTGCTCAATCTTCTTTTACATGTGTTATGGATGATTTGTGAATGTTGTAGTATGTAGAAATGGATGAAACTCATGAAATATGTGTGCAAGGGTTGTGGCCGAATAGGGGTGTAATGATAAGATGTGATGACTTGATTTTATTTAGTATTTTGATTGTTGTCTTGTGGATTCCATGATGAAAATGAAGGTTTGATAAATTGAAATGAAGTTGGAATCATTGTGGGATTGTTGAAGAAGTTAATGTGACATTAGTATGGTTTCTTATATTTTTATGAATGATATTGCTAATGTGTAGGTGGTAAAAATAATTCATGAATTTGGAAGTGAGACATGCGTTTGGAAGATTGTAAGTTGGGTTGTTGTGATTGTATAATATAAGCAAAATGTTGTCGAATTATGTACACGAAGTTACTAACGTTAGAATGTATTTTGAATTGATTGATGAAGTTTTTAATGTGTAGATTGTTGGTGTACTTCATGAATTTGGAAGAAAGCAATGTGTTGTTGTTGTCCTTATTAAGTTTGGAAGATTTCGGATTATTGTTGATAATGTGGCCGAGTGGAATTCTCAGATTATTGTTGATAAATTGGCCGAGATGCATTCTCGGGTTTGTTGTTGATGAATTGGCCAAGTTAGATTCTCGGGGATGGTGTATTTACAAGGGAAATGCTGCCGAAATTTCGGCAGATTATAAATGAATTCATTTGAAAGATCAAGACAAGTATATGATGATGAGTCTAATGATTATGTCAATCTTCTTGAATGTAGACTAGCGATAGCGAGCTTGGACAATTAAGCGTAGCTAATAGGACGTGGGACAGGTATGTAAGGCTTACCCTTTTTTTCGTTTGGCATGATCCTTATGAAACGAGCAGATGACGTTTATGTATGATTTCAAAGAAATTCCTATTCTTAGAGCCATTAGGATAGCTAATATTCTTGACTTCCATAAGCTATTTCATATGCTTTTGATGCGTAACTATGATGTCCGACGATCTATGCGATATGTTTCCGAATGGCATTCGAAAGATAATTGATATGACTAAAGTCTTGATTTTCAAATGCTAGCACGTTCGATTATTCCATTGAGTCTTTGATATATTTTGATACGTACATATGGTTCCAAAAGCTTTATTTGATTTGATCCATAACGATATCCGAAAGGTACTTGATATGATTGTTGCTTTGATTTTCAAAAAATGGCTTCTGAAACGTTCGTAGAAGGTTCTGTACTTAAACGTCCATAACTTTTTCATACTAACTCGGATCGACTTGAAACGTGTTTATGACTCTCAAGTGTCGATTTGCGTTCCTACCTATCGAGTCTTGATTTATGTGCCTATAGTTTCTCACTACTCTGCTCGTGGATGCCTCAATATGTCCTTCACTGAGCCCGGGCCAGGATACGTTCTCGTGCGTACTCCACTACATTGTTCACCGAGTCCCTCTCACTTGCGGGCCGGGACACGTTATATGTATATGTATATGATGATATGATGATACGGGGATGACGGCCAGGATGACATATGATGACTTCATTAACCGAGACCCGCAATAGAGGGCCGGGACACGTTATATGTATATAAGATATCTGATGTTTACATGCATGATTTTATCCACTGAGTCCCTCACTGGAGGGCCGGGACACGTTACGCATATGTGATATATGATGTGGACATGTATGATTTTATCCACTGAGTCCCTCACTGGAGGGCCGGGTCACGTTATATGTATACATGATATATGATGTGGATATGCATGATTTTCATTCAAAAAGGCAAGTGTATTGATGTTTTAAAAGTTATATTTGTTCTGGTAAATCTCTGTCTCAACTATGATTGTCTTTTCTGTATTCCATGTCTTACATGCTCAGTACATATTCCGTACTGACCCCCTTTCTTCGGGGGCTGCGTTTCATGCCGCGCAGGTACACCCAGATGAGTGGAAGCCATTATAGAAGATGTTTTAGCAAAGTTGGCAAGCTCCATTTGCCTCTTGAGTGTTGCCGGGTCAGAATACTATGCTATGATGTCTTGGTTGAAGTTAGAGACTTTGCAGACAGAGTCGTGGGTATATGATGTCAGTCTTGGAGGCGGCTCTATAAGCCGATGTGTCTTATATATTATGTTACAGATTCCATATGGTCACAGATTTTGTTTGATTTGAGAATGATAAAAAGAATGTTTCTGAAAGTTGTACTGTGTATTTCATCCTTATTTGATTTAAAAGTCCAAAAAGATTATGTGTGTGCTAAGGGTCAGAGGGTTCGCTCGGCCCTAAGTAAGGGTCGGGTGCCCATCACACCCTAGAGAGATTAGGGTGTGACAAAGTTGTATCAGAGCAGGTTGTCCTAGGGGTTGTCTGCAAAGTCGTGTCCAGCAGAGTTCTGTTTATGGGTGTGAAGCCGGCCACATTTATAAACAGGAGGCTACGGGGCATCTAGGAATTGTTGACCTTCTTTCTGTCTTAAATCGTGCGATAGAGCCAAGTCATAGGAAAATGAATTTCCTTATATAAGCCTTGCATACGATGGAAGAAGGCGGGTAACGATATGGAAGGTCATAGAGGTAAGCCTTGATATATTTGTTCTGTCATCTGGAATTGGAAGCTCTGGGTGGCCGGAATATGCCGCATGATTGTATGCCTTGTGAGGCATTGTTGGTATTTGCTATGTGCAGATTTTGAATAGTAAGGATTGCAAAAGAGACCTGGTCAGAATGTTTCAAAATCAGGTCATTTAACTAGGTACACCTAACAGGAAGTAGTCATATGCACAGGTGGAAGGTGAACATGGGAAATTAAAAAAGGGTAAAATAGTAATTGTAAAGGGAAGGACGTGTTACGAGAATGTCTCGGAATCTGTAAGACTTCGACTTGCTCCAGATCATGTAATAAAGGTCATGCGGGGAAGTGGACGCGATTATATCAACATTAAGGCACTGGATTCCATTGAAGTTTCGAGGTTAAACGTGCTAAGGTGAGAGAAATTTTAGGATGGGTGACCCCCCCTGGGAAGTGTACTAAAAGTTTCATAAATGTGGGCATGAGAGACAAATGAGAAGTTAGAGTAGCCTAAGGGAAACTAGAGTATACGGGATGGTTGGAGACCATAAGAGGACGCGTAGGACGAGGCAGACTAGACTGGTGGAGAGACAGAAAGTGCATCACAGCTCTGTAATTAAGATAGGCTTGAATAGCGTTTAGAAGTATTTTGTGGGCTAGTTGATAGTAATTATATATATATATATATATATATATATGAATGCGTATGATATCTCATATGTGATTTTGTCGGTGGACATGTGAGTCCCAGCAACCGGCGCTACGGTAGAGAGGACATCAATCGAGTAAGGGTACCGAAGCTCAAGTGACAACAGAAAAATAAATGGTGCACGTGTTACAAGGTAAGCCGCTATTATATTCACTACAGGTTAAGATGGGAAAGTCTAATACAATAATATTTGGAAAAGAAAGTGAGTGAGTAGATGAAAAATAAAGAGATCAAGTGTCGGAAGAAGGTGAAAGGTAAGAAACCTCAGTGAGTGAAGCTTCCGAGAGAAACTACCGGCAAAGCACGAGACTATTTGGGGTAAGAACTCAAAGTAGGCATGTGAAAAGGATAAAGTGTGGTAATATGGCACAAAAGAGAAGTGTGTGAGGTTTGAGAACCAATTTCAATACGTAGAGCTAAAGAAATAGTGGCTAGGACAGAAGTAAGAGAAAGAATGCTTAGGCCTTGCGGCGATATTAAGAGACTTCCAGCCTGTAAGAGGCATATAACGGAATAAGTGTATGGTAAAATTAATGCGGTTGCTTCGGATATGGAGGATCTTTCCAAAAGTATAATTCAAGAGTAGAACGGAATTGCGCGTCTAAAGTAATATTTCACGAACCTCAGAGCCAATGCCATAAATGGCTAAAGGAGAAAAGTATTCAAGAAGGAAGGAACCTAAGGAAGGTTAAGGATGAAAGTAGGAAGGGTATACTAACGGATTGGTCGAAGGAAGAGGAGAACATTTGGGAAATTAATGGTATGGAATGAGAATTCATGCGAGGTGGGAGAGAGTGTAAGCGGTAAGAATTCTATACTAAGAGCAAAGGTGGCAGGACGCTCGAGACAACATGGATGCACAACTGTAACACTAACGCATAGTTAAGAAGACTTATAAGTATGTGAATTAAATGGGTGAAAGGATTGATAGTGGATGAAAGAGTATGGAAATGTGGACAAAATGATGATATAGACAAAAAGTAAGGTATAACCAAAGGCTTCATAAAAGGGACATAGTGAGTCTCGACGTCCCCCATGAACTAGTAAGTACAGGCCACCATTAGTCACAAAAGACAGAGAGATGGAAAGACGAAAAAGAAGGTAGCAGAATTGGAAAGCCTTATAAGTATTCTAGTTAAATACGAGAGTGCAAGTAGCAAGAAGATAGACGGGCTAGATTATACGATGAAGGAGCCTCTTAAAAGGGGGGGGGGGGGATAATATATTATATCAGACTCTAAAGGAATCACAACATTTTCAAGCGCCAGAAAAGGAAATTTCTTAGCCCGGGGCCAGAGTTCAAAACATATCGGCATATCAAGAGAATATATGAAAGAAGTAGCGACGAATTGACAATGAGTGTACTCTGAGGCCGACGTGCAGGGAAAGGATGAGAGATGCCTTAAGAGAATGCTTCATATCAACATGAATTAGGATATGTTTATGCCATAATTTGAATTCCTCACATCGGGCAAATTGGCGCCGTACCTAAATACGCAGCGACATGTTTTAAAGAGTAATAAAAAGAGGGGGAAAGGGCTACAAGCTAAGTCCACAACGGATGATGGAGAAAATGATAAGGTTTAAAGGATGTTTCGAACAACGATGACAATTATAACAAAAGCATCAAAAATTGGTAGTTTGGAAATTTTTGAAGGAAATGAAGGATGCAGTGCCTGTGAATGAAATAAAAGGGTTCATCGGATACTAGAAAATAGTTCATGGACCATTAATTATACGGAACATGAGAATATACGCTATGAAATTATATGAATCATCGACGTGAAGCGATGCCCAAATCATACTCATAAGGAATCCACACCGGGGAGCCAACAAGGAATAATGGTGGACGAAACGAGTGCCAATACAAAGAAATCAAAAACAAGTGTACTTGTGTCGACGAATATGAGGGCAAGGAAACACCTGTGGCCATATTGGATCTTCAAGTAAAGATTGCGAGCCAAAGACATGGCTTTTGTTAAGGTGTGGAGACAAAACAATAACAGAGAAGAGATAACCTACGAAAGACAGGGATAATGAGTTGGCACAGTGGATTAGAAAACCCATGACACGGAATGAGGACTCATGTAAAGATCGAGGAGTTCTATTATAAAGGAAATAGGGTAAAGGATAAGGGATGAGCGTGAAGAAAAAGGCAACTATAAGAGGGACCCTCCCGAAGTATTATAACACCCCGTGAGGCCAGTGGAACATTCGAGGACGAATGTTCTAAGGGGGGGAGGGAGGATGTTATATCCCGTATTTCGTACATTCGGACATTTAAAGGAAGTCGTGGTAAGTTAAGGGCGAGACTATTTTTCAAAATTATTTTAATGTAAAAGTTGTTCAGTAGTATGGAAATATTGAGAAGGCTAAGGGTAAAAAGGGAAATTCGCAAAGTAGTTTATGGTAATATTGTGGAAGGCTAGGGGAAAAATGGGAATTTCACAAAATATTCAAGAAGGTTTTTTAAGGGGGGCCATGTTGGCCGTGTGGCATATAATCATATGTCCACATTTTTATTTAATGGTGGATAATTATATATATATATATGTGTGTGTGTGTGTGTGTGGACCAAAGCTTACATAACAAGATAATTAGTCTTCTTTGTTTATTTTAAGAAACTTCAAGAAAAAGGGAGAAGGGACATGTGTCCACATTCTATTTGATGAGGTTAATTATATATATGGACAATTGCTCACAAAGCAAGACAATTATTCATGAAAACTCCAAGAAGAAGACTTGGAGAAAGAAAACAAAGGCCATTCGGCCATGGTTCCAAAATATGTGTCCCTGGAAATTGATCAAGTAAAATTATTTTCTTCTAGTATTCCAAGCAATTGGAAGGTCCTCCTTAACATGGAGCGATTGTTGGAGTAAGCAAATCATTTGTTGTGCAAGTTGTGAACCTAGCCGAGCAAGAAGAGATAAGTGGAGAAAGGTATGTGCTCAATCTTCTTTTACATGTGTTATGGATGATTTGTGAATGTTGTAGTATGTAGAAATGGATGAAACTCATGAAATATGTGTGCAAGGGTTGTGGCCGAATAGGGGTGTAATGATAATATGTGATGACTTGATTTTATTTAGTATTTTGATTGTTGTTGTCACGACCCAACCCCGTAGGCCGTGACTAGTGCCCGATCTCGGCACCCAAACCCATCTATCAAACGTATTCAAATGAATAGCAGAAGCCGACCAGGCTATATTCCAAATACAGATAATTTCCAGAAAAATTTCGGCAGAGTTTCCTTTGTTTTTCGGACTAACCAGAATAACCCTGTACACAGCAAACACCAATAGAGGCCACACAGGGCTAATCAAAGCAATGCACAAACATATGCGGACCGGCCGCCTCGGCGTATGGGATCGCCCAAACAACATATACACATAAGCATACAGACTGACCATAACCCACAGACATGTCCATAGACCTCTAAACTGACCGACAGAATCATATGACGGGAAAGGGCCCCGCCGTACCCAAATAGTCAGATATACAGAAATATATAAATGGCAGAAGATATATATATACCAAAAGTGGACTCCGAATCAAGGGAGTACTCCGAAATGGCAGAAGTGGAGCCTACAGTGGTGGATCACCGGCGTCTGTACCTGCGGGCATGAAACGCAGCCCCCGAAGAAAGGGGATCAGTACGAAAGATGTACTGAGTATGTAAAGCATGGAGTACAAAAATATAGGCCACAACTGAAAGCAAATAGAATACAAAGGAGAGAAATGCCGAACAGTATATCAAATGTTTATCAAAAACATATATACATAATGCAAACAAAATTATGCAAAGCTCAGGAACGTGGTCACCATTCCGACGCTGGTGCCACACACAGCATAACACCAGAAGGTTCAAATCTCCGTACATCCCCGAACACACACATATGAGTGTATCACATCACAGCCATATCACAGCATAACTCCAAACGGAACCCGGCCCTATGGCGAGGCCTCGGGGAACCGTAACACAGCATACGGCCGAATCATCATAGAGCGCACGAATCATAACCGGCCCGGGAACCGGTGAACGAAGTCATAGTAAGGCACGAGCTGAGTCGTGAGCAAACAATGCACTTTGTATATTAAAATAGCCTTTCAAAACTTGATTACTTCATAAGTCAGTTCATTAACCAAAATAGTCAAATAATTAGTTAGTACGAAAGTTTTTTTCACAAAATGTTTCCAAAGTGGTACGTATGGCTCAAAACATAGTTTGTTACATCATAGTGTTCCGAACATTGTTTCATAGAGGACAATTTTAAATCGAAGATTCTTTGTCGAAGCTTATCCAAAAAGAGAGCCTAGTAGGACCATTAAGGCATCTCGGGGTCAGCGGGCCCACCCCGGGTCAAGTCGAGGTGGCGAACATAATTTATGAACATTTCAGATCTATAAGATCATACATAAAGATTTCAAAGTAATCCGATTGCATTTGCATAAGTTTCGGACATTTGATTGCTTTCTAGCCAAAATTGGAACATTAGGCTTCAATTGAATTGAATGAATAGTAGCCATTTTCTAGATCGGATTTCGAGGAGCAGAATTGCTCCCGGGGTTCCGATATCAACCTAACATACTAAGACATGCCAAAGGAAGAAGTGGGAAGCTTTACATACCTTAGAAACGTCTTATGCTCACCCCAAAATCAAATCCCGTTTCGTCCAGAATCTGCAAATGGTCAAAGTTACCTATTAGAGATTCTTAAGCTTAAAAATTCCATTAACTTCATTTCTGCCTACCGAAATTTCGGCAGCACTTCCCATATATATCTAACACCCCCGAGACTTAGCTCGGCTCAAAATACATCAACAACAACAACCCAAACATCACAAACAACACAAACCACAACTAAAGCACTTTAACTTCAATATTCTTCCTTACCATATAAGTTGACAACTTTCATTCAAACTTCACAATACCAAACTAATGTTCACCTTATTGTACTCATTCACCCATTCAAGGTTATTCAAGCACATCCCAATTAGGTTCCAAACACTATACATAATTTCAAGAAGTCCTTACTTTCCATATTTCACCCGAAACCTCAAAAATTCCGACGAACATTCCAACTTACATTGTTTCATTCCAAATTCATTAACAACAACCATAAGTCACATTTAAAGCCTTAATATCATAATTATACAATGATATACACAAATATACCAAAATCATATACTTTCCCACAATAATCCGCAACCATTTTCAATGCCATTTCAATTCGTTTAACATTCATTTACATCATAAATGCCATATCGACGCAACTAACGAACTAAATAAAATCAAATTCATTTTGCCTTCCACATTTCATGGCTCACGGCCAACTACACCTTTCACACACACACACGCCATGCGTATACACACCAAACTACGAAATTCTCGTCTATTCTCAATCCTTATCATACTCATACCAATTCCATAACATTAAAAGGGCAAACTTCTTACCTTTTCTTGAAAATCCGACTCGTCGCAAACATGCTCCTTTCTCCAAACTAATTGTATCCCATCGAAGAGCGTCTTGCACTTGCTATAACTACAAAAGGGACACAATTTTTAGGATTAAAACAAAGGATAGAATTTTTTTTCTTTCTCCCCCTAAAGGGTTCGGCCGAGAGCCTCAATTGGGGTGTTCTTCAATTTTTTTTTTGTGTTTGATTTGGTTTCTTGAAAATTCTAAAGGGATAGTGATATATATCCTAACTAAGGGTCATGTGAAAGTCACATGACCACTTAATAAGGGGCTTGGGCCAAGCCTTTGGCCGGCCACCTTTGGTTCTTGGGCCTCAATTTGTCTTCCAATTTTCATGGCCCAATTCGCTAAAATCTCGTTTTGTAATTCCCGAAACTAATTTCCGAAATTCCAAATTTACCCTCGGCCTTCCCCAATGTCTTAGCACCAATAGTTTTATAACCAACATAGTCATATTAACTAGAATCAAAATATTTCCTTATAACACACAAGTCTTAATCATTTTTCTCGATTTCCAAATATGCGAAAACACGGGACATAACATTCTCCCCCCCTTAAGAACATTCGTCCCTGAATGTTAGATTAGTCTTATGAGCGTAACGGGGGAGTCTCTCTTTAAAACTAGCACACATGATTTATTCGTCAATTAATGCAACAAACTTAAAAGTTTAGATTACCTGTGGGCGTAGAAAACAAGTGGGGATATTTCTTCTTCATCTCGTCCTCCGCCTCCCAGGTCATCTCCTCCCGATTGTTGTTGCGCCACAGGACTTTGACAGAAGGCACTTCCTTAGTGCGCAATCTCCTTACCTGTCGATCCAGAATAGTTACAGGCTGCTCGTCATAAGACAACTGCTCCGTTACCTGTCATCCACTGGGAATATCCTGGAAGGGTCACCGATACATTTCCGCAGCATAGACATATGAAATACCGGGTGTACGGCC
This sequence comes from Lycium barbarum, assembly GCF_019175385.1. NCBI lineage: Eukaryota > Viridiplantae > Streptophyta > Magnoliopsida > Solanales > Solanaceae > Lycium > Lycium barbarum. The sequence goes on along the minus strand of NC_083337.1, from coordinate 94,901,137 downwards.
TCCAAGTAGGATGGTAAGTCTAGCTCATAGGCAACCTCGCCTATCTTCCGAACGATCTGATACGGCCCAATATACCGCGGGCTCAACTTACCCTTTCTACCGAATCTCATGACACCCTTCATGGACGATACCTTCAGGAATACCCAGTCGCCAATCTGGAACTCTAACGGTCGACGTCGTCTATCTGCATAAGCTTTCTGTCGACTCTGAGCAGCCAATAATCGTTCCCGAATAAGCTTTACCTTATCTACTGCTTCCTGGATCACATCTGGCCCGATTAACTTAGTCTCGCCCACGTCGAACCAACCAATAGGAGATCTACATTTTCTGCCATAAAGGGCTTCATACGGTGCCATCTGAATGCTGGAGTGATAACTGTTATTATAGGCAAACTCAATAAGCGGAAAATGATCATCCCAGCTGCCCCTGAAATCAATAACGCAGGCCCGTAACATATCTTCCAGAGTCTGAATAGTTCGCTCGGCCTGCCCGTCGGACTGAGGGTGAAAAGTTGTACTGAGGCTCACCTGAGTCCCTAATCCCTCCTGAAATGACCTCCAGAAATTTGCCATAAACTGGGCACCTCGGTCAGTAATAATAGATACAGGGACTCCGTGAAGTCTGACTATCTCTCTGATGTACAATCTAGCGTAGTCCTCAGCCGAATAAGTAGTCCGGACTGGAAGAAAATGGGCTGATTTCGTCAATCTGTCAACAATAACCCAAATAGAATCATACCTGCGTGGAGTGCACGGTAACCCAATAACGAAATCCATATTAATCATCTCCCATTTCCAGGCTGGAATTTCCATCTCCTTTAATAACCCACCGGGCTTCTGGTGTTCAATTTTAACTTGCTGACAATTCGGGCACTGACTAACGAACTCTGCAATATCTTTCTTCATACCGTCCCACCAATACAAACACCTGAGATCATGAAACATTTTAGTGGAACCAGGATGAACAGAATACCGTGCATTATGCGCCTCGCCCATGATTTGTCGACGTAAGCCTGCAACATTCGGAACACAGAATCTGCCTTCATATAATAATACCCCTTCAGGTGAAATTTCAAACGGCGTCTTGTCTTTATTAAGGGCCACATCTCTATACTGAACCAGAATAGGATCTTCGAACTGACGCTGCTTTACCTCTGCTATAATAGATGATTCAGCAACTGCACGAACAGAAATCCCAGAATCTCCAGAATCTGCCAGACGAACTCCAAGGCTGGCCAGCTGATGAATATCACGAACCAAATCTTTCTTACCAGATGGTACATCAGCCAAGCTGCCCATAGACTTGCGGCTAAGTGCATCCCCTACCACATTGGCTTTCCCCGGATGGTACAGAATATCAACGTCATAATCCTTCAGTAACTCAAGCCATCTTCTTTGTCGCAAATTCAATTCTTTCTGCTTAAAAAGGTATTGGAGGATCTTATGGTCCGTATAAATATCAACATGGACCCCATATAAATAATGCCGCCAAATCTTCAAAGCATGAATCACCGCGGCCAACTCAAGATCATGAGTGGGATAATTCTGCTCGTGCGGTCTGAGCTGCCGGGAAGCATAGGCTATAACTCGACCGTGCTGCATCAACACACAACCTATCCCAATGCCAGAGGCGTCACAATAGACAACATACCCGTCTGATCCCTCGGGAAGAGCCAAAACTGGGGCCGTAACTAGTCTTTCTTTCAACATCTGAAAGTTGCGTTCGCAGGCACCAGTCCACTGAAATTTTGCTGCTTTCTGAGTAAGCTTCGTCAGTGGTGCTGCCATAGAAGAAAAATCCTCCACGAACCTGCGATAATACCCGGCCAATCCCAGAAAACTGCGTACCTCTGTCGGTGTAGTAGGCCTGGGCCAATTCTGCACAACCTCAATCTTCTACGTATCGACCCGAATACCATCTGCGCCGATAATATGGCCCAAGAATGCCACAGAAGTTAACCAGAATTCACATTTGGAGAATTTAGCATATAATTTCTGTTGGCGAAAAATACCAAGTACCGTCCACAAATGATCTGAATGCTCCTCTGCTGATCGCGAGTAAATCAGAATATCATCAATAAACACAATCACAAACATATCCAAGAAAGGCCGAAATACCCGATTCATCAGATCCATAAATACTGCTGGAGCATTAGTCAACCCGAAAGACATAACTCTGAATTCATAATGCCCGTACCGGGTCTTGAAAGCAGTCTTCGGGATATCTGATTCTTCCACTCGCACCTGATGATAACCTGAGCGCAGATCTACCTTCGAAAAATATTTAGCACCCTGCAACTGATCAAACAAATCATCAATCCGGGGGAGGGGATATTTATTCTTAATAGTCACCTTATTTAATTGCCGGTAATCGATACACATGCGCAGTGACCCATCTTTCTTTCTCACAAATAATACCAGAGCTCCCCAGGGTGATGTGCTGGGTCTAATAAAGCCCTTATCCAACAAATCTTTCAGCTGCTCCTTCAACTCCTTCAATTCAGCCGGTGCCATCCTGTACGGAGGAATAGATATAGGCTGCGTGTCTGGCAACACCTCTATAGTAAAATCAATCTCCCGCTTAGGCGGAAGGCCAGGAAGCTCGTCAGGAAATACATCTGGGAATTCATTAACGACCGGAACAGACTGAAGGGTAGGTGTCTCAGCTGCAGTATCGTGCACACGAACCAAATGATAGATATAACCCTTCTGGATCATCTTCTTAGCCTTGAGGTATGAAATAGACTTACCCCTCGGCGATGCTGTAGATCCGAACCACTCTATAACTGGTTCCCCTGGAAACTGAAAATGGACTACCTTTTTCTGGCAGTCGACATTAACATAACAGGAAGACAACCAGTCCATACCCATAATGACATCAAACTCAAGCATGTCTAACTCTATCAAATCAGCTTTAGTGCAACGATCATAAATAGTCACAGAACAATCCCTATTGATCTACCTCGCTATAACAAAATCCCCAACCGGCGTAGCTACCTCAAATGGCTCTATAGGCTCAGACACTATCCCAATTTTACTAGCAACAAGCGGGGAAATATATGATAAAGTAGAACCAGGGTCAATCAATGCATATACAGATCTGGAGGAAACCAGTAATGTACCTGTGACGACATTTGGCGAAGCCTCCTGATCCTGGCGGCTGGCCAAAGCATATATGCGGTTCGAGGGACCGCTAGAACCTGAAACGTCACCGCGGCCTCGACCTCGTCCCGCCAGTGTCGGCGCACCTCGCCCTGCAGGGCGTGCAACAGATGGAGCAGATGATGAACCGGCGGCTGACCCTGTCGGCTGAGCCACACTACCAGAACCGCTAGCCAACGGGCAATCTCGCATAAAATGGCCCTGACCACCGCACGAAAGACAAGCTCCAGTGGCTCGATAGCACTCCCCAGGATGAGACTTCCCGCAATGAGAACAACAGGGTCTGGGTGGTCTGGCCTGGCTGGGGCCTCTAGACACCTGTGAACCTGCCGCCCTGGAGCTCTGACCAGTCCCGGACGGTCCTGCACTATCAAACCTCCTGCCGCCAGACTGAGTACTCCGGCCGGACGGAGGAAGCTATCTGCCTGTATGCTGCTGCTGAGGCTGCCCGCCTCGAGAATCTCCAGAATATCCCACGGACCTAGCCCTCTTGGGCGGCCTCCTGTGCCGATCTCTGCTAGAATAATCAGTCATGTGACGATCCTCCATACCCATCGCATAAGCCTGAAGTCGGGAAATATCCATATCTGTCTGCAATGACACTGCCATACAGTCGTCGATCAAATAGCGATCCAACCCCATAACATATCTGTGCATCCGATCGGACATATCTGCTACTACGGCAGGTGCATACCGGGCCAGGGAATCAAACTCCAGATTATACTCACGAACGCTCCGGCCCCTCTGCTGCAGATGTAAAAATCGATCAGCCTGCGCCCGTCACAACTCTGGGGGCATAAAATGGCGGGTGAAAGCAGTCGCAAACTCGTCCCAAGTAGCTGGGGAAGCACCCTCGCCCTAGGTAACTCCCAGGTCTCATACCAGTGAGCAGCAACATCCCAAAGTCTATGCGAGGCCAACTCGACTGACTCGGTCTCTGAAGCCCTGACCAAGTCTAGTGAGCGCCGCATCCCCCGAATAAAATCACGGGGGTCCTCATCGGGCTTAGACCCGAAAAACTCTGGAGGGCCACACAATAAGAACTCTCGAACCCGGAGGCTGTCACGCCTGTCATCATCATCATCGTCTGTCCGCCAGCGTCTGCGAGCCTGCCCTGCTACCAATGTGGTCAGCAACTGTACAGCCTCCCTCAGGGTCCTGTCCTCCGCCCCTGGCTGAGGAGCTGGAGTCTCGCGAGCGGGTACTCGGGCCTCTGGAGCTGCTGAAGGACCTGCTCCAGGCTGTACCAATGGTGGTGTAGCGGACCCCTCAGAACGAAGCACAACCTCAGGCAAATCATAGACAATAGCCCGGGTAGCTCGCTGTGCCTGACTAGTCTCTCCCATCCTTGCCTTGCCCTTCTGGGCCGCCATTGCCTTCTTCGGAGGCATCACTGCAAACACAAGAACGGGTCAGATAAGAATCATCCTAATAGCACAGCTCTATCGCACGATCTAAGATGCCAAAGAAAGTAACATCCTAAATGCCCTGTAGCCTCCTGTTTATAGATGTGGTGCACAACACATCGATAAACAAGACTCTACGAGACACGGCCTGTAGACACTCCGAGGACAAACTGCTCTGATACCACTTTTGTCACGACCCAACCCCGTAGGCCATGACTAGTGCCCGATCTGGGCACCCAAACCCATCTATCAAACGTATTCAAATGTATAGCAGAAGCCGACCAGGCTATATTCCAAATACAGATAATTTCCAGAAAAATTTCGGCAGAGTTTCCTTTGTTTTTCGGACTAACCACACAGCAAACACCAACAGAGGCCACACAGGGCTAATCAAAGCAATGCACAAACATATGCGGACCGGCCACCTCGGCGTATGGGATCGCCCAAACAACATATACACATAAGCATACAGACTGACCATAACCCACAGACATGTCCACAGACCTCTAAACTGACCGACAGAATCATATGACGGGACAGGGCCCCGCCGTACCCAAATAGTCAGATATGCAGAAATATATACATGGCAGAAGATATATATATACCAAAAGTGGACTCCGAATCAAGGGAGTACTCCGAAATGGCAGAAGTGGAGCCTACAGTGGTGGATCACCGGCGTCTGTACCTGCGGGCATGAAACGCAGCCCTCGAAGAAAGGGGGTCAGTACGAAAGATGTACTGAGTATGTAAAGCATGGAGTACAAAAATATAGGCCACAACTGAAAGCAAACAGAATACAAAGGAGAGAAATCCCGAACAGTATATCAAATGTTTATCAAAAACATATATACATAATGCAAACAAAATCATGCAAAGCTCAGGAACGTGGTCACCACTCCGACGCTGGTGCCACACACAGCATAACACCAGAAGGTTCAAATCTGCGTACATCCCCGAACACACACATATGAGCGTATCACATCACAGCCATATCACAGCATAACTCCAAACGGAACCCGGCCCTATGGTGAGGCCTCGGGGAACCGTAACACAACATACGGCCGAATCATCATAGAGCGCACGAATCATAACCGGCCCGGGAACCGGTGAACGAAGTCATAGTAAGGCACGAGCGGAGTCGTGAGCAAACAATGCACTTTGTATATTAAAATAGCCTTTCAAAACTTGATTACCTCATAAGTCAGTTCATTAACCAAAATAGTCAAATAATTAGATAGTACGAAAGTTTATTTCACAAAATGTTTCCAAAGTGGTACGTATGGCTCAAAACATAGTTTGTTACATCATAGTGTTTCTAACATTGTTTCATAGAGGACAATTTCAAAATCGAAGATTCTTTGTCGAAGCTTATCTAAAAAGAGAGCCTAGTAGGACAAATAAGGCATCTCGGGGTCAGCGGGCCCACCCCGGGTCAAGTCGAGGTGACGAACATAATTTATGAACATTTCGGATCTATAAGATCATACATAAAGATTTCAAAGTAATCCGATTGCATTTGCATAAGTTTCGGACATTTGATTGCTTTCTAGCCAAAATAGGAACATTAGGCTTCAATTGAATTGAATGAATAGTAGCCATTTTCTAGATCGGATTTCGAGGAGCAGAATTGCTCCCGGGGTTCCGATATCAACCTAACATACTAAGACATGCCAAAGAAAGAAGTGGGAAGCTTTACGTACCTTAGAAACGTCTTATGCTCACCCCAAAATCAAATCCGGTTTCGTCCAGAATCTGCAAATGGTCAAAGTTACCTATTAGAGATTCTTAAGCTTAAAAATTCCATTAACTTCATTTCTGCCTACCGAAATTTCGGCAGCACTTCCCATATATATCTAACACCCCCGAGACTTAGCTCGGCTCAAAATACATCAACAACAACAACCCAAACATCACAAACAACACAAACCACAACTCAAGCACTTAAACTTCAATATTCTTCCTTACCATATAAGTTGACAACTTTCATTCAAACTTCACAATACCAAACTAATGTTCACCTTATTGTACTCATTCACCCATTCAAGGTTATTCAAGCACATCCCAATTAGGTTCCAAACACTATACATAATTTCAAGAAGTCCTTACTTTCCATATTTCACCCGAAACCTCAAAAATTCCGACGAACATTCCAACTTACATTGTTTCATTCCAAATTCATTAACAACAAGCATAAGTCACATTTAAAGCCTTAATATCATAATTATACAATGATATACACAAATATACCAAAATCATATACTTTCCCACAATAATCCGCAACCATTTTCAATGCCAATTCAATTCGTTTAACATTCATTTACATCATAAATGACATAACGACGCAACTAACGAACTAAATAAAATCAAATTCATCTTGCCTTCCACACTTCATGGCTCACGGCCAACTACACCTTTCACACACACACACGCCATGCATATACACACCAAACTATGAAATTCTCGTGTATTCTCATTCCTTATCATATTCATACCAATTCCATAACATTAAAAGGGCAAAATTCTTACCTTTTCTTGAAAATCCGACTCGTCGCAAACGTGCTCCTTTCGCCAAACTAATTGTATCCCGTCGAAGAGCGTCTTGCACTTGCTATAACTACAAAAGGGACACGATTTTTAGGATTAAAACAAAGGCTAGAAATTTTTTTCTTTCTCCCCCTAAAGGGTTCGGCCGAGAGCCTCAAATGGGGTGTTCTTCAATTTTTGTTTTGTGTTTGATTTGGTTTCTTGAAAATTCTAAAGGGATAGTGATATATATCCTAACTAAGGGTCATGTGAAAGTCACATGACCACTTAATAAGGGGCTTGGGCCAAGCCTTTGGCCGGCCACCTTTGGTTCTTGGGCCTCAATTTGTCTTCCAATTTTCTTGGCCCAATTCGCTAAAATCTCGTTTTGTAATTCCCGAAACTAATTTCCAAAATTCCAAATTTACCCTCGGCCTTCCCCAATGTCTTAGCACCAATAGTTGCATAACCAACATAGTCATATTAACTAGAATCAAAATATTTCCTTATAACACACAAGTCTTAATCATTTTTCTCGATTTCAAAATATGCGAAAACACGGGACATAACAGTTGTGTTGTGGATTCCATGATGAAAATGAAGGTTTGATGAATTGAAATGAAGTTGGAATCATTGTGGGATTGTTGAAGAAGTTAATGTGACATTAGTATGGTTTCTTATATTTGTATGAATGATATTGCTAATGTGTAGGTGGTAAAAATAATTCATGAATTTGGAAGTGAGACATGCGTTTGGAAGATTGTAAGTTGGGTTGTTGTGATTGTATAATATAAGCAAAATGTTGTCGAATTATGTACACGAAGTTACTAACGTTAGAAAATATTTTGAATTGATTGATGAAGTTGTTAATGTGTAGATTGTTGGTGTAGTTCATGAATTTGGAAGAAAGCAATGTGTTGTTGTTGTCCTTATTAAGTTTGGAAGATTTCAGATTATTGTTGATAATGTGGCCGAGTTGCATTCTCGGGTTTGTTGTTGATCAATTGGCCAAGTTAGATTCTCGGGGATGGTGTATTTACAGGGGAAATGCTGCCGAAATTTCGGTAGATTATAAATGAATTCATTTGAAGGATCAAGACAAGTATATGATGATGAGTCTAATGATTATGTCAATCTTCTTGAATGTAGACTAGCGATAGCGAGTTTGGACAATTAAACGTAGCTAATAGGACGTGGGACAGGTATGTAAGGCTTACCCTTTCTTTCTTTTGGCATGATCCTTATGAAACGAGCAGATGACGTATATGTATGATTTCAAAGAAATTCCTATTCTTAGAGCCACTAGGATGGCTAATATTCTTGACTTCCATAAGCTATTTCATATGGTTTTGATGTGTATCTATGATGTCCGAAGATCTATGTGATATGTTTCCGAATGGCATTAGAAAGATAATTGATATGACTAATGTCTTGATTTTCAAATGCTATCACGTTCGATTATTCCATTGAGTCTTTGATATATTTTGATATGTACATATGGTTCCAAAAGCTTTATTTGATTTGATCCATAACGATATCCGAAAGGTACTTGATATGATTGTTTCTTTGATTTTCCAAAAATGGCTTCTGAAACGTTCATAGAAGGTTTTGTACTTAAACGTCCATAACTTTTTCATACTAACTCGGATCGACTTGAAACGTGTTTATGACTCTCAAGTGTCGATTTGCGTTCCTACCTATCGTGTCTTGATTTATGTGCATATAGTTTCTCACTACTCTGCTCGTGGATGCCTCAATATGTCCTTCACTGAGCCCGGGCCAGAATACGTTCTCGTGCGTACTCCACTGCATTGTTCACCGAGTCCCTCCCACTTGCGGGCCGGGACACGTTATATGTATGTGTATATGATGATATGATGATACGGGGATGGCGGCCAGGATGACATATGATGACTTCATTCACCGAGACCCACAATAGAGGGCCGGGACACGTTATATGCATATAAGATATCTGATGTTGACATGCATGATTTTATCCATCGAGTCCCTCACTAGAGGGTCGGGACACGTTACGCATATGTGATATATGATGTGGACATGAATGATTTTATCCACCGAGTCCCTCACTGGAGGGCCGGGTCACGTTATATGTATGCATGATATATGTCGTGGATATACATGATTTTCATTCAAAAAGGCAAGTGTATTGATGTTTTAAAAGTCATATTTGTTCTGGTAAATCTCTGTCTCAACTATGATTGTCTTTTCTGTATTCCATGCCTTACATGCTCAGTACATATTCCGTACTGACCCCCTTTCTTCGAGGGCTGCGTTTCATGCCGCGCAGGTACACCCAGATGAGTGGAAGCCATTATAGAAGATTTTCTAGCAAAGTTGGCAAGCTCCATTTTTCTCTTGAGTGTTGCCGGGTCAGAATACTATGCTATGATGTCTTGGTTGAAGTTAGAGACTTTGCAGACAGAGTCGTGGGTATAGGATGTCAGTCTTGGAGGCGGCTCTATCAGCCGATGTGTCTTATATATTATGTTACAGATTCCATATGGTCACAGATTTTGTTTGATTTGAGAATGATAAAAAGAATGTTTCTGAAAGCTGTACTGTGTATTTCATCCTTATTTGATTTAAAAGTCCAAAAAGATTATGTGTGTGCTAAGGGTCAGAGGGTTCGCTCGGCCCTAAGTAAGGGTCGGGTGCCCATCACACCCTAGAGATATTAGGGTGTGACAAAGTGGTATCAGAGCAGGTTGTCCTAGGGGTTGTCTGCAAAGTCGTGTCCAGCAGAGTTCTGTTTATGGGTGTGAAGCCGACCACATTTATAAACAGGAGGTTGCGGGGCATCTAGGAATTGTTGACCTTCTTTCTGTCTTAAATCGTCCGATAGAGCCAAGTCATAGGAAAATGAAATTCCTTATATAAGCCTTGCATACGATGGAAGAAGGCGGGTAACGATATGGAAGGTCATAGAGGTAAGCCTTTATATATTTGTTCTGTCATCTAGAATTGGAAGCTCTGGGTGGCCGGAATATGCCGCATGATTGTATGCCCTGTGAGGCATTGTTGGTATTTGCTGTGTGCAGATTTTGAATAGTAAGGATTGCAAAAGAGACCCGGTTAGAATTTTTCAAAATCAGGTCATTTAACTAGGTACACCTAACAGGAAGTAGTCATACGCACAGGTGGAAGGTGAACATTGGAAATTAAAAAAGGGTAAAATAATAATTGTAAAGGGAAGGACGTGTTACGAGAATGTCTCGGAATCTGTAAGACTTCGACTTGCTCCAGATCATGTAATAAAGGTCATGCGGGGAAGTGGACGCGATTATATCAGCATTAAGGCACTGCCTCCAAGTCTGAAGGTATATCTAACTCATAAGCCACTTGACCCACCTTGCGCTCAATCTTGTAAGGCCCGATATATCGGGGACTAAGCTTGCTCTTCTTGCTAAATCTCATTACGCCTTTCATCGGCGACACTTTCAAAAATACCCAATCATTAACCTTAAACTCCAAGTTTCTTCGACGATTGTCCGCGTGGGATTTTTGATGACTTTGAGTTGTTAACAACCGATCCTGAATAAGCTTGATTGTTTCTACCGCTAGCTGGATCAAGTTTGGGACTACTAAATTTGTCTCCCCTACTTTAAACCATCCAATAGGTGATCTATATTTCCTACCATATAGAGCTTCATATGGGGTCACCTGAATACTGGAGTGGTAGCTATCGTTGTACGCAAATTCAATAAGCGGCAAATAATCATCCTAGGTTCCTCCAAATTCTAGCACACATGCCCCCAACATATCCTCAAGAGTCTAGATAGTGCACTCTGCCTGCCCGTCAGTCTGTGGGTGGAATGTTGTACTAAGTTTCACCTGCGTTCCCAAACCTTCTTGGAAGGACCTTAAAAAATTAGCTGTGAATTGTGCTCCTCTGTCAGTAATAATAGGTACTGGAACACCATGAAGTCGCACTATCTCTTTGATATATAGCTTTGCATAATCTTCTGCTGAGTACGTAGTTCTGATTGGCAGAATATGAGTTAACTTTGTGAGCCTATCCACAACCACCCATATAGCATCATATTTACGCCGGCTGCGAGGTAAGCCTGTCAGGAAATTCATATTGATCGCTTCCCATTTCCAAGTTGGAATCTCTATAGCTTGAAGTAATCCTCCAGGCTTCTGATACTCGATTTTCACCTGTTGACAATTAGGACATTGGGCCACCAACTCCGCTATATCATTCTTCATTCCATCCCACCAATATACAGATTTCAGATCATGATACATCTTTGTCGCTCCTGGGTGGACAGAATAACGAGAATAATGGACTTCTTCCAAAATCTGTTGACGTAGTCCTCCAACATTCGGAACACATAATCTGGTTTGGTGTCTGAGAACTCCATCCGCAGGAACATCAAATTGTGACTTTTCCTTATAAAGAAGCACATCTCTATAATGAACTAGCACAGGGTCTTCGTATTGACGCTTCTTTACTTCATCTATTAAGGATGACATTGTCGAGTCCTGGACCGTGACTCCCGCATTGCCCGAGTCCATTATGCGAACTCCTAGGCTGGCTAGCTATCGAAGCTCGCAAATTAACTCCTTCTTCTCCGGTTAAACATCACTTAAACTACCCATGGACTTGCGACTAAGAGCATCGGTTATTACATTTGCCTTTCCCGGATGATACAAGATACTCACATCATAATCTTTTAATAGCTCCAACATTGCCTTTGCCGCAAGTTCAATTCCTCCTGTTTGAAAATATATTGGTGACTCTTATGATTCGTATAAATGTCCACATGAACACCATATAAAGAATGTCTCCACATCTTTAGTGCATGGATAACCGCAGCCAACTCTTGGTCATGAGTTGGGCAGTTCCTCTCGTGTTTTTGCAATTGCCTGGAGGCATAGGCAATGACTTTACCATGTTGCATCAACACACAACCTAGTCCTACACCTGAAGCATCACAATAAATAAGATAACCCTCTGATCCCTCTGGAAGTGTTAGGACTGGGGCTGAAGTCAATCTATCCTTCAGCTCCTGAAAGTTGCGCTCACACGTGTCCGTCCATTGGAACATAGCCGATTTCTGAATCAACTTCGTCAGTGGTGCTGAAATGGAAGAAAATCCTTCTACAAATCTCCTATAGTAATCGGCCAACCCCAGAAAACTACAGACCTTCGTGGGCGTTGTAGGTCTAGGCCAATTCTTCACAGCTTCAATCTTCTGGGTATCTACTCGAATATCGTCGACTGAAATATTAAACCCCAGAAAAGTTACGGAATTCAGCCAAAATTCACATTTTTTAAATTTGGCATATAATTGCCAAGCCCGAAGAATTCCAAGGACAATACGTAGATGTTTTACATGCTCCACCTCCGATCGGGAATATACCAAAATATCATCAATGAACACAATCACGAACAAATCTAGGAAAGGCCTGAATACATTATTCATCAAATTCATAACTACCGCTGGGGCGTTAGTGAATCCAAATGACATCATCCGAAACCCATAATGGCCATATCTAGTTCTAAAAGCTGTCTTTGGGATGTCCTCTTCTTTAACCCTCACTTGATGATATCCTAACCTTAGATCTACTTTTGAGAACCATTTAGCACCTTTCAGTTGATCGAATAAATCATCAATCCTTGGAAGTGGGTGTCTATTCTTTATGGTCACTTTGTCCAATTGCCTGTAATCGATACACATCCGCAAGGAACCATCTTTCTTTCTTACGAACAACACTGGCGCTCGCCATGGCGATGAACTAGGCCTAATAAAGCCTTTCTCAAGTAAATCCTTCAGTTGTGCCTTTAATTCCTTCAATTCTGCAGGGGCTATCCGGTAAGGAGGGATATATATGGGCTTAGTGTCTGGCAATACATCGATGGTGAACTTAATCTGCCGTTCTGGAGAAAGACCTGGAAGCTTGTCCGAAAGCATGTCTGGGAACACATTACTACTGGGACAGATTAGAGAGTTGGTGGTTTTGCTTCTATGTCATGGACCAGGACTAAATGATAAATATATCCCTTAGAAATCATTTTCCTCGCTTTGAGATAGGAAACAAACCTACCTCTCGGGGACGATGTGTTACCTTTCTATTCTAACACTAGTTCTCCTGGAAACTGAAATCGAACCATCTTTGTTCTACAATCAACATTGGCGTAACAAGAAGCTAGCAAGTCCATACCCATAATAACGTCGAAATCTAACATTTTCAACTCATGTAAATCAGCGGTAGTATGGCGGTTACAAACTACGACTACATAATTTCTATATACCCATTTAGCTACCACTGGTTCCCCTACCGGCATAAACACCTCAAAGGGATTGATCGGCTCAGGTTTCACCCCAATACGATTAACAATATAAGGAGTAATATATAACAGAGTAGAACTCGGATCAATTAATGCATACACATCATAAGAGGATACCGACAATATACTTGTGACAATGTCAGGGGAGGACTCAAGATCCTGCCGTCCAGCTAGTGCATATATAAAATTTGGAGGACCACTGGAACTGGATGCTCCTCCTCCTATGCCTTTGCTGCAACCTATTGAAGTCTGGGAATTTTACCTTGGAGGGCGCACAAATGATGAAGAGCCAACTGCAAACCCCGTCGGCTGAGCCACACCTCTACCTCCTCTCAAAGGACAATCCCGTATCATATGACCACTCTGACCACAGGCATAACAAGGGTATCAACCTTGGCGACACTATCCCAAATGCGGTTTACCACATTAGTTTCACCGTGGTAAGGGCAACCTTATCTTACTGGATTCACCTCTATACTGGGAGCCCAAAATAATGGAGCTCTAACCCGATCCCGAATAATTGGGGCGATCAAATCTCCTGCCCACAAATCGGGAGGGTGCACTAGCCGCTGGTTGGCCTGAGTGACTGAAATATAGCTGTCTTTGACTCCCTTTGAACTCCCTAGTGGCACCAGAAGATCTGGCCCACTTACTGTCCCTCTTATCAGAGTCACGCTCCCTCTTTGCGGCTGCTACTGTTCCTCCAAATTCTGAGCATGGGCCTCAATGCGACCAATATCTATCCCATCCTGGAGCAAAGCTATCAAGCACTCCTTAACCAAATGTGGTCCTAACCCAATCACAAATTGATTTACACGGTCCCCCATGTCACCTACCATGGCTGGGACATACCTAGCCAAGGAATTAAAGCGGAGACTGTATTCCAGAGCGCTCATACTCCGCTGCTTGAGATTCAAGAACTTATCAGCTCGGGCTCGTTGAACCTCCGGTGGTATGAAATGTCAGAAAAAGGCATCCATGAACTCCTGCCATACTAGGGGAGGTGCATTTCCCTTCGCGAAGACTTCCAAGTGTTGTACCAGTGGACGGCCACATCCCGTAGCCTATAAGAAGCCAATTCAATTGACTCAGTCTTCGAAGCATGTATTACTCATAACGTCCTCAGCATCACATCTATTAAGCCCTGCTGGTCTTCATCCGATTTTGACCTGTAAAATTTTAGAGGATTCAGACTAATAAAATCCTGGGCTCTTGCACTAACCGCTCTATCACCTTGGATCGCACCTTTCAGCTGAGCCTGAGCGGCAACTAACTGGGTCAGTAACTGAATAGCCTCGGTCATCTGCTGGCCTGAGGCGCCTGGTGAAGGAACTGGAGGTACTAAAGCTGGAGATGGAGCTCTTTCGTGCTCCTCTGGGAAGGGTGGGATTGGAGAGGTCCGAGATGGAACCTCGTTATAAGACTCACCCTCCTCTATCTCTGCTGGTGGTTCCCGTTCAGCCTTTCTTCACGCCACCGTCTTTCCCTTCTGGGCCGATGTAGCTTTCCTCTTCATAGGCATCGATGAAATCATAACATACGATTCAGAAAAAGGGATCCTGATAACATAGCTCTATCGCACAATCTAAGATAGGAAACAAGGTCAATTATTCCTTAATGCCCCTAGCCTTATAAGTGTGGCGCGCTTCACACCCATAAACAGGACTCTACGGGACAGGGCTGATAGACATACCCTAGGACGAACTGCTCTGATACCACTTTTGTCACGGCCCAGCCGAAGGGCCATGACCGGTACTCGGTACTAACCTACTGAGCACCTCTAGTCTACCTTTCCATAACCATTTATAATTGGGCCAAATAGACAACTCATGCATACCGTACTTGGTACAACCATCAACACAGTGTTCATAATCATAAGCCAACGAGATTATCGAAATATTATACAGCAAAAAGAATTGAAGAAGCTAGTGAACATCTAACAGCATACATGTGTCTACGAGCCTCTAAGTAGAGTACATAGATCCATAAGACGGGGCAGGATTTTTCCATGCCCAATTATATATGTACAAAGGAGTAGTACTAAAAGATTGCAGCTTCAGAACAACTGGAGCACTTCTGAGATGCCACTAATAGAGCTCCTAGGGATCAGGTCCATCTACCTGTCTACCTGCGGGCATGAACACAGCGTGGAACCTTTTGACTAGGCTTGGGTGATACTCTCAAATTACACCTACTGGCGTAAAGCGGAAGCTGTCAAATATAGTAATCCAACTAGGTTGTGTTCGAATCCCACAGAGAATAGGGTGTGAAAAGGTTACTAATGTAGTATAGTACTTACTTGTAGTCTAATTTCATATTCCGGTGAGTTTGTAAAAGAGTGTTGTGTTTACTAGCTATTTTATTTTGATTGTAATTAATTGGAATAAAGAAACCAAGGTTGTCTCCCCTTTAGATGAAGCGTAATGCTACAGGTGCTGATATGATATACTTCTAATAGATTGTTGTACGAATGCACTTAACCTCTAACTGACTTCCTAATATTTCCCAATAGTTAGAAAGTATCTCTTTGTGATTTTCCCAAATATAAAAGAGTTGATGTGAAGAACGGTTAATATGTGCCAAGTAAATTCCTCTTATTCCTAAGTGAATTTATTAAACGAGGGTTAATACCCCGAGTTCTTGTTACTTATGCTTACCAAACCCTAACTCATTTTCCCAAGTAAGGTTTTATGGCTTAAGTTAATGTTTGCAACCATTAACTTACATTGAAAAATAAAGAAGTAAACCCCAACAATCCATTATGCATATATCAGTCACAAACACCCAATCACGTAACACCCATCATTTGGGTTCACAACCTTAGTATGGAATTTAGCTACTCACAGTATTTAATGAAAAACAAAGTATTGAAGAAATCATTAATTCTTACGATTGAATAAAGAAGATGAAAAGTAGTTGTCTTGTTCACCAAAAACTTCAACAAAATAGAGTATTCAATGCCATGAAGTAAAGGACTAAAGTTTAATAATGAATAATGATATAAAAACCCTAAAAAGTGTATTTAAAGCCTCCAAAAGTCGTGCAAAAAATCTGGACAAAAATACCCCGTCGGATAGGCAATGAGGTACTACCCTGGTCAGATCGATGCCCCATTTCTGCGGCAATTATTTCACCCACATTTATATGATAACCATACATGATGCACGCTAAAAGGATAGCCTTTTCAATGGGGATGTCCTGATCATTCTTTGTTAGCATCAAGCGGCAAGTGATGAAGTTCAGCCTATGTTTCGGCTCAATGGTGAGGCTGTTGCTCTTAATTTGAAGTTCAGGTTCAGCCATGCTGGCTCTTTTATGGCTGAGATCACCGATGCAACCCACTGCAACTCACTGTGCCATTTTACCATTCTCATGTAAAATTCTTCGACTACAGGTAAGTCACGTGCGAAATAATACTTGTTGATAGCTTTGGCTTGATATTCAACCTGAACACCTCGCACTTGCACACTATCGAGGCAGGGTTGCAGCTTTTTAGGTCTCGACCACTTGAGTTATTTTACAGCTGTAGCATACGTTGTATAAAATTCGTGGACCAACTCCAACACTCTGGGAAAATTCTCCTTTAACCCATTCAAACTGAACTTCTTCTCATCGCTTAAATTTCGTTTCTCTTTGCTTTCTAAGAACAATTCCTTCATCCCAGGGGTCCCATTGGTGCGAAGGGCATCCTCTCCCTTTTTTCGTCAAAGTTCAGCTTGTCTGGCCTATTTTTCTTTAGATATCCTCAGTATTACTTCTCTGTCTGGGTCAGAAGAGGAATCAGACTCAGCTGCTTGCTGATTTCTTGTCGAGGAGGATAGGGCATCTTTTTTCTTGCAATTTTTTCTAGCAGCCCTTGGATGTGAGGTTCTCCTGAAATTCATGTTACAATCAACAAATTTTCAATAACTGGAAGGTATCTTATTTTTGTTGTTTTATATTTATGAAAAGTAAAAACAAAATAAAACAAGAAGGAAAAGAGAGAAAAATATACAACACAAACAAATGCAAAAGTGTACAGGCAACACATGATATGTGTCGTATTTCAGTAAATGTGAGACACATTTAATGTTATGCATCACATATCATGGTCTGGATCGCATCCTTGAGACGCATAAGGGCAAATACGACGCAAATACGATCGCATGTCCCACTCCAAAAAATTGACTTCTCTGATTTTGGTATGCTTTGGGAAATACGAACGCATATGCCATATGCGACGCAAAACCTAGCGTATATCGTAATTTCATACCAGAGTCGATCTTTTTAGGCCAATCATAAACAAAAATTTCAAATTTCTTGACCCAACATTATCATAATCATACATTGTAATACTCAGACATCACCCTATCATTCGGAGTTCCTGTTAGGAAATTTATCGAACACTTGGTAGGCATGATGACTTTAAATTATGTTAATGAAGTTAAAAGTCAGAATTCCCTCCAAGTCAAACACAAACATGAACAAGAAAAACCAACGGTACACAGTGACTTCCAAAACACACCCTACACTTCAGATTTTCCATGTTAATGCATGAGAATTCTCCCAAAATTCAGCCAGTAGTTCATAAACACAACACAAAACCTACACCCCTGATTACACAATTCCCTTCAACAATTATTTTTATTCTATTGTTGACACAAAACACACAACCCACATCAATATCTAAACATCCCTAATTCTAAGAACAAAAAGAAGAGAGATGATATAGGAAAATAAAAGCATGGATTTGCTTGTGTTACCTGTTAGTCGATTGGGACAAAAGTTGAGGAATGAGTAATTGCTATGGTGATATTCTGAGTTGATATAGTTGAAGTCCATAGGGTGAGAGAGACGGTTTCTTTTGTATTCTGGTCCTAGGAAAGAAAAGAAACTGCCTCTTGTATGTTTCAAAGAAAGGGGAATTTGTTTTGCGGGACAGGTTCCGACCCGACTAAAGTCCATTGGTTTTAATGAAATGCGACGCATTCTCAATCGCATATGGGAGGATGCGTCACAAATCTTTCCGTATTCGCCCCACCAAATTGTTATAATTATCCGGGTACACTGACTTGGGGCAAATTTTCTAACTTACCTGATTTTCCCCCTTTCAACCATTGGCTTTCAATTGACCTACACTTTTTGCATTCCTATAACAAATAGACCTAAAAAAATCCACCTAAAAAAAAAATCACACAACCTGAAATTAAACTTGGGTTGCCTGCCAAGAAGCGCTTGATTTAATGTCACGGTACGACGGTGTTACCACTTCACTCAGGATCAAGAGTGTAACAATGCTTCAAGCGGTGCCTATCAACAATTTGTTCTCCATCAATGCAGCCATGGAAATGCTTCACCCTGTAGCCATTTACCTTAAGGGTCCGAGTTCCATCGCCGTACTTCAATTCTATTGCGCCATAGGGTGAAACACTTACCACTTGGAATGGCCCGGACCATCTGGATTTCAGTTATCCCAAGAAAAGCTTCAGTTTTGAGTTGAAGAGCAGGACATTATCACCTTTTTTAAAGTCCCGCTTGAGGATATTTTTATCATGGTAGTGCTTCATTCTCTCCTTGTACAACGCTACACTCTCATATGCTTGGTACCGAATTCATCCATCTCATTCAGTTGAAACAACCTAAGGTTGGTTACCTCCTCCCAATCTGTATTTAGCTTCTTTAATGCCTACATGGCCTTGTGTTCAAGTTTGACGGGAAGATGGCACGCCTTTCCAAACACCAACCTATAAGGATAAGTTCCAATGGGCATATTGAGTGTTGTTTTGTAAGCCCAAAGAGCATCATCAAGTTTTTGGGACCAGTCGGTCCTATTTGCATTGACCGTCTTGGCCAATATGCTCTTTATCTCTCGATTGGAGACTTTCACTTGCCCACTATTCTAAGGATGATATGGAGTGGGCACTCGATGCTTGACACTATACTTTTTGAGCGGTCCCACAAATGCCTTGTTGCAGAAATGCATACCACTGTCACTGATGATAGCTCTTGGGGTGCCAAAACAGGTGAAAATGTTCTTCTTCAGAAAGCTTGTGACACTTTTCCCTTCATTATTGGGTAAAGCCACTTCTTCTACCTACTTTGAGACGTAGTCAATGGCTACCAAGATGTATCTCATACCACATGAACTCACAAAGGGCCCCATAAAATCAATACCCTAAACCTCAAAGAGCTCTAACTCGAACACAAAATTCATAGGCATCTCATACCTTTTAACAATCGATCCTTGGCGTTGGCATTGATCACAAGGCCTTGCCATCAAATTTTCATCATGAAAGAGAGTCAGCCAGTAATACCCAAACTCAAGCACCTTAGCAGCCGTGCGATTTCCAATATGATGACCTCCAACAGAAGTCTCACGACCCAGCTAGGGGTCGTGACGGGTACCTGGGGCTGACCATCGAGCACCGCTCGTTCCACTACTCATCATACTCATTAAACCTCTTTTTTTTTTTAATTCATAAACTCATAATCATAAGAAAATCATTTTCATTGCAGAACATAAATACTTTTATATACACAAGCCATTTGGCTATCAAAAGATAATGTACACATATCTACGTATATACAGTAGTGACCTTGTGAGACCATATAACCCACACATACGTATCTACGAGCCTCTACTAGAGTACTAGAAATATGGACGGGACAAGACCCTGTCGTGCCCAAAATACTTATACATATATAAACACAAAAGTATAACCCGATTAGCACCTCCGGAATAATGGAGTGCTTCTGCAAATCTGCTGGTAGCTCCTAAAGGTCTGCGTTGTCTCCCTGTCTACCTGTGGGCATGAACACAGTGTCCAAAGAAAATGGACGTCAGTACGAATATTGTACTGAGTATGTAAGGCATGAATGAAACAAACATAATAGAGAAATCATAAGTCATGAGGTGAAGGAAAAACCTGCGCGACCTTTAAGGGTGAATACATTTCATACATATATCGCATATACATAATCGTCGTACAAGAACCATCATAGCGTATACATCATCATGTCATATAATTCATCATCGTAGTGCAGTAGCTTCTCATACAAATAAAACATTATCCGTATTCGGCCACGTAGGGCTCGACAATATCTGTATTCGGCCACAAGGTGGCTCGAGAGTATCCGTATTCGGCCACGTAGTGGCTCGACAATATGACATACATATCTTCCATATTCGGCCACGTAGTAGCTCGACCATATCACATGCATAATACAAGGATCAATATGTCTCATCATTATCATAGCCATCACATACATCTTATAAGCTTATCGTAACATTTCATTAATGCACACATTTAAATTTAAAGACAATCTATGAAAATCACATCATATTCGTAGAATGAATTTCGTCTAAATATCGCCTGATAGTCTTTATAATCTTTGGGCTTAAGCTCATCATTTCCATTATCATTTCTATAGCGTATCTCTTACCTTTATCTCACATGAAATCTTTTATGAACATAGACTCGCAGTTTCTCAAAATATTGGTCATTGGACAAACATTGAGGCTTATGAACAATCTATAACAATGTCGGGGTGACGTTAGGTCGAGAACCCTTGATTCCATTATGAACATATATGAACATTCTGCCTCACCTTGAAGGGATTAGTATATAAGGTGAGTGTATACAAGGAACAACATCATTTACTTTATAAGAACGTCATATCATATCTCTTGACTCATATAGCTATTCATGATCTTAGGCTCTTGGCTTTCCGGGATATAGGAGAATCATGGAAAGGGAGAAGAATCATATCATGGGATTCATGCCATAGAAAGAAAAGGACTAGCCTCACATACATTTTCCTTTATCTATTCTACCGCTTGATCGTTCCTCGTCAATATTCGCGTCTTTACCTTCAAGAGAATTCGCATCAACGTCAGTTAATCGACTATAAGAACGCGTGCCTATTCTCTAGGGAAAATTGGGTAGCATTTCCTTTGTTTCTACTACTTTTCCCATGTTTCATTTCAACTACCAAACATTCACAACAACACTCACAATATCGTATCAACAACCGTCGTTTATCTACATTTACCACATTCCACCATTTTTCTCCAATTTCTCCACATTTACGGGTTTTTGCTCACCATCACATTTTCTCATACATAACACCTATTTTATGGTCTACACGTCATTTATAACATATTTATACTCCCCACTCATCAACATTCATAATTCAATTCAACTATCATTCAACTATGGCACTATTCACATTTTATGACCCATTTACTACACTTTTCTATAATCCAAGTGTTTCAATGTATAAATACTTCAATAATCATGAGAAAGTCATAAAACTTACCTTAGATGTGGTAGGAATGAGCCTTGAGTAGCAATACTCTTCTATGCCAAAAACCCTACTTCACTTCCTTTGCAATTTCTTGGTGTAGATGAACTTTGATGAGTTTCACACTCTTGATTTCATAATTTTAGTGTTCTTGATCACTAATTTCCCTTAAATTCTTGTGGATGCAATGTTTGGAATGTTCTAGAGTTCTCTTGAGTTGTGTAGACGAGAAATGAAATAAACTGAGCTTCGGGTCCCTTTTTAATAACTCAAAATCTGATTTTTAATGAACAACAGTCGGGGTGTACAGTGGTCGTAAACCACAGTTTATGGACCATATACTAGTTTACGGGTCGTATAACGTGGTCGTATTTAAGCATATCAAAACAGAAAGGTTTGCTGGAGGTCAAGATGGTTTACGGCCACAGTTTACGGTATTTCACTTTACGGTCCGTAAACTGTATCGTATTTTACCATTTAAACTTTGGACAGAAAGTTGAAATTTTAGGAACGTTGGAGGACGATGGCAGTATACGGTCCGTAAATCACTTTACGGGCCGTATTCTGTTTTAGGACCACTGGCTGAACTGAAATTCTACAACTTTCTTATTTCCAAAAATTCATGAATCGTCATTCCTTACTCAGTAAAACATCGTACACTCATACTCTTTGTTGGTCTATTCATTGTACGTTCACGGAGAAATTTCTGAGGTGTAACATTCTCCCCCCTTTTTGGAACATTCGTCCTCGAATGTTAAGTCAGCGGGGATTCTACGAAAAATTCGCCAGAGTTTCCCTTGTAATATGGTACTACCACCCTGTCACAACAACCCATAATATCATTGCCTCACATGGCCACAACATAATAGCAACATATCTATGGCCACACACGACCTAAAAGCATGAAAAGAAAACGTACATAACTTTTTCAAGCTTGGTTCTTAACTTACATCTCTCCCATTCCCTTTTCATCATACAATGAATTCTTTTAGGACATCTCTCATGTCCTTTATTGATTATGCAGCCTCGTACTACTAACTCCATAATCTTGTAGTGGTAACTTCTAAAGTGCTATAACTCATGTCTCGTATATTTTCCTCACACTCACATCTTCATAAAAAATATTGACAATATAGTCTGCACGATAAGGAAGCTTTCATCAATAACTAACTTGCTCGGTAGAGCATGTCACTCCCTTACTTTTTTTTTCTAACTGGCCCTATCTTTTCGCTATTGTTTAGAAACTGCTATCTTGGAGGTTATACCCTTCACACCCTACTTCCTTAAAGCTTGTGTAGCATCGTCCTCACAATCCCCTTTAAGTCTTATCGGTAGTATTTCTAAAGGTATTTTGTATAGATTACCAGTGGTGGAGCAATTCTATCCTCAAGGATATATATATATATACATATATATATATATATATATATATATATATATATATATATATATATATATATATATATAAACTGTTAATACCACATATCGTACCTTATCGATTACCGTCGCTACACAGAATAAAACCTCTCAATTCATACTTGTTTAATATTTATTTCTCCTATCATACATTATCAAAGGTACAGATATACCTGTGACGGCATCGGGAAATGACTCTGGATCCTGTCGCTCAGGTAAAGCATATATACTGGGCTGGGTGGCACCTGAAGTAGTTGCTCCCCTCTGCCTCTACCTCGCCCTGCCAGAACCGGGGAAGTCTGCCCTCCTGGGCGCAACTAAGAAGAACCAGCCGCTGATCCTGCGGGCTGAACCGCGTGCCTACCGCCTCGAAACGGGCACTCTCTCAAAACGTGACCCGACTGGCCGCAAACATAACAAACATCTGAGCCCAATCGGCATGGTCCCCAATGTAGCTTACTGCACTGGGTACATTGCGGTATAGATGATCTCCTCTGGCCTGAATCACTCCTATACCGAGAGCTTGACTCGGTGAAACTCTGATCCGGTCCGGGATGACTAGAGAAGTCGGACCCCTGGTCTGCAACTCATGGAGGTATACTAGTCACCGACTAACATGAGTGCCTAGAATACGTCTGCCTCGATCCCCTTCTATGGTCGCTATCAGCACCTATGGATCTGGCCCTCTTACTTGGCCCCTGATCCACATCATGCTTGCCCCTTTCCGGATGTCGTTGCTCTTCAAGCTTTTGAGCGTGGGCTTGAATGCGGGAGATATCCATCCCTTCTTGCAATGAAGCCGTTAAGCAATCTTTGAACAAATGTGTCCCTAGGCCACTCACAAACCTGTGCACTCTATCTCCCATATCGGCCACCATAGCCGGGGCATATCTAGCCAATGAATTGAATTGAAGGCTATACTCCCGAGCACTCATATTTCCTTATTTCAGATTTAAGAACCTATCTGCTCTAGCTCGACGGACCTCGGGTGGCACGTAGTGGCGGATGAAGGCATCTACAAATTCTTGCCAAATCGGAGGAGGCACATTCTCTCCTCTTGATAATACCCAATTATTATACCATAAGACTGCCACGTCCCGGAGTCTGTAAGATGCTAACTCCACGGATTCAGTCTCGGAGGCATGGATAATTTTTAATGTCCTCAACATCTCATCAATAAGGCCTTGCGGGTCTTCGTCCGGCTTTGACCCAAAGAACTCTGAAGGATAACAAGTGTCACGACCCATCCCCGTGGGCCGTGACTAGTGCCCGAGCTGGGCACCCCTACGCGCTCATTTACCAGATACAGCATACAGACGACTCGTACATAAATGAATATCAGTCGGGGCTCCACACTGGTGCCTACAACCATATATACTGCATAGAAGCCGACAAGGCTATCATACTATACATAACGTACCAAAGCATACATACACGCGACCGATAGGGCCGCCACGGCGGATGGGCCGCCCAAACACAATTTACACAATGCGTCCAAACAAAACTGTACACAACCCACGTCTATGTCTACAGACCTCTAACACGGAACAACAGAATCAAATGGCGGGGCCCTACCCTGAGTAAACATAAACATATACATCGGAAGAGTATGTACCCCAAACGTCGGCTCCGGAACAAAGGGAGCACTCCGAACCGCAAAAGGGAACTCCTACGCCAGTGGGTTGCCAAAACGTGAATTTGTACCTGCGGGCATGAAACGCAGCCCCCGAAGAAAGGGGGTTAGTACGAAAGATGTACTGAGTATGCAAAGCATGGAGCACAGAAAACAAAGACATAACCGAATAAAATGTACAGAAGGTGAGCACAAAAGCCAGAATACCAAAGTGTTGCATCTGACGTACAAATCATACATAAAAGGTTCCGGAAGACAAATACGACAATCAGAACGCTAAAATGCTTTGCTTTCTTTTGAAAAAAAAACATTCCCGTTTCACACACACAGAAAACCAAACACACAATTGCCGCGGCCAAAAGTCCAGCGGTCACTATCACACATACCGAGGCCAAGTACCCCGCGGTTAACAACCCAAACCCGACATACCGCGGTCAGGAGTCCAGCGGTCAATGTCGCAGATACCGCGGTCAGGAGTCCAGCGGTCAGTGTCACCAGTCCGGCATACCGCGGTCAGGGGTCCAGCGGCCAATATCGCACATACCGCGGTTAGGGGTCCAGCGGTCAATATCACATGGTGCACACAATAATACAACCGGCCTGGGACTTGGTGAAAGAGGTAATAACAAAATGCACGGCGAAATCGTAAATAACCATATGCGTACAAATCTCTTACCACAACCCATTAGGATAATCAAACGAACTGTTAGTTCAAAACCGGAACAACAGTCAACTCAGACTTTCATCCAAGTACCATTCAGGAACATATTAAACCGAACTTCAAAAATCATAAGTATACGAATCGCCGTTTCAGACTCAACAGATAAATACATAATCACAACGAACTCGGAACAATAGTCAATAGTTTTTCCTTAGTTATTATACGGAATGAACCAATTAGAGCAATACAAGTAGGTCTCGGGGATTGTGGGCCCACCTCGGGTCAAGTCGAGGCGGCGGACGTAAATTGTGAACATTAGACTCTATGGAGTCATCCAAGAAAGTTTCAAAGCAATCCGAATACGCTTGTGGAAGTTATGGATGTTTAGACACTTTTCCAACAAAACATAAGAATTATAGTTCAATTACTTTGAACGAATAGTATTCAAAATCGAACTCGGGTTGCGATGAACAGAATTGTTCCCGAGGCTCAAGTCTTGACCTAGTATACCTAGGACATGCCAAAAGAAGGAAAGGGTGAGCTTTACATACCTTAGCTGCGCCTTACGCTCGCTCAAATTCGATTCCCGTTTCGCCCAAAATCTACAAATTGTCATATTTACCAATTGTAAATAGTATGACTTTTAGCATTCAAGTCTTTAATTCATTACTTGTCTACACAAATTTGGGCAGCATTTCCCCTGTAATTTAGCCGCCCCGAGAATACAACTCGGCTCAATATATCAATAATAACAACCCAACAACACCAACAATATCAACAATCATCACAAAACACATTATGGCATACATAGTCTTCTTTTCTACATAGTTCAACAACTTCCATTCCAACTTCACAATTTCAAACTAATATCAACATTTCCATATTCATTTACTCATCAAGATCACTCCAATACAATTCGGAAGCATTTCATATCGTTTTACAAAATATTCACAAAATATACAAAATATACAAATTTTCCACCAAAACCATAATTCACCTAAAACTTCCTACCTTCAACATAATCATTCACAACACATTTCTATCTTCCGATTTCATCCACAACAACAACAATTTGCATCTTATAACTTCATTCTCATAATTACATAAACTATAACAAATTTGCATACTTTCCGACAACCACTTAACAATAATTTTGTCATGCCAACTAGAACCATTACCCTTCCATTTTTATCACAAGACTACAACAACACAATTAACATACTAAATAATTCAATTCATATTCCTCCTCCTTCCATACAATACACAGCCACACACACACATCCACAACACACAAAATTTTCATGCTTTTCATTTATTTCCACACACTACAACATATATACATGTCTTTCATCATAGGAGCAAGACAAAATTCTTACCTTTTTTTTCTTCAAACTTCCACTTTCGGCAAACGGAGTTTTCTCGCCTAACTAATTATACCACGTCGGAGAGCATCTTGAGCTTAGTAGGAATACAAGAAAATTACAATTTTTGGACTCAAGATTGATGGCACAAAATTTTTCTTTCTCTCTTGTTTGTTGGCCGAAATTCTCCCTCTTTTCCTCTCCTCTTTGCTTTTTCTTGAATGTTCTATATGTTTCAAGATAAAATATGATCCCTTTTATTTATTTTAACACATGGGTTAATGAATCCCATGGGTTTGGGCCATTAAATGGCCGGCCCCCTTACATTTTGGGCCTTTGTTCTTTTTTTTTTTCTCTTCTAGCCCAATCCCCGAAACTAATTTATGAAATTCCCAATTTTGCCCTTGGCCTTCTTCCATGTTTCCACATAAACATTTTTCCATAAACAACTTATGTATTGAATAAGATAAAAATATGGCCTTGTCTTTAACTTGTCACAATTCTTTCAATTTTTTTTTTCCGAATGTGCAAAATTGCAGGATATAACATCCTCCCCCCCTTTAGAACATTCGTCCTC
Organism: Lycium barbarum; assembly: GCF_019175385.1. Taxonomy (NCBI): domain Eukaryota; kingdom Viridiplantae; phylum Streptophyta; class Magnoliopsida; order Solanales; family Solanaceae; genus Lycium; species Lycium barbarum. Next base: position 94,873,800 of record NC_083337.1, on the reverse strand, counting down.
GAATGTTCAACTAACCTTATGGGGCTCATCATACTTCGGGAGGTTCTCTGTCTTTCCTTCAAAAACATTTCAAACACTACCATGGTTATTTTCCCCTTTTTCCTTACTCATTTCCCCCTATTCCCGAACATCGCTATACTAAAACTTTTCAGCTTCGCATGGTTGTGGGACTAGCATCCGCCTACTCGTAACATCCATACCATATCTTTCGCTTTGTCTTTTAGGTTCCATTTAGTCATTGTCTTTCATGTATTACAACACCGATTGCCGGGGCCCACTGCGGATCGGTACAATCATAAACAGGATATCATATGTATACCTATGCATTTACTGTCATCTTGCTCACAAAACGCTTATTCAAACCTACTCTGAGTCCAGAACTGTGTTGCGCTTCCTTTTGCTTTACCGGCTGGGTCTGCGTCAGCCTACCTGACCTATTAAGGATCTTTAACCGTTCAGTACATCTAATTTCCTTTAGGTTACTCTAAATTTCCCATTTGGCTTTTATATCTACATTTGTGAAAACTTCGGGGTACTTCCCAGGGGGTCACCCATCCCAAAATTACTCTGGCCTCAGCACGCTTAATTTCGAAACTTTCATGCGGTTTGATGCGTTAATGCCAATATAATTGCGTCGACCGCCCCACGCGACCTTTGTCACGCAATTTAGGGCAGATCGAAGTCTTAGTAAATTTTCAAAAAGTTTTCGTAGCGGGTCCCACCCCGGTCTAGACCATACCATTATCATATCGCCCTTCTGAATCCTCAATGTCCATTTCCATCTGTATATTTATAGCTATCTCATATAGTTCTATTGGGTTGAAAATTACCTTACTTATACTAACACCCAGGAGAAGAAAATCAGGTAATATGATAGAGTACAGATCTATCCATACACATATCTCTCAAGAAAAGATTAATAATATACCTGGGTCTGCACTTGGTGCCGCTTCTGGGTCCTGCCGGCTGGTCAGCGCATATAGGCGGTTCGATGGACCGCCGGAACTGGAGGCTCCGCCACGACCTCTGCCACGGCCTGTTGGTGCCGGTGTACCCCGTCCCATCGGGCGCATAGCTACCGAAGGGGAAGTCGAACCGGCGACTGACCCGGTAGGCTGAGCTGCTCCCCCGGCACTGCCCCTGAGGGGGAAATCTCTCATATAGTGGCCCTGCTGGCCGCAGGTAAAGCAAGCACCCGTGGCATGATGACACTCCCCCTCCTGGTGGTGTCTCCTACAGTGAGGACATCGGGGTAGGGGTGGCCTCAACTGGCTGGAACCTCTGTCCATCTGTAAGCCTGAAGCCCTAGAGCTCTGGCCTGCTCTTGAATGCTCTGCACTATCCGGTCCCCAGCCGAGGAACTGTGGGGGTGTGCTCGGTGCTGGTTGGGGAGGATATCTGCACTGCTGCTGCTAAGGCTGCCTGTCTCATGATTCCCCAGAATATCTAGCGGATTTGGACCTCTTGGGCGGACCCCTGTCATAATCCCTGTCAGGCTGACGCCCTCGGTGTCGGTCCTCCATACTTTGGGCGTGGGCCTGTATACGGGAAATGTCCATCCTTGTCTAGGCTGCCATCACCGTACAGCTGTCAACCAAATAATCGTACAGCCCTATCACATACCGGTGCATCCGGTCAGTCATATCAGCGACATAAGCGGGCGCATATCGGGCCAGCGAATCAAACTCCAGACTGTACTCCCTGACACTCCTGCCCCTCTGTCTGAATAGTAGGAATCTGTCTACTCTGGCCCGCCTCACCTACGGAGGTAGAAAATGGGCCAGGAAGGCCTCTGTAAACTCTCCCCATACGGCTGGAGGGGCACCCTCGCCTCTAGACAGCATCCAAGACTCGTACCAATTGGCTGCTACATCATGCAACCGGTATGACGCCAACTCAACCGACTCTGTCTCGGAGGCACTAATCAATCGCAGGGTACGCTGCATTTGTCGGATGAACTCCTGAGGGTCTTCTGCGGGCTTTGACCCGGAAAACTCTGGTGGGTGACAAAGCTGACAATCACGGGCCCTCTGACTATCACGCCTATCTACACGATCATCCCCTTCTCCCTGTTTGTAAACCTGCCCCGCTACCAATCGAGTCAATAACTGGACTGCCTCTCGCAGGGTCCCATCATCCGCCCCTGGTTGAGGGGCTGGAGGTACAGGTACTGGTGCTGCGGGAGCTGGCGGTGGAGCCGGCCCCTGTGCTGCAGCTGTGGCTACTCCAAATATCTCTGATACTGGTGGCGTAGCAGAACTGGCCGTTGAAGGCACAACATCTGGCTCAATCTGGGCACGAGCCCTAGTAGTCACCTGAGCTCGGCTGGTCTCACCCGCTGCTGTAGACTTGCCCTTCTGGGCAGCTGTTGCCTTCCCCGGAGGCATCGCTAAAATATAACAATTAGTCAGGGAAGAACCATCCTGATAACACAGCTCTATCGCACGATCTAGAACCAGAAGGAAAAATAACACCCTAAATGCTTGTCTACAAAAATTTTAGCAAACTCGAACTTGGCCTCTTTTTCAAGAAGCTTGCACATAGGATTTGCTATATTTGAAAAATCTTTAATAAACCACCAATAGAACCCAGCGTGCCCTAAGAAACTTTGAACTCCTTTGACTGAGATGGGTGGAGGAAGCTTTCCAATCACATCAATCTTGGCTTGATGACCCTCAATTCCCTTTTCAAAGATTTCATGGCCAAGAACAATTCATTCCTTCACCGTGAAGTGACACTTCTCCCAGTTAAGAACAAGGTTAGTGTCCTTACACCTCTTTAACACTCGACCCAGATGGTCAAGACAATCATCGAACGAATCCTCGACAACAAAAAAGTCATCCATGAAGACCTTCCAGAAGTTCTCAACCATATCAGAAAAGATATACATCATACACGCTGGAAAGTGGCTGGAGCATTGCATAAGCCGAATGGCATCCAGCTGAATGCCAAAGTCCCATAAGGACAAGTGGATGTGGTCTTCTCCTGATTCTCCAAGGAAATATTAAACTAGTTATAACCGGAGTAACCATCCAAGAAGAAATAGTAAGACCGTCCCACTAGCCGATAAAGCATTTGTTCAATAAAAGACATAGGGAAGTGGTCCTTGCATGTTGCAGAGTTAATCTTTCGATAATCCATGTACACTCTCCACCCTGTAACTGTTCTTGTTAGAATCATCTCGTTCTTTTCATTGGGAACCACTGTGATGACACCCTTCTTCGGAACACATTGCACTGGGCTAACCCATTTTCTATCTACAATCAGGAACACCATTGCAGCATCTATCCACTTAATAATCTCCTTCTTGGTCACCTCTTGCATAGGTAGATTCAGTCTTCTATGATGTTCAATACTCGGTAAACTATGTTCCTCGAGTCGAATTTATGCTCACAGATGCAGGATGGAATCCCCCGAATGTCTACAATGGTCCACCCTATATCTTTCCGATACTCTCGTAAAATTTCAAGTAACCTCTTCATCTGCTCATCAGTTAGCAAAGCAGAAACAATAATTGGCAATGTACTATCCGGACTGAGAAACTCATACCTCAGATGTGCTGGGAGCTGCTTGAGCTCAAGCGTTGGCGACTCAATAGTAGAGGGTTTTACTGGAGGATTCTTCTGATTCTCAAGATCAAGAGACAATGTCTTTGGCTGATAAGAATAATAACCCAATCCTTCAAGTGAATTTGCAGTCCCTACATATCCCTTCATATCATCTGCATCAAAATTGACTAAGATAGCTGCTAATATTTCCCCAAGGAACTCTTCTCCCATCTTGAATTCAACGGCCTCATCTACCACATCTATAGCATCAATAACCTAAATGCTTTCAATAGCACTCGGCCGTTTCATCCTGTTGCTAGCTTGAAAGGTTACCTCTTCATTGTTAATACAAAATTTGATCTCGTTCTTCTCTGAATCCATGAGAGCCCTTCCAGTAGTAAGGAAAGGTCTCCCAAGAATAATAGGAATATCTCAATCTACAGCACAGTGAATAATCATGAAATCTGCTAGTAGAAGGAATTTGCCAACTCGAACAAGCACATCATCAACAACCACAACTAGCCACTTTGTGGATCTATCAACCATCTGCAGTCACATGCTAGTAGGTCTAGGCATTCCAAACCTTGATTGCTTGTATATAGAAAGAGACATTAGGTTAATGCTATCCCCATTATCACAAAGAGGCCCAACAGTGCACGGAATAGTAAATGCCGCTGGATCCTCTTTCTTTTAAACTCTTGTTGTAGATATGACGGAATTAAAATGGTGAGTCACACACACTGTGTCATGTTTGACTAACCTATTCTTCGTCAATATATACTTTAAATACTTAGCAAGACCAGCCTAAGCAAAAACCAACATCACTTAGAAGGCATCAAGAAACAGAATATTCATCGATAGCTGCTTCAGTTGATCATAGAAACGTTGGCACTTGGCATCCTCAGTCTTCTTCACCATCCTCAGTCTTCTTCACCAACCTCTGAGGAAAGGGAGGTGGATTTTATCAATTGAGTCAAGGGCCTGAGTGCCCTAGCAACCTTACCTTTTCCTTTGTCAATGCTCACATTTTGAGCCTTTTGAACATCTGGCATAGGATCAACTTCAACCACACTCAAAATGTTATCTTGCACCTCCTCAACCTCACTTGGAACCTCAAATGGCACATCTGTATCTGCTTCCATATAAAATCTCAAGTCACAGAGAGACCTCGTATCTATAGAGGGTATTTCTCTCTCAAAATATCTCTCGTCTGTGACTTGAGCTTTTATATGGAAGCAGTGTGAGAGCCCACAATTTTTGTCAACCTCTTCAAAGTTTTGTCAGACTTCTCCTTGTTGGCTAGTACCCTCTCAAGCATGCTCTCCAGCTTAGAACCTCCTTACTCATTCGATAGACCCTTTAGTGGAACATAGGGATTGGAACCCCATATCTATAATTATTACTGTTGTGTAGTTCCTTTGGTTCGAACCACCTTAGTTGTTTCGACTGTACTGGTTACCTTGCCCCTGCTGAGGTAATTTTGATTTTGATAACCCCCTTGGTAATTCTGCCTCTGATAACCGCCTTGAGAGTTATTCACATAATTGGTATCTTCATATTGCATAGGAGGTCCATCTTGATATGGACCCTCAGGAGCGTGGTACATTCCTTTCGGCATAGTCTGCATATCTTCAACTGCATTCACTTTCTTAGTTCTGTTGTCATCTAACCTCTTTGTTAGTAAAGTAATATTGGTTGCAAGCTATGCCAGAATTTGTTGTGTCTCTTGGTTTTCTTTTACAATAGTGTTGATTAACGGAGCCCCATACGCTAAACCATCAGCACAACCCGAATGTTGTGCTTGATTATAGGTAGTCAATCTATCAAGCAATTGAGTGACTCAGGCATATGTCTTGTCCATGAAGCACCCACCAGCTACATTATTTACCACTGCCTGTGTCATCAGATCTAACCCTGTATAGAACTTATCTATCAATATATGCTCTGGAAAACCATGATTCGGATACCGCTGCAAGTACTGCTTAAACCTCACCCAAGCCTCATATAATTTCTCCCCCAGAAGCTGCTTGAACTCATAAATTTTATCAGAGATTTCATCTTTCTTTCTTGGAGGAAACCGCTTCTTGATAAAGACACTCACCAGCTCAGCCCACGTATGAATAGTATTGTGGGGTAACTTCTCAAACTAATCTGTTGCTTCGCCGGCTAAATAGTATTTGAAAACTCTTAACAGAATTGTATCAAGAGTAACAAGATTTTGGGTATGTTTCTGGCACACACCAACAAAATTCTTCAAGTGTCGATGAGGGTCATCATCGGTAGAGTTTCGAAAATATCCCTCAAATTTGAGGAATTGGTAGATAGTCGCATCAATCTTGCAACTCACGGCATTACCCTGGGTGGAACAATAGGAGATGTATATTCCACCTCCTGCATATTATCCGTGAATACATTATTCTCCTTCTCAACTTCTGCTGCTAGGGGTATTACTTGCACACCTCTACTACCATTTGCTCCACGTCCTCCTCTTCGTCCAGTAATAATTACCTGGTTCACAGAAAAAGCAAACAAGGTGTGATGAAATAGAAAAAGACTTGAAGTATAACACACACTATTTAGTAATTTCAAACCGTATTCCCCAACAATGGCGCTAAAATTTAATACGCTTAAATTACACCTACTAACTGGCGTAAAGCGGATGTTGTCAAATATAGTAACCTAACTTGTTTGGGGACGAATCCCACAGGAAATAAGGTGTGCAAAGGTTACTAATATAGTAGAGTACTTACATGTGGTCTAATTTCGTATTACGTTGAGTTTGTAAAAGAGTATTGTGTTTACTAGCTATTTTATTTTGATTGTAATTATTTGGAATAAAGAAACCAAGGTTGTGTCCCCTTTAGATTAAATGTAATGCTACGGGTGGTGATATGATATACTTCTAATGGATTGTTATACGAATGCACTTAACCTCTAATTGACTTCTTAATATTTCTCAATAGTTAGAAAGTATTTCCCTTTATGATTTTCCGAAATATAAAAGAGTTGATGTGAAGAACGGTTAATATCTTCCAAGTAAATTCCTTTAATTCCTAAGTGAATTTATTTAACGAGGGTTAACGCCCCGAGTTCATGTTACTTATCCTTACCAAACCCTAACTCACTTTCCCAAGTAAAGTAAGGTATTGTAGCTTAAGTTAATGTTTGCAACCATCAATTAACATTGAAGAATAAAAAAAAAAGTAAACCCTAACAACCCATTATGCATATATCAATCACAAACACCCAATCACATAACACCGATCATTGGGTTCACAACCTTAGTATGGAATTTACCTACTCATAGTATTTAATGCAAAATAAAATATTGAAGACATCATTAATGCTTATGATTGAATAAAGAAGAAGAAAAGTAGTTGTCTTGTTCTCCAAAAGCTTCAACAAAATAGAATATTCAATGCTATAAGTCAAGGAATAAAGTCTAACAATGAATAATGAAATAAAAACCCTAAAAAGTGTATTTAAAGCCTCCAAAAGTCGTGCACAAAATCTGGACAAAAATACCCCATTGGCACGTCTACATCGCATATTCTCTCATTTGGTGTTAAGCGACACGTTTCAGTCTTTTCCCGATGCAGATTACATTTAGAATGCGGGTCTTGGTGAGCACATAAGCGACGCATTTCCTTATCGGCATCGCATTCTCTTCTGCTTTTCAGCTACCAAATTTCATGATGTTTCTGTTTCTCATCTATGTTTGCCCTTGCGTTCTCACATCCATCTGTGACGCATTCATCTCTTGTTTAGTTGAACTTTGAGATTTTTGCTTGTTTTTGGTTGTTTGGTCCTACGTACCTGAAACACAACACCAATACATAAAAACAACACAAACTTGCTTAAAAACAAGTAAAACCTATCATCAAAAGGCATCAAATATGTTGTAATTTCCTCGAACATCAATGGGGCTCTCATGAGTAAGATTTATCAAGCTCGATACTATCATAAATCCTATGTTCTCCATGTGGAGCTAGGTTCCAATCCTTGTTTTGTATGGCGAGGCTTGCTTGAAGGGAAGAAGAGTCTTAACCAAGGGCGCCTTCGACGTATTGAGGATGGGAAGACAATGAAGGTTAATGTGACCCATGGTTTCCTAAGGAAAATTTGAGTTATGTTGAAATCTATAGCTTCCTTCGGAGAGAGATCTTGCTTGTCAAAGATCTGATGAAGCAAGGTGTACGAGAATGGGATTGGGATTTGTTGCGTGCTCTTTTTAATTCCTCGAAGATTGAGGCGGTTAGAAAAATTTCCTTAGGAGATACATGGATGTGGAAATGGGATAGAAAAGGATTGTACTCCATGGAGAGTGGATATCGTCACCTTTTTAATCAAAACATAGTGCCAAACCCGCAAAACCAGCAACTTTAGAAGTTCGTTTGTAGTCTCTCATTACCACCTAAGGTGCTTAACTTTATTTGGAGAGCCTTGAGAAATATTTTACCTACATGTGAGAACCTTTCAATGAAAAAATGTGTAACTAGTTCTATTAGTCCTCAATGCTTGCAAGCACTGGAGATCGTGAAATATTGTCTGGTAGAATGTCACTTTGCAAAGCTATGTTAGATTCAATCAAATTTTGGTTGGCATGATTTAATAAAGAATTTTGTGTTGTGGTTTTAAGAGTAGAGAGAGAGGAATGTAAAAACAAAAATGGAGGAAGCAGTTATGATTTTGTGGAGCCTATGGGAAGTCAGAAACAATATATGTTGGAATAATATGCCAAGTTCGCCCTGTGCGACTTTGTACCGTGCGAAAGAGGAGCTAGAGGAATGGAGGAATGCCAATTTTGTGGACAAGACGCCTACTGCTTCTGTGAATACTATGAATACTAAATGAGAACTGCCTCCTTTTGAAATAATCAAATGTAATACTGATGCGTCCTACGATATACATACAGGTTGTGGGGGTAGGCATGGATATGCGATCAGTTGGGACAATTTATTACTGGAAAAACTATATTCGTTGGTCGTGTTGCTAGCCCCTTATTGTATGAGATCATAGAAGTGCGGCAGGCTATTACTTGGTTACAGGAGAGATTCAGTGCAATGAGACTTGTTATGGAAATAGATAATCTATTCGTGAAGCAAGCTCTGGAAGGAAATTTGGTGAATTACTCTTATTTTGATGCTTTATTCTTTGATGGTAAAACTGATCTTCTCAAAGAGTTGCCATTTTTCTCTGTCATCTATTAAGAAATCTGCGAATTGGGTTGCTCATTGTCTTGCTAGAGCATCTGCTTCTATGTCTAATTTGATGGAGTGGGATCCTACCCCTCCATCTCTCATTACGGATGTACTCACATTTTATTTGAATAATACATGATGAAAAAACCGTTTCAAAAAAAAAAAACCAGCATTACTAATATACCCTATTCAGTACTATTCTTATACGCTCTATCAAACGACCCCCAAGTGTAATGTTTGCATTAGTATCCAAGTTATTTTCATTATATTCGGGTCCTTGTAGCTACTTATCTTCAGGTAATCATACAACGAAGAAATTCATTATATTTTTTGCGCATAAAAGTTAAACTCTACATAATTTATTTTGTCAAAAGTTATAATAAATTAATTAATTTACATGCATATAAGGATTCGTTAAAATCAAATTATTTCTTATATTATTGGTTGAAGGTTTATATATGTAATGGTGCGCGAAACAATAAAGCTATTTTTGAACTATAATAAACATCAGTAGCAAGGTTGAGTCTTGTTTATGGTTGCCAAGTCCATCTGTAAAGGCTTTCCAACAGCAGAAGCCATAGTAAACAAAGATTATTTGACAAAGAAAGTAGGTAATAAGTTTGGAAAAGAAATCCACGCCATTGCCTGGGATGTTTCTTCATCCACTTTGAACTTAGAATCATAAATAAGGGGCCTCATCTGATAAGTAACACCATTTTTAGCCTTCAAATAATATGCTCCTCTAGACGTAAGATTGATAAAATTTCCATCAGTGAGCATCTGATCAATACATGTATTGGCCTAAATAAACCAACCTTATAGTCACCTTTTAAACCACATTATGATGGTATAATGTTGCGGAGTTCTTCTAACTCAGGCCACCCATGAGAAAATTTGCCTATGACTGCATGCTGAAGGTCTTCAAATATCTCCATTCTTTTGATTTCAGCCTCGGTCCATTTCACCATTGGAATACTATCAATATACGTTAGATTTTTCCTAGGTATAGGCTCACATTGCTGATTTATTGCTGTACAGATTTTCCCTAGCTATTGTGCTCGTGTCAAGGTCCAAGTTGATCTTGTTGCTGAATTACCTCAGTTTCTGATGTTGGAAATAGAGAATGAGCATACAAAGGACATCAGGAAGATGAAAGTCAAAATTCAATATGATTTCTTACCAAAATATTGTACTGAATGTAAGATTCAAGGCCATTCTAGAGATGACTGTAGAATCCTTCATCCTGAATTGAAGAAAACAACAGATGTTGAGGTTACAGGCTCAGATAAAGGGGTGAAGGATACAGGAAAACAAGAGGCACAAGCTGTTAAGGATAAAGGCAAGCAGGAGGCACGTATATGGTATCATGGCAGAAATTATCATATGGTGAAGTATGTCCCAAAAACTAACACTTCTGATAAAGGGAGTGAAAGCAAAGTTGAGAATGTTGAGGCAAAGAATAATGCTGATTCAGAAGTACAAGTGATGGTGCAAAACAAATTTGATGTGCTAAACACTGTGGAGGAAGGTGAGATACCAAGTACAAGTGCATCCAAAGCTGAGGGGGAGAACTCTAATGCAAATGGCAACAAGGATGGTCAAAGTAATCAGGTGGAGACTAGGCTGAATAATGCAGATACTACTCAAGTTTCCACACAAGGTCAGCTATGTGATCAGGAAGTTATGCAAGGAATTATTTAGGAAAAAGAAGTTCATAGCTCATGGGCTGATGAGGTGGAGGCAAAGGAATTGAATACAGGAGAAAGGCAATATGAAGATGGAGAACAAAGTAATACGTATGGAGACTCTAGTAAAAAGGACAGTGTGGAAGATTCATATCATGCTGGCACCAATACAGCAGAAAAGGAATTTAATACACGAGAAAACCAACAAGAAGATGGAGAACAAGGTAAAACTGATGGAGAATCTAGTAAAAAGTACAGTGTGGAAGAAGGCACTAATACAGTAGAGAAGGGAACAAGTTTGAGGCAAGTAGAGATTCTAGACAAAGAGGAGGTGGAAAAATAAAATGTTCACCCAGATCACGATGAACATGTGGATTTTGATGATACAGGATTAGATGGAGTAAAAGAGGCTACAGAGGGTTCTTCCTCAGTGATAATTCATAATCCTGAGCAAAGAGAAGGAAAAGTGCAGGAAAATATGCAATCAATAGAGTCAACAGTAGTTGATGTCACAAGTGACAAGATGAAGGAGTAGGTGTATGGGGAGCAAGATGGTGATCCACCAGATCATTCTTCCTCATAAAAGTAAATGGTGATTTCACATACTGACCATCAACAGGTGACATTTTGTAGAAAGTCTTCCCCAGTAAAAAAACTACATGACCTGATCTCTCATAATATAGATGGCTTGGAAGTAGAAGAGGATGTAAGAGATCTCCTTAAAGAAGACAAGGAGGAGAATATTAAGCAAAATAAGGAAAACATTCTTAAGCATGCTGATATATCTCCTAATAGCAAGTCTAACAATAAGGGTCAGAAGAAAAGCAAGAAGAATGATATTGATAAGCAAATTCCACTCAGGGTGGTACCAAAGAGGAATGCTACTAAATCTAATGTTAAATGATGTTGAAGTCATTCATTTGGAACATTAGGTCAGTAAAGACACAAAAAGCCTTTCATAGGGTACAAATGTTAAATAGACATCACAAATTCTTTTTGATTGCTCTCATGGAACCATTTCAACAGGTCAGGACAATAAACCATTATAGAAGGAGGTTGGGCATGTGCTTAGCCAATGCCAACTGTAATGGTAAAATCTGGTACTTTGTGGCTGATAATATAGATGTAGAAGTTCTAATGTATTCCCCTCAGCAGATTACTTTGAAGCTGTTTTTACAAGATTTGAATCATCACCTTATTACTACTTTAGTATATGTTAAATGTAGTGCTTCTGAAAGGCTAGAGTTGTGGGAGGATATCTATCATCTCTCCAATACCTTATCTTGTTCCTGGTTAATAGGAGGAGACTTCAATGTGGTTCTGAATGATGAAGAAAAGATAGGAGGTAATCCTATTCAACCTCAGGATATAGAAAACTTTGCTTTTTGCATATACTCCTGTGATCTTGAAGAGGTAAACTTTAAGGGTAGTCCCTTCACTTGGTGGAATGGTATAGCAGATGAAGCATGTATTTTTAAGAGATTGGATAGGATGTTGGTGAATTCAATGATTCTGGACAACTTTGGAAATATTGAAGTTGAATATCTTGCAAGAACTGGATCAGATCATGCTCCACTTCTGTGTTCCTGTGATGATAAGCATCAAAATCTGGTCAGACCTTTTAAATTTCTATCATTCTGGATAGAACATGCAACTTTCCTGGATACAGTCAGACTGAATTGGTCCACTTGGGAGCATGATGATCCTTTCATAAATTTCAAAAGCAAGATGAAAAAACTGAAAGGAGTGTTATCCAAATGGAGCAGGGAAGTGTTTGGTGATATATTCAAGCAGCTGATCATAAGGGAGGAAATAGTGAGATTAAAGGAACAGTTGTTTGAACAAAATCCAAGCCAAGTAAATAGAGTGGTTTTGCAGAAAGCTCAGGCTGAGACTAAGAGATATTTGCATTATGAAGAAGAGTACTGGAGACAAAAATCAGGCCAGGATTGGTTTGTAGATGGAGACAAAAATACTAGATTTTTCCATAATATAGTAAAGGGTAGAAGGAAGAAACTACAGATCAAAAGAATTCAAAACTCAGATGGTTCATGGATTGAAGATGATGATCAAATGGCAGATGAGGCTGTGCACTTTTACTCTCAACAATTTTCACAAGAAGAGTTAATTGGAGATGAAAATTTGTTGTCACTCATTCCTGTTTTGATTGACCAAAACAGAAATGATCTTCTTTGTCAAATGCCTAGTGTTGATGAAGTCAAAAAAGTTGTTTTCAACCTTAGTGGATCAAGTGCTAGTGGACCTGATGGTTTTCCTGGAATTTTCTATCAGACATGTTGGGACATTATTAGCTTGGATGTATACAAGATGGTGGTGGCTTTCTTTCAGGGTCATACTCTTCCAAAGTCAGTCACTCACACAAATCTTGTTTTACTACCAAAGAAGGAGTTGGTTCAAAGTTACTCAGACTTAAGGCCTATAAGTTTAAGTAACTTTATCAACAAAGTGATGTCAAGAGTGGTTCATGATAGATTGGAGACTGTGCTACCTCAATTGATTTCTATTAATCAAGCAGGTTTTGTTCAAGGGAGAAGCATTATTGAGAATGTGATATTGGCACAAGAAATAGTGACAGACATCAGAAAAAGGGGCAAACCAGCAATTGTAGTGATCAAACTGGACATGGAAAAAGCCTATGATAGAGTATCTTGGTCATATTTGATAAAGGTACTCAGCAGAATGGGATTTGCTAGTCAATTCATTGACATGATTTGGAGGTTGATTGCAAATAACTGGTATTCCATCCTGTTCAATGGTCAGGCCAAAGGATTTTTCCATTCAACCAGGGGTGTCAAACAAGGTGATCCACTTTCACCTGCATTGTTCATCTTATCAGCAGAGTTGTTATCAAGAGCTCTAAATGCAGAATTTGACAATGCTGAGTATGTATGCTATGGCATGCCTAAATGGAGTCAAAATATCAATCATATGGCTTATGCAGATGATACTATAATATTTGCATCTGCAGAAGGGGAGTCATTGAAGAGAATTATGAAGATACTGCAGGAATATGAGGCAATTTCAAGTCAGCTCATCAATAAAGGCAAGAGTGCCTTTTATATGCATCACAACATTTCTGGTGCATTGTCTCAGCAGGTGGAGTAGATTACAGGCTTTAAAAGGGATCAATTTCCATTAAACTACTTGGGATGTCCCATATTTCATTCAAGGAGGAAAAAGGTATATTACAATGACCTTATCAAGAAGGTGAAAAACAAGCTGAAAAATTGGAAAGGAAAATTGCTCTCCTTTGGTGGAAAAGCAGTTCTTATCAATAGTGTGCTTCAGAGTATTCCAATATACATGCTGTCAGTTGTTGTTCCAACAAAATATACCATTAATGAGCTTCATAAAATCATTGCAAGGTTTTACTGGAGCACTAAGGAAGAAGGTAAAAGCAGGCACTGGTCCTCTTGGGACAATGTTTGTTTACCAAAAGAAGAAGGAGGATTAGGATTCAGATCTCTAGATGATGTGTCTAAGGCCCTTTTTTCCAAATTATGGTGGAAATTTTGAACATCAAATACATTATAGTCAGCCTTTATGTGGAATAAATATTGCAAGAAGAAGAAGCCTACATAAGTCCAGTGGAAAGGTGGATCACAAGTGTGGAATAGAATGATAGAAGCAAGGGATCAGGTGGATCAACAGATATGGTGGGAACCTAGAAATGGAGCATGTGATGTATGGGAAGATAATTGGACTAAACTTGGTTCATTCAAACAGGTAATACCACCAGATGTTTAGATTAACACCAGCATTGAAGATGTATCACACTTTATGAATGCAGAAGGCTGGGATGTATAGAAATTGCATGACAAACTGCCAAGTAATGTGTGTGATCATATCCTACAAGAGTTGAGTATAGTGGAGCATTCAGAGGAGAAAGATAAAGCCTGGTGTATGGCTAGTACTACAGGAGATTTCACTGTAGGGAGTGCTTGGAATTTGCTCAGGAAAAAGGCTCAAACATCAGCTCACTTCTCAAAGTTGTGGTTCAAAGGAGTTCCATTCAAAATATCAATCTTCCTTTGGAGATTGTGGAAGTTCAAAATACCAGTGGATGATGTACTAAAGAGAATGAATATCAGCATTGTATCTAGATGTAGATGTTGTCTGAACCCTCATCTAGAGGAGACAGTTCAACATCTATTCCTTACAGGTGAATTTGCAGCAGAAATTTGGCAATATTACAATGCTGCTGTGGGGTTAATTATGCCAAGGATTCAGATTCATCAGACAATAGTGCAATGATGGTATATGCAAGGTCCTACAAAACTCAAGTCAGTTATGCAGGCTGCACCAGCATTCATATGCTGGCAATTATGGAAGAGAAGAAATACTATCATGCATGGGGGTAAGATGAATAAACTAATGGTGATAAATGGGATCAACTATAATCTGCAACAACTGGTGAAGACATTATATCCTTGGCTGAGAAATATTCCACATGATTGGCCTCACATGGTGAAATATTTGGACGATTACAGGCCTAGAATAGGATATAAGATGGTGCAATGGAAATTTCCTGATGCTGGCTGGTTCAAGTGCAATACAGACGGGGCATCTAGGGGTAATCCAGGGTTAAGTTCAACTGTTTTCTGCATTAGAGATGAGGTTGGAAACCTGATATATACTGGGGCAAGAAGAATATCTGATACAACTAACATCACAGCAGAATCTGTAGCTATATTGGATGGAATTGAGTTCTGTATTAAAAATGATTTGGTGCCTGTAATGATTGAATCAGATTCTCTGTCTATGATAAATATTATTTAAGGAATATGCGAGATTCCATGGAAGATCAGTATGGAAGTTAAGAAGATCAACTTCTGGAGGAATAAAGGATAAGTGCAGTTTGCTCATATCCTTAGGGAAGGCAATGCACTTGCTGATTTTTTAGCTAACCTGGTTTTTGATTTTGCAGGTACAGTTCATTTTCATTCATTTGCTGAGTTGCCAGCAGCTGCAAAGAAGATTCTCAATGCTGATAAGATAATGATTCCTAATTTCAGAAGTAAGATTTACAGAAATAGAGAACAAGACTGATCATATGCATCTGATCTCTATATACATGCCAAAAAGTGATGACACAAGATTCAGTTACACAAGGCAGTAAAGGTTCATGATAATAGTTTCATAGGATTGTTGTAGTCCTGGTTGGATGACTAAGGTTATCCTTGTTAGTGTGTGGTATTAACAGAAATGTTCATCCTATTAACAGGATCGCCTTAGTTACTTAGTCCAGCTACAAACATTCAACATGATTTCATGTGTAAGATTGATCAGAGACATTGGACAGCAAAGGACAACAACCATGAGGAGCTTTATACCACACTTCTTTTTGAAAGATTTTCAGTGAGATTAGATACCATAGCACCTGGTGAGAGCTTGAGGTGACTGATAATGGCAGCAATCCAAAGAAGGAATGTTCTTGTTTGCAGTTTTTCATTGTTTCTCTTGGCTGCTCAAACAAGGCTTAGACTTTATTATCATCTCCTAGGATAGAGTAGTATAGCTTTTTACATCTTTCTTTCATTTCTTTTCATTTTATTTCTTTTTGTTCTGTAAAAACCTTTATTTATTTTAATAAAATCCAACAGCATCGGGCTAATTGGCTTTTAAAAAACAATTGTTTGGTTACTAAATAGATTTTCAATTATCTGTCTATATACTTCGTCATGGGCAGAGATATCCAGGAAGAGCATGGTTTTGAACCAAATTTTACTATTTTAGCCATTATAAAAACCTTATTAATAGATTAAAAAAACACTAATACAAATCCAACTTTCTACTCAAATTAAGAGGAATACGATCTACCAGTTCAAAAAAAGAAATCCGGATAAAGCAAAAAACTAGGAAAATGATACTATGGTGCTTCATCTTTATCACGACCCCCTTTCTGATTGTGCAGTGCCTAGCATTCGATGCCTTAACATGATAAAATGAACGAGTCTTGGTAAGAATTGAGGAACTTAGAATCTTAAAGTGAAAAATGTTTAACCAATAGTTGACTTTTGGGCAAACGAACCTTTTTGGGAATTCCGTCTATTCCATGATGTATGGAGGGTCGATTATGACTTGGTAGGAAGTTTGGTTCGATTATCGAGGCATTCGGGAGCATTTTTTACCCTTAATTGGAAACTTAGTTTTGGCTGTTTGGGAGTTGACCGAATCAAGGTGATCTCCGTTAGGAATTCCGAGGCCGCAATTGAGTTCGTACCACATTTTTACATGTGTCTGCATGTTTGGTTTGTATCCGGGAGGTCTCGGATGGATGTCGAGATTTTTGGTGCAATTTGGTGAAAACCATATTTTCTGGTTTTCTTATGTCCTGCCTCTGCGGGTAGGAGTCCTCCTCTGCAGGTCCACCGATGCGGGACTTGGCCTGCAAACGCGAGATGTTGAGGTGTCAAGTGACCCTGCTGATGTGGGTCCTTTGTTCGTGTAGGGGGGTTAGCATCTGCGAACAAAGTGTCTGTGGATGCTGAAATCGTTGAGTCAGAAGTTATAATTTCCCAATTTCAAACCATTCTTTCCATTCTCAAATTCTAAACCTAGAGAGTGTTTGTGTGGGCGATTTGCAGAGATTTTGTTGTGAATTCTTCCTTGGGTAAGTTCCTATTTCTCCCTTTTTGATTTATTTATGTTTAAGAATTGAATCCATGGTAGCTTTAATGCACTATTTGGGGAAGATGGGTTCATGAAACCTAGGGTGATGATCATAAATTCCTTTCAATCTAATTGAACTTTATTGGTAAATTTATTGATTTCTACCATCTACTTATTGGGTAATTAGTTCCTAGGCTTGAATCTTCCTTTTATTTCAAGAATAAAAGTCATGGAAATTAGGGTTCTTCTCTAATTTGAGGGTTTTAGATCTAATGTTGGCATTGAAGATAAAGTGGGTTAATTATTAATTGAAGGATAGTATTGGACTTCCTAAACGTTGATTAACCGATTGTAACTTGAAATTTCTATTTTTCCCTTGTGTGCTTGGTTTTCTCTTTAAAAGGCTTGTTTCTTATTCGAATAGTATTGTAGAAATATGGGTATCGTTAGTCTTCGTTTCTAATGTAAATTACCTATTGAACAGACTTCAAACATTTGGAAGCTCATCTAAAGGCCAAGGCTCTCGTGGGATAGTTTGTGGCACCCGCTCGACATCGAGATAGATTATGGTTTACCTTTCGGTTAGACTCCAATTAGTGAAGCATATGTAGGAGTTAGATATTGACGGCGAAAGAATGTTAGGCCTTCGGGTATGGTGCAGAGGTGAAATCCTATTAGGTTGCTTCTATTGTTTGTGGGATTATCTCCTTGTTGTTATGATTGGGCTTGTCGCCATGTTTGTTATATGCTATGACTTGTGTGTGCATTCATATCTCTATTGTTATGTCACTTTTAATCGAAAAAAGGAGGAATAATCATAATAGGCTTGAATCGTGATGTGTACTTATGATAAGACACGGATGAGATCTTGATTATGATTTACTATTGTTTGAGATAGCATACAAGGCATACACTCTCATTTTATATGATGGATTGATATGAATTGTGACTTGGTACTAAATGATGATAAGTGAGAAAGTGGAACATCCGAGGTCTTTGCCGGATCGTGTAAAGGAGAGATGAGAATTGGTGATTCGAGGTTGTTACCGGAGCGGAATGTCTGATGCTCACTGCCCGAGGTTTCTTGCCGAGATGAGGATGTACATGGCTTCGTGGGTCCCCTACGGGTCATGACTATTGAGACGTAGAGGTTTCTGTCCTTAGCAAGTGTGTACGGTATGGACAGTTGGCTAGTGCATTGCATTGCATCGCATGTGCATTCATAGTTACATCCATTCTTCATTGTTTGACTTGTATATGGAACTTGATATCTGGTTTGATCTTACGTTGAGTTGGTTCATGAGTGTGCTTGATTGCTTACATGTCTACTTGTTAATTTCTTTCTTCATATATGTGAACTAATTATTGTCGACCCATGATACCTACCAGTACATAATATTTGTACTGATACTACCTTGTTGTACTTTTTCATGAGTGCAGAATTTGCTACAGGATCCACGTCAGGCCCACTCGAGTGATTCACAAGTACTTATTTTAGTTTCCAGGGTGAGTAGTGTCCAAGTGTCACGGCCCAAACTGAGGAGTCGTGACGAGTGCTCGACCTCTCCTGATCAAGCACTCCTACCTTCGTACCTGAAACTCAATAAAGATTATGGTGGCCCATATATGACCTTTAACGGAATTATACACTTCTGTAATAATAACATAACCAACTCTGAGCCAAGAACTTCAACCAACGTATACATATATGTGCAGAAGATAATGGTGCAAGCCGGCAAGGCCGCTACATATGATGTATGACAAAAATAAGACCCGACAAGACTACATAACTTCCTAACTGCGTATAACTATCTACAGACCTCTATCGAAGATAAAATGTAGTGGGGACAGGACAAGGCCTCATCATACTGATATGTACAAATCAAAATAGCATACCAAAAGAAACTGCAGCTCCGAACCAAGTGGAGCGCACTAACAACAGCTGAGTGGATATCCTACTGTGCTGGGCTGCTAGCCTGACTACCTGAACCTGCGAGCATGAACACAACGTCCATAATAAAAACAAATCAGTACGAGCAATGTACTGAGTATGTAAGGCATGAATAAAAACATAATATAGACATGAAAGGTAACATGGAATGAGAGAGATAACCTGTACATCGGGATGCCTCATAAGGCGGATGTCATGCATGCTTAGCTTTAAAAAAAACTTTTTTCATACATATATATAATATCATCATCATAACGTACCCGGCCATTTCAAGACTCGGTCTGTAACGTACCCGGCCCTTTCGGGACTCGGTGTGTAGCGTACCCGGCCCTTTCGGGACTCGGTGTGTAATGTACCCGGCCCTTTCAGGACTCGGTGTGTAATACCAACTAGTCAGTGGTTGCACAATAGTTGCCGTACCCGGCCGACTTTAGCGCGGCTTGTTGTGAGAAAATACATACATATATATATATATATATATAAAGCATGCATAAGAGCCAAATAAAAGCTATAAATACATCGGAGTCACGTAAGGTCGGTAACCTCCGATTTTCATTATGGGATTATCATCATGCATATATCTCACCTTGAAAGAACAAAATCATAAAATGAGATCAACATCAACAAATAAAATCAATAATCTTGAAACCAGCTCAGTAATCTCATAATGACATTAAAACCATAACTTTGGAATCTCCAGAAATGGGGTCTTCATAATCATCATTGTGGTCATTATAGAAAATATTCGTCTTTAGCATCATAAAAACTTGGAGAATCATAAACTTTTAACGTTCTTAGAAATGAGGATTTTATGGAATTCATGCATAGGTTCGTATGAAGAGAAGCATGCCTTTAGAAAGAAAGGGATAAGCCTTACATACCTTTCGGTCTCCTTAGCCACTCAACGTTTATCCTTTCAAGCTAGTGGATCTACATATAAACCATTCGTACTATTGTTAGGCTCAATGTCATACGCTCATCTTAAGCCTCCAATTTAATTCTGTTTAGAATCTTCTGAAATTCAGGCAGCATCTCCCCTGTTTACATGCCTAGCCCAAAATCACAATCCAAAAACCAACAACAATAACAATAGCAATATCACAACAACATTATCAACACCAATAGACTCCATAAAACATCCCACACGATGAAATAAGAGAGATAACTTGTACATCTGGATGCCTCATAAGGCCGATATCATGCATGCATAGATTTTAAAAATACTTTTTCATACATACGTATATATAATATCATCATCATAACGTACCCGACCTTTTCAGGTTTCGGTGTGTAATGTACCCGGCCCTTTCGGGACTCGATGTGTAACGTACCCGACACTTTCCAGACTCTATGTGTAACGTACCCGGCCCTTTCGGGACTTGGTGTGTAACGTACCCGGCCCTTTCGGGACTCTATGTGTAATACCAACTGATTAGTGGTTGCACAATAGGTGTCGTACCCGGCTAACTATAGCGCGGCTCGGTGTGAGAAAATACATACATATATATATAAAGCATGCATCAGAGCCAAATAAAAGCTATAAATACATCAGAGTCACGTAAGGTCGATAAACTCCGATTTTCATTATGGAATTATCATCATGCATATACCTCACCTTGGAAGAACAAAATCATAAGATGAGATCAACATCAACAAATAAAATAAATAATCTTGAAACCAGCTCAGTAATCTCATAATGACATTAAAACCATAACTTTGTAATCTCCAGAAATGGGATCTTCATAATCATCATTATTGTCAGTATAAAAAACATTCATCTTTAGCATCATAAAAACTTGGAGAGTCATAAACTTTTAACGTTCTTGGAAATGAAGATTTTACGGAATTCATGCATCGGTTCATACGAAGAGAATCATGCCTTTAGAAAAAAAGGAATTAGCCTTACATACCTTTGGGACTCCTTAGCCACTCAACGTTTATCTTTCCAAGCTAGTGGATCTACATATAAACCATTCATACTATTTTTAGGCTCAATGTCATACGCTCATCTTAAGCCTCCAATTTAATTCTGTTTAGAATCTACTGAAATTCGGGCAGCATCTCCTCTGTTTATATGCCTAGCCCGAAATCACAATCCAATAACCAACAACAACAACAATACCAACATCACAACAACATTATCAACACCAATAGGCTCCATAAAACATCCCACATGATGTTTTCCAAGTTTCTCAACTAACCAACTTGTTATACGACTATTTAATAACTTTATCTCCATAAATAAACTGAAATTAATATTAATAAGGCGATATTCATACCTTATTCTCACTAGATCCGTAAGATCTTCAATATTTTCTTTGCTTCCAAGCTAAAATCTATCGCAAAACGATACTATAATCACAATTGCACATTACCCGAGCCTCAATTTAATACTCCGCCACTTGAAATCACTCGTAAACCCTCAACTTCATGATATACACTCACCCCTATATATTTGTTGGGCTTTCGGAAATGTTTTGGGTGAAAATGAATGGGGTTTTCCCCTTATATAAGGTGTTTAAGTCGGTTTCCACCGACTCAAAATTTACCCTTCGCGTTTGCAGCCTTGGGTCGCGTACGCGAAGGGTTAATCCCTTCTCCTCTTCGCATTTGTGGCCCTTTGGTCACGTTCACGAAGGGTTAATGTCTGCTCTGGCGGCCTAACTTGTAACGTCCATAACTTTCAAATCCGATGTCCTATCGATGAACGGTTTGTTACGTTGGAAACTAGACTTCATGAACTTCAATTTAGGATTTTGCTTTGCTCCAAAACTCCTTACATACTAAAAGATATTCTTTCTCCAAGTTGGACCAAAATTGCCCCTCATATTTTTTCCAAAGTCCAACAAACTTAATTTTCTTGAGTCACCTGCCCTCCAATCCTTCCATAGCTTATTATATGAACTTAAACCCTCATTACCACAAGATAATCACATACGATTGTATATATCCTTGAAGGCAACTCCCGAGTCCATACCTAAAGCAACCAACACTTATAAATCTCAATGTATAGAACTACGGGGTGTAACACCCAGCCTGCAACCCAAAATATTCTTGTATTTATATCTTTCCTTTCTATCTTAAGACAATATTTAGACTTTGTTCTATTTCCATTCAGACCTATGTAGTATGTAGTGGCTCTTGTACTATTCCTTAACAAGATTCTTTGGGTTATATATATTTTCGCACTTAGTTATTTATCTATGATATTGAAATTGCTTGTATGAGTTAATCTTCCGCATGTTAATCCTAAAATTGGTAAAGTAGGGGAAGGGTTTGCCCACCCGAGGGGTTAGCGTTGGTGCCACTCGATCCACAAGTTGGGTCGTGACAAAGTTTGTATCAGAGTCCTAGGTTGCCGGTCTTACAAGTACAAGAGAATATCTAGTAGAGTTTTGTGGATCGGTACGATGAGCTCCGCACTTATCAGCAAGAGGCTATAGGATATTTAGGAAAATTCCCATTCTTTCATTCCTTTCGTGCTACTTTATTCAAATTAGTATCAAGGATGTTCAAATGGGTATCTGACTTCACTTCTATTCTCTCATAGATGGTGAGGCCCCATGCTACTATTGTAAGAGAGGAGGTGCTCGAGCTAGCTGCTAGGGCCGGAGCATGAAGACGAGGTCGTGCGAGAGGCCGTGGCCGTGGTGCAGCACCAGCAAGGGGAGGGCCCCCCGCGGTTCGTCGGAGACTAGCAAGATCCTTATTTCCAGAGCTAGAGCATCAGCCTAAGCACGAGCCAATGGGTGAGAGAGAGGTAGGACCAGCCCAGGCTCAGCCTGAGGTGATTGCTACTCCTATGCTCCAAGACACCATAGTCCATATTCTGTACTATGATGATGGGTTACGCATAGTAGGTGGCTTTCCAGCCACTCCAGGAGGGTCTCAAACTAGAGCGGGAGCGCTGACTCCCCAGCAAGGCCATACTGAAGGGATGCAGGCTGCTCCTATGGCTCCTCATATCGACGAGATCCCAGCATCCGCATGTGCTCCTAGGCCTGTTGCTGATCCTTTTATGACTGTTGGGGATCATGAGTCGTTCTTCAGATTCATTAAGATGGAGCCGCCGAAGTTCTTTTGTACTCCAGCTGAAGATGCCTATAAGTTTATCATTAACAATTATAAGAGGTTGTATAGGATGGGTCTTGTTGATGCACATTGAGTTGATTATGTGTCCTATCAGTTGCGTGGGGACGCAAAGATGAAGTCAAGGTCCTGTCAAGTGTCGGCCTGCTGGGCTGCCTCCGTTGTCTTAGGGCATGTCTGTTATTGAGTACGAGGCCGATTCCTTTCCTTGTCTTGTTATGTTGTTCAGTTGATTCCTATCAAGATCGACAAGGTTAAGAGATTTGTCAAGGGATTAGTGCTTTCGTTACATTTGTCTCGTCTTTAGCTTATGCCTATGGGGTCTTCGTTCCAGTCAGTAGTGGATCATTCTACGAATGTTGAGTCTGCTAGGCCTTGAGCACCCGATGGGGTTAGTCACAAGCGGGCCCGTTAGGTTGGCAGTGTTAGTGGTTATACTTCGAAAGGCGGGGCCAGTTGGGTAGAATTCACCAGCATTATCCTGGCCGCCCCATCCAGTCAGAGCTCCAGGCTTCAACTAGTGGTCCTTCGAGGTAGAGTGTATTTTGTGCAGGGCAGACTTTTAGGGGTTCTTATTCTCGACCTGCAGACCGTGGTGGTTACACCGATTCTTCAGCTTACGTATCACAGCCTCGAGAGGTTAGATGCTATGAGTGTAACGATGTGGGTGCACTTTGCTAGAGAGTGTCCCAGGCCTAAATAGAGAGGGGTCCAGCAAGTTTCCATATTTCAGACTCCCAGGACTCCAGTGCCCTCAGTTAGCAGGGGAGGATATTCTATTAGGGGCGGTGCTCAGACATGTCGCGGTGGTTCTCAGTCTACTACAGGTGGTTATCAGCCCAGTAGGGGCGGTTCTCAAGGTTCTATAAGAGGATCTCAGTCAGGCCAGAGTGGCCATGGTGATGCGCAGTCCGGTGGCGGACGGGTCCATTGTTATGCCTTCCCTGGGAGACCAGAGGCAAAGGCTTCTGATGCTATCATCTCAGGTACAATTTCAGTTTGTCATCGGGCAGCTTCGATTTTATTTGATCCGGGTTCTAGCTTCTCATATGTGTCTACCTACTTTTCTACTGGATTGGACATGGCTTGTGATATTCTTGATGTGCCTATACGTGTTTCTACTATGGTTAGAGATTTTGTGGTAGTAGATCGAGTCTATCGGTCTTGTGTGGTTACTTTTATGGGCTATAGTACGTGGGTAGATTTGGTTATCCTTAGTATGGTGGACTTTGATATTAGCTTAGGCTTGAACTACTTATCTCTACACCATGCAATCTTAGACTTTCATGCTAAGATAGTCATGTTGGCTATGCCTGACATTTTGCGTTTGGAGTGGAAGGGTACTTCCAGCCCTGCTCCTAAGAAGATCATCTCATACCTCCGGGCGAAGAAGTTAGTGCAAAGAGGGTGTGTATCCTATTTGGCTCATACTCATAATACGAGTATGGATACTCCTTCCTTGGAGTCGGTTCCCGTGGTGAGCGAGGGTTGCAGAGGTTTTTCCTATAGACTTGCCTGGTATGGCTCTCGATCGGGATATTGATTTCTGTATGGATTTAGATCCAGGAACTCGGCCTATCTCTTTTCCACTTTACCGTATGGCCCCAGCCGAGTTGAGAGAGTTAGAGGAACAATTGCAGGATCTGTTGAGCAAGGGGTTCATTCATCCTAGTATTTCTTTCGGGTGCTCTCGTTCTATTATCAGCAGTTGAACAAGATTACTATTCAGAACAAGTATCCAATACCCTGTATAGATGGCTTATTTCATCAGTTTCAGGGTGCATCGATCTTTTCTAAGATCGACTTCAGGTCAGAGTATCATCAGTTGAAGATCCGGGAGGAGGATATTCCAAAGACAACCTTCAGGACCCGTTATGGTCATTATGAGTTTCTGGTAATGTCTTTTGGGCTTACCAATGTCCCCGCAACATTTATGGATTTGATGAATGGGATCTTCAAGCTGTATTTGGATTTGTTTGTGATTGAGTTCATTGATGACATCTTGGTATATTTTCGAAGTAAGGAAGAGCACGAGAAGCACTTAAGGATCGTGCTTTGTATATTGAAGGAAAAGAAGTTATATGCTATGTTTTCCAAGTGTGAGTTTTGGCTCAGTTCTGTGGCATTTCTAGGCCATGTTGTGACTAAGAACGCGATTATGGATGGGATTATGGTTGATCCCAAGAAGATCGAGATTGCAAGAGATTGGGTGAGGCCTACATCAGTTACTGAGATTCGTAGTTTCGTGGGTGTCACGACCTAGCTAGGGGCCGCGACGGGTACCCGCGGCTAACCACCGAGCACCGCTCGTTCTACTACTCATCATGCTCATTAACTACTCTTTTATCGATTTTTATACTCAAATCATAAGAAAGTCATGCTTCATTCGTAAACATAATTAGTCTCATATACATAAGCCCTTTAGGCTATCAAAATAATATATAATTATACCATAGTGACCTTACCAGACCACATAACCCACACTGTGTATCTACGAGCCTCTACTGAAGTACAAAACGCATAGACGGGACAGGACCTCGTCAAGCCCAACATATACAAATATACACAAAAGAATAATCGAGCACCTCCGGAACAAAGGAGTGTTTTCAATCAGCTGATAGCTACTACGAATCTGGCTCAAGCTCGCCTCCCTGTGTACCTGTGGGCATGAACGCAGCGTCCAAAGAAAACGGACGTCAGTACGAACATTGTACTCAATATGTAAAGAAGAATGAAATAATTATAACAGAAGGATCATGAGCCATAAGAGAAAGATATAACCTGCAGGAGTGTCATAAGCTAATACATTTCTTACATATACCATACTTTACATGATCCTGGTACATAAGTCGTCACATCACATATCTCGTCACATCACATGTCTCGTCACATCACATATCTCATCACATCACATAACATATTTCATCGTTATCCCGCGTCCAGGTAACCATCATATGACGCCCACTAGTGGTGATCATGCCCGGCCCTCTAGGCTCGGTGTAACATTGCAGCCCACCTTAGCGGTGACATGCCCGGCCATCCAGGCATGGTGGAATCTCATCATCACAAAATGAATCATTACCCATCACTATTGCAAATCTCATGAACGTATCACAATCTTATCATAGCTTGGCATATTCATACATAACATAGGCATATTATAAGCTAGCATCATTAATCATCTTATAGACATATCATGACTTAGCATTATTTCACATTTAGCATTAGGAGTATACATTAGACTTTGAAGACAACCATAGCTATGTCGGGGTGACGTAAGGTCGTAAACCCTCGATTATATTATGAACATTTATGAGCACTTGCCTTACCTTGAAGGAAATAGTGCATAAAGTGAGTGTTAACAATAATGACATCATCAGCGTTATGGGATCATCATATCATGAACTATCGAATCTCTATACTTTACCTTATTATCATTATTGTCATACTCGTATGTAATTTGGTACATTAAGGACTCATAAGTTTCATCATATAGGAGGATCATGGAAAGTTTGAAAGATTCATGCCTTTGAAGGAAGGGATAAACCTTACATACCTTTGACGTTTAACTAAGCTATCGCTTGCGTGTTCTCCTTTAATGCACACGTTCTACCTTCAAGAGAATTTATATTGTCATTAGCTAAGCAATTATAAGAACGGGCTTTCTAAAGCTAGGAAAAATTGGGCAGTACTTCCTTTGTTTATACTACTTTTCCCATATTCTATATCAACTCCCAAACGCTCACAACAACATTCACAATATTGCAACCAACAATCATCATTTATATACATTCACCATAATCCACCATTTCTCTTCAATTGCTCCACATTTATGGTTATAGCTTACTTTCGCGTTTCCTCGTGTATCACACTTATTTCCATGGCCTAAATATCATTTATAACGTATTCATAATCACAACGCACCAACATTTATGATTCAATCCAACTACCTTTCAAACATGACACTATTCACTCATTAATGACCCATTTCCTATGTCTCTCTATAATTCAAGTATCTTAACCTTAAAATACCTTAAACAACATGGTTTAGTCATGAAACTTACCTTAGATGATGGTTTAACAAGTCTTGAGTGGAGTTTCTCCTCTAGCACCAAAACCCTACTTCACCTCTTTTGGGTTTTCTTGAGAAAGATGAACTTTACTTGGGTTTCATACACTTTGTTTCATGGATTTGGTGTTGTTGATCTTGGTTTTCCTTTGATTCTCTTATGGAATTCTAGATGTTTCTTGAAGAGTGGAGTGAAAATGAAATGAAATGGAATGAAAAAGGGATCCTTATACTTAAACTTAAAATCTGGCCAACCACGTTATACGGACCAACATACGGTCCGTACTATTTATTCGAACCGTATGTGTGTCCGTATGTTTAGTCCAGTAGCTGGTTCCCTCCTTGGCCAATTATACGGTCCAACATACGGCTGGTACAATTTATACGGTCCGTAGGTTGGGCCGTATAATGCCTAGTTGTTCCGTTTTCGTTCTCGTCGACTCGTTTGATCTCCGATCCTTATGGAAACTTCTTGGAACTTGTTTAACATCTCAATATCAATCTAAGGGACGTTATTACTCTTCTCTAAGACATCATTATGCCATCATAGACTCGTTGCTCGAAATTCTTACCCGATACACAACATATGATTCGTTTTCTTTGGCAACTTTCTTTCCTTGCATTATATGCCCGTGAAATCTCGTTGAGGGTTATCAAACACTATTTCTTACTCAACAAAACATTGCATACGCTATGTCCTTTGTTAGCCTATTCACTGTACATATACAGAGGATTTTCCATGGTGTAACATTCTTCCCCCCTTTTGGAACATTCGTCCTCAAATGTTAAACACTCAGGATTCTACGAAAATTTCGTCAGAGTTTCCCCTGTAATTTGGCACTACCAACCTAGCACAACAATCCATAATATCATTGCCTCAAAGGGATACATCACAATATTATTATATCTATGGCCACACGCGACCCAAAAGCATATAAAGTAAGCATACATACTGCCACGACCCAACCCCGTGGGCCGCGACTGGCACCCTACCTGGACACCCGAACCCATCTATCAAATGCATTCAAGTAGCAGAAGCCGACAAGGCTGTATTTACAAATTTAGATAATTTCTAGAAAGATTTCGGCAGAGTCTCCTTTGTTTTTCGGACTACCCAGGATAACCCTGTACACAGCAAACACCATCAAAGGCCACACAGGGCCAACAAAGCAACGTATAAACATATGCGGACCGGCCGCCTCGGTGTATGGGATCGCCCAAACAACATATACACGTATCCATACAGAAAGACCCTAACCCACAGACATGTCCACAGACCTCTAAACTGACCGACAGAATCATATGACGGAACAGGGCCCCGTCGTACCCAAATAGTCAGATATACAGAAATATATACATAGCAAAAGATATATATACCAAAAGTAGACTCCGAATCAAAGGGAGTACTCCGAAATAGCAGAAGTGGAGCCTACAGTGGTGGGTCGCCTGTGTCTGTACCTGCGGGCATGAAACGCATCCCCCGAAGAAAGGGGGTCAGTACGAAAGATCTACTGAGTATGTAAAGCATAGAGTACAGAAATATGAGCCACAACTGAAAATAAACAGGATACAAAAAGGGGAATATTGAACCGTATATCAGAATCTATATCAAAATCATATATGCATAATGCAAAAAAAATCATGCAAAGCTCAGGAACGTGGTCACCACTCCGACATTGGTGCCACACACAGCATAACACCAGAAGGTTCAAATCTCCGTACATCCCCAAGCACACATATCATTATAACATATCACCAGCCATATCACAGCACAATACCAAACGGAACCCGGCCCTATAGCGAGGTCTCGGGAACCGTAACACAGCATACGGCCGAATTTATCATAGTGCGCACGAATCATAACCGGCCCGGGAACCGGTGAACGAATCATAATAAGGGCACGAGCGGAGTCGTGAGTAAACAATGCAATTTGTATGTCAAAATATTCTTTAGAACTTGATAAAATCATAAGTCAAGTCTTTAGTAAAAATAGTCGAACAATTAGTTAGTACGGAGTTCATTTTACAAAAGTGCTCCCGAAATGGTATTTATAACCCAAAACATAGTTTACCATATTGTGTTAATCAAAACATTATTTTATAATAGACGATTTCACAGTCAAGGTCCCTTGTCAAACTTTTACAAAGATTGAGCCTAATAGAACAAACAAGGCATCTCGGGGTTAGCGGGCCCACCTCGGGTCAAGTAGAGGTGGCGGACGAGAATCACGGACATTTGGGGTCTATGGGATCATGCATAAAAGTTTCGAAGTGATCCGACGACGTTTGCATAAGTTTCAGACATTTGGTTCCTTTCTAGCCAAAATAAGGTCTTTTAGCTTCAATTCAATTGAATGAATAGTAGACATTTAATAATTCGGATTTCGAGGAGCAGGATTTCTCCCGGGGTTCCGATATCAACCTAGCATACCTAAGACATGCTAAAAGAAGGAGTGGGTAGCCTTACATACCTTATATACGACTTACGCTCGCCCAAAACTTAAGTCTAATTTCGCTCAGAATCTGCAAATGGTCAAAGTTACCAATTAGAGATTTCAAGGCTTAAGAATTCACTTAACTTCATTTTTGTCTACCGACATTTTGGCAGCATTTCCCCTATATATAAAACACCCCCGAGACTTAGCTCAGCTCAATATATATCAACACAGCAACCCACAACATCACAAACATCATAAGCCACAACAAAAGTCACTATAGCGTCAATATTCTTCCTTTCTATATAAATCGACAACTTTCATTCAAACTTCGCAATACCAAACTAATGTCCACATTATCGTATTCATTTCCTCATTCAAGGTTATTCAAACATATTCCAATAATGTTCCAACCAACATACATAAGTTCAAACGATTCGTCACTTTCCATATCGCATCCAAAACGTCAACAATTACGATGAACATACTAACTCGCGTTGTTTCATTCCAAATTCGTTAACAACAACCATAATTCACATTTTAAAAATCTTACTTTCACAATTATACAAGAATATACAAAATCATATACCTTCCCATAAAAACCCGCAACCATTTCCAATGCCAATTCAACTCGTTAAACATTCATTTACGTCATAAATGTCGCAACGACGCAACTAGCAAACTAAACAAAATCAAACTCATCTTGCCTTACACCATACATGGCTCACATCCAACTACACCCATCACACACACACACGCCATGCATATACACACCAAAATCCCATAATATTCATGCAATTCTAATCACTATCACATTCATACAAGTTCCATAACTCAAAAGTGACAAAATCCTTACCTTTTCTTGAAAATCTGACTTTTCGCAAACGTGATCCTTTCGCCAAATAAATTGTATCACGTCGGAGAGTGTCTTGTACTTGTTACAACTACAAGAAGGACACGATTTTTAGATTAGAAACAAAGGCTTGGGAATTTTTTTTTGCTTTGAAGGGGGTTCGGCCGAAAGCCTCCCTTGAGGTGTTCTTCAATTTTTTTTTTTTGTTTTGATTGGTTTTCTTGAAAATTCTAAAGGGGATATGGATATATACTAGATTAAGGGTCATGTGATAATCACATGACCACTTAAAATGGGGCTTGGGCCAAGCCTTTGGCCGACCGCCCCTAGAACTTGGGCTCCAATTTTTTTTTTCATCAAATTTTTCTTGGCCCAATTCGTTAAAATCTCATTTTGTAATTCCCGAAACTAATTTCCAAAATTCCAATTTTTGCCCTTGGACTTCCTTCACATTTCCACACCAATATTTTCATAAACAACATAGACATTTTAACTAAAATCAATTATTTCCTTCTAACATGCAAGTCTTCATTATTTTCACGATTTCCGATTATGCGAAAACACGGGATATAACATTCTCCCCCCCTTAAGAACATTCGTCCCCGAATGTTAAATTAGTCTTATAATATAACGGGGGAGTCCCTGTGTATATTGGCATACGTAATTCATTTTGTCAATCAACACAACAAACTGAAAAGTTTAGATTACCTGTGGACGTCGGGAACAAGTGGGGGTATTTCTTCTTCATCTCATCTTCCGCCTCCCAGGTCATTTCCTCCCGATTGTTGTTGCGCCACAGGACTTTAACAGAAGGCACTTCCTTAGTGCGTAGTCTCCGTACCTGTCGGTGCAGAATAGTTATAGGCTGCTCTTCATAAGTCAGAGCTTCCGTTACCCGAATTTCATCCACTGGGAATATTCTGGAAGGATCACCAATACATTTTCGCAGCATGGACACATGAAATACCGGGTGTACTGCCTCTAAATCGGATGGTAAGTCAAGCTCATAGGCGACCTCGCCTATCTTTCGAATGATCCGATATGGCCCGATATACCGCGGGCTCAACTTACCCTTTTTACCGAATCTCGTAACACCCTTCATAGGCGACACCTTCAGGAATACCCAGTCGCCAATCTGGAACTCTAACGGTCGACGTCGTCTGTCTGCATATGCTTTCTGTGTACTTTGTGCAGCCAATAATCGCTCCCGAATAAGTTTTACCTTATCCACTGCTTCCTGGATCACATTTGGCCCGATTAATTTAGTTTCGCCCACGTCGAACCAACCAATAAGAGATCTGCATTTTCTACCATAGAGGGCTTCGTACGGTGCCATCTGAATGCTGGAGTGATAACTGTTATTATAGGCAAATTCAATAAGCGGCAAATGATCATCCCATCTGCCTCTGAAATCAATAACGCAGGCCCGCAACATATCTTCCAGCGTCAAAATAGTGCGCTCGGCCTGCCCGTCGGACTGAGGATGAAAAGCTGTACTGAGGCTCACCTGAGTCCCTAATCCCTCCTGAAATGACCTCCAGAAATTTGCCGTAAACTGGGCACCTCGGTCAGTAATAATAGATACAGGGACTCCGTGAAGTCTGACTATCTCCCTGATATATAATCTCGCATAATCCTCGGCCGAATAAGTAGTCCGAACTGGAAGTAAATGGGCTGATTTCGTCAATCTCTCAACAATAACCCTAATGGAATCGTACCTGCGTGGAGTGCGCGGTAACCTAACAACGAAATCCATATTAATCATCTCCCATTTCCAGGCTGGAATTTCCATCTCCTGTAATAACCCACCGGGCTTCTGGTGTTCAATTTTAACCTGCTGACAATTCGGGCACTAACTAACGAACTCTGCAATATCTTTCTTCATACCGTCCCACCAATACAAACTTCTGAGATCATGATACATTTTAGTGGAACCAGGATGAACAGAATACCGTGCATTATGCGCCTCGCCCATGATTTGTCGCCGTAGGCCTGCAACATCCGGAACACAGAATCTGCCTTCATATAATAATACCCCTTCAGGTGAAATTTCAAACGGAGTCTTGTCTTTATTAAGGGCCACATCTCTGTACTGAACCAAAATAGGATCTTCAAACTGACGCTGCCTTACCTCTTTTATAATAGATGATTCAGCAACTGCACGAACAGAAATCCCAGAATCTCCAGAATCTGCGAAACGAACTCCAAGGCTGGCCAACTGATGAATTTCACGAACCAAGTCTTTCTTACCAGGTGGTACATCGGCCAAGCTTCCCATAGACTTGCGGCTGAGTGCATCCGCTACCACATTGGCTTTCCCAGGATGGTACAGAATATCAACGTCATAATCTTTCAATAATTCAAGCCATCTTCTCTGCCGCAAATTCAGTTCTTTCTGTTTAAAAATATACTGGAGGCTCTTATGGACCGTATAAATATCAACATGGACCCCATATAAATAATGCCGCCAAATCTTCAAAGCATGAATCACCGCGGCTAACTCAAGATCATGAGTGGGATAATTCTTCTCGTGCGGTCTGAGCTGCCGGGAAGCATAGGCTATGACTCGACCGTGCTGCATCAACACGCAACCTATCCCAATACCAAAGGCATCACAGAAGACAACATACCCGTCTGATCCTTCTGGAAGAGCTAACACTGGGGCTGTAATTAATTTTTCTTTCAACAGCTGGAAACTGCGCTCGCAGGCATCGGTCCACTGAAATTTCGCTGCTTTCTGAGTAAGCTTCGTCAGTGGTGCTGCAATAGAAGAAAAAATTTCCACGAACCTGCGATAATATCCGGCTAACCCCAGAAAACTGCGCACCTCTGTCGGTGTAGTAGGCCTGGGCCAATTCTGTACAGTTTCAATTTTCTGTGTATCGTCCCGAATACCGTCTGCTCCGACAATATGCCCCAAGAAAGCCACAGAAGTTAACCAGAATTCACATTTGGAAAATTTAGCATACAATTTCTGTTGACGGGGAGTGCCAAGTACCGTCCTCAAATGATCCGAATGCTCCTCTGCTGATCGTGAATAAATCAAAATATCATCGATAAACACAATCACGAACATGTCCAGGAAAGGCCGAAATACCCGATTCATCAGATCCATAAATACTGCTGGAGCATTAGTCAACCTGAAAGACATAACTCTGAATTCATAATGCCCGTACCGGGTCCTGAAAGCAGTCTTTGGGATATCAGATTCTCGCACTCGCACCTGATGATAACCTGAGCGCAGATCCACCTTTGAAAAGTATTTAGCACCTTGTAACTGATCAAACAAATCATCAATCCGGGGGAGGGGATATTTATTCTTTATAGTCACCTTATTCAATTGCCGATAATCGATACACATGCGCAGTGACCCGTCTTTCTTTCTTACAAATAATATCGGCGCTCCCCAGGGTGATGTGCTGGGTCTGATAAAACCCTTATCCAATAAATCTTTCAGCTGCTCTTTCAACTCCTTCAATTCAGCCGATGCCATTCTGTACGGAGGAATAGATATAGGCTGCGTATCCGACAACAAATCTATAGTAAAATCTATCTCCCGCTCGGGCGAAAGACCCGGAAGCTCATCAGGAAATACGTCTGGGAATTCATTAACGACCGGAACAGACTGAATAGTAGGTGTCTCAGCTGTAGTGTCATGCACACGAACCAAGTGATAGATATAAGCTTTCTGAATCATCTTCTTAGCCTTGAGGTACGAAATAAACTTACCCCTCGGTGATGCTGTAGACCCGAACCACTCTATAACTGGTTCCCCTGGAAACTGAAAACGGACTACCTTCTTCTGGCAGTCATCATTAGCATAACAGGAAGCTAACCAGTCCATACCCATAATGACATCGAATTCCAGCATATCTAATTCTATCAAATCAGCTTTAGTGCAGCGATCACATATAGTCACAGAACAATCCCTATATACCTGCCTCGCTATAATACAATCCCCGACCGGTGTAGCGACCTCAAATGGCTCTATAGGCTCAGACACTATCCCAATTTTACTAGCAACGAGCGGGGAAATATATGATAAAGTAGAACCAGGATCAATCAGTGCATATACAGATCTGGAGAAAACCAGTAATGTACCTGTGACGACATTCGGCGAAGCCTCCTGTTCCTAGCGACTCGCTAATGCATATATGCGGTTCGAGGGACCGCTAGAACCTGAAGCACCTCCACGACCTCGACCGCGTCCCGCCGGTGCAGGTATACCTCGCCCCGCAGGGCGTGCAACTGATGGAGCAGATGATGAACCAGCGGCTGATCCCGTCGGCTGAGCTACACTACCAGAACCGCTCGCCAACGGACAATCTCGCATAATATGGCCCTGACCGCCGCATGAAAAACAGACTCCTGTAAGTCGATAACACTCTCCCGGGTGCGATTTCCCGCAATGGGAACAACGAGGCCTGGGTGGTCTGGGCTGGCCGGGACCTTTAGCTATCTGTGACCCTGATGCTCTGGAGCTCTGACCGGCCCCAGACTGTCCTGCACTGTCAAATCTCCTACCGGCTGGCTGTGTACCCCAGCCTGACTAAGGAGGATGTCTGCCTGACTGCTGCTGCTGAGGCTGTCCGCCTCGAGAATCTCCAGAATAACCTGCGGATCTGGCCCTCTTGGGCGGCCTCCTGTCCCGATCTCTGCTGGAATAATCAGCTCTATGTCAGTCCTCCATACCCAGGGCATAAGCCTGTAGTCGGGCAATATCCATGTCTGTCTGCAATGCCACCGCCATACAGCCATCAATCAAGTAGCGGTCTAACCCCATCACGTATCTGTGCATCCGATCGGCCATATCTGCTAGTATGGCAGGTGCATACCGGGCCAAAGAATCAAACTCCATATTATACTCACGGACGCTCCGACCCCTCTGTTGTAGATGCAAAAATCGGTCAACCCGCTGTTATATCCAGCATTTTGTGCAATCGGATAATTCAAGGCAATCGCGGGAAGACAACAAGCAAGGCCACCCTTTATGTTGTATGGTACATGAGTTGCTTACGAAAAGTCTAGAAGTGGAAATACGGAGGAAGACGAAGGGCAAATTTGGAAATTGGAAAACAAATGCTTCATGAATTACATAAACTAGTCAAAAATATAAGTGGGCTTGAAAGTCTTTTTTGGGCAAAAATTAAAGGCCCAACCGACCATTGATATGGGTCCAAGCCCATGTGGGATTAATTTGTAAATTATAAAAGATGGATAGGTCATCTTTATCTCATGACACCTCTAGAAAATTCAAGAAAAGAAGAACAAAGAAAGAAGGAGAAAAGCCCTTGAGGCTTTCGGCCATAGTGAAAATCCAAGAGAAAGATTGCTAAAAATTTCTCCAAAAATCACTTTCTACTCCTTGGAGGGTGCATAACAACATGGTGCAGTTATTGGAGTGGTAGAAACAAGTATTGGTTCAAGGTGCCAAGCATAGCTAGCTTGAGTAGCTAAGTAAGAGAGGTATGATTCAAGCTTACTTTTCATGTCTTATGAATGGTTTATATGTGTTGTTGTATGCCATAATGGATGAAACTCATAAAGGGAGTGGATATAGCATGTAGCCTTGCATGTGTGTATATATGTAGGAGTTATGTTTCAATTATTTCATCTAGTATTTGGTAGTTATTGTTGTGAATTATATGTGGAAAATGGAAGTTGAATGAGTTTGGAGAATATTGATGTTGTGTTGTGGCCGTGAGGTGTATGGTGTGTGGATGGCCGTGTATATTGTATGTATAGTAGTGTATATGTGTTGAAGCATGAAGAAATGGTAAGCAAGTGCTATTTAGTATTTTGGTTGTTGTGTTGATTGAAAATGGTGGCCGAATGTAGTGTTGTTGTGTTGGACAATCGAATTGATTTTTATGTAGTGTTTGATTGTTGTTGTCATGGATTCCATAATAAAAATGAAGTTGTAATCATCGTAGATTTCATATCGCAAATAAAGGATTGATAACTTTGGTGAAGTATTAATAATTGGGAGATTATGTATATTGAAGGAAATATGTGAATTGTTAGTGCGATTATTGAATTATGTTAATAGTTTGGCCGGGTTTGAATTCCCGGATTGTGTTTGATGAGAATTTGACTAAATTGAATGTCGAGGATGGTATATTTACAGAGGAAATGCTGCCGAAATTTCGGTAGCAAAATGTTTCCTTAAGGTTTTGACTCTAAGTATACTAATGAAAGTTTTGGTAAAAATGACCAATTCGCAGATTTTGACAAAATTGTGACGTGAATTTGGAATAGCGAAAGGAGCGGAAAGAGGAATGTAAGGCTTCACCCTTCTTTCTATGGCATGTCTTAGATATAATAAGTTGGGTACGAGCCTCGGGGACAACCCTATTCCTCGGAATCCGCACCTAAAGTTTTTCACTTTTCGTTCAATCGAATTGAACTAGGAAGTGCGCAAAATGGTAGAAAGACCTCCTAGACCCCTATAACTTGCGCAAATGGGACCCGATTACCCTAGAACCCTCACAGGTAATGACATGACATGTAACATATGTAAATAGTATACGCTACCTCATCCGGCTCGAGGTGGGCCCGTTACTCCCAGACTTTCCTATAGTCTTGGTTGACGTACTTGAAGTAAATTCAAAGGGGACCCTTGATCCCGACCTCGCCACCAAATGATAAGTACTAGGACTACCCTAACGAGAATGTTTCAATGGGGATAATGATAACGACAATGTTAGACAAGAGAATGTGCTTATTATAAGTACGACCGGAACGATCCTATGACTAAGATTTCTAAGTTCAGGATCCAATGTGAATACGAAATTTATAAACTAATTTCTAAATCGTATTTATATTTCCTAGTTATAACTTTATTTTCTAAGACTCCAAAGCCTACAACTGTCACCTATAATGTCCACGATTTCATTCTACGGTTACTGTAACACTGTTCCTCGTTGATAGTCTCGCCTTAAAATACTTGTTCCTTCAAGGCGAGACAAAGCTATCACTAGCATCCCGTAATGTAATCGGAGATCACCGACCTTAGGTCACTCCGACGGATACTTGATTTTCCTTGGCTCTCTTGTGTGCTTATATGATATATGTATATAAAACGGGTATACGTGTATGGATATGTATATCTATAAGTTAAAGTAATTGTATATAAGAAATGTATATGTATATAAGATAAGTAAATGTATATAAGACAGGTTTATGTATACAAGCTACGTATATGAATAGAAAGATATGTATATGAATTTAAAAATATGTACATGACCCTGGGATGGGGAAAAGGATATATGGGGGAAAGGGAAGGGAAATATGTTTCACTGCCACCTGATCAGCTGGTTTATCATCCCGGACGCGGGGTGCCCGGACGCGGGATATATGGGTGAGCCGGTACATATCTACATCGGCGCTATGTGGGTGAGCCGACATTGTTCGGCGCTATGATATGACCTACCATGTCATGACCAGACATGCTATGCTATGATATGACACGATGCGCTATGATACTCTATGCTATGATAAGAAATGCTATGATATGCCATGACATGACATGCTATGATACGGTAAGCTATGCTATGATATGACAGGCTATGCTATGATATGATAAGCCATGCTATGATATGATAAGCCATGCTATGATACGATAATCTATGCTATGATATGACGGGCCATGCTATGATATGATAAGCTATGCTATGATATGACAAGCTATGCTGTGACATGTGTCACGACCCAGCCCCGTGGGCCGCGACTGGCACCCTACCTGGGTACCCAGACCGAATCACACATTCATTTTCAACTCCAAACTTATTTCATAATTTTTCGAAATCATATCGAACATAATTGATATCAAATATGTCTTAAGCGGTCGTGCCAAATCAAAATATCATAGCAAGTACACACTGAGCGGCGGAATGGACATCGCCGGTCAAAAGTGCAAATATAAGCATAAGGGCCATTTGGGGCCAGCATAACAAACAGACCGCCTTAAGACCAGAAAACGGAATCAGACAAACACACATAGGACCCTCGCCCCACATATATGACTACAGGCCTCTACGAACTCAAAACAAAAACATATGGCGAGACAGGGCCCCGCCGTACCCAAATAGTCAAATATACCGAATATATACAAAGCAAAAAGAGTCTGTACCAAAAGTGGACTCCGGATCAAATAGGAGTACTCCGGAAAAGCAAGAAGTGAAGCCTACTGCGGGGGATCACCGATATCTGCACCTGCGGGCATAAAACGCAGCCCCCGAAGAAAGGGGGTCAGTACGAAATATGTACTGAGTATGTAAAGCACGGAGTACAGAAATATGGATCAAAACCGAAAGCAAATCAAATGTCAAAGTGGAGTACAAATGGGTAGATCAAAATCTATATCGAAATCATAATATGTATACATAATGCAATGAATCATGCAAACGCTTAGGAACGTGGTCGCCACTCCGACGCTGGCGCCACACACAGCATAACACCAGAAGGTTTCAAATCTCCGTACATCCCCGAACACAAACATAATCATAGGTGAGCGTATCGCATCACGAGCCATATCACAGCATAACTCCAAACGGAACCCGGCCCTATGGCGAAGCCTCGGGAACCGTAGCACAGCATACGACCGAATTATTGTAAGGCGCACGAATCATAACCGGCCCGGGAACCGGTGAACGAAGTCATAATAAGGCACGAGCGGAGTCGTGAGCAAACCAATGCAATTCGTACTTCAAAATAGTTTTCCAAAACGAAGTAAACGCATAAGTTATATCATAATGCAAAATAGTCGGATACTTAGCCGATATAAAGTTTCATTTCACAAACCATTCCCAAATAGTACGTATAACTCAAAACGTAACTTAGCGTATCATAATATTCAAAATACATCTCGTAGGAGGGAGTTTCACAATCGAAAGTATCGTATCCAACTTTATTCACAAAGATAGCCCAATAAGGCAAATAGGGCGTTTCAGGGTAGCGGGCCCACCTCGAGTCAAAGTGGGGTGGCGAACTTATCTTTACGAACATTTATATGCCAAAGGTCATACATGGTCGTTTCTAGGTTACCCGACCACACTTCGATAGGTTTCGGACGAGTGGTGGCATTCTAGCCAAAATAGAGCCCTTAGGCTTCAATCGAATTGAATGAATAGTAACTTTTCTGTGGATCGGGTTTCGAGGAGCAGAAATGCTCCGGAATTTCTCATATTCGCCTAACATACTAAGATATGCCAAATAAAGGAGTGGGAAGCTTTACATACCTCACAGACGTCGTATGCTCTTCCAAAAGTCCAGTCCCGTTTCGTCAAAAATCTGCAAATGGTCAAAGTTACCAATTGAGATTCTTAGGCTTAAAATTGCCTTTAATTCCATATTTGCCTACCGAAATTTCGGCAGCATTTCCCCTATAAATCTAACATCCCCGAGGCGTAGCTCGGCTCAAATTAACCAACCACAACAGCCCACACATCAACCAAACCATATAAACAACAATCAAGTCACCCTAGCTTCAAAGTTCTACATAATTTCTTAAGTTGGCAACTTCCATTCAAACTTTCAAAATCCCAATTCTATATTCACATAAGTGCATTCATTTACCCATCCAACACTAGTCAAACACATTCCAAATTCAATCTAAGACATACACAAAATTGCACCAAAAATCCATTAGTTCCCATA
Source organism: Lycium barbarum (assembly GCF_019175385.1). NCBI lineage: Eukaryota > Viridiplantae > Streptophyta > Magnoliopsida > Solanales > Solanaceae > Lycium > Lycium barbarum. The sequence goes on along the minus strand of NC_083337.1, from coordinate 94,833,680 downwards.
ATTCTTCAAAACATTAAAATTCACGACGAACATTCTAACTAACGTCGTTTCATTCCGAATTCATCAATATCATTATAAAGTCATATCTAAAGTCTCTAGCACCCAAAATATACATTGATATACATAAAGATACCAAGGATATACACTTTCCGATAATATCTGGATTCGTTTTCCACCGCCAATTTAATTCAACAATCAGTCATTTACGATATAAAGATCACAACAACACATTATGCCAACTTAAACAAGATCAATTCAAACCATTTTATCCACCCCAAAGCTCACGGCCAACACACTATACACACACACCCACGTTTTTTTTTCAACATCCAAGTTACGGGATTTTCATCTATTTCCAATCCTAAGCATATTCATATCAATTCTACAACATAAAAGGGTAAGAATTCTCACCTTTTCTTGAAAACCCGACTCGTCGAAAACGTCGTCCTCGTGCCAAACTAATTATACCCCGTTGAAGAGGGCCTTGAGTACTTCACAAATATGTAGAAACCAAGATTTTTGGATCACTAATCAAACTTGGAAATTTTCTTTTCCTTTCTCTTTCAACTTCGGCCGAACCCTTATCTTGGGGTGTTCTTGATTTTGTTTTTCTAATTTTGTGATAAGTTCAAGTGTAATCCATGTATATATCTACTTTAGGGGTCATGTGCATAGAACATGCCCCTTTAAAAATGGGCTTGGGCCACTACTATGGCCGGCACCCCCTTCATTTGTTTGGGCTTCATTTGCATTGTAATTTCTTGGGCCCAATCCTTAAAATGCCCCGTTTTGAAATTCCCGAAACTAATTTACGAAGTTCCAAATTTACCCTTGGCCTTTCCCGATGTCTTGACATTAAAGATTCCATAACCAACATAGTCATATCCTCAAAAATTAATTTATGTCCTTCTAACACCCGAGTCATAATTATTTCTCGATTTCCAATTGTACGAAAACACGGGGCCTAACATTCTCCCCTCCTTAAGAACATTCGTCCCCGAATGTTAAACAAATCTTATGAAGGCTCACAAGCATAACGGGAAAACCATTTTATATATAAATAGCACACATGGTCCATCCGTTCATTGGTACAACAAATACAAAAGTTTAGATTATAGGAGGCGTAGGGAATAAATCGGGGAATCTCTTCTTCATCTCATCTTCCGCCTCCCAAGTCATCTCTTCCCGGTTGTTATTGCGCCACAGAACCTTGACAGAAGGCACTTCCTTAGTGCGCAATCTCCTCACCTGACGATCCAGAATAGATACCGGCTGCTCGTCATAAGATAGCCGCTCCGTCACCTGAAGATCATCTACTGGGAATATCCTGGAAGGGTCACCAATACATTTCCGCAGCATAGACACATGAAACACCGGGTGCACGGACTCCAAATCGGATGGCAAGTCTAGCTCGTAGGCGACTGCGCCTATCCTCCGAACAATCTGGTATGGCCCGATGTACCGCGGACTCAGCTTACCCTTCCTGCCAAATCTCATAACGCCCTTCATAGGCGACACCTTCAGGAATACCCAGTCACCAGTCTGGAACTCCAACGGTCGACGTCTCCTATCAGCATACGCTTTCTGTCGACTCTGAGCAGCTAACAATCGCTCCCGGATGAGCTTCACCTTATCCACAGCCTCCTGGATCACATCTGGCCCAATCAGCTTAGTCTCGCCCACGTCAAACCAGCCAATAGGAGATCTGCATCTCCTACCATAAAGGGCCTCATACGGGGCCATCTGAATGCTGGAGTGATAACTGTTATTGTAAGCAAACTCTATAAGCGGCAAATGGTCATCCCAGCTGCCCCTGAAATCAATAACTCAAGCCCGTAACATATCCTCGAGCGTCTGGATAGTGCGCTCGGCCTGCCCGTCGGTCTGAGGATGGAAAGCTGTACTGAGGGTCACCTGGGTCCCTAATCCCTCCTGGAATGACCTCCAGAAATTAGCTGTAAACTGAGCACCTCGGTCAGTAATTATAGATACAGGGACCCCGTGAAGTCTGACTATCTCTCTGATGTATAATCTGGCATAGTCCTCAGCCGAAAATGTAGTCCGGACCGGAAGGAAATGGGCTGATTTTGTCAGCCTGTCCACAATAACCCAAATAGAGTCGTACCTGCGTAGAGTACGCGGCAACCCAACAATGAAGTCCATATTAATCATCTCCCATTTCCAGGCTGGAATCTCCATCTCCTGTAACAAGCCACCGGGCTTCTGGTGCTCGATCTTAACTTGCTGGCAGTTCGGGCACTGACTAACAAACTCAGCAATATCTTTCTTCATGCCGTCCCACCAATACAAACACCTGAGGTCCCGATACATTTTAGTGGAACCAGGATGAACAGAATACCGTGCATTATGGGCCTCGCCCATAATCTGTCGCCGTAAGCCCGCAACGTCCGGTACACAGAATCTGCCGTCATACAATAATACTCCTTCAGGCGAGATTTCAAACTGAGTCTTTGCTTTATTAAGGGCCACATCTCTGTACTGAATCAAAAGAGGATCCTCAAACTGGCGCTGCTTTACCTCCTGAATAATAGATGACTCAGCAACTGGACGAACAGAAATCCCAGAATCTCCAGAATCCACCAAACGAACTCCGAGGCTGGCCAGCTGATGAATATCGTGAACCAAATCCCTCTTATCAGATGGAACATCAGCCAGACTGCCTACGGACTTGCGGCTAAGCGCATCAGCTACCACGTTGGCTTTCCCTGGGTGGTACAGAATATCAACGTCGTAATCCTTTAGTAGCTCAAGCCATCTCCGCTGCCGCAAATTTAGCTCCTTCTGCTTAAAAATATACTGAAGGCTCTTATGGTCCGTATAGATATCCACATGGACCCCATATAAATAATGCCGCCAAATCTTCAAAGCATGAATCACCGCGGCCAACTCAAGATCATGAGTGGGATAGTTCTTCTCGTGCGGTCTGAGCTGCCGGGAAGCATAGGCTATAACTCGACCGTGCTGCATCAATACACATCCTATCCCAATACCAGAGGCGTCACAATATACGACATACCCATCAGACCCCTCTGGAAGAGCCAAAACTGGCGCTGTAATCAATCTCTCCTTCAGCATCTGAAAGCTGCGCTCGCAGGCATCTGACCACTGGAATTTTGCTGCTTTCTGGGTAAGCCTCGTCAGTGGTGTTGCAATGGAAGAGAAGTCCTCCACAAACCTGCGATAATACCCAGCCAATCCTAGAAAACTGCGCACCTCCGTCGGTGTAGTACGCTTGGGCCAATTCTGCACAGCCTCAATCTTCTGCGTATCGACCCGAATACCGTCTGCGCCAACAATATGACCCAAGAATGCCACAGAAGTCAACCAGAACTCGCATTTAGAGAATTTAGCATATAACTTCTGCTGACGGAGAATGCCAAGTACCGTCCTCAAATGATCTGAATGCTCCTCGGCTGATCGCGAGTAAATCAGGATATCATCAATAAATACAATAACAAACATATCCAGAAAAGGCCGAAATACCCGGTTCATCAGATCCATAAACACCGCTGGAGCATTAGTCAGCCCGAAAGACATAACTCTGAACTCATAATGCCCGTACCGGGTCCTGAAAGCAGTCTTCGGGATATCTGACTCCCGTACTCGCACCTGATGATAGCCTGAGCGTAGATCTATCTTTGAAAAGTGTCTAGCACCCTGCAGCTGATCAAACAAGTCATCAATCCGGGGAAGAGGATATTTATTCTTAATAGTCACCTTATTCAGCTGCCGGTAGTCAATACACATCCGCAACGACCCATCTTTCTTTCTAACAAACAATACCGGCGCTCCCCAGGGTGATGTGCTGGGCCTGATAAAACCCTTATCTAGCAAATCCTTCAGCTGCTCCTTCAACTCCTTCAACTCGGCTGGTGCCATCCTGTACGGAGGAATAGATATGGGCTGCGTATCCGGCATCAACTCAATAGTAAAATCAATCTCCCGCTCAGGCGGAAGGTCAGGAAGCTCGTCAGGAAAAACATCTGGAAACTCACTGACGACCGGAACAGACTGAAGGGTAGGTACCTCCGCGGCAGTATCGTGCACACGAACCAAATGATAGATATAACCCTTCTGGATCATCTTCTTAGCCTTGAGGTATGAAATAAACTTACCCCTCGGCGATGCAGTAGATTCGAACCACTCTATGACTGGTTCCCCTGGAAACTGAAAACGGACTACCTTTTTCTGGCAGTCGACATTAGCATAACAGGAAGACAACCAGTCCATGCCCATAATGATGTCAAACTCCAGCATGTCTAACTCTATCAAATCAGCCTTAGTGCTACGATCATAAATGGTCACAGAACAATCCTTATAAATCTGTCTCGCTATAATAAAATCCCCAACTGGCGTAGCTACCTCAAACGGTTCTATAGGCTCAGACACTATCCCAATCTTACTAGCAACGAGCGGGGAAATATATGATAAAGTAGAGCCAGGGTCAATCAATGCATATACAGATCTGGAGAAAACCAGCAATGTACCTGTGACGACGTTTGGCGAAGCCTCCTGATCCTGGCGGCTGGCCAAAGCATATATGCGGTTCGAGGGACCGCTAGAACCTGATGTGCCACCGCGGCCTCGACCGCGTCCTGCCGGTGCTGAAATACCTCGCCCTCCAGGGCGTGCAACTGATGGAGCAGAAGAAGAACCGGCGGCTGACCCTGTCTGCTGAGCAGCACTACCAGAACCGCTAGCCAATGGACAATCTCTCATAAAGTGGCCCTGACCACCACACGAAAAGCAAGCTCCAGTCGCTCGGTAACACTCCCCGGGATGAGACTTCCCGCAATGAGGACAACGGGGTCTGGGTGGTCTGGCCTGGCTGGGACCCCTGGGTACCTGTGAACCTGCCTCTCTGGAGCTCTGACCGGCCCCAGACGGTCCTGTACTATCGAATCTCCGGCTGCCTGACTGAGTACCCCGGCCTGAGGGAGGAAAATGCCTGTCTGACGGCTGCTGCTGAGGCTGTCCGCCTCGAGAATCTCCAGCATAACCTGCGAACCTAGCCCTCTTGGGCGGCCTCCTATCTCGATCTCTGCCAGCCGGATCCGACCTACGACGGTCCTCCATACCCATCGCATAGGCCTGAAGTCGGGCAATGTCCATGTCTGCCTGCAATGACACTGCCATACAACTATCAACCAAATACCGGTCCAATCCCATAACATATCTGTGCATCCGATCGGACATATCTGCTACCACGGCCGGTGCATATCGGGCCAGAAAATCAAACTCAAGGTTATACTCGCGAACACTCCAACCCCTCTGCTGCAGACGTAAGAATCGATCAGCCCGTGCCCGCCGTAACTCTGGTGGCAAAAAGTGGCGGGTGAATGCTGTCACAAACTGATCCCAAGTGGCTGGAGGGGCACCCTCTCCTCTAGACAGCTCCCAAGTCTCGTACCAGTGGGTAGCCATATCTCGAAGCCTGTGCGAAGCCAGCTCAACTGACTCGGTCTCTGAAGCCCTGACCAAGTCCAGTGAGCGTCGCATCCCCCGAATGAAGTCGTGGGGGTCCTCGTCGGGCTTAGACCCGAAGAACTCTGGAGGGCCACATAGCAAAAACTCCCGAACTCTCAGGCTGTCCCGCCTGTCATCATCATCGTCGTCCCTCCGCCCGCGCCTGCGAGCCTGTCCTGCTACCAGTGTAGTCAACAGCTGTACAACCTCCCTCAGGGTCCTATCCTCCGCCCCTGGCTGAGGAGCTGGAGTCTCAGGTGCGGGTACACGGACCTCTGGAGCTGCTGAAGGTCATGCTCCAGGCTGTACTAGTGGGGGTGTAGCAGACCCCTCAGAATGAGGTACATCCTCAGGCAAATCATAGACACGAGCCCGGGTAGCTCGCTGTGCCTGGCTAGTCTCTCCAATCCTCGCCTTGCCCTTCTGGGCCGCCGTTGCCTTCTTCGGAGGCATCACTACAAACACGAAGGCGAGTCAGATCAAAATCATCCTAATAGCTCAGCTCTATCGCACGATCTAAGATTACAAAGAAAGTAACATCCTAAATGCCCTGTAGCTTCCTGCTTATACACGTGGTGCACAACACATCGATAAACAAGACTCTACGAGACACGGCCTGTAGACATTCCGAGGACAAACCGCTTTGATACCACTTTTGTCACGACCCAGCCCCGTGGGCCGCGACTGGCACCCTACCTGGGTACCCAGACCAAATCACACATTCATTTTCAACTCCAAACTTATTTCATAATTTTTCGAAATCATATCGAACATAATTGATATCAAATATGTCTTAAGCGGTCGTGCCAAATCAAAATATCATAGCAAGTACACACTGAGCGGCGGAATGGACATCGCCGGTCAAAAGTGCAAATATAAGCATAAGGGCCATTTGGGGCCAGCATAACAAACAGACCGCCTTAAGACCAGAAAATGGAATCAGACAAACACACATAGGACCCTCGCCCCACATATATGACTACAGGCCTCTACGAACTCAAAACAAAAACATATGGCGAGACAGGGCCCCGCCGTACCCAAATAGTCAAATATACCGAATATATACAAAGCAAAAAGAGTCTGTACCAAAAGTGGACTCCGGATCAAATAAGAGTACTCCGGAAAAGCAAGAAGTGAAGCCTACTGCGGGGGATCACCGATATCTGCACCTGCGGGCATAAAACGCAGCCCCCGAAGAAAGGGGGTCAGTACGAAATATGTACTGAGTATGTAAAGCACGGAGTACAGAAATATGGATCAAAACCGAAAGCAAATCAAATGTCAAAGTGGAGTACAAATGGGTAGATCAAAATCTATATCGAAATCATAATATGTATACATAATGCAATGAATCATGCAAACGCTTAGGAACGTGGTCGCCACTCCGACGCTGGCGCCACACACAGCATAACACCAGAAGGTTTCAAATCTCCGTACATCCCCGAACACAAACATAATCATAGGTGAGCGTATCGCATCACGAGACATATCACAGCATAACTCCAAACGGAACCCGGCCCTATGGCGAAGCCTCGGGAACCGTAGCACAGCATACGACCGAATTATTGTAAGGCGCACGAATCATAACCGGCCCGGGAACCGGTGAACGAAGTCATAATAAGGCACGAGCGGAGTCGTGAGCAAACCAATGCAATTCGTACTTCAAAATAGTTTTCCAAAACGAAGTAAACGCATAAGTTATATCATAATGCAAAATAGTCGGATACTTAGCCGATATAAAGTTTCATTTCACAAAACATTCCCAAATAGTATGTATAACTCAAAACGTAACTTAGCGTATCATAATATTCAAAATACATCTCATAGGAGGGAGTTTCACAATCGAAAGTATCGTATCCAACTTTATTCACAAAGATAGCCCAATAAGGCAAATAGGGCGTTTCAGGGTAGCGGGCCCACCTCGAGTCAAAGTGGGGTGGCGAACTTATCTTTACGAACATTTATATGCCAAAGGTCATACATGGTCGTTTCTAGGTTACCCGACCACACTTCGATAGGTTTCGGACGAGTGGTGGCATTCTAGCCAAAATAGAGCCCTTAGGCTTCAATCGAATTGAATGAATAGTAACTTTTCTGTGGATCGGGTTTCGAGGAGCAGAAATGCTCCGGAATTTCTCATATTCGCCTAACATACTAAGATATGCCAAATAAAGGAGTGGGAAGCTTTACATACCTCACAGACGTCGTATGCTCTTCCAAAAGTCCAGTCCCGTTTCGTCAAAAATCTGCAAATGGTCAAAGTTACCAATTGAGATTCTTAGGCTTAAAATTGCCTTTAATTCCATATTTGCCTACCGAAATTTCGGCAGCATTTCCCCTATAAATCTAACATCCCCGAGGCGTAGCTCGGCTCAAATTAACCAACCACAACAGCCCACACATCAACCAAACCATATAAACAACAATCAAGTCACCCTAGCTTCAAAGTTCTACATAATTTCTTAAGTTGGCAACTTCCATTCAAACTTTCAAAATCCCAATTCTATATTCACATAAGTGCATTCATTTACCCATCCAACACTAGTCAAACACATTCCAAATTCAATCTAAGACATACACAAAATTGCACCAAAAATCCATTAGTTCCCATAATTCTTCAAAACATTAAAATTCACGACGAACATTCTAACTAATGTCGTTTCATTCCGAATTCATCAATATCATTATAAAGTCATATCTAAAGTCTCTAGCACCCAAAATATACATTGATATACATAAAGATACCAAGGATATACACTTTCCGATAATATCCGAATTCGTTTTCCACCGCCAATTTAATTCAACAATCAGTCATTTACGATATAAAGATCACAACAACACATTATGCCAACTTAAACAAGATCAATTCAAACCATTTTATCCACCCCAAAGCTCACGGCCAACACACTATACACACACACCCACGTTTTTTTTTCAACATCCAAGTTACGGGATTTTCATCTATTTCCAATCCTAAGCATATTCATATCAATTCTACAACATAAAAGGGTAAGAATTCTCACCTTTTCTTGAAAACCCGACTGGTCGAAAACGTCGTCCTCGTGCCAAACAAATTATACCCCGTTGAAGAGGGCCTTGAGTACTTCACAAATATGTAGAAACCAAGATTTTTGGATCACTAATCAAACTTGGAAATTTTCTTTTCCTTTCTCTTTCAACTTCGGCCGAACCCTTATCTTGGGGTGTTCTTGATTTTGTTTTTCTAATTTTGTGATAAGTTCAAGTGTAATCCATGTATATATCTACTTTAGGGGTCATGTGCATAGCACATGCCCCTTTAAAAATGGGCTTGGGCCACTACTATGGCCGGCCCCCCCTTCATTTGTTTGGGCTTCATTTGCATTGTAATTTCTTGGGCCCAATCCTTAAAATGCCCCATTTTGAAATTCCCGAAACTAATTTATGAAGTTCCAAATTTACCCTTGGCCTTTCCCGATGTCTTGACATTAAAGATTCCATTACCAACATAGTCATATCCTCAAAAATTAATTTATGTCCTTCTAACACTCGAGTCATAATTATTTCTCGATTTCCAATTGTACGAAAACACGGGGCCTAACAACATGATACGCTAGGATATAATACTTCTATGACATGATATGCTACGATATGATATGATACGACACACTATGATAGTGCAGAATGTAATATGATAAAAACATAACATGATTTAAACCCTATTTTCCATGTCTATGAAAAAGAAATGTTTCAAAGAAAAAAAAAAGACAAGGGGCCTCCCTAAGTGCTGGTTACATTCTTACCTCATTATATGTCCTACGACTCCATGATACTATTAATCGTACTCTATGTTACTACTTGTATTATCTTCCATGCCTTACATACTCGATACACTATTCGTACTGACGTCCCTTCTTGTGGACGCTGCGTTTCATGCCGCGCAGGTCAGCAGACAGGTGGACGTGATCCTTAGAAGCTCTACCAGCCGCACTTGACAGCGCTCCAGTTGTTTCGGAGCCTCACTCCAGCGGTACTATTTTGTGTATGTATATTCGTCCCGACAGTACTCGGGCCTCTCTATGTATAAGTATACTATGTCTAGAGGCTCGTAGACAGATATGTGCAGTCAGTCAGGTACAGTTAGATATATGGTGTTTTGGCATGGTTGTTGTATAAAGTGATAACGAAGTTTACTAGTCTATGTTCATAATGACGATGCTAATGTTAATGTTCATTAATGTTCGAAAAAAAAATGGCACTGTCTATACGGATTGCTAAGAGATAAAGGTAATATGACAGAAGTGGGTGCTTGGTACAAGTATCGGGTACTCGTCACGGACCCTAATCGGGTCGTGACACCCGCGCCCGCCGTAACTCTGGGGGCAAAAAGTGGTGAGTGAAAGCAGTCACGAACTCGTCCCAAGTAGCTGGGGGAGCACCCTCACCCCTGGATAGCTCCCAGGACTCATACCACTGAGCAGCAACATCCCGTAGTCTATGCGAAGCCAACTCAACAGACTCAGTCTCTGAAGCCCTGACCAAGTTTAGCGAGTGCCGCATCCCCCGAATAAAGTCATAGGGGTCCTCGTCGGGCTTAGACCCGAAAAACCCTGGAGGGCCACACGATAGGAACTCTCGAACTCTCAGGCTGTCACGCCTGTCGTCATCATCATCATCTCTCCGCCCGCGTCTGCGAGCCTGTCCCGCTACCAGAGTGGTCAATAACTGCACGACCTCTCTCAGTGTCCTGTCCTCCGCCCCTGGCTGAGGAGCTGGAGGCTCGAGTGCGGGTACTCGGGCCCTTGGAGCTGCTGATGGACCTGCTCCAGGCTCCACCTGTGGTGGTGTAGCGGATCCCTCTGAATGGGGCACAACCTCGGGCAAATCATAAACACGAGCCCGGGTAACTCGCTGTGCCTGACTAGTGCCTGCCACCCCTGCCTTGCCCTTCTGGGCGGCCGTTGCCTTCTTCGGAGGCATCACTGCAAACACAATAACAAATCAGATCAGAATCATCTTAATAGCACAGCTCTATCGCACAATCTAAGATTTCAAAGAAAGGTAACACCCTAAATGCCCTGTAGCCTCCTGTTTATAGATGTGGTGCACAAAACACCGATAAACAAGACTCTACGAGACACGACCTGTAGACATTCCGAGGACAAACTGCTCTGATACCACTTTTGTCACGACCTAACCCCGTGGGCGGCGACTGGCACCCTACCTGGACACCCGAACCCATCTATCAAATGCATTCAAGTAAGTAGCAGAAGCCGACAAGGCTGTATTTACAAATTTAGATAATTTCCAAAAAAAATTCGGCAGAGTCTCCTTTGTTTTTCGGACTACCCAGGATAACCCTGTACACAACAAACACCATCAAAGGCCACACAGGGCCAACAAAGCAACGTATAAACATATGCGGACCGGCCGCCTAGGCGTATGGGATCGCCCAAACAACATATACACGTATCCATACAGAAAGACCCTAACCCAAAGACATGTCCACAGACCTCTAAACTGACCGACAAAATCATATGACGGGACAGGGCCCCGTCGTACCCAAATAGTCAGATATACAGAAATATATACATAGCAAAAGATATATATACCAAAAGTGGACTCCGTATCAAAGGGAGTACTCCGAAATAGCAGAAGTGGAGCCTACAGTGGTGGGTCGCCTGTGTCTGTACCTGCGGGCATGAAACGCAGCCCCCGAAGAAAGGGTGTCAGTACGAAAGATCTACTGAGTATGTAAAGCATAGAGTACAGAAATATGAGCCACAACTGAAAATAAACAGGATACAAAAAGGGGAATACTGAACCGTATATCAGAATCTATATCAAAATCATATATACATAATGCAAACAAAATCATGCAAGGCTCAGGAACGTGGTCACCACTCCGACACTGGTGCCACACACAGCATAACACCAGAAGGTTCAAATCTCCGTACATCCCCGAGCACACATATCATCATAACATATCACCAGCCATATCACAGCACAACACCAAACGGAACCCGGCCCTATGGCAAGGTCTCGGGAACCGTAACACAGCATACGACCGAATTTATCATAGTGCGCACGACTCATAACCGGCCCGGGAACCGGTGAACGAATCATAATAAGGGCACGAGCGGAGTCGTGACCAAACAATGCAATTTTTATGTCAAAATATTCTTTAGAACTTGATAAAATCATAAGTCAAGTCTTTAGTAAAAATAGTCGAACAATTAGTTAGTACGGAGTTCATTTTACAAAAGTGCTCCCGAAATGGTATTTATAACCCAAAACATAGTTTAGCATATTGTGTTAATCAAAACATTATTTTATAATAGACGATTTCATAGTCAAGGTCCCTTGTCAAACTTTTACAAAGAGAGAGCCTAATAGAACAAACAAGGCATCTCGGGGTTAGCGGGCCCACCTCGGGTCAAGTCGAGGTGGCGGACGAGAATCACGGACATTTGGGGTCTATGGGATCATACATAAAAGTTTCGAAGTGATCCGACGACGTTTGCATATGTTTCAGACATTTGGTTCCTTTCTAGCCAAAATAAGGTCTTTAAGCTTCAATTCAATTGAGTGAATAGTAGACATTAAATAATTCGGATTTCGAGGAGCAGGATTGCTCCCGGGGTTCCGATATCAACCTAGCATACCTAAGACATGCCAAAAGAAGGAGTGGGTAGCCTTACATACCTTATATACGACTTACGCTCGCCCAAAACTTAAGTCCCGTTTCGCTCAGAATCTGCAAATGGTCAAAGTTACCAATTAGAGATTTCAAGGCTTAAGAATTCACTTAACTTCATTTTTGTCTACCGAAATTTCGGCAGCATTTCCCCTATATATATAACACCCCCGAGACTTAGCTCGGCTCAATATATATCAACACAGCAACCACAACATCACAAACATCATAAGCCACAACAAAAGTCACTATAGTGTCAATATTCTTCCTTTCTATATAAATCGACAACTTTCATTCAAACTTCGCAATACCAAACTAATGTCCACATTATCGTATTCATTTCCTCATTCAAGGTTATTCAAACATATTCCAATAATGTTCCAACCAACATACATAAGTTCAAACGATTCGTCACTTTCCATATCGCATCCAAAACGTCAACAATTACGACGAACATACTAACTCGCGTTGTTTCATTCCAAATTCGTTAACAACAACCATAATTCACATTTTAAAAATCTTACTTTCACAATTATACAAGAATATACAAAATCATATACCTTCCCATAAAAACCCGCAACCATTTCCAATGCCAATTCAACTCGTTAAACATTCATTTACGTCATAAATATCGCAACGACGCAACTAGCAAACTAAACAAAATCAAACTCATCTTGCCTTCCACCATACATGGCTCACGGCCAACTACACCCTTCCCACACACACACGCCATGCATATACACACCAAAATCCCATAATCTTCATGCAATTCTAATCACTATCACATTCATACAAGTTCCATAATTCAAGAGTGACAAAATCCTTACCTTTTCTTGAAAATCCGACTTGTCGCAAACGTGATCCTTTCGCCAAATAAATTGTATCACGTCGGAGAGCGTCTTGTACTTGTTACAACTACAGGAAGGACACGATTTTTAGATTAGAAACAAAGGCTTGGGATTTTTTTTTTTGCTTTGAAGGGGGTTCGGCCGAGAGCCTCCCTTGAGGTGTTCTTCAATTTGTTTTTTGTTTTGATTGGTTTTCTTGAAAATTCTAAAGGGGATACGAATATATACTAGATTAAGGGTCATGTGATAATCACATGACCACTTAAAATGGGGCTTGGGCCAAGCCTTTGGCCGGCCACCCCTAGAACTTGGGCTCTAATTTTTTTTTTCATCAAATTTTTCTTGGCCCAATTCGTTAAAATCTCGTTTTGTAATTCCCGAAACTAATTTCCGAAATTCCAATTTTTGCCCTTGAACTTCCTTCACATTTCCACACCAATATTTTCATAAACAACATATACATTTTAACTAAAATCAATTATTTCCTTCTAACATACAAGTCTTAATTATTTTCACGATTTCCGATTATGCGAAAACACGATATAACACATACCTTACATCGTCGGCGTTTCATCTTTGATCTCTTCTGGGGGTCGAAATAAATGCGGGTACTTGGACTTCATACTCTCTTCCGCTTCCCAAGTTATTTCTTCCCGATTGTTGTTTTTCCATAAGACTTTGACTGATGCTACCTCTTTATTTCGAAGTCTTCGCACTTGTCTGTCTAGAATAGCAGCAGGTACTTCTTCATAGGTTAGATTTTCTGTCACTTGCACATCATCTATCGGGACAATATTTGTGGGATCTCCAACACATTTGCGGAGCATCGAAACATGAAAACCTGGATGAACTGATTCAAGATTCGAGGCAAGTCTAATTCATAGGCTACATGACCCACTTTGCGGATAATTCTATAGGGTCCAATGTATCTAGGACTTAGCTTCCCTCTCTTACCAAATCTCATCACTCCTTTAATTGGCGATACTTTCAAAATACCCAATCATCAAACTGGAATTTCAAGTCTCGTCGGCGATTGTCCGCATAAGACTTTTGGAGGCTTTGGGCTGTCAATAATCGATCTCGGATCACCTTAACTTTTTCCACCACCTGCTGCATCAATTCGGGGCCTATTAATTGTGCTTCTCCTGTTTCAAACCATCCAATTGGAGATCTACACTTCCGTCCATATAAAGCTTCATAAGAAGCCATTTGAATGCTGGAATGGTAACTATTATTGTATGCAAATTCGATTAGCGGTAAATGATCATCCCAACTACCACCGAAATCCAGCACACATGCTCGTAGCATATATTCCAAGGTCTGAATAGTACGCTCGGCTTGTCCATCGGTCTGCGGATGAAATGTTGTGCTAAGCTTCACTTGAGTGCCTAGACCTTCTTGAAAGGACTTCCAAAACTTTGTTGTAAACTGTGCTCCTCTATCGGTAATAATAGATAATGGAATACCATGAAGTCGCAGAATTTATTTGAGATATAACCTCGCATAATCATCTGCTGAGTAGGTAGTTCTAACTGGAAGAAAATGAGCTGCCTTTGTTAATCTATCCACGATCACCCATATAGAATCATACCTTCCTCGAGAATGAGGTAACCCCACAATAAAATCCATGTTGATCACTTCCTATTTCCAAGTAGGGATTTCTATTGCTTGCAATAAGCCTCCTGGCTTCTGATGTTCAACTTTTACTTGTATGCAATTTGGACACTGTGCTACAAATTCGACTGTGTCACTCTTAATGCCATCCCACCAATATATTAACTTGAGATCATGATACATTTTGGTTGCACCTGGATGAAGAGAATATTGAGAACAATGTGCTTCTTCTAGAATTCGTTGGCGCAATTCTGCTACATTCAGTACATATAACCTGCTTCGGTATTTAAGAATTTCATCCATAGAAACTTCAAATGAAGATTTCTCTTTTCCATAAGATGTGTCTCTATAACGACATAATTGAGGTTCTTCATATTGCCGTTCTTTCACTTCCATGTCCAAGGACGAAATTGTGGGATCGTTGATGCTAACCCCCACATTACCCGAATCGATTACACGTACTCCAAGATTAGCTAGTTGGCGGAGCTCATGAACCATCTCTTTCTTTTCCGGAGGAACTTCACATAATCTACCCATTGATCGGCAGCTAAGCGCATCGGCTACCACATTCGCTTTTCTGGGGTGGTACAAGATGTTGACATCATAATCTTTTAACAATTCTAAGCATCGCCTCTGCCGCAGGTTCAACTCCTTTTGCTTGAAAATGTATTGAAGACTTTTGTGATACGTATAAATATCAACATGCACACCATACAAATAATGCCTCCATATTTTTAAGGCATGGATAACCGCAGCCAATTCGAGATCATGAGTTGGATAATTCCTTTCATGTTTCCATAATTGTCTCGAAGCATATGCAATAACTTTACTGTGCTGCATCAGTACGCATCCTAATCCGACACTGGAGGCGTCACAATATACCACATAGCCATCTGGCCCTTCTGGAAGTGTTAAGACCGGAGCTGATGTCAATCTGCCTTTCAACTCTTGGAAGCTACGTTCACACGCATCATTCCACTTAAATTTGGCTGACTTCTGGGTTAGCTTCGTCAATGGGGTTGAAATAGATGAAAAGCCCTCTACGAATCTTCTACAATAACCTGCCAAACCTAGAAAACTACGGACTTCTGTAGGAATCGAAGGCCTTGGCCAAGTCTTCACAGCTTCGATTTTCTGGGTGTCAACTCGAATGCCATCATTTGAAATAGCATGGCCCAGAAATGTCACAGAATTTAGCCAGAACTCTCCCTTTGAAAATTTTGCATACAATTCTCGGGCTCGAAGGATGCCAAGAACAATTCGTAAATGATCTGCATGTTCTAATTCCGTGCGAGAATACACCAGAATATCATCAATAAATACTATCACAAATAAGTCCAAGAGAGGCCTGAATACGTTGTTCATCAAATTCATAAACACGGCCGGAGCATTAGTCAACCTAAACGACATCACTCTGAATTCATAGTGGCCATATCTTGTTCTGAAGGCTGTCTTGGGAATATCCGCTTCTCTAACTCTCACTTGATGGTAACCCGACCTCAGATCTATTTAAGAAAACCACTTGGCTCCTTCTAATTGATTGAATAAATCATCAATCTTTGGGAGAGGATATTTGTTCTTTATCGTCACCTTGTTCAACTGCCTATAATTGATACACATTCATAGAGAACCGTCTTTCTTCCTCACGAACAAGACTAGTGCTCCCCACGGTGATGAACTGGTTCTAATAAATCCCTTTTCAAGCAAGTCTCTCAACTGTGCCTTTAATTCTTTCAATTCTGCCGGAGCCACTTGATACGGGGGAAGAGAAATAGGCTTGGTATCCTGCAACACATCAATGGCAAAGTCAATCTCTCTTTCTGGAGGAAGACCTGGAAGTTCGTCTGGAAACACATCCGGGAATTCATTCACGACCGGAACTGATTGGAAAATTGGCGGCTTCGCCTCGACATCATGAACCCGAACTAAGTGATAAATATAACCCTTGGCTATCATCTTCCTTGCCTTAAGATAGGAAATAAACCTACCTTTTGGTGATGCTGCATTACCCATCCATTCAAGCACGGGCTCTCCCAGAAATTGGAATCGAACTACTTTCATTCGGCAATCAACATTGGCATAACACGATGCCAACCAATCCATACCCATGATCACGTCAAAATCTATCATTTCCAGCTCAATCAAATCAGCTGTGGTCTGGCGATCACATATCACAACTACACAATTTTTGTACACTTGTCTTGCTATCACGGGATCACCAACCGGAGTAGACACCTCAAAAGGTTTGATCGGCTCAGGTTTCATCCCAATACAACCAGCAACATATGGAGTAATATAAGAGAATGTAGAACCCGGATCTATCAATGCATACACATCACGGGAGAATATAGACAATATACTTGTAACCACATTCGGAGAGGACTCGAGATCCTGTCGTCCCGCTAAAGCATAAACACGAGGCTAAGTGGCACCTGAAATAGATGCTGCCCCTCTGCCTCTACTTCGACCTGCTGACATCTGGGGAGTCTGCCCTACCGGGCGTCCCGATGAAGAACCAGCTGCTGAACCTGTGGGCTGAACCCCACCTCTACCATACCGCAAGGGACTATCTCGCATCAAATGCCCAGTCTGTCCACAAACATAACAAGCATCTATGTCCTGGCGACACGGCCCTGAGTGTAACTTTCGGCACCGGCTACATCGTGGAACTGGTGGTCTCCTTTGACTGTAATCACCCCAAAATTGAGAACCTGAAGCTCTCGAACTCTGACCATGTCCTGAAGGAAAAAGGCGATCAAATCCCCTATACGTGAATCACGGAGGCGCACTAGTCACTAACTGACCTGAATGTCGGGAATAGGTTTGCCTCGATCCCCCTCTATAGTCACTGCCTATGCCCATAGACCTAGCCCTTTTGCTCTGTCTTCTATCACCGTCGTGATCACCTCTTTGTGGTAGTTGTCGTCTAAGTTCTAGGCATGGGCTTGTATTCGAGAAATATCCATCCCTTCTTGTAAAGAGGCCGTCAAGCAATATTTGAACAAATGTGGCCCCAAGCCACTCACAAATCAATGTACACGATCTCTCATGTCGGCCACCATAGTCGGGGCATATCTAGCCAAGGAATTAAATTGCATGCTATACTCCCAGGCACTCATATTTCCTTGCCTCAGATGTAGAAATCTATCCGCTCTAGCTCGGCGGACCTCCGGTGGCAAATAGTGACGAATAAATGCATCCAGGAATTCTTGCCAAACCGGAGGAGGCACATTCTCTCCTCTTGATAATACCCAGTTGTTATACTATAAAACTGCCACATCCCAGAGTCTATAAGATACCAACTCCACGAATTCAGTTTCGGAGGCATGGACAATCTTCAATGTCCTCAACATTTCATCTATGAAACTTTGCGGGTCTTCATCCGGCTTTGACCCGAAGAATTCCGGAGGATTTAGACTCATAAAATCACAGGATTTGGTACTTGCTGCCCGATCACTTGAACCCGCATTTTGTCATTGCGCCTGCGCGGCGACCAATCGCAGCGACCAATTGTGTCAATAAATGGATGGCCTCGGTCATTTGTTGACCCGAAGCAACCGGTGGAGGAATTGGAGCTGGAGCTCCACCTTGCTCTTCCACATTAGGTGGGGTAGAAGAAGTGTTAGACAATGCCTCATTATGTGATTCGCCTTCTTCTATATTCATCGGAGGCTCTCTTTCTAGCCGCCTCTTTGTTGTAGTCTTGCCCTTCTGGGCGGCTATAGCCTCTTCCTTTGGAGGCATTCTGAAATCATAACACACTATTAGGGAGGATTAAATCTTATACACGGCTCTATCGCACAATCTCATGAGAAGAAAGATGGTAATTTTTCTAAATGCCCTGTAGCCTCTTGTTTATTGATGTGGCGCGCAACACACCATAAACAAGACTCTACTAGACACGGCTCGTAGACACTTCCTAGGACAGAACTACTCTGATACCACTTTTGTCACTACCCAGCTAGGGGCCACGACGGGTACTCGGGGCTAACCACCAAGCACCGCTCGTTCTACTACTCATCATGCTCATTAACTACTCTTTATCGATTTTTATACTCAAATCATATAAAAGTCATGCTTCATTCGTAAACATAATTAGTCTCATATACATAAGCCCTTTAGGCTATCAAAATAATATATAATTATACCATAGTGACCTTATTAGACCACATAACCCACACTGTGTATCTACGAGCCTCTACTAAAGTACAAAACGCATAGACGGGACAGGACCCCGTTGAGGCCAACATATACAAATATACACAAAAGAATAATCGAGCACCTCCGGAACAAAGGAGTGCTTTCAATCGGCTGACAGCTACTACGAATCTGGCTCAAGCTCGCCTCCCTTTCTACCTGTGGGCATGAACACAGCGTCCAAAGAAAACGGACGTCAGTATGAACATTGTACTGAGTATGTAAGGTAGAATGAAATAATTATAATAGAAGGATCATGAGCCATAAAAGAAAGATTTAACCTGCAGGAGTGTCAAAAGCTAATACATTTCATACATATATCATAATTTACATGATCATGGTACATATGTCGTCACATCACACATCTCGTCACATCACATGTCTCGTCACATCACATATCTCATCACATCACATATAATATCTCATCGTTATCCCGCATCCAGGTAACCATTATATGCCGCCCACTAGTGGTGATCATGCCCGGCCCTCTAGGCTCGGTGTAACATCGCAGCCCGCCTTAGCGGTGACATGCCCGGCCATCTAGGCACGGTGGAATCTCATCATCACAAAATCAATCATTACCCATCACTATTGCACATCTCATGAACGTATCACAATCTTATCATAGTTAGCATTATTAATCATCTGATAGACATATCACGACTTAGCATTATTTCACATTTAACATTAGGAGTATACATTAGACTTTGAAGAACACCATAGCTATGTCGGGGTGACGTAAGGTCATAAACCCCCGATCATATTATGAACATTTATGAGCACTTGCGTCACCTTGAAGGAAATAGTGCATAAGGTGAGTGTTAACAATAATGACATCATCAGCGTTATGGGATCATCGTATCATGAACTATCGAATCTCTATACTTTACCTTATTATCATCATTGTCATACTCGTATGTAATTTGGTACATTAACGACTCATAAGTTCCATCATATAGGAGGATCATGGAAAGTTTGAAAGATTCATGCCTTTGAAGGAAGGGATAAACCTTACATACCTTTGACGTTTAACTAAGCTATCTCTTGCGTGTTCTACTTTAATGCACACGTTCTACCTTCAAGAGAATTTATATCGTCATTAGCTAAGAAATTATAAGAACGGGCTTTCTAAAGCTAGGGAAAATTGGGCAGCACTTCTTTTGTTTATACTACTCTTCCCATATTCTATATCAACTCCCAAACGCTCACAACTGTCACGACCCAGCTAGGGGCCGTGATGGGTACCCAGGGCTGGCCACCGAGCACCACTCATTCTACTACCCATCTTACCCATTTAATGCTCTTTTATCAACTGTATACTCAAATTGTTGGAAAAATCATCTTTCATATGGAAACATAAATACTTTTATATACGTATGCCTCCCGACCATCAAAATAATATATACATATAATAGTATATTGTGAGACCATCTAACCCACACTGCGCATCTACGAGCCTCTACAGAAGTGCTACACATAAGGACGGGACAAGACCCCATTATGCCGAAAAATACATATACATGAATATACACAAAAGAATCTTCATAAGCACCTACGAACAAAAGAGTGCTTTCAATCAACTGACAGCTACTGCTGGTCTAGGTCGAGCTCTCCTCCCTGTCTACCTGTGGGCATGATCACAGCATCCAAAGAAAACGGATGTCAGTACGAATATTGTACTGAGTATGAGAGGCATAAACAAGGAAATAAGGAAATGATATACAATAAGTATCAATATGGAATAGCTGTATCTGACTATCAAGTGTAAAAGAAATAATACATGCTGGCTTACTCATAGTCATCATCATGTCTTGTGTGCATAAATATATAAGTTGCCCGCCCATATAGGTACGGTGTAATAATGTATGAGCTGCCCCTCCATATCGGATCGGTGTAATAATCACAAGATTAGCCTGCGTCCAGGCCTCCCGCGTCCGGGGTACCATCTTATGCCGCCCACTAGTGGTGTCTGCCCATGCCATCTAGCCATGGTGTATCGTATAGCTGCCCGCCTTAGCGGTGACTGCCCGGCCAAATAGGCGCGGTGTTATATCATCATCATACATACTCATCATAATACATGCATAAGGCTTAAGAACAACTTTACTTTATCGGGGTGACGTAAGGTCGTGATCCCCGGATTTCATTATGGAGTAATCATTGACATTCTCCCTAACCTTGAAGGAATTAACGTATAAGGTGAGTGTGAGCAATAAATAACATCATGCCATTTTAGGATCATCATATCATATCTCATATCTTATATTACCATTCATAGATATAGGCTTTTAGCTTTCCGGAATATAGGAACTCATGAAGGGGAAGGAAAATCATGCTAGAAGATTCATGCCATTAGAAAGAAGGGACTAGCCTCACATACCTTTGACGTTTAACTAAGCTATCGCTTGCTTGTTCTCCTTCGATATCACGTTTCTACCTTCAAGAGAGAATTCGCACTATTGTTAGTTAATTCGACTATAAGAACGCGCTACTATTTCTAGGGAAAAATGGATAACACTTCCTTCGTTTATACTACTTTCCCATATTTTATATCAACTCCCACACGCTCACAACAACATTCACATTATTGAAATTAACAATCGTCATTTGTATACATTGACCACAATCCACCATTTCTCTTCCATTTCTCCACCTTCATGGTTATAGCTTACTATCGCGTTTCCTCGTATATAATACTTGTTTCATGGTCTAAATGTCATTTATAACGTATTCATAATCACAACGCACCAACATTCATGATTCAACCCAACTACCATCCAACCATGACATTATTCACTCATTAATGACCTATTTTCTATGTCTTTCTACAATTCAAGTATCTTAACCTTCCAATACCTTAAACAACATAGTTTAGTCATGAAACATACCTTAGATGATGGTTGAACAAGCTTTGAATGGAATCACTCCTCTAGCATCAATACCCTACTTCACTTCCTTTAGGTTTTCTTGAGAGAGATGAACTTTAGCTAGGTTTCATACACTTTATTTCATGGATTTGGTGTTATTGACCATGGATTTCCTTTGAATTATTGTAGTTGAAGAGTAGAGAGTATTCTAGAGGTTTCTAGAGAGAAATATCGTGAAGATGAAATGAATTTAATGAGCTTGGGTCTCCTTTTAATGACTTAAAATCTGATCCGGAATGAACAGTAGTCGAAGTGCACAGTGGTCGTAAACCCAGTTTACGGGCCGTATACCAGTTTATGGATCGTATTTCGTGGTCGTATTTAAGCATATCAAAAGCAGAAAGGTATGCTGAGAATCATGGTGATTTACGATCGCAGTTTACGGGCCCTATTTCAATTTACGGTCCGTATTCCAAGTCGTATTTAACCATTTGATCATTTGGCAGAAAGTTGAAGTTTTGTAAGTTGGAATACGACCTGGTAGTTTACGGGCCGTATACCACTTTACGGTCCGTATTTCACTTTACGACCGACTGGGCCAAAGTGCAAATCTGCAACTTTTCATATTTTCAAAACCTATAATTAGTTGTTGTGGAGCATAACCTATCTCTTGTTCCCACTGCCTTTGAAATCTTACTTGGGGTCATCAAACGTCATTGCCTTCTTACTAAAACACCATATACTCGTATTTTTCGTTAGTCTATTCGTTGTACGTTCACGGGGAAATTTTCGAGGTGTAAACACTCGGGATTCTACGAAGATTTCGCCAGAGTTTCCCCTGTAATATGGCACTACCATCCTGCCACACCAACCCATAATATCATTGCCTCACAGGGCCATAACACAAAATAAATTCCAAGAAACGAAAGCTCCCGAAAGTAGGGGATATAATATCTGAGTAAGGATGGAAATAGGGGTGTTCAGATACTCTAATTATTACACTTCATTTATTGCATACTTACTTCATATTGTTGGTGTTTCATCTTGAATCTCTGCTGGGGGTTGAAATAAATGTGGGTACTTGGACTCCATACTCTCTTCCGCTTCCCAAGTCGTTTCTTCCCAGTTATTGTTTTGCCACAAGACTTTAACTGAAGCTACTTCTTTATTTCGGAGTCTTCGCACATGCCTGTCAAGAATAGCTATAGGCTTTCATAGGTTAGCTTTTCTGTCACTTGCACATCATCTATCGGGACAATCTTTGTGCGATCTCCAATACACTTGCGGAGCATCGAAACATGAAAGACTGGATGGACTGATCCAAGCTCCGAAGGCAAATCCAATTCATAGGTTACATGACCCACCTTGCGGATAATTCTGTAGAGTCCAATGTAGCTAGGGCTTAGTTTCCCTTTCATGCCAAATTGCATCACCCCTTTCATTGGCGATACTTTCAGAAATACCCAATCATCAGCTTGAATTTCCAAGTCTCGTCGGCGATTGTCTGCATAAGACTTTTGGCGACTTTGGGCTGTTAGCAATCGATCTCGGATCACCTTAACTTTTTCCACCGCTTGCTGAATCAATTCGGGGCCTACTAGCTGTACTTCTCCTACTTCAAACCATCCGATTGGGGATCTACATTTCCTCCCATACAAAACTTCATATGGAGCCATTTGAATATTGGTATGGTAACTATTGTTATACGCAAATTCGATTAGCGGCAAATGATCGTCCCAACTTCCACCGAAATCCAGCACACACGCTCGTAGAATATCTTCTAAGGTCTGAATAGTACGCTCGGCTTGTCCATCAGTCTGCGGATGAAATGTCGTGCTAAGCATCACTTGAGTGCCTAGACCTTCTTGCAAGGACTTCCAGAACTTGGCTGTAAACTGTGCTCCTCTATCTGTAATAATAGATAATGGAATACCATGGAGTCGCACAATGTCCTTGAGATATAACCTCGCATAATCTTCGGCTGAGCATGTAGTTTTAACGGGAGAAAATGGGCTGCTTTCATCAATCTATCCACGATCACCCAGATAGAATCATATTTGCCACAGGAACGAGGTAACCCCACAATAAAATCCATGTTGATCACTTCCCATTTCCAAGTAGGGATTTCCATTGCTTGCAATAAGCCTCCTGGCTTCTGATGTTCAACTTTTACTTGTTGGCAATTGGGACAATGTGCTACAAATTCGGCTATGTCTCTCTTCATGCCATCCCACCAATACATCATCTTGAGATCATGATACATCTTGGTTGCACCTGGGTGAATAGAATACCGAGAACAGTGTGCTTCTTCTAGAATTTGTCGACGCAATTCTGCTTCGTTCGACACATATAGCCTGCCTCGGTATCTAAGAATTCTTTCCATAGAAACTTCAAATGAAGATTTCTCCTTTCCATGAGATGTGTCCCTGTAACGACGCAATTGAGGATCTTCATATTGTCGTTATTTTACTTCCATATCCAAGGACGAAATCGTGGGATCATTGATACTAATCCCCACATTATCTGAATCGATTACACGTACTCCAAGATTAGCTAGTTGTCAGAGCTCATGAACCATCTCTTTATTTTCCGGAGGGACTTCACATAAACTGCCCATTGATCGGCGGCTGAGTGCATCGGCTGCTACATTCGCTTTTCCAGGGTGGTACAAAATGTTCACATCATAATATTTTAACAATTCTAACCACCGCCTTTGCCGCAGGTTCAACTCTTTTTGCTTGAAAATGTATTGGAGACTTTTGTGATCTGTGTAAATGTCAACATGCATACCATACAAATAATGCCTCCATATTTTTAAGGCATGAATAACCGCAGCTAATTCCAGGTCATGGGTTGGATAATTCTTTTCGTGTTTACGTAATGATCTCAAAGCATATGCGATAACTTTTCCATGCTGCATCAATACGCATCCTAATCCGACACCGGAAGCGTCACAATATACCACATAGCCATCCAACCCTTCTGGAAGTGTTAAGATCGAAGCTGATGTCAATCTGCCTTTGTACTCTTGGAAGCTACGTTCACACGCATCATTCAACTGAAATTTGGCTGACTTCTGGGTTAGCTTCGTTAATGGAGCTAAAATAGATGAAAAGCCCTCTACGAATCTTCTAT
Source organism: Lycium barbarum (assembly GCF_019175385.1). NCBI lineage: Eukaryota > Viridiplantae > Streptophyta > Magnoliopsida > Solanales > Solanaceae > Lycium > Lycium barbarum. Next base: position 94,808,856 of record NC_083337.1, on the reverse strand, counting down.
AATAACCTGCCAAACCTAGAAAACTACGGACTTCTGTAGGAGTCGTAGGCCTTGGCCAAGTCTTCACAGCTTCAATTTTTTGAGTGTCGACTCGAATGCCATAATCTGAGATAACATGGCCCAGAAATGTCACAGAATTTAGCCAGAACTCACACTTTGAAAATTTTGCATACAATTCTCGGGCTCGAAGAACGCCAAGAACAATTCGCAAATGATCTACATGTTCTGATTCTGGAAAGAATACACCAAGACCTCATCCATAAATACAATCACAAATAAGTCCAAGAGAGGCATGAATACGTTGTTCATCAAATTCATAAACACGGCCGGAGCATTAGTCAACCCAAATGACATCACTCCAAATTCATAGTGGCCATATCTCATTCTGAAGGCTGTCTTGGGAATATCCGCTTCTCTAACTCTCACCTGATGGTAACCCGACCTCAAATCTATTTTAGAAAACCACTTCGCACCCTGTAGCTGGTCAAATAAATCATCAATCTTCGGAAGAGGATATTTGTTCTTTATCATCACCTTGTTCCGCTGTCTATAATCGATGCACATTCGCAGAGATCTATCTTTCTTTCTTACAAACAAGACCGGTGCTCCCCACGGTGATGAACTGGGCCAAATAAACCCCTTTTCGAGCAAATCTTTCAACTGTACCTTTAACTCTTTCAACTCTGCCGGAGCCATCCGATAAGGAGGAATAGAAATAGGCTTGGTGTCCGGCAACACATCAATGGCGAAGTCAATCTCTCTTTCCGGAGGAAGACCTGGAAGTTCGTCTGGAAACATATCTAGGAATTCGTACACGACCGGAACTGATTGAAAAGTTGGCGGCTTTGACTCGGTGTCATGAACCTGAACTAAGTGATAAATATAACCCTCGGCTATCATCTTCCTTGCCTTAATGTAGGAAATAAACCTACCCTTTGGAGATGCAGCATTACCTTTCCATTCAAGCACGGGCTCTCCCGGGAATTGAAATCGAACCACTTTCATTCGGCAATCGACATTAGCGTAACACGATGCCAACCAATCCATGCCCATAATTACATCGAAATCTAACATTTCAAACTCAATCAAATCAGTCGTGGTCTTGCGATCACATATCACCACTACACAATTTTTATACACTCGCTTTGCTATTACGGGATCACCAACCGGAGTAGACACCTCAAAAGGTTTGATCGGCTCAGGTTTCACCCCAATACAACCAGCAACATATGGGGTAATATAAGAAAGAGTAGAACCCGGATCTATCAATGCATATACGTTACGGGAAAATATTGACAATGTACCTGTAACTACATCCGGGGAGGACTCAAGATCCTATCGTCCGGCTAAAGAGTATACACGAGGCTGAGTGGCACCTGAAGTAGATGCTACCCTTCTACCCCTGCCTCAGCCTGCTGACATTTGGGGAATCTGTCCTGCCGGGCGTTGTCACGACCCGGCTAGGGGGCCGCGACGAGCACCCGGGCACCCCCTTATCGTACATAACATAACATCTAGGTGAACCATAAGTCAATTCGTGCTTTTCTTATCGTTAATCATATTGATCCCATTAGACGACCATCATCAATTAACATATCACAGGCATCTATGCCACATCATAAGGAAAAGGCTGACGTGGCTAACAAAAGATATACAAAACATGGGACGACATGGCCGAACATGTCTACCCACATACACATGACTACGAGCCTCTAAGAGTATGACATATCGTATGAGCGGGACAGGACCCCGCTATGCCCATAATTATATACACAAAAGAATAAGTTCCCAAAAGCTACGACTCCGAAAGAAATGGAACTCTGCTATGCAATCTCTGAATAAGCAGCTATGGATCAAGTCTATCTCCCTGTGCACCTGCGGGCATGACGCAGCGTCCACAAACAAAAGGACGTCAGTACGAAGAATGTACTGAGCATGCAAAGCATGATCAACATCAATATAGAAGCATAATAGATATCATATGAAATAGCATAGGAGGGGACACAGTAATATCATCATCATCATGTCGCTTACTTGCATACATCGTCGTTCGTATCCCATAATAATAGCCATACCACTTTGTGTTCATATTTGTATACATGCCCTTACTAAGTCTTATCACACTCATATTCATATTATATACATGGTCATATCATATACATAGTATTTACATAGCATACCCAACCTCGTAGGATCGGTGTGTCATACATACTTGGCCAACCAAGGCTCAAGATCATACATACCCGGCCCTACCAAGGCGTCAGGGCTATCCGTACCATCTGCAGAGGTGTGCGCGCATTTCGTAATCGTATACATACTTTATACATAGTCATATACATATAGTATTACCCGGCATCATAAGCTCGGAGTCTTATCATAGCCCTTCATAGGCATACATATACATATCTCATAGCTCGTAAGCATATCTAATCTCATTTTACTCTCATCATCATTATTATCCTCATCATTATCGTTACATCTACATTATAGACTTACTCGTCATACGAGGAACATAGTATAATCATAGTACATATCAAGGGTCGTGAGCTTATGAGCTCGGAAAGTCAACCATGTGAAGACAACATACTCATATAGAGGAATTAGGAATTTGGCCAAGAACCATGCCTTATGAAAGAAGGGTTAGCCTTACATACCTTTCCGTCGAACTATTCTACACTTGCACGTTCCCTTCCAATGCTAGCGTTTATACCTTCATTAATATCATAAAAATGGCCATTAGTCATTCACATCATCCACATTATCTAGATTTCTCAATTTGCTTCTAATTCTCCCATATTTATGGTCATGACCTCCAACTTCGTCCATTCGTCTAAAGTGTCGAGTTCATGATCTTAGTACCATTTATAATACATTCATATCGTAACACAACAACATTCATAATTCAACTCAAACTATTCCTCAAAATGTCACTATTCACCATTCATGACCTAGTGGACCACATTTTCTACAATCCATGTATTTTAATCCTCCAATACCTTAAACATCATGTAAAAATCATGAATCTTACCTTAGAAGAAATAGGAACAAGCTTTGGTTGATAATACCCCACTTTGATCCAAACCCTAGTTTTTCTCCATTTGGATTTCTTGACTTGGATGATCCTTGATGATTCCCTTATCCTTGATTCACATGTCTTAATGTTATTGATGGCTTATAATCCTTGAAAACTCATATAATAAATGTAGAGAGAAATTTTTGAGAGAAGGGGTGTAATGTTGTTATGAAATAAAACAAGTGTTGGTCCCTTTATTTAACGACTTGTGAGATCTGTGCTGGGTGAACAGTGGTCGTCCATGGAGGTTTACGGACCGTATTCCACTATACGGCTCGTCCTCCATGGGCGTATATAGCCATTTCCAGAACCAGAAGCTGGGCTGCCTTCATGGTGGTTTACGACCATGGTTTACGGGCCGTAAATCACTTTACGGTCCGTCCACCAGGTCGTATTTAACCATTTCCTCGGCTGGCAGAAAGTCGAAGCCTTGCATGGTAGTTTACGACTGCCAGTTTATGGACCGTATTGCACTTTACTGTCCGTATTTTGCAATATACGACCATTGGGATGTTGCAATTCTGCAACTTCCCATATTTCTTAGACTTCTCATTTTAATCACCCCCGTCCATGCACATGCATTGCTCACCTTGTATCTCATCTTAACTTAGCCAACTTCCTCATCTCACATCGGATACTTTCGAAATCTCGCCTAAGGTCATCAAACGTCGTTTCTTGCTCATGGACATCATGCACTCATATTCATCACTAGTTCATTCTCTTGTGTACCAATGTAAAATTTTTCGTGGTGTAACATTCTACCCCCCTTAGGAACATTCGTCCTCGAATGTTAAAGGCTTGGGGAATTCTATAAAAATTTCGCCAGAGTCTCCTCTGTAATGCGGCACTACCACCCTGTTACAACAACCCACAATAACAATGCCTCACAGGTCAATAATACAACAGCACTAGAAATTTGGCCACACACGACCTGAATGGATAAAAGGAAAACATGCATACCTTATGATTTTGACGTCTCATCTTGGACTTCTTCCGAGGGCTGAAATAAATGTGGGTATTTGGATCGCATATTCTCTTCCGCTTCCCATGTCATTTCCTCTCGATTGTTATTTCTCCACAGAACTTTAATTGAGGCCACTTCTTTGTTTCTAAGCCTCCGTACTTGCCTATCTAATATGGCAATGGGTATTTTATCATAAGTTAGCTTTCCTGTCACTTGAATATCAGTCACTGGGAAGATCCTCCTAGGATCTCCAACACACTTCTGAAGCATCGAGACATGAAATAATAGATGGACTGACTCCAAATCTGGAGGTACCTCTAGCTCATAGGCCACTTTGCCTATTTTGCGCACAATCTCATAGGGTGAGCTTCCCGATATACCGGGGACTGAGCTTCCCCTTTTTTCCAAATCTCATAACGCCTTTCATTGGCGACACTTTCAAGAATACCCAATCCATAACTTGGAACTCTAAATCCCTTCGACGATTATCCGCATAGGACTTCTGGCGACTTTGAGCCGCTAATAACCGATCTTGTATAAGCTTGACTTTCTCTATAGCTTGCTGGACCAAATCTGGCCCTATCAACTTGGCCTCTCCAGTTTCGAACCACCCAATCGGGGATCTACACTTTCGCCCATATAAAGCCTCATACGGCGCCATTTGAATGCTAGAATGATAACTGTTATTGTAAGCAAACTCAATGAGTGGCAAATGGTCATCCCAATTTCCTCCGAAATCTATCATTCATGCCCGTAACATATCTTCAAGAGTCTGAATAGTACGTTCAGCTTGCCCATCGGTCTGGGGGTGAAATGTCGTGCTAAGGCGCACTTGGGTCCCTAAACCCTCTTGGAAAGACCCCCAAAACATAGCTGTGAACTGAGTTCCTCTATCGGAGATAATAGATACTGGAACGCCATGGAGTTTCTCTATCTCTTTAAGATAAAGCTTTGCATAATCTTCTGCCACATAGGTCGTCCTGACCGGTAAGAAATGAGCTGACTTTGTGAGTCTATCCACAATCACCCATATGGAATCATACTTACGTCGAGAACGGGGTAACCCTGTAATGAATTCCATATTGATCACTTCCCACTTCCAAGTTGGGATTTCTATAGCTTGCAATAATCCACCCGACTTTTGGTGCTCGATTTTCACCTATTGACAATTAGGACATTGAGCCACGAATTCCGCTATATCTTTCTTCATGCCATTCCACCAATATACAGACTTAAGATCATCATACATTTTTATCGCTCCAGGGTGAATGGAGTAACGGGAACAATGAGCTTCTCTCAAAATCTGATGGCGTAGACCTGCCACATCGGGAACACATAACCTGCCTCGACATCGGAGAACTCCGTCTTCCGAAATGTCAAATGATGACTCCTCCTTCTGAGAGAGTGTATCTCTGTACTGCATTAGCATGGGATCCTCATATTGTCGCTCTTTTACTTCCGCTACTAACGATGAAACTGCTGAATTCTGAATAGTAGCTCCGCTGCTACCTGAGTCCACCACTCGGACTCCTAGGCTAGCTAACTGCTGAAGATCACGGGCCATCTCTTTCTTTCCTGGTCGTACATCACTTAGACTTCCCATGGATCTGCGGCTAAGAGCGTCAGCCACAACGTTAGCCTTTCCGGGGTGATACAAGATATCAACATCGTAATCCTTTAGCAACTCCAACCATCGTCGTTGCGGCAAATTCAAATCTTTCTGCTTGAAGATGTACTGGAGACTCTTATGATCTGTATAAATATCCACGTGGACACCATATAAGTAATGTCTCCATATCTTTAAATCATGGACCACCGCGGCCGATTCTAAGTCATGGGTAGGATAATTCTGCTCATGTTTCCGTAATTGTCTAGAAGCATACGCAATCACCTTACCATTTTGCATCAATACACAGCCTAGCCCGACGCCTGAAGCATCACAATAAATAACATATCCTTCCAATCCCTCTGGAAGTGTCAAGACTGGGGATGAAGTCAGTCGGTCTTTCAACTCTTGGAAACTACGCTCGCAAGCATCTGTCCATTGAAACTTAGCTGACTTCTGAGTCAACTTGGTGAGCGGGGCAAAAATAGAAGAGAAACCCTCAACAAATCTTCTGTAATAACCTTCTAAGCCCAAAAAGCTACGAACCTCCGTAGGGGTCGTGGGCCTTGGCCAAGTCTTCACTGCCTCAATCTTTTGGCTATCCACTCGAATACCGTCAGCTGCAACAATGTGGCCCAGAAATGCCACTGAGTTCAACCAAAACTCACATTTGGAAAACTTCGCGAATAACTCTCGGGTTCGAAGAACTCCAAGGACAATACGCCAGTGATCCGCATGTTCCGCCTCGGATCTAGAATACACTAGAATATCATCGATGAACACAATCACGAATAGATCCAGAAAAGGCCTGAATACATTGTTCATTAAGTCCATAAACACTGCCGGTGCATTAGTTAACCCAAACGACATTAATCGGAACTCGAAATGGCCATATCTTGTTCTGAAAGCTGTCTTAGGGATATCTTTCTCCCTAAGTCTGACTTGGTGATACCCGGACCTCAAATCAATCTTTGAAAAAAACTTGGCACCTTGCAATTGATCAAATAAATCATCAATCCTCGGGAGGGGATACTTGTTCTTAATCGTCACTTTATTCAATTGCCGATAATCAATGCACATTCTCAAGGAGCCATCCTTCTTCCAGACGAACAATACGGGTGCTCCCCACGGGGATGAACTAGGCCTAATGAAGCCTTTTTCAAGAAAGTCTTTCAATTGCTCCTTCAACTCTTTCAACTCTGCGGGTGCCATCCTATAGGGAGGAATAGATATGGGTTTAGTGTCTGGCAACACATCAATCGCAAAATTGATCTCTCGTTCGGGAGGAAGGCCTGGAAGTTCTTCCAGGAACACATCCGGAAATTCGTTCACTACCGGAACTGACTGGAGAGTCGGCGACTCAGCTTCTACGTCTTGAACTCGCGCTAGGTGATAAATACTCCCTTTCGTGATCATCTTCCTTGCCTTTAGATAGGAAATAAACCTACCTTTTGGTGATGCCGCATTCCCTTTCCATTCTAAGACTGGTTCTCCCGGAAATTGGAAACGAACCATCTTCATTCTACAATCAACATTGGCATAACAAGAAGCCAACCAATCCATGTCCATAATGACATCAAAATCTACCATCTCTAGCTCATGCAAATCAATCATGGTACGACGATCACAAATCACAATCACACAATTCCTATATACTCGGCTAGCTATTACCGATTCACCCACGGGTGTAGACACCTCAAAAGGCCTGATAGACTCCGGCTCAATTATAAATCGACCCGCAATATATAGAGTAACATATGATAATGTGGAGCCCGGGTCAATCAAAGCATATACATCATGAGAGAATACCGATAATATACCTGTGACCACGTCAGGAGAAGACTCAAGATCTTGGCGTCCAGCCAAAGCATAAATACGGTGCTGAGAACCGCTAGTACTGGGAGCTCTGCCCCTACCTCTACCATAGCAGACTGGCGCATGTGAACCTGGCCCCATAGGGCGTACAGATGCCGAAGATCTGGCTACCGACCCTGATGGCTGGGTCCTACCTCTACCATGTACTGAGGGGCAATCACGCATAATATGGCCTGGCCGACCACATGAATAGCAATCATCTGAACCAAATTGGCATCGACCCCAATGCATCTTCCCACACTGGGAAAACGGTGGTACGGGTGGCCTTGACTGGCCCAAATCACCTCTGAACTGATGTCCTGTATAACTCGGACTCGGCCTTGAACGAGGAGATCTATCAAGGCCCTGGCCTGAAAACCGTGGAGGTGGACTGGTCATAGAATAGCCTGAATGGCTGGGAAGCTGCTGTCTGTGTCCACCCCTGGACTCGCTCCTCGAACCTGAAGATCTAGCTCTCTTGCTATGTTCCCTATCTTGCTCACGTTCATTTCTCCGCTGCTGTAGGTGTTCCTCTAATTCCTGAGCATGTGCCTGAATGCGTGCAATATCCATGCCATCCTGAAGGGACGTAGTCAAGCATTTATCCATCAAGTGTGGCCCTAGGCCTTTCACAAACCGGTGTACCCGATCGCCCATATCCGCTACCATGGCCGAAGCATACCTATCCAAGGAATTGAAGCGGAGACTATACTCTGTAGCACTCATGCTACCTTGCCTCAGATTCAAGAATTTATCGGCCCTAGCTCGCCGAACTTCTGGGGGCATATAATGACGGAGAAAAGCATCAACAAACTCTTGCCATACTGGTGGAGGTGTATTGGCTCCCCGCGAAGCCATCCAAACCGTATACCACTGGATTGAGACATCCCTCAATCTATATAACGCTAGCTCCACCGATTCGGTGTCTGAAACATGTATCAACCGGAGCGTCCTTAGCATACCATCAATAAAGTCCTGGGGATCCTCCTCCAGTTTCGACCCAAAGAATTCCGGGGGTTTCAAAGCAATGAATTCACGGGCCCTTGCACTAACAGCCCTGTCACCATGCCCTGAACTCTGCCTCTGAGTCTGGGCCGCAACCAACTGAGTCAACAAATTGATGGCCTCTTTGACATCTTGACCCGACGCATTTGGTGGAGGAGCTGGAGCTGGGGCTGAGGCTCCCACGTGCTTCTCGGTAATAGGCACTGTCTGGGAGAACTGAGATTGAACTGCATTCTGGGACTCATCTTCCTCTACTGCCGGTGGCGGTGCTCTTTCAGCCCGCTTTTCTGCCACCGTCTTGCCCTTTTGGGCTGTTGTAGCCTTTTTCTTTACAGGCATTCTCTGAAATACACAACACACTATTAAGGAACAAGAATTTCTTACATCATAGCTCTATCGCACGATTCTTATGAAGAAAGAAGGTCATATATTCCTAAAATGTCCGCAGCTTCTTGTTTATAAGTGTGGCGCGCAACACACCCATAACCAAGACTCTACTAGACACGGCTCATAGACACATCCTAGGACTGAACAGCTCTGATACCACTTTTGTCACGACCCGGCTAGGGGGCCGCGACGAGCACCCGGTGCTACCCCACCCGGGCACCCCCTTATCGTACATAACATAACATCGAGGTGAACCAGAAGTCAATTCGTGCTTTTCTTATCGTTAATCATATTCATCCCATTAGACGACCATCATCATTTAACATATCATAGGCATCTATGCCACATCATAAGTACAAGGCCGACGTGGCTAACAAAAGATATACAAAACATGGGTCGACATGGCCGAACATCTCTACCCACATACACATGACTACGAGCCTCTAAGAGTATGACATATCATATGAGCGGGACAGGACCCCGCTATGCCCATAATTATATACCCAAAAGAATAAGTACCCAAAAGCTACGGCTCCGAATGAAATGGAGCTCTGCTATGTAATCTCTGAATAAGCAGCTATGGATCAAGTCTATCTCCCTGTGCACCTGCGGGCATGACGCAGCGTCCACAAACAAAAGGACGTCAGTACGCAAAGCATGATCAACATCAATATAGAAGCATAATAGATATCATATGAAATAGCATAGGAGGGGAGACAGTAATATCATCATCATCATGTCGCTTACTTGCATACATCGTCGTTCGTATCCCATAATAATAGCCAAACCACTTTGTGTTCATATTCGTATACATGCCCTTACTAAGTCTTATCACACTCATATTCATATTATATACATGGTCATATCATATACATAGTATTTACATAGCATACCCAACCTCGTAGGATCGGTGTGTCATACATACTTGGCCAACCAAGGCTTAAGATCATACATACCTGGCCCTACCAAGGCGTCAGGGTTATCCGTACCATCTGCAGAGGTGTGCGCCCGTTTCGTAATAGTATACATACTTTATACATAGTCATCTACATATAGTCTTACCCGGCATCATAAGCTCGGGGTCTTATCATAGCCCTTCATAGGCATACATATACATATCTCATAGCTCGTAAGCATCTCTAATCTCATTTTACTCTCATCATCATTACTATCCTCATCATTATCGTTACATCTACATTATAGACTTACTCGTCATACGAGGAACATAGTATAATCATAGTATATATCAAAGGTAGTGAGCTTATGAGCTCGGAAAGTCAACCATGTGAAGACAACATACTCATATAGAGGAATTAGGAATTTGGCCAAGAACCATGCTTTATGAAAGAAGGGTTAGCGTTACATATCTTTCCGTCGAACTATTCTACACTTGCACGTTCCCTTCCAATGCTAGCATTTATACCTTCATTAATATCATAACAATGGCCATTAGTCATTCACATCATCCACATTATCTAGATTTCTCAATTTGCTTCTAATTCTCCCATATTTATGGTCATGACCTCCAACTTCGTCCATTCGTCTAAAGTGTCGAGTTCATGATCTTAGTACCATTTATAATACATTCATATCATAACACAACAACATTCATAATTCAATTCAAACTATTCCTCAAAATGTCACTATTCACCATTCATGACCTAGTTGACCACATTTTCTACAATCCATGTATTTTAATCCTCCAATACCTTAAACATCATGTAAAAATCATGAATCTTACCTTAGAAGTTGTAGGAACATGCTTTGGTTGATAATACCCCACTTTGAGCCAAACCCTAGTTTTTCTCCATTTGGATTTCTTGACTTGGATGATCCTTGATGATTCCCTTATCCTTGATTCACTTGTCTTAATGTTATGGATGACTTATAATCCTTGAAAACTCATATAATAAATGTAGAGAGAAGTTTTTGAGAGAAGGGGTGTAATGTTGTAATGAAATAAAACAAGTGTTGGTCCCTTTATTTAATGACTTGTGAGATCTGTGCTAGGTGAACAGTGGTCGTCCATAGAGGTTTACAGACCGTATTCTACTATACAGCTGCCTTCATGGTGGTTTACGACCATGGTTTAAGGGCCGTAAATCACTTTACGGTCCGTCCACCAGGTCGTATTTAACCATTTCCTCGGCTGGCAGAAAGTCGAAGCCTTGCATGGCAGTTTACGACTGCCAGTTTACGGACCGTATTGCACTTTACGGTCCGTATTTTGCAATATACGACCACTGGGCAGTTGCAATTCTACAACTTCCCATATTTCTTAGACTTCTCATTTTAATCACCCCCGTCCATGCACATGCATTGCTCACCTTGTATCTCATCTTAACTTAGCCAACTTCCTCATCTCACATCGGATACTTTCGAAATCCCGCCTAAGGTCATCAAATGTCGTTTCTTGCTCATGGACATCATGCACTCATATTCATCACTAGTTCATTCTCTTGCGTACCAACGAAAAATTTTCCGAGGTGTAACAGGCGTGCTGAGGATGAACCAGCTGCTGAACTTGTGGGCTGAACCCCAACACTGCCACTAATCGACGGGCAATCTCTCATCATGTGCCCAACTTGGCCACAAGTATAGCTAGCGTCCGAACCGTGGTAAAACTGTCCGGAATGTAATCTACCGCACTAGCTGCAGCGCGGTACTGGGGGTCTCCTCTGACTATAATCTTCCCTGAACTGGGAATCTGAGATCCTCAAACTCTGTCCCTGTCCTGAACGGAAGGAGCGATCAAATCTCCTACCTGTGAATCGAGGAGGTACACTAGTCACCGACTGGCCGGAGTACCTAGAATTTGTCTGCCGTGATCCCCCTCTGTAATCACTTCCTGTTCCCATAGATCTGGCCCTATTACCTTGACTTCTATCACTATCACGATCACTTCTTTGTCGTTGTTGTCGCCCCTCTAAATTCTGAGCATGAGCCTGTATTCAGGAAATATCCATCCCGTCTTGCAAGGAAGCCGTCAAACAATCTCTGAATAAATGTGGCCCTAGGCCGCTTACAAATCTATGTACCCGATCTCCCACGTCGGCCACCATAGCCGGGGCATATCTAGCCAACGAATTAAATTGCATGCTATACTCCCGGGCACTCATATTTCCTTGTCTCAGATTTAGAAATCTATCCGCTCTAGCTCGGCGGACCTCGGATGGCAAATAGTGATGAATAAAAGCATCCACGAATTCTTGCCAAACCGGAGGAGGCGCATTCCCTCCTCTTGATAATACCCAGTTGTCGTACCATAAAACAGCCACATCCCGGAGTCCATAAGATGCCAACTCCAAGGATTCAGTTTTGGAGGCATGGACAATCTTCAATGTCCTCAACCCCTCATCAATGAAACCTTGCGGGTCTTCATCCGGCTTTGACCCGAAGAACTCCGGAGGATTTAAACTCATAAAATCACGGGCTTTGGTAATTGCTGCCCAATCATTTGAGCTCGTATTTTGTCGTTGTGCCTGCGCGGTGACCTATTGTGTCAATAGATGTATGGCCTCGGTCATCTGTTTACCCGAAGCAAACGATGGAGGAATTGGAGCTGGAGATCCTCCTTGCTCTTCCACATTAGGCGGGGTAGAAGAAGTATTAGACAAGGCCTCATTATGTGATTCGCCTTCTTCTATATTCATCGGAGGCTCTCTTTCTACCCACCTCTTTGCCATAGTCTTGCCCTTCTGGGCGGCTGTAGCCTTTCCCTTTGGCGGCATTCTGAAATCACAACACACTATTAAGGAGGATAAAGTCTTATACATGGCTCTATCACACGATTTCGTAAGAAGAAGGATGGTCATTTTTCCTAAATGCCCTGTAGCCTCTTGTTTATTGATGTGGCGCGCAACACACCATAAACAAGACTCTACTAGACACGGCTCGTAGACACTTCCTAGGATTGAACTGCTCTGATACCACTTTTGTCACCACCCAGCTAGGGGCCGTGACTGGTACCTGGGGCTGGGCACCGAGCACCACTCGTTCTACTACCCATCTTACCCATTTAATGCTCTTTTATCAACATTATACTCAAATTGTAGGAAAAATCATCTTTCTTATGGAAACATAAAAACTTTTACATACGTATGCCTCCCGGCCATCAAAATGGGGCAATCTTTGAAAAAATAGGGCCCTAGGCCACTCACAAACCTATGCACTCTATCTCCCATATCGGACACCATAGCCGGGGCATATCTAGCCAATGAATTGAATTGAAGGCTATACTCCCGAGCACTCATATTTCTTTGTTTCAGATTTAAGAACCTATCCACTCTAGCTCGGCGGACCTCGGGTGGCAAGTAGTGGCGGATGAAGGCATCTAAAAATTTTTGCCAAATCGGAGGAGGCGCATTCTCTCCTCTTGATAATACCCAATTATACCATAAGACTGCCACGTCCCGGAGTCTGTAATATGCTAACTCCACGGATTCAGTCTCGGAGGCATTGATAATTTTCAATGTCCTCAACATCTCATCAATATAGCCTTGCGGGTCTTCGTCCGGCTTTGACCCAAAGAAGTCCGGAGGATTTAAAGTCATAAAATCGCAGGCTCTAGTAATAACGGCCCTGTCACTTGAACCCGAACCCTGTAGCTATGCCTGGGCGGCAACTAGTTGTGTCAATAAGCGGATAGCCTCGGTCACTTGTTGACCCGAAGCAACCGGGGGAGGAATTGGAGCTGGAGCTCCTCCTTGCTCTTCCACATTAGGCGGGGTGGAGGAAGAATTAGATAGGGCCTCATTATGTGACTCGCCCTCTTCTACATACATCGGAGGCTCTCTTTCTACCCGCCTCTTTGCTGTAGTCGTGCCCTTCTGGGCGGTTGTAGCTTTTCCCTTTGGCGGCATTCTGAAATCACAACACACTATTAGGGAGGATAAAATCTTATACACGGCTCTATCGCACGATCTCATAAGAAGAAAGATGGTCATTTTTACTAAATGCCCTGTAGCCTCTTGTTTATTGATGTGGCACGCTACACACCATAAACAAGACTCTACTAGACACGACTCGTAGACATTTCCTAGGACTAAACTGCTCTGATACCACTTCTGTCACGACCCAGCTAGGGGCCGTGACGGGTACCCGGGGCTGACCACCGAGCACCGCTCGTTCTACTACTCATCATACTTATTAAGCCTCCTTTTTCGTTCATAAACTCATAATCATAAGAAAATCATTTTCATTGAAGAACATAATTACTGTTATATACATTAGCCCTTTGGCTATCGAAAGATAATGTACACATATCTACGTATATACAGTAGTGACCTTGTGAGACCATATAACCCACACATACGTATCTACGAGCCTCTGCTAGAGTACTAGGTATATGGACCGGACAAGACCCCGTAGTGCCAAAAATATTTATACATATGTATATACACAAAAGTATAAGCCCGATTAGCACCTCCAGAATAATGGAGTGCTTCTACAAATCTGCTGATAGCTCCTAAAGGTCTGCACCGTCTCCCTGTCTACCTGCGGGCATGAACACGGACGTCAGTACGAATATTGTACTGAGTATGTAAGGCATGAATGAAACAAACATAATAGAGAAATCATAAGTCATGAGGTGAAGGGAAAACCTGCGCGACCTTTAAGGGTGAATACATTTCATACATAGATCACATATACATAATCGCCGTACATGAACCATCATAGCGTATACATCATCATGTCATATAATTCATCATGGTAGTGTCGTAGCTTTTCATACACATAAAACATTATCCATATTCGGCCACGTAGGGCTCGACAATATCCGTATTCGGCCACATGGTGGCTGAACAGTATTCGTATTCGGCCACGTAGTGGCTTGACGATATCACAAACATATCTTCCATATTCGGCCACGTAGTGGCTCGACCATATCACATGCGTCATACAAGGATCAATATATCTCATCATCATCATATACATCTCATAAGCTTATCGTAACCTTTCATTAATGCACACATTTAAATTTTAAGACAATCTATGAAAATCACATAGTATTCGTTGCATGAATTTCGTATAATTATCGTATGATAGTCTTTATAATCTTTGGGCTTAAACTCATCATTTCCATTATCATTTCTATAGCATATCTGTTACACCTCGGAAATTTCTCCGTACCTGTATGATGAGTGGAATGATGAAAAGTTGAGTGAATGATGTTTTATTAAGTCGGGAATGGCTAATTAAGAATTTTTGGAAAATAAGAAAGTCGCGGAAAATTTTCTGTCCAGTGGTCGTAAATGGCACTATACGGCCCGTAAAGTGATTTACGGACCGTATAGTGCAATCGTCCTTCAGCTGGCCAAAAATATCAAGTTCTGCCCAGTGATGATATGGTTAAATACGACCCAGTTTACGGCCCGTAAACTGGTTTACGGTCCGTAAACCAGGTCGTAAACTACCATGTCCATCAGCCAAAACTTTCTGTCTTTGAAATGGTTAAATACGACCACAGTGGACGGACCGTAAATCAAAATACGGTCCGTATATGGTGGTTTACGACCACTGTTCATCCCGACAAATTTTCATTAAAGACCAGATTTTGAATTATTAAAAGGGAACTTAAGCCCATTTCACGTCATTTTTCATCCAACACTTCAAGAAAACTCTAGAGTGTTCTTCAACACTTCAACTCTAAGAATAGCAAGAAAATCCAAGGAAACCTAAGATCATCGACACCAAATTCATGAAAATAAGTGTAAGAACACATCAAAGGATCTTCTAAGTCAAGAAATTCCCAAGAAGGTGGAACTAGGGTTTTGGCTAATTGAAGTATTTCAACTTAAGGATTGCTCAACCATCATCCAAGGTAAGTTTCATGATTGTTCCATGTTGTTTGAAGTATTGGAAAGCTTAGACACTTGAAATGTAGAAGAACATAGAAATGGGTCATTATTGAGTGAATAGTGACATAAGTGAATGATAGTGGAATTGAACTATGAATATTGAAGTGTTGTGAGTTCTAATACGTTATAAATGACGTTTATATCATGAAACAAGCATTTAAACGCATGAAAACGCAAGGACGAGCTAGAAGTAGAAATAAGGGAAAATTTGAGGAAAATGGTGGATTTTGCCAAATGTACGTAAATGACGATTGTCGATGATGATATTGCGAGTAATATTATGAATGTTGGGAGTTAATGTAAAACATGAGAAAAGTGGTATGAGCGAAGGAAGCGCTGTCCGACTTCTCCAAGAATTAGCGACGCGTCTTATAGTTAGTTACTAATGTTGATACGAATTCTCTTATGAAGGTAACGACGTGATATCGACGGAGAACAAGTGAGCGATATCTTAGCTAATCGACCAAGGTATGTGAGGCCAGTCCTTCTTTCTAATGGCATGAATCTTTTAACTTGAATCCCTATTCCTTTCATGAGTTCTTACATTCTAAGAAGTTAAAAGCTTATACTTATGAATGTCTATATGAGATAAGTTATACGATATGATGACACTAGAATGATGATGATGTTATTCCTTGCCTACACTCACCTTATGTACTAGTCCTTTCAAGGTGAGGCAGAATGTCCATGATGGTTCCATAATGTAATCGGGGGATCACGACCTTACGTCACCCCGATAGAGTAAAGTTGATCATGAGTCATATATACGCATTATGATAAGATAAGTATTTTATGATAAGCATATTACTATGATTATTTACATTAAGCATGTCATGATTGCATTCACACCGGGCCTAGTTGGCCGGGCAGACACCGCTTCGGCGGGCGGCGATACGGATACACCACGACCTACAGACGTGGGCAGACACCACTAGTGGGCGGCATGAGATGGTACCCCGGACGCGGGAGGCCTGGACGCGGGCTAATATTATTGATTATCACACCGTTCTGGCATGGACAGGCAGCTTGCATATGATGCATACATGTCATGATGATGAGTATGAGTATGATAGCATGCATTCCTTCATTTATGATTATTAGTCAGACCCAGATGTCTCATGTTGATGTTATCCTCATATTATTGATGTTTCCTTTCATTATGTATGTCTCTCATACTCGGTACAATATTCGTACTGACGTCCTTTCTTCGGACGCTGTGTTCATGCCCACAGGTAGACAGGGAGGAGAGCTTGGCCCAGGTCCTCAGTAGCTGTCAGCTGATAGATACCACTCCATTATTCGGAGGTGTTTATGACTATGCTTTTGATGTACATTCATACATGCATATTTTGGGCATGACGGAGTCTTGTTCCGTCCATGCATTCATTATGTTAGTAGAGGCTCGTAGATACGCAGTGTGGGTTAGATGGTCTCACAAGATATTTTCATATGTATGTATGTTATTTTGATGGCCAAGGGGCAAATGTATATAAAGTATTTATATTTTGATTAAATAGGATTTTCCTACAATTGGTATGTAAAATTGATAAAGAGTATTAAATGAGCGAGACAAGCAGCAGAGTAAGCGGTGCTCGGTAATTGCTCCGGGTACCCGTCGTGGCCCCTAGCTGGGTCGTGACAATATCTCTTACCTTTATCTCACACGAAATCCTTTATGAACATAGACTCGTAGTTTCTCGAACCATTGGTCATAGGACATGCATTGAGGCTTATGAACAATCTATAACAACGTCGGGGTGACGTAAGGTCGAGAGCCCCCGCTTATATTATGAACGTTTATGAGTATCGTGCCTCGCCTTGAAGGAAATAGAGCATAAGGTGAGTGTATACATCAAGCATTACCAATAGATCGTAGTTAATATCTTTAGCTTTGTTCAAAGATTATACCATGAACTCTAGAATCTTTAGCCTTAATCTTATCATCTCCGTCATCGTGCTCATAACATGTCTCTTATCCTTATTGTTACATCCGGCATTTTTGCATATTCGGAAAATTCGAGATAACTTGACTTGTAATGAATGAGGCCATATTTGGACCATACTTGGTATGAATGTGTCGGCTAAGAATACATTGGTGTGGAATTACGAAAGGAGGCCAAGGGCAAAATTGGAATTTTGGAAACTTGCTTCATGAATTACAAGATGTAGCTAATTGGACTCAAAAAAAAAAAAAAATGAGGCCCAAACAAGGGAGGCCCAACCGGCCACAACATGGCCCATGTCCGTGGAATTAATTAAATTTCCATGTGACATTATATAGTCATCTATATCCAAAGAAGTTTCAAGAAGAACAAAGAAAGAACAAGAAAAAAAAAAAGAGAGACCTCACGGCTAGAGAAAGAGAGAAAAGAAAAGGAGAGAAAAATTCTTGGAGCCAAATCCTTTGGTTAAAAAATTCATTTCTTGTGGGATTATTACTCAGTGCAAGATCCTCTACAAAGTGATATAATTATTTTGGCAAGAGGACAACTTTAGTGGCAAGTGGAAGTTGAAGAGAAGAGGTAAGAATCAATTCATTTTCTTATGTTATGAAGTTTGGTTTATGTTGTGTTATCTAGAAATGAGTAGAATTTATAAGAATATGGAATTTTGTGAAGTGGGTGTGTTGTTTGAAAGTTGGCCGTGTGTATGAGGTTTTGGCCGTGTGTGTATGTCTATGTTACATGCTTATGATGACTTGAATTTATGTTGTGTTCTAGTTATGGTTATGGTAGAAATTGTATTGGAAGTGAAAGTTGAATAAATTAGTGAAGGTTGGAAAATATGAGGCATGGCCGTGTGGCATCATGTTGATGATGGACTGTGAATTAAATCTTGTTAGTATGTTAAGTGTGTTATTGTGAAGTGAATGAAAGGATAATGATTCTTGTTGCTATGGAAAAATGGTTGTCAAGTTGTTGTAGAAAAACATACAAGTTTATTGTAACTTATGTAAATATGGAAATGAAAGTAGTAAGATGCAAATTATGATTGTCATTGATGAAGTTGGAAGATAGAAATAAGTCGTGAACATGTTTGCTAAAAGATTGGAAGTTGTGGACGAATTATGCCTTAGGTAGGAAACTTGTATATTGTGTATACCTTATGTATATTTGGTGAAAACGATACGATATGCCTCTAAATTATGTTGTAATGACCTTGATAAGTGATGAATATGAAAATGGTAAGATTGGTTTGGAAGTGTAAGGTCGGAATGGAAGATGTCATGTTATGTCGGGAAGATGGCTAGTTGTGCCATATTGTGTATTTTATAATACTTATTGTTGATATTGATGTTGTTGTTGGGTGCTGTGTTGATATATTAAGCCGAGCTAAGTCTCGGGGATGTTATATATATAGGGGAAATGCTGCCGAAATTTCGGTAGACAAGTATGTAATAAAATTTGCATTCTTAAAGGCTTGAATTTGACCATTGGTAAACATGACCATTTGTAGATTCTGGACGAAATTGAAAGTGAAGCTAAGTGAGCATAAGGCGCAATTGAGGTATGTAAAGCCTACCCCTTCATTCTTAGGTATGTTCTGAACATAATAGGCTCGGCCGCGAGCCTTAAATATGACTCCGTTCCTCGGAATTCGAGATGGAAATCCGCTCCAATTCCTTCAGTAAGATTGAATCACTTTTCTTATAACTTGTCTCTAAAGTGAACTTTTGTATGCAATTGTCCCAAACGGAGTCGGAATGCTTCCAAATGACTATGGACGACCTCATAGGGTCTATTATCAGTAATTTATGTATGTCGCCTCAAGTTGGTCCGAGGTGGGCCCACAAGGCCCCGACACTTTTGTATAACCTAAATTGCCCTATTTCTGTCCGTTTCTCACAGGCAACATCTGGACTGTTATTCTGATCATGATATGACTACTTTTTATATAAATCCTACAAAATGGTTTTGACATCTGGAAATCTGATTCCGGTAATAATCTGTCTTGCCTTCCCAAGTAGGATATAGGCGCGTATTATGAACACTATCCGAATACTCTGATTTGACTCGCCGTTTGGCATACTTCAGTTTGATTGAGTCTGTATAATGATCTGTATGTATGTGGTTTCTCATTAATCTGTTCGTGGATATTGCCTTCCCAAGTAGGATATAGGCGCGTATTATGAACGCTTCCTTCACTGCGCCCGGGCCAGGTTCTGTTATCGTGCATATTCCTCTGCATTGTTCACCGCGTCCCTCGGTGTACGGGTCGGGATCTGTTTATATCTGTATGATATTATGATTTGTGTATGGGGATGGCGGCCAGGATGGCATATGATATGATTCTGTCTGTCCACCGCGTCCCGTACTAAGAGGGTCGGGTTCTGTTACCGCGTCCCTCATGAGAGGGCCGGGATCTGCATGTATGTATGTATGTGCTATCAGCATTTATATAAGCACATGACTCTGTATGACTCTGTGTGACTCTGCATGCATGATTCCGTCCGTCCGTTTGGATCATACTTCTGTCTGTCCGTATGGATTGTGATTCTGTCTGTCCGTATGGATTATGAGTCTGTCTGTTCGTCTGGACTATGATTCTGTCCGTCCGTCTGGACTATGATTCTGTCTGTCCGTCTGGGTTATGATTATGTCCAGTACATTTCTGTCTGACCGTTCGGATTATGATTCTGTCCGGTATACTTCCGTCTGTCTGTCTGAATTATGACTCTCTCCGGTACACCTTTGTCTGTCCGTTGGATTATGATTCCATTCGCTATATTTATGTGCTTCTGATTCAGACTATGATTATGTTGTTATATTTTCGCTTTACATACTCGGTACATTTTTCGTACTGACCCCCGGTTCTTCGGGGGCTGCGTTACATGCCCGCAGGTACAGACGCACCCGGAGATACGCCGCCAGTCTAGGGCACTGATTCTGCTATTTTGGAGAGCTCCTTTTGATCCGGAGCGTGTACTTTTAGTATATATCTTCTGACATCAGTATATTCTGTATGTATGGTAGTTCTGGGTACGGCGGGGCCCTGTCCCGTCATATGATTCTGTATGTCTGTTAGAGGCCTGTAGATATGTATGTGGGTTACGGGTTGCTACGATTCGGGTAGGTACGTATGAGTTTGTGACTCTGTCCGTTATGTTAGCCTCATCGACCTATATGAAATTTCAGCATGTTCGGGTATGTGTATGTCGTAGCGCGCGCTGCATTTGTATTGGCTTAAGTCTGTATACAGCTAGTGTGGATTATCTGTCTGGTATGCCGTTTCTGTCAGGTAGGTACGTTTGGGTATCCAGTTAGGATACCAGTCGCGGCCCACGGGGTTGGGTCGTGACACTTATCTCACGTGGCTATCCATGAACATAGGCTCTTGGTTCCGGAATATAAGGAAGCCATGGAAATGTAGGGAAATAATATCATATCATAGGATTAATGCCTTGGAAAGAAAGGACTAGTCTTACATACCTTTTCCTTTAGCTATTCTACCGCTTGATCATTCCTCTTCAATATTCGCGTCTTTACCTTCAAGAGAATTCGCATCAACGTCAATTAATCGACTATAAGAACGCGTGACTATTTTCTAGGGAAAATTGGGCAGCATTTCATTTGTTGCAACTACTTTTCCCATGTTTCATTTAAACTACCAAACATTCACAACAACACTCACAATATCGTATCAACAATCGTTATTTATCTACATTTACCACATTCCACCATTTTTCTCCAATTTCTCCACATTTACGGGTTTTAGCTCATCATCACATTTTCTCATACATCACACCTATTTTATGGGCTACACGTAATTTATAACATATTCATACTCACAACACACTAACATTCATGATTCAATTCAACTACCATTCACTCATGGCACTATTCACTCATTTATGACCCATTTGCTATGCTTCTCTACAATTCGGGTATCTTAACCTTCCAATAACTTAAAAAACATGAAATGGTCATGAAACTTACCTTGGATGATGGTTGAACAAGTCTTGAGTGGAGTTTCTCCTCTAGCACCAAAACCCTATCTCCTCTCTTTTGGTTTTCTTTGAGGAAGATGAACTTTACTTAGGTTTCATACACTTTGATTCATGGATTATGTGTTGTTGATCTTAGTTCCCCTTTGATTTCTCTTGTAGTTGAAGAGTAGGGAGGGTTCTAGATGTTTCTTGAAGTGTAGACTGAGAGTTGAATGAAAAATGAAATGAAAAAGGGGTCCTTATACTTAAACTTAAATCTGCCCGACCATATTATACGGACCAAACATACGGTCCGTACTATTTATACAAGCCGTATGTGTGGACGTATGTTTGGTCCAGTAGCTGGTGGTCTTCTTGGCCAATTATACAGTCCAACATACGGCTGGTACAATTTATACGGTCCATAGGTTGGGCCGTATAATGCCCAGTGATTCCGTTTTCGTTCTCGTCGCCTCGTTTGATCTCCGATCCTTATGGAACCTTCTTGGCACTTGTTTAACATCTCAATATCAATCTTAGGGGCGTTATTACTCTTCTCTAAGACATCATTATGCCATCATAAACTTGTTGCTCGAAATCCTTATCCAATACACAATATATGATTTTGCTTTCCTTAACAACTTTCTTTCCTTGCATTGCATGCCTTTAAAATCTCGTTGAGGGTCATCTAATACTCTTTCTTACTCGTCAAAAGATCGCATATGCTATGTCCTCTGCTAGCCTGTTCCCTGTACATATACGGGGGATTTTTCCAAGGTGTAACATTCTTTCCCCCTTTTGGAACATTCATCCTCGAATGTTAAACACTCGGAATTCTA
The DNA here is from genome assembly GCF_019175385.1 of Lycium barbarum. Lineage (NCBI taxonomy): Eukaryota > Viridiplantae > Streptophyta > Magnoliopsida > Solanales > Solanaceae > Lycium > Lycium barbarum. Next base: position 94,786,342 of record NC_083337.1, on the reverse strand, counting down.
CAAAAATTTTGCCAGAGTTTCCCCTATAACTTGGCACTACCAACCTGTCACAACAACCCATAATATCATCGCCTCACAGGGCTACATCACAATAGCAACATATCTATGGCCACACACGACCCAAAAGCATGAAAAGAAAACGTACATACCTTTTTCAAGCTTGGTTCTTAACTCACATCATTCCCATTCCCTTTTCATCATACAGTAAATTATTCTAGGACATCTCTCGTGTCCTTTATTGATTATGCAGCCTCATACTACTAACTCAATAATCATGTAACGGTAACTTCTAAAGTGCTATAACGCATGTCTGGGATATTTTCCTTACACTCACATCTTCATAGAACATATAATATTGACAATACAGTCTACACGATAAGGAAGCTTTCATTAATAACTAACTCACTCGGTAGTGCATGTGGCTCTCTTACCTTTTCTAACTGACCCTATCTTTTCTCTATTCTTTAGCAACTGCTATCTTAGAGGTTCTACCCTTCACACCCTACTTCCTTAAAGCTTGTGTAGCATCATCCTCACAATCCCCTTTAAGTCTTATCGGTAGTATTTCTAAAGGTATTTTATAGAGATTACTAGTGGTGGATCAATACTATCCTCAAGGATATATATATATAAAAACGGTTAATACCAAATATCGTACTTTACCGTTACCGTCGCTACACAACATAAAACCTCTCATTTCATACTTGTTTAATATGATAATTATTTATTTCTCCTTTCACACATTATCAAAGGTACATATATACCTGTGACGGCATCGGGAAATGACACTGGATCCTGTCGCTCAGCTAAAGCATATATACGGGGCTGGGTGGCACCTGAAGTAGTTGCTCCCCCTCTGCCTCTACCTCGTCTTGCCGGAACCGGGGAAGTTTGCCCTCCCGGGCGCACCGAAGAAGAACCAGCCGCTGATCCTGTGGGCTGAACCGCGTGTCTACCGCCTCGAAATGGGCACTCTCTCATAATGTGACCTGACTGGCCGCAAACATAACAAACATCCGAGCCCAAACGGCATGGCCCCCAATGTAGCTTAACGCACTGGGTACATTGTGGTATAGATGATCTCCTCTGGCCTGAATCACACCTATACCGAGACCCCGACTCGGTCAAACTCTGATTCGGTCCTGGATGACTAGAGAAGTCGGACCCCTGGTCTGCAACTCGTGGAGGTATACTAGTCACCGACTGACCTGAGTGCCTAGAATACGTGTGCCTCGATCCCCTTCTATGGTCGTTGCTCTTCTAGATTTTGAGCATGGGCTTGAATGAGGGAGATATCCATCCCGTCTTGTAATGAAGCCGTGAAGCAATCTTTGAACAAATGGGGCCGTAGACTCACAAACATATGCACTCTATCTCCCATATCGGACACCATAGCCGGGGCATATCTAGCCAATGAATTGAATTGAAGGCTATACCCCCGAGCACTCATATTTCCTTGTTTCAAATTTAAGAACCTATCCGCTTTAGCTCGGCGGACCTCGAGTGGCAAGTAGTGGCGGATGAAGGCATCTATAAATTCTTGCCAAACCGGAGGAGGCGCATTCTCTCCTCTTGATAATACCCAATTATTATACCATAAGAATACCACGTCCCGGAGTCTGTAAGATGCTAACTCTACGGATTCAGTCTCGGAGGCATGGATAATTTTCAATGTCCTTAACATCTCATCAATAAAGCCTTGTGGGTCTTCGTCCGGCTTTGACCTAAAGAACTCCGGAGGATTTAAAGTCATAAAATCGCGTCTCTAGTACTAACGGCCCCGGCACTTGAACCTGCACCCTGTAGCTATGCCTGGGCGGCAACTAGTTGTTTCAATAAGCGGATAACCTCGGTCACTTGTTGACCCGAAGCAACCGGGGGAGGAATTGGAGCTGGAGCTCCTCCTTGCTCTTCCACATTAGACGGGGTGGCGGAAGTATTAGATAGGGCCTCATTATGTGACTCGCGCTCTTCTACATTGATTGGAGGCTCTCTTTCTACCCGCCTCTTTACCGTAGTCTTTCCCTTATGGGCGGCTGTAGCTTTACCCTTTGGCGGCATTCTGTTTTCGTTCTCGTCACAACCGTTTAATGCCCAGTGATTCTGTTTTCGTTCTCGTCGCCTCGTTTGATCTCCGATCCTTATGAAACCCTCTTGGCACTTGTTTAACATCTCAATATCAATATTAGGGGCGTTATTACTCTTCTCTAAGACATCGTTATGTCATCATAAACTTTTTGCTCGAAATCCTTATCCAATACACAATATATGGCTTTGCTTTCCTTAACAAGTTTCTTTCCATGCATTAAATGCCTTTAAAATCTCCTTAAGGGTCATCTAATACTCTTTCTTACTCGTCAAAACATCGCATATGCTATGTCCTCTGCTAGCCTGTTCCCTGTACATATACGAGGGATTTTCCAAGGTGTAACAATTCAGTTTTGGAGGCATGGACAATCTTCAATGTCCTCAACACCACATCAATGAAACTTTGCGGGTCTTCATCCGGATTTGACCCGAAGAACTCCAGAGGATTTAAACTCCTAAAATCACGGGCTTTGGTACTTTTTGTTCGATCACTTGAGCTCGCATTTTGTCGTTGTGCCTGCGCGGCGACCAATTGTGTCAATAGATGTATGGCCTCGGTGATTTGTTGACCCGAAGCAACCGGTGGAGGAATTGGAGCTGGAGCTCCTCCTTGCTCTTCCACATTAGGCGGGGTAGAATAAGTATTAGACAAGGCTTCATTATGTGATTCGCCTTCTTCTATATTCATTGGAGGCTCTCTTTCTACCCGCCTCTTTTCCGTAGTCTTGCCCTTCTGTGAGGCTGTAGCCTTTCCCTTTGGCAGGATTCTGAAATCACAACACACTATTAAGGAGGATAAAGTCTTATACATGGCTCTATCGCACGATTTCATAAGAAGAAGGATGGTCATTATTCATAAATGCCCTATAGCCTCTTGTTTATTGATGTGGCACGCAACACACCATAAACAAGACTCTACTAGACACGGTTCGTAGACACTTCCTAGGATTGAACCGCTCTGATACCACTTTTGTCACGACCCAGCTAGGGGCCGGGACTGGTACCCGGGGCTGGCCACCGAGCACCAGTCGTGCTACTACCCATCTTACCCATTTAATGCTCTTTTATCAACGTTATACTCAAATTGTAGGAAAAACCATCTTTCATATGGAAACATAAATACTTTTATATACGTATGCCTCCCGGCCATCAAAATAATATATACATATAATAGTATCTTGTGAGACCATCTAACCCACACTGCGCATCTACGAGCCTCTACTGAAGTGCTACACATAAGGACGGGACAAGACCCCATCATGCCCAAAAATACATATACATGAATATACACAAAAGAATCGTCCTAAGCACCTCCGAACAATGGAGTGCTTTCAATCAACTAACAGCTACTACTGGTCTGGGTCGAGCTCTCCTCCCTGTCTACCTGTGGGCATGATCACAGTGTCCAAAGAAAACGGATGTCAGTACGAATATTGTACTGAGTATGAGAGGCATAAAAAAGGAAATAAGTCAATGATATACAAGAAGTATCAATATGGAATAGCTGTATCTGACTATCATGTGTAAAAGAAATAATACATGCTGGCTTACTCATAGTCATCATCATGTTATGTGTGCATAAATATATAAGTTGCCCGCCCATATAGGTACGGTGTAATAATGTTTGAGCTGTCCGTCCATATCGGATCGGTGTAATAATCACAAGATTAGCCTGCGTCCAGGCCTCCCGCGTCCGGGGTACCATCTCATGCCGCCCACTAGTGGTGTCTGCCCATGCCATCTGGCCATGGTGTATCGTATAGCTGCCCGCCTTAGCGGTGACTGCCCGGCCAAATAGGCGTGGTGTTATATCATCATCATACATACTTATCATAATACATGCATAAGGCTTAAGAACAACTTTACTTTATCGGGGTGACGTAAGGTCGTGATCCCCCGATTTCATTATGCAGTAATCATTGAAATTCTGCCTCACCTTGAAGGAATTAACGTATAAGGCTAGTGTGAGCAATAAATAACATCATGCAATTTTAGGATCATCAAATCATATCTCTTATCTTATATTACCATTCATAGATATAGGCTTTTAGCTTTCCGGAATATAGGAACTCATGAAGGGGAAGGAAAATCATGCTAGAAGATTCATGCTATTAGAAAGAAGGGACTAGCCTCACATACCTTTGACGTTTAACTAAGCTATCGCTTGCTTGTTCTCCTTCGATATCACGTTTCTACCTTCAAGAGAGAATTCGCACTATCGTTAGTTAATTCAACTATAAGAACGCACTACTATTTCTAGGGAAAAATGGACAGCACTTCCTTCGTTTATACTACTTTCCCATATTTTATTTCAACTCCCACACGCTCAAAACAACATTCACAATATTGAAATCAACAATCGTCATTTGTTTACATTGACCACAATCCACCATTTCTCTTCCATTTCTCCACCTTTATGGTTATATTTTACTATCGCGTTTCCTCGTATAAGCTTTAACGTAACGGGAAGGACCGCAAGAATACTTATTTCATGGTCTAAATGTCATTTATAATGAATTCATAATCACAACACACCAACATTCATGATTCAACCCAACTACCATCCAACCATGACACTATTCACTCATTCATGACCCATTTCCTATGTCTTTCTACAATTCAAGTATCTTAACCTTCCAATACCTTAAACAACATGGTTTAGTCATGAAAATTACCTTAGATGATGGTTGAACAAGCTTTGAATGGAATCACTCCTCTAGCATCAAAACCCTACTTCACTTCCTTTGGGTTTTCTTGAGAGAGATGAACTTTAGCTTGGTTTCATACACTTTATTTCATGGATTTGGTGTTATTGATCATGGATTTCCTTTGAATTCTTGTAGTTGAAGAGTAGAGAGTATTCTAGAGGTTTCTAGAGAGAAATATCGTGAAGATGAAATGAATTTAATGAGCTTGGGTCTCCTTTTAATGACTTAAAATCTGATCCGGAATGAACAGTTGTCGAAGTGCACAGTGGTCGTAAATCCAGTTTACGGGCCGTATTTTGTCGTTGTATTTAAGCATATCAAAAACAGAAAGGTATGCTGAGAATCATGGTGATTTACGATCGCAGTTTACGGGCCGTATTTCAATTTACGGTCTGTATTCCAAGTCGTATTTAACCATTTGATCATTTGACAGAAAGTTGAAGTTTTGTAAGTTGGAATACGACCTGGTAGTTTACGGGCCATATACCACTTTACGGTTCGTATTTCACTTTATGACCGACTGGACCAAAGTGGAAATCTGTAACTTTTCACATTTTCAAAACCTATAATTAGTCGTTGTGGAGCATAACCTATCTCTTGTTCCCACTGCCTTTGAAATCTTACTTGGGGTCGTCAAACGTCATTCCCTTCTTATTAAAACACCATATACTCGTATTTTTTGTTAGTCTATTCGTTGTACGTGCACGGGGAAATTTCCGAGGTGTATCAACAACAACATTCACAATATTGCAACCAACAATCATCATTTCTATACATTCACCATAATCCATCATTTCTCTTCAATTTCTCCACATTTATAGTTATAGCTTACTTTCGCGTTTCCTCGTGTATCACACTTATTTCCATGTCCTAAATATCATTTATAACGTATTTGTAATCACAACACACCAACATTTATGATTCAATCCAACTACCTTCCAAACATGACACTATTCACTCATTAATGACCCATTTCCTATGTCTTTCTATAATTCAAGTAGCTTAAACTTTCAATACCTTAAACAACATGGTTTAGTCATGAAACTTACCTTAGATGATGGTTGAACAAGTCTTGAGTGGAGTTTCTCCTCTAGCACCAAAACCCCACTTCACCTCTTTTGGGTTTTCTTGAGAAAGATGAACTTTACTTGGGTTTCATACACTTTGTTTCATGGATTTGGTGTTGTTGATCTTGGTTTTCCTTTGATTCTCTTATGTAGGAGTATTAGAGAGTTTTCTAGATGTTTCTTGAAGTGTGGAGTGAAAATGAAATGAAATGGAATGAAAAAGGGATCCTTATACTTAAACTTAAAATCTGGCCGACCACGTTATACGGACCAACATACGGTCCGTACTATTTATACGAACCGTATGTGTGGCTGTATGTTTGGTACAGTAGCTGGTTCCCTCCTTGGCCAATTATACGGTCCAACATACGACTGGTACAATTTATACGGTCCGTAGGTTGGGCCATATAATGGCTAGTGGTTCCGTTTTCGTTCTCGTCGACTCGTTTGATCTCCGATCCTTATGGAACCTTCTTGGCACTTGTTTAACATCTCAATATCAATCTAAGGGACGTTATTACTCTTCTCTAAGACATCATTATGCCATCAAAGACTCGTTGCTCGAAATTCTTACCCGATACACAACATATGATTCGTTTTCCTTAGCAACTTTCTTTCCTTGCATTATATGCCTTTGAAATCTCGTTGAGGGTAATCGAATACTATTTCTTACTTAACAAAACATCGCATACGCTATGTCCTTTGTTAGCCTATTCACTGTACATATACAGGGGATTTTCCAAGGTGTAACAGTGGGCCTTGCGAGCTATTATCGTCGGTTTCTGAAAGTGTTTTCATCGATTGCTTCACATTTGAGTCGGCTTTTGCAAAAAGCGACTCACCGTATATTTTGTGATACAAAAAGATATGGTAATCACTATAGCATGTCATGGTTTTTCCTATTCGCATTTGCACTTGCCTCATTTAAAAAAGAAAGTGTCCTGGGGAAGTACAGTTGTCAATCGTACTGGGAAAAGGAAAATATATACTTCTATGTAATGGTGCTTTAAATGGACTTATTTTTAGAGTTGCCACCTAATTTTTTAGGAAAATTAGGAAAAACCGAGTCGAAAAGGGTTCATTTAAAATAATTTTTTATGATTATTTTAAAAGAAACCTAATCTACATAGAGTCTAGGTAAGGGTTCTGGTGATCCCCCGGGAAAGGTGTTAGGCACCCCGATATTAAGGATCTGCTCAATTGCGTTTCACTTACAGGTTCTAATAATATGTTTATATAGATATAAATTAATTTGTGATAAAAATAGTTTCTATTTAATATTTCCGCAAATAAATATTATACATTTATGCAAAAATAGCACATTTCAAGAATCAAAGTGGTAAGATTTTGCCCAAAATTGGGCGTTTGGGGTGTCGGACTAGAACACTTAGGCTAATACCAGAAGGCTCTTAGCCTAAGTAGGACCTTACGTAAGTCCACCAAAAATAGTTTTGAAAATATATATATTTTGTACAGAAAATAGTTTTAAACAAAATAATTTTTAAGCATACTATTATAATTCGTATATTAATAGTATACTATATAGTCCATTTTTATTCTATGTTTTTGTAAAGTTTTAGCCAAATTTAATTTTTTAATCTAAGTCTAAATTGTCACAATTAGTCCCACAAGTTTAGTCCAAATCAGTCCATACGTTCAAGTCCATATGTTTCGTAATGTCCAAATCAGTCACATAATTTATGAAATCGGTCATTTTCAGTCCAAATCATATTAAATCAATCCGTTTGAAGTCATAAATCTTATTAAAGCTTGCAAATTGGTTTTACATAGTTTTAGAAATCAGGTTTAGGCAACTTTAAATATGGGTAACCTTAAGGGTTCCAATTTATACGTAAATACACAAGTATAGAATTGAAATGCATAAATAAATAAAGAAATAGGAATATTGGGCCGACCAAGCCCAACAAGAATATATTATGCATTTGAGGAAATGCTCGGGTCCAAAACGTATGCTCCATTTTTTGCTCTAGGGTGGGTTGACTCGATCTAGATACGTTGGTAAACCCCATTGGAGCCCACCAACTGGTTTGAATAGGCAAACATACAAACGGGTATGCATAATATTAGTGTATATTCATGAATAAGACCAAGTACAAAATCAAAACTACAACAATTATTACAAAGCCAAAAAAATGAATTACAACTTTATTAGGCTAGGCCTATATATTATAACTAACGGCAGCTAACGAGATGGCCCAAAGGTGAAGTGGGCCCAAAATATCAATGGCAGCCCGAATATGAAATTACCACTGTCGGGTCTGGGTAATAAGCCCAAGCTGTTCTTTTTCTCTAATTTTCTATGGGTCCAAATGTGATATACCTGATATACTACTAGTATACTACTCAGTTTTTCCTCAAATTTTTGTCAATGTCAACAGGTGATATACATAATATACTAACAGTATACCACCTATATAGGGAGAGCAAAACCCTTCAAAGGGGCATACCCTCCATATACACCACATATTCAATTTAAACTTGACTCTAAACGCCATATTCAAGTCATGTACCAAACACAAACTTCCCAGAAATCCACACAATTACAAATATCAAGTTCTGGCTACTGCCCAAAGCTTAAACAGTCAAACACACAAGCAAAATACCACTGTATGGTTCATCAGGCACAAAGGTAAGGAAATAACCAGTTTTAGGCAATGCAAAAGAAACTAAGGCACGGCACAACAAATATTTGAGACTTAGGGGATGACCATGGCATAACCAAGAACAACATGAATACAAAGTCTTAAAGAATTCATCTATGGCATAAAGAATGGCCAAGACAAGATCAACAAAATTCTGAGAGGGTAAAACCAACATGAATGCAAACATAGTTCAACTGTGGGCCTTAAAGGGTTCATGACACTATCCTGGGTTTAAGATACTATAGTAAGATTTATTATGGCACCAAACAGCTGGCAGGAAGCAAGGATTCATGTGCATGAACCATAGAAATTCACAAACCTGTTATGGGTGCAAGTGCAGGTATCCTATTTGCTCTAGTTGTAGTAGTTGTGGTCTCCAACAAACAGGCAGGGGTGGGAATCATGCCTAGGAACCCCTAGTAGTTAACAAACAGAGTTATATAAGTAATGTTCAAACAGCACAACACTATATTTATCCTTTAGAAGTAGTTTTGCTTTCAATCTTTAACAATGCACTAGATTCAGCAAATTCCAATTTCATAGAAGATATACAACTAGAAGCAATGCACAGAAGAGGCCAAGTGCCCATAAAATGACAAAACAAGCTCATGCCACCTCTCCTAAGTCACAAAATAACCTGCTCAAGACCAATATGGACAGATAGCATATAGAGAACAACATATACAAGTTACAAAACCAATCATAGAAAAAACAAGGGAGAAAGGAAGGTCTAAACTTGTCACTATGCTTAGCCAAAATTCTTATTCAAAATTAAACTGAGTCTCCGTTAGCTTCTACATAGTTAGCCTCTAACGATCTAGCAAGTAATAGGAATTGGAAGCCTAGCCAATCAAACCTACTCAAACAGGACACTTTATACAATAATTTGGATAAACAGCAGGTCTGAGAGACAAGGATGAGTCACAGGAAGAATGCAAACAACATACCATAGTTTAGCCTCTTATTCTTTCAGTTTTAAGCAAAAGAGAAATAGTTTTCCTACTCCATGTGGTTTATTATCTTATGAGAACTTTCAAGAAATAGTGATTTACTATTCATAAAAGGCCAAATAGGATGCAGACTCTAAAAACCAACAACACCAACTACAGAATTATTCAAGTTTCCATTTTAAAAAAATTCTCCAACTTTAGAGGCTTCAATCCTCATTTAGGACCTTTCAAGGTTTACAATGCAAGTTGACAAGATCATTTTTCACTTTTGTCACACAACTTAGTAAGATTAAAAGATGGAATATGTATACGGGCAAAGCTAAGCAGTCATAGAAAGACACAAAAGACCTTTTCTTATTACTTTGTCCATCTCTTGGACATAAAATAGGGAAAAATCAAAGGGGTCTGAAGACTAACCTCGAAAGAACAAGAATAGGTCCAAACGAAAGAAAAATAAGGAATCAATGTCCTATACACCTTTAAGTCCAAGTTCATGAAGAAACACAGAGCAAACATTACATTTCAGGTTCCTAAGGTGGTTTTTAGGGTCATACAAGGTTAGAACATAGGACAAGTTCAAAATTCTTTAGAGACATTCATAAGCAAGTTGTTTCAAGGAAAATGGATTCAGATTTAATATTTTTTCAGAAGCAGTTTTGTTAAAGGCTATTTACCTATTTTAGAGAAGTTTACATCTCCATTTAGACTGGATTTGGTCCATTAATCATGAATAAGGAATCATAGACCACTTTTAAGCTCCAAAACAGTTTTATCAAAAAGAATTGCCAAAAAACCAAACATCACAAATTTGTATCTTACTTGTTATGACCCGTATTTCGTACGATCGGATAATTCGAGATAATTGCGAAAAGTCAAAGGCAAGACTATTTTCCAAAAATTATTTCGATGAACAAGTTGTTTACTAGTAAGGAAATATTGAGAAAGACTAAGGGTAAAAAGGGAAATTCGCAAGATGACTCATAGAAATATGGAGGAAGGATAAGGGAAAATTTGTAATTCGGAAAATAAATTTTTCATGAATTACAAAACAAAAAAAAAAGGAAAAAGAAAGTGGGCTTGACTAATTTGGGCCAAAGTGGCCAGCCATGTGGGGTGGCCCAAGGCCCACATGGAGGCCTAATATGTATTCATAAAAAGATGACCAATTAGTCATCTTTTTCATTCTTAACACTTAGACCTTTCAAGAAACTTGTAGAAGAGCAAAAATAAAGGCCATTCGGCCAAAGAAGAGAAAAAATGGAGCCTCCAAATTTGATCCAAAAAAATATTTTCTTCTAGTATTCCTACTAATTTTAAGGTCCTCTTGAACGTGGTACAATTGTTGGAGCAAGAAATTCCCTCTTTGTTGCAAGTTCATAATTATAGTCAAGTGGGAAATTGAGGAAAAAAGGTAAGAATTCATATTCTTTTATATGTTATGGAAGGTTTGTGTATGTTGTAGTATGTAGAAATGAATGAAAATCATGAAAATAATGTGTGTCGTGTTGAGCCGTGTGGTGTGGAGTTGGCCGTGTATAGGTGTGTGGTGTAGGAATGGTAAACCAATTATTTTATCTAGTGTTTTGATTGTAGTTGTTGTGGATTCTATGTTGATAATGAAAGTTGGATGATTCTAGTTGAAGTTGTAAGTGTTGGAAGGTGGTTTTGGAAGCTAATGTGACTATAATATCATTTCTTGTATCTATGGAAATAATGTTTCAGTATGTGAATTATTAGTATAGCCCATGAATTGAAGGAAGGAAATGAGTTGTCATTGTTTTGTTGAATTTGGAAGGTTTCGGATGAAGTAGGATGTTGAATGGGTTGTTTTGAATATTATGTAAATTGTTTGAAGTATTCTTGAATCATGTTAGGATGATTTCAGATTAATATTTGAATATGGGATCATTGGTGTTAACTTGAATATATGTGATGGAATTGAATGTAAATGAAATGTCGTCGAATTGTGTGACGAAGGTTGTTAATGTTAGAATATACATATTTTTGGATTGATTGTTGAATTTGTTAGTGTGATGGTTGGTATTGTTGTTGATAATTTGGCCGAGTCGAATTCTCGGATTGTTGATTTGGCCGAGTTAGATTCTCGGGGATGGTGTGTTTACAGGGGAAATGCTGCCGAAATTTCGGCAGATTATAAGCGAGTTTACTTGAAAGATTAAGATAAGTGTATGACAATATGTCTAATGATTATGTAAATCTCCTTAAATGTAGACTAACAAGCTTGGACGAATAAACGTAGCTAATAGGACGTCGAGCAGGTATGTAAGGCTTACCCTTTCTTTCTTTTGACATGATTTTTATGAAACGAGCAAATGATGTATACGTATGATTTCAAAGAAATTTCCATTCTCATAAGTTGTCTCATATGTTTTTGATGTATATCTATGATGTCCGAAGTTTGTTGATACGTTTCCAAATGGCATTCGAAAAATAATTGATATGCATAAAGTTTTGATTTTCAAATGCTAGCACGTTCGAATATTCCATCGAGTCTTCGTTATATTTTGATATGTGCATACGGTTCCAAAAACTCTAATTTAATTGATCCATAACGATATCCGAAATGTACATGACATGATTATGGCCTTGATTTTCCAAAAATGTCTTATGAAACGCTTAGAGAACGTTCTGTACTTCAAATGCTCATAACTTTCTTATACTAACTCCGATTAATCCGAAACTTGTTTCTGAGCCTTCAGATGTAGATAAGTGTATGTATCCATCGAGTCTTGATTTATGTGCATATAGTTCTCACTACTCTGCTCGTGCATGTGTCGTGATCTCTTTCACCGAGTCCCGGGCCGGTATATATCGTGCGCATGGTTCGCCGGGTCCATTGCTTGAGGGTCGGGTGCCATATATGTATTCCGGAGTATGATGTGTTCATGGTTCGCCAAACCATATATTTGTATATGTATATTCTGATCTTATGATGTGATATTACGATGTGTGACGGAGATTACGGAGCAAATCTTTTGGAGTATGATGTGTGTGGCGCCAAAGGCAGGGTGGCGCCACGTTCTCCGGGTCCCGTAAGGGGCCGGATACCGTTCTTGGCATGCATGATTCGTGTTTCCAGTAAGTTGTTTCTATTACACTGCATATCGTGCTTATGGTCTGTACTAACCTTCTGCACGTGCCACAGCAATATAACATGTGTATGTGGATCGGGCTGCACGATCCGCAGCAAATACATTTGTGGATCGGGCCAAACGTTCCTCGGCACTGATATGTTATATATATGGATCGGGCCGTACGTTCCTCGACATTATGATGTTATATATGAATCAGTTATGTGTGTATGTATATGATGACATACGATGTTAGCACGCACGGTCTGTGTTTGGAAAATACGCATTTTGGCACTCTGGATGATCTACTTGTATTCTGTACTTCTTCTGACACATGACATCGGTATACACGATTTGCATTCTGAAAAAGATAGGTCTTTTGGTATTCTGAAAATGTCCTTACTTTTGTACTGTTTGTTTCGATTATGGTTCTGTTTTCTGTATTCCATGCTTTACATACTCAGTACATATTCCGTACTGACCCCCTTTCTTCGGGGGCTGCGTTTCATGCCACGCAGGTATACCCAGATGAGTAAAAGACATTGCTAGAGGATGCTTCAGCTGGATTGGCAACTCCATTTGCTCCTGGAGTGTTGCCGAGTCAGAATATATGTGCTATGATGTTTGTCCGAAGTTAGAGACTTTGCAGACAGAGTCGTGGGTATAGAATGTCAGAGTTGTAATCGGCTCCATCAGCCAATGTGTTATTCTGTAGTATGTGATAAATCCCATGTGGTTACAGATTTTGTTTGAATTGAGAACAAAGAAAAAGAATATTTCTGAAAACTATACTATGTATTTCATTTCTATGTGATGTAAAAGTCTAAGATGTTTATGTGTGCACTAAAGGTCTGAGGGTTCGCTCGGCCCTAAGTAAGGGTCGGGTGCCCATCACACCCTAGGGAAATTAGGGTGTGACATTACTCAAGACCAACATATCTAAGGTTAACCACTTCAACTGAACCACAATCAATCAACACAAGCCTAATAGAATTTAATAAAGGACAGTAGCCAAACACACAAAAAATGAAAAATGCCTCAAATACTTTAAATTAATCAATGAGACAGTAACTAAGAACCAAAACCTAGCAATCCTACTTCATTTTTTAAATCTATTCTTAGCCTAAATGCTTACTGGTTAAAACTTAGGAGCTCCTTTGATCTTAATCACATTAACATTGTAACACAATAACTTGATGAACTTAATGAAACAGTAACCATATATCAAAGCTGTGGCTCTAAACCTCTTAGCACAATAAAACTAAACCTCAAAACCATTCTCTGTATCTCATTTTTGTTTGTAGATACCAAGAAGAAAACAACATAACAAACTCTTAATCATGATCAAAGGCAGACTCTATAAAATCAAACAGCAACAACTTACTATTAACTAAGTTAGGCAGAAGTATATCCAAGCTAGTTAAATGAAGCCTTAAACACACATTTACACAACAATATGATAATTTAAATTCATAGAAAAGACTGGAATTGAAATAGATAATAGTATAGGAGTATTACCTCTTTCAAAGGCAACCAAAAGATCAAATGGGTGAGATTAAATCAAAATCTCAACGACAAAGCACTTCAAAACATTTTCCAACCCTTTTCTCTCTTTTTTCCCCAAAAGTAATCCCCTCTACCGGAGAGTAGTATCTCTCTCTCTCTCTCTCTCTCTATATATATATATATATATATATATATATATATATATATATATCTTTTAGTAATTTCTATATGTGTGATCTATATTTCAGTGGAATGTCAAAAATGATTCAAACCCTTCGAATCCTCCTCTTTTTTTCAGAGAAGAGAGAAGAAGAAGAACCCTTTACACTGTCACCCCCATATCTATTTATAGCAGGGGAAAAATTTTACCTCCCCCAAAAAATAGAAGATTCTTGTTACACCTCGGAAAATTTCCCATCAGCGTACAGTGAATAGGCCAATGAAGGATATGACGTATACGATGTTTTGATAAGTAAGAAATAGCATTTGATGACCCTAATCGAGATTTCAAAGACATTTATGGTAAGGGAAGAAAGTTGTTAAGGAAAGTAGGTTATATGTTGTGTGTCGGGCAAGAATTTCGAGTATCGAATTAATGAGAGTTTAAAGATGTTACACCTCGGAAATTTCTCCGTGAACGTACAACGGGGTAGACCAACGAAGTGTATGAGTGTGCGATGTTTTACTCAGTAGGGAATGACTATTTACGAATTTTGGAAATGAGAAAAGTTACAGATTTGCACTTCGACCCAGTGGGTCGTAAAATAGAATACGGCCCGTAAAGTGGTTTACGGACCACCGTCCTTCAACATTCCAAAAACTTCAACTTACTGCCAAATGACGAAATGGTTAAATACGACTCAGAATACGGATCGTAAATTTAAATACGGCCCGTAAACTACAACAGTAAACCACCGTGACTGCAATATACCTTTCTGTTTCTGATATGCTTAAATATGGTTGTGAAGGACGGACCGTAAATCAGAATACGGGCCGTAAACTGGGTTTAGGACCATTGTGCATCCCGACTACTGTTCATAAAAATCAGATTATGTGATTAATAGAAGGGACCCTTTTCATTCATTTTCATTTCATTTCTCATCTACACAACTCAAGAGAACTCTAGAACATTCCAAACATTTCATCCACAAGAATTTAACGGAAATTAGTGGTCAACTACATGAAATCCATGGAACCAAGGGTGTAAAGCTCATCAAAGTTCATCTACACCAAGAAATTGCAAAGGAAGTGAAATAGGGGTTTTGGCATAAAAGAGTGTTGTTGCTCAAGGCTTGTTCCAACACTACCCAAGGTAAGTTTGATGACCTTCTCATGATGATTGAAGCATTAATACATTGAAACACTTGGATTATAGAAGAGTGTAGTAAATGGGTCATAAAATGTGAATAGTGCCATAGTTCAATGATAGTTGGATTGCATTATGAATGTTGATGAGTTGTGAGTATAAATATGTTATAAATGACGTGTAGACCATGAAATAGGTGTGATGTATGAGAAAATGTGATGATGAGCTAAAGCCCATAAATGTGGAGAAATTGGAGAAAAATGGTGGAATGTAGTAAATGTAGATAAATGATGATTGTTGAATACAATATTGTGAACGTTGTTGTGAGCGTTTGGGAGTTAATATGGAATATGGGAAAAGTAGAATAAACAAAGGATGTGCCGCCCAATTTTCCCTAGAAATAGTACCACGTTCTCATAGTCGATTAACTAACGTAAATGCGAATTCTCATTTGAAGGCAGAAACACGATATCGAAGGAGAACAAGCGAACGATATCTTAGTTAAACGTCAAAGGTATGTGAGGCTAGTCCCTTCTTTCTAATGGCATGAATCTCATAGTATAATTTTCCTCCTCTTCATGAGTCCCTATATTCTTGAAAGCTAAAATCCTATATCCTTGAATTGGAAAATAAGAAAAGAGATATGATATGATGATCTTAAAATGGCATGATGGTATTTATTGCTCACACTCACCTTATATGTTAGTTCTTTCAAGGTGAGGCAGGATGTCGATAATTGCTCCATAATGAAATCAGGGGATCATGACCTTACGTCACCCCGATAAAGTAAAGTTGTTCATAAGCCTTATGCCCGTATTGTGATAAGTATGTTACGATAAGCATATTATGATGAGCATGTATGATGATGATATAAAACCGCGCCTAGTTGGCCAGGCAGTCACCGCTAAGGCAGGCAGCTATACGATACACCAATGTCAAATGGCATGGGCAGACACCACTAGTGGGCGGCGTGAGATGATACCCCGGACGTGGGACGCCTGGACGCAGGCTAATGGTATGATTATTACACCGATCCGATATGGACGGGCAGCTTATACATTACTACACCGCACCTAAATGAGCGGTCAGCTTATACATTATGCATACATGATATGATGACGAGTATGAGTAAGACAACATGACTTGATTCTTTTATACATGACAGTTAGATATAGATGTTCCATATTGACATTTCCTTTATGTCATTGTTCTATTTCATTGTTTATGCCTCTCATACTCAGTATAATATTCGTACTGATGTCCGTTTTCTTTGGACGCTGTGATCATGCCCGCAGGTAGACCGGGAGGAGAGCTCGACCCAGACCAGCAGTAGCCGTCAGCTGATTTAAAGCACTCCTTTGTTCGGAGGTTCTTATGACGATTCTTTGTGTATATTCACGTATATGTATTTTTGGGCATGACGGGGTCCTGTCCCGTCCTTATGCTTAGCACTCCAGTAGAGGCTCGTAGATGCGCAGTGTGGGTTAGATGGTCTCACGAGATGCTATTATATGTATATATATTATTTTGATGGCCGAGAGGCAAAGGTATTGAAAAAGTATTTATGTTTCCATATAAAATATGATTTTCCTACAATTTTGAGTATAGAGCTGATAAAAGACCATTAAATGAGCAAGATAAGTAGTAGCACGAGTGGTGCTCGGTGGCTAGCCCAGGGTACCCGTCACGACTCCTAGCTGGGTCTTGACAAAAGTGGTATCAGAGCGGTTCAATCCTAGGAAGTGTCTACGATCCTTGTGTTGTAGAGTTTTCTTTATGGTGTGTTGCGTGCCACATCAATAAACAAGAGGCTACAGGGCATTTAGGAAAAATGACCATTCTTCTTCCTACGAGATCGTGCGATAGAGCCATGTATCAGATTTTATCCTCCCTAATAGTGTGTTGTGATTTCAGAATGCCGCCAAAAGGGAAGGCTACAGCCGCCCAGAAGGGCAAAACTACGGTAAAGAGGCGGGTAGAAAGAGAGCCTCCGATGAACATAGAAGAAGGCGAATCACACAACGAGGCCTTGTCTAATACCTCTTCTACCTCGCCTAATGTGGAAGAGCAAAGACGAGCTTCAGCTCCAATTCCTCCACCGGTCGCTTCGGGTCAACAAGTGATCGAGACCATTCATTTATTAACGCAATTAGTTGCCGCTAAGGCACAACGGCAAGGTGCGAGTTCGAGTGATCAGGCAGCAAGTACCAAAGCCCATGATTTTAAGAGTCTAAATCCTCCGGAGTTCTTCGGGTCAAAGCCGGATGAAGACCCGCAAGGTTTCATAGATAAGGTGCTGAGGACATTGAAGATTGTCCATGCCTCTGAAACTGAATCCGTGGAGTTGGCATCTTACAGACTCCGGGATGTGGCTGTTTTGTGGTACAACAACTGGGTATTATCAAGAGGAGAGAATGCGCCTCCTCCGGTTTGGCGAGAATTCGTGGATGCATTTATTCTTCACTATTTGACACCCGAGGTCCACTGAGCTACAGCGAACAGGTTTCTAAATCTGAGGCAAGGAAATATGAGTGCCCGGGAGTATAGCATGCAATTTAATTCTTTGGCTAGATATGCCACGTCTATCGTGGCCGACATGGGAGATCGGGTACATAGATTTGTGAGTGGCCTCGGGCCACATTTATTGAGAGATTGTTTGACGGCGTCCTTGCAAGATGGGATGGATATTTCCTGAATACAGGCCCATGCTCAGAATTTAGAGGGGCGACAACAACCACCAAGGAATGAACACGATAACGAAAGAAGGCAAGGTAAGAGGGCTAGATCTATGGGAGCAGGCAGTGGTTATAGAGGGGGATCAAGGCAGATATATTCTGGTTACTCTGGCCAGTTGGTGACCAGTGCACCTCCTCGATTTTGTAGGTAGGATATTTGATCGCTCCTTCCGCTCAGGACAGGGCCAAAGTTCGAGAACTCTAGATTCCCGGTTCAGGGAAGATTATAGTCAGAGGAGACCCCCAGTACCGCGATGCAGCCAGTGCGGTAGATTGAATTCCGAACAGTGTCTCCAGGGTTCGGACGCTTGCTATACTTGCGGCCAAGTTGGGCACATGATGAGAGATTGCCCGTCGATGAGTGGTAGAGTTGGAGTTCAGCCTACAGGTTCAGCAGCCGGTTCTTCCTCAGCACTCCCGGCAGGACAGATTCCCCAGATGTCAGCAGGCCGAGGTAGAGGTAGAGGGGCAGCATCTACTTCAGGTGCCACTTAGTCCCGTGTATATGCTTGAGCCGGACGGTAGGATCTTGAGTCCTCCCCGGATGTGGTTACAGGTACATTGTCTATATTCTCCCGTGATGTATACGCACTGATAGATCCGGGTTCTACTTTTTCTTATATTACTCCATATGTTGCTGGTTGTATTAGGGTAAAACCTGAGCCAATTAAAACTTTTGAGGTACTCACACCGGTTGGTGATCCCGTGATAGCAAGGCAAGTGTACAAAAGTTGTGTCATTGTGATATGTGATCGTCAGACAAAGCTGATTTGATTGAGCTGAAAATGATAGATTTCGATGTAATCATGGGTATGGATTGGTTGGCCTCGTGTTATGCAAATGTTGATTGCCGCACAAAAGTGGTTCGATTCCAATTCCCGAGAGAGCCCGTGCTTGAATGGAAGGGTAATGCAGCATCCCCAAAGGGTAGGTTTATTTCCCACCTTAAGGCAAGGAAGATGACAGCCAAGGGTTACATTTATCATTTAGTTCGGGTTCATGACACCGAGTCAAAGCCGCCAACTTTCCAATCAGTTCCAGTCATGAATGAATTCCCAGATCTGTTTCCAGACGAACTTCCAGGACTTCCTCCAGAAAGGGAGATTAACTTCGCCATTGATGTGTTGCCGGACACCAAGCCTATTTCTATTCCTCCTTATCAAATGACTCCGACAGAATTAAAAGAGCTAAAGGCAAAGTTGAAAGACTTGCTGGAAAAGGGGTTTATTAGACCCAGTTCATCACCGTGGGGAGCACCGGTCTTGTTTGAAAGATAGAAAGACGTATCTCTATGAATGTGTATCGACTACATGCAATTTAATAAAGTGACGGTAAAGAACAAATATCCTCTTCCGAGTATTGATGATTTATTTGATCAGCTACAGGGTGCCAAATGGTTTTCAAAAATAGATTTGAGATCGGGTTACCATCAGGTGAGAGTTAGAGAAGCGGATATTCCCTAGACGGCTTTCAGAACGAGATATGGTCACTATGAATTCCGAGTGATGTCGTTTGGGTTGACTAATGCTCCGGTCTTGTTTATGAACTTGATGAATAATGTGTTCAGGCCACTCTTAGATTTATTTGTCATAGTATTTATTGATGATATTCTGGTATATTCTCGCACTGAATCAGACCATGCAGATCATTTGTGAATTGTTCTTCGCATTCTTCGAGCCTGGGAATTATATGCAAAATTTTCAAAGTGTGAGTTTTGGCTAAATTCTGTAACATTTCTGGGCCATTTCATTTCAAATGATGGCATTCGAGTCGACACTCAGAAAATTGAAGTTGTGAAGACTTGGCCAAGGCCTATGACGCCTACAGAAGTTCGTAGTTTTCTGGGTTTGGCAGGATACTATAGAAGATTCGTAGAGGGCTTTTCATCTATTTCAGCCCCATTGACGAAGCTAACCCAGAAGTCAGCCAAATTTCAATGGAATGATGCTTGTGAGCGCAGCTTCCAAGAGTTGAAAGACAGATTGACCTCAGCTCCGATCTTAACACTTCCAGAAGGGTCAGATAGCTATGTGGTGTATTGTGACGCTTCCGGTGTTGGACTAGGATGCGTATTGATGCAGCATGGGAAAGTTATTGCATATGGTTCGAGACAATTATGGAAACATGAAAGGAATTATCCGACTCATGATCTCGAATTGGCTGCAGTTATTCATGCCTTAAAGATATGGAGGCATTATTTGTATAGCGTGCATGTTGATATCTATACAGATCACAAAAGCCTTTAGTACATTTTCAAGCAGAAGGAGTTTAACCTGCGGCAGAGGCGGTGGTTATAATTATTGAAGGATTATGATGTGGACATTTTATATCACCCCGAAAAAGAGAATGTAGTAGCCGATGCGCTTAGCCGCCGATCAATGGGCAGTTTATGTGAAGTCCCTCCGAAAAAGCAAGAGATGGTTCATTAGCTCCGCCAATTAGCTAATCTATGAGTGCGGGTGATTGATTCGGGTAATGTAGGGATTGTCATCAATGACCCCACAACTTCGTCCTTGGATGTAGAAGTGAAAGAACTGCAATATGAAGATCCTCAATTGCGTCACTACAGAGACACATCTTATGGGAAAGAGAAGTCTTCATTTAAAGTTTCTATAGATGGAATTCTTAGGTACCGAGGCAGATTATGTGTGCCGAATGTAGCAGAATTGCGCAGACGAATTCTTGAAGAAGCACATTGTTCTCGGTATTCTATTCATCCAGGTGAAACTAAAATGTATCATGATCTCAAGATGATGTATTGGTGGGATGGCATGAAGAGAGACATAGCCGAATTTGTAGCGCAGTGTCCGAATTGCCAACAACAAAAAGTTGAACATCAAAAGCCAGGAGGCTTATTGCAAGTAATGGAAATCCCTACTTGGAAATGGGAAGTGATCAATATGGATTTCATCGTGGGATTGCCTCGTTCCCGCAGCAGTTATGATTCTATATGGGTGATTGTGGATAGATTGACGAAAGCAGCCCATTTTCTCCCAGTTAAGACTACATACTCAGCCGAAGATTATGCAAGGTTGTATCTTAAGGAAATTGTGCGCCTTCATGGTATTCCATTATCTATTATCACAGATAGGGGAGCACATTGTACAGCCAGGTTTTGGAAGTCCTTCCAAGAAGGTCTAGGCACTCAAGCGATGCTTAGCACGGGATTTCATCCGCAGACTGATGGACAAGCCGAGCGCACTATTCAGACCTTGGAAGATATGCTACGAGCATGTGTGCTGGATTTCGGTGGAAGTTGGGATGATCATTTACCTCTAATCGAATTTGCATACAATAATAGTTATCATTCCAGCATTCAAATGGCTCCATATGAAGCTTTATATGGAAGGAAATGTAGATCCCCAATCGGATGGTTTGAAACAGGAGAAGCACAACTAGTAGGCCCTGAGTTAATTCAACAAGTGGTGGAAAAAGTTAAGGTGATCCGAGATCGATTGTTAACAGCCCAAAGTTGCCAAAAGTCTTATACGGACAATCGCCAATGAGACTTGGAATTTCAAGTTGGTGATTGGGTATTTTTGAAAGTATCGCCAATGAAAGGGGTGATGAGATTTGGTAAGAAAGGGAAGCTAAGCCCTAGATACATTGGACCCTAGAGAATTATTCGCAAGGTGGGTCAAGTAGCCTATGAATTGGATTTGCCTTTGGAGCTTGAATCAGTCCACCTAGTTTTCCACGTTTCGATGCTCCGCAAGTGTATTGAAAATCCCACAAATATTGTTCCGATAGACGATGTGCAAGTAACAGAAAAGCTAACCTATGAGTAAGTGCCTATTGCTATCCTCGACACGCAAGTGCGAAAACCGAAACAAAGAGGTGGTTTCAATTAAAGTATTGTGGCGAAACAATAACTGGGAAAAAATGACTTGGGAAGCAGAAGAGAATATGAAGTCTAGGTATCCGCATTTATTTCGATCCCCAGGAGAGGTTCAAGATGAAGCGCCAACGATATGAGGTACGTATGCTTATTTTTCATGCTTTTGGGTCGTGTGTGTGGCCATAGATATGTCGATGTTGTGATGTAGCCCTGTGAGGTGATGATATTAATGGATGTTGTGACAGCTTGGTAGTGCCAAATTACAGGGGAAACTCTGGTGAAATTTTCGTAGAATCCCGAGTGCTTAACATTGGAGGACGAATGTTCCAAAAGAGGGGAAGTGTGTTACACCTCGGAAATTTCTCCGTGAACGTACAACGGGTAGACCAATGAAGTGTATGAGTTTGTACTAAGTAGGGAATGACTATTTATGAATTTTGGAAATGAGAAAAGTTACAGATTTGCACTTCGACCCAGTGGGTCGTAAAATAGAATACGACTCGTAAAGTCGTTTATGGATCGTAAACTGCCACAATCCTTCAATATTCCAAAAACATCAACTTACTGCCAAATGACGAAATGGTTAAATATGACTCAGAATACGGACCGTAAATTGAAATACGGCCCGTAAACTACAACCGTAAACCACCATGACTCCAATATACCTTTCTGTTTCTGATATGCTTAAATACGGTCGTGAAGGACGGACCGTAAATCAGAATACGGCCCCTAAACTGGGTTTACGACCACTGTGCATCCCGACTACTGTTCATAAAAATCAAATTTTGTGATTAATATAAGGGACCCTTTTCATTCATTTTCATTTCATTTCTCATCTACACAACTCAAGAGAACTCTAGAACATTCCAAACATTTCATCCACAAGAATTTAAGGAAAAATATTGGTCAACTACATGAAATCCATGGAACCAAGGGTGTGAAGCTCATCAAAGTTCATCAACACCAAGAAATTGCAAAGGAAGTGAAATAGGGTTTTTGGCATAAAAGAGTGTTGTTGCTCAAGGCTTGTTCCAACACTACCCAAGGTAAGTTTGATGACCTTCTCATGATGATTGAGCATTAATACATTGAAAAACTTGGATTATAGAAGAGTGTAGTAAATGGGTCATAAAATGTGAATAGTGCCATAGTTCAATGATAGTTGGATTGCATTATGAATGTTGATGAGTTGGGAGTATAAATATGTTATAAATGACGTGTAGACCATGAAATAGGTGTGATGTATGAGAAAATGTGATGATGAGCTAAAGCCCATAAATGTGGAGAAATTGGAGAAAAATGGTGGAATGTGGTAAATGTAGATAAATGATGATGGTGGAATACAATATTGTGAACGTTGTTGTGAGTGTTTGGGAGTTAATATAGAATATAGGAAAAGTAGTATAAACAAAGGAAGTGCTGCCCAATTTTACCTAGAAATTGTTGCGCGTTCTTATAGTCGATTAAGTAACGTAAATGCGAATTCTCTTTTGAAGGTAGAAACGCGATATCGAAGCAGAACAAGAGAACGATAGATTAGTTAAATGTCAAAGGTATGTGAGGCTAGTCCCTTCTTTCTAATGGCATGAATCTCATAGCATAATTTTCCTCCTCTTCATGAGTCCCTATATTCTGGAAAGCTAAAAGCCTATATCCATGAATGGTAAAACAAGAAAAGAGATATGATATGATGATCTTAAAATGGCATGATGTTATTTATTGCTCACACTCACCTTATATGTTAGTTCCTACAAGGTGAAGCAGGATGTCGATAATTGCTCCATAATGAAATCGGGGGATCACGACCTTACGTCACCCCGATAAAGTAAAGTCGTTCATAAGCCTTATGCATGTATTGTGATAAGTATGTTATGATAAGCATATTATGATGAGCATGTATGATGATGATATAACACCGCGCCTAGTTGGCCGGGCAGTCACCGCTAAGGCGGGCAACTATACGATACACCATGGCCAAATAGCATGGGAAAACACCACTAGTGGGCGGCATGAGATGATACCCCGGACGCGGGAGGCCGGGATGCAGGCTAATGTTATGATTATCACACCGATCCGATATG
This sequence comes from Lycium barbarum, assembly GCF_019175385.1. Lineage (NCBI taxonomy): Eukaryota > Viridiplantae > Streptophyta > Magnoliopsida > Solanales > Solanaceae > Lycium > Lycium barbarum. Next base: position 94,762,308 of record NC_083337.1, on the reverse strand, counting down.
GACGGGAAGCTTATACATTACTACACTGCACCTAAATGAGCGGGCAGCTTATACATTATGCATACATGATATGATGACGAGTATGAGTAAGACAACATGACTTAATTCTTTTATACATTACAGTTAGATATAGATGTTCCATATTGATATTTATTTTATGTCATTGTTCTATTTCATTGTTTATGCCTCTCATACTCAGTAAAATATTCGTACTGACGTCCATTTTCTTTGGACACTGTGATCATGCCCACAGGTAGACCGGGAGGAGAGCTCGACCCAGACCAGCAGTAGCCGTCAGCTGATTGAAATCACTCCTTTGTTCGGAGGTGCTTATGACGATTCTTTGTGTATATTCATGTATATGTATTTTTGGGGATGCCGGGGTCCTGTCCCGTACTTATGCTTAGCACTCCAGTAGAGGCTCGTAGATGCGTAGTGTGGGTTAGATGGTCTCACGAGATGCTATTATATGTATATATATATATATATATTATTTTGATGGCCGAGAGGCAAAGGTATTTAAAAAGTATTTATGTTTCCATATAAAATATGATTTTCCTATAATTTTGAGTATAAAGCTGATAAAAGACCATTAAATGAGCAAGATAAGTAGTAGCACGAGTGGCGCTTGGTGGCTAGCCTCGGGTATCCGTCACGGCCCCTAGCTGGGTCGTGACAAAAGACATTTTGGAGAAGAGTTATAACGACCCTTAGATTGTTAATGAAGTGCTAAATAAGTGTTAAGAAGGTTCCATAAGGATCGGAGATCAAACGAAGTGACGAAAATAAGATTCAGTGAACTGATGGGTTATATGATCGATTATACGGTCCGTATAATAGACCGTAGATCCATCACAGTGAAGGTCCCTCACTGGTGGGATTATACGGTCACTTATACGGATCGTATAAATTTATACAGATCGTATAATGTGCCGTATAATGGTCACAGAAAAGAGAAACTGAAGGGTCCATTTCACGGTCACTTATACGGACCGTATAAGTGTCCGTATAATTGCCCGACGGAATCAGATTTTAAGTCATTAAAAAGGGGACCCAGGTTCATTTTATTTCATTTCTCTCCTACACAAGTCAAGAACTCTCTAGAATTTTCTCTACTCTTCATCCACAAGAACACAAAGGAAATTGATGATCAACTTCATCAAACCAACAAAAATCAAGAGTGTGAAGCACAATAAAGTCATCTAAGCCAAGAAATTTCAAGAGAAGTGAACTAGGGTTTTGGTGCAAGAAAAACAATACAAATCAAGGCTTGTTCCTACAATATCTAAGGTAAGTTTTATGATATTTTCATGATGTTTAAGATATTGAGAAGTTGAAGCACTTGGATTGTAGAAGAATATAGAAAGTGGGTCATAAATGTGGGAATAGTGCTATTGTTGAATAGTAGTTTGGAATGAATCATGAATATGGATATATGGTGATTGTAAGTAGGTTATGAATGACATTAAGAGCATGGAATGAGTATGATATGTGAAAGAACGTAATAGTGAATTATTACCATGATTATTGGGAAATTGAAGTGAAATTGTTAAATGTGGATAGTGTAGATAAATGATGATTGTTATTTATGATATTATGAATGATGTTATGGATGTTTGGGAGTTGATATGGAATATGGAGGAAGTCATACAAACAAAGGAAATGCTGCCCAATTTTCTCTAGCTTTAGTAAGCATGTTCTTATAATCGCTTAGCTAATGTTAATGTTATAACCCGTATTTTTGCACATTTGAACGCTTTGAGATAATTGCAACAAGTTAAGGACAAGACTATATTTTGAACTTGTTTGATACATAAGTGGGTTATGAAAATTTTGGGATGTGGAAATATTGGAAATGGCTAAGGGAAAAAATTGGAATTTCGGAAATTAGTTTCATGAATTACAAAAATGAACCATAGGTAATTGGGCTTGGAAAAACCAAAAAAAAAAAAAGAGAACAAGAGAGGCCCAATTAGTTGGGGTGGCCGACCATGGTCCATGAAAAGGACACAAGCCCAAGTGAATTCATCCATGTGATGAATTAATAAAAGGGACCATTTAGTAGTCATCCAACACTTAGAACATTCAAGAAAACTTAGAAGGAGAAAAACAAAAGAAAGAAGAGCAAAAAAAAAGAAGGCCATTCGGCCATGTCCATGAAATTTTTGCCCCTTGAAATCTTGTCCCAAAAATTATTTTCTTGTGGTATTCCTACTAATTTAAGGGTCCTCTACAACGTGGTGAAGTTGTTTCGGAAGATAGGTTCCTAAAAAAAAATGAATTTACAATCATGTTGTTGCTACATAATTTAAACTCACGTTGATAGTGTTGTATCCCGTATTTTGAACGTCGGTTTATTTGTAAGCTGAGGTGGGGCCCACACATCGAGATTTTTTTTCGAACATCTGAAAATTTATATGAATCACATATGTGAAGTTAATCACAACTCACGAAGGACCCTTGGGCCAAATCAAAGTAGAAGCCCTCCAAACGAATATTTTTAAGAAAACGTTTTCGGGTGACCTGACTTCGAGGGGAAAAACTGGTATTATAAGTTTTGAATTTGGAAAAATATCAAGCAATATAAGTTGTAGATAATTGAATTAGCTTTCCAACCATAGGTCGTGGGCTCTATGGTGACGTCTGCACAAGGAGATATGAACGTTTTCAGTCCGGAAGGTTAGTGGGCTAGGCCCAGCTGGGGACCAACCGGGTTAGGCCCATGACCCATGTTATATAAGTGATATTTCAGCACTTCCCTCCTCATTTTCAGAACTGGAACAACCATAAAATTCTGGAGATAGAGAGAAAAAAAAAACCTTGGAGAAGAAAAATCAATTTTGACCAAAATCCGAGCCCCGAATCCCGAAGCCCATGAAGGGAAAAGTGTTGTACGCTGCGTTGTCTTCAATTTGAGTTAAAAAAATCAACCAAGGAGGGGGGGTGATAACGTGGTGGCTAAATTCTTAAGGTATGGATAAGGCTCCTTTTCATTGCTAACAAGTTTATTTAAAGTTTTAACGGATTAGAACGGGAAAAATAGCGATATAAATTCGTCCGTTGGTATTGTGAATTATGGAATGAGATTTGAAGAGAATTTTGGATGAAAATAAATGTAGTTAACTTGTAGAATGTGGAGGATGTTGCTATTGATGTTGTTAGTATTAATTTTGACTTCGTTACGGAAATAAAAATTATGAAATAGTTATATCGCGAATTGGTTGGTTGGAAAATTTGGAAAATAATGTGTGGGCTATTCTATGGAATATTTTGGAGCTGGAAATATTGTGAATAATGGTGGGTGTTGTTGTTGATATTGTGGCCGAGTTAAATTCTCGGGTTTTTTGTTGTATTTTTGGCCGAGTTGAATTCTCGGGGATGTTGAATTTATAGGGGAGATACTGCCCAAATTTCTGTAGACAAGTATGGATTTAAGATTGAATTCCTAAAGGCTTATAATTAATATTTGGTAATTGTGACCAATTGTAGATTTCGGAGGAAACGGGATTTGAGTTTGGACAAGCGTAAAAAGCAAATAAGGTATGTAAAGCCCTACATTTTCTTTCTTTGGCATGTCTTAGTCATAGTAGGTTATGACACGAGCCGGGGGAAACTCCATTCCTAGAAATCCGAGCTTAGATTCGGCCCTTAAACATTCAATGTAATTGAATTATGAACCCATGTTTTGTTGGAAAAAAAAATATGTTTGAACACTTTTACTTCTAAAAGAGTCTTGCGTCATAAAACGTCCATAACTTCCACAAATAAATTCGGAATGCCCCGAAACTTGTTGCAAATGAATCCATAAAGCCTAAGGTTCGTAACTTATGTACGCCACCTCGTCTTGACCCGAGGTTGGCCCACTTTTCCCTAACCCTTTCCATATGGTTCTATTAGACTTATTTTCGAGCGATTTCAAAGGAAATGTTTTAACTACTCTTCTAACTACTCAATGACAATTGTTATAAATATTCCGTTGAGTCTTACAAACTATTTTGGAACATGAAAACGGTCCCAGAAAAATTATTTTTATGTAATCTATTGTTACATCCGAAATACACGCATTATGATTATCGTCCGATTTCATTATTATGATTTGTCATTCGAGATGTTCCATCGAGTCTTTGTAAATGTATGGTGTTTTACATTGCATTTAGTTTCTCACTACTCCACTCGTGGATGCCTCAATGTTTCCTTCACTGAGCCCGAGCCAGGATATGTTATCACGTGTATTCCTCTGCATTTTTCGCCGTGCCCCGATGTGAGGGGGCAGGTATGACATGTACATGGGTTCTGGAGTTATGTTGTGCCATGTACCTACATTCTGATATTTGATGATATGACATGATATGGCCATCTGATATGTTATGATGTGTTATGATATATATTGCGGAGCTATTCCCTACTCTGGAGTTATGCTGTGTTGTGGCACCAGTGACGGGGTGGCGACCATGTTCTGTTCACCGAGTCCCATAATGGGGCCGGATATGGCATATGTTTTGACATGCATTATCTATGTTATATGAGTAAGCATTTCTGATATTCTGATTATTGCACTCATTTTCTATACTTCCTGTTCCGGTTATGATTCTGTTTATTATACTTCATGCTTTACATAGTCAGTACGTATTCCGTACTGACCCTCTTTTCTTTGGGTGCTGCGTTTCATGCCGCGCAGGTACACCCAGATGATGTGGAGTTATTATAGAGGATGTTCCGGCAGAGTTGGCAAGCTCCATTTGTTCTTGCGGTGCCACCGAGTCAGAGTTTGTATGTGTGCTTCTTCTGGATTAATGTTAGAGACTTTGCAGACAGAGTCATGGGTATAGTATGTCAGTTGTGTAAGCGGCTTCGTCAGTCGATATGCCATCCTGTCTTATGCATTAAATTCTATATGATCACAGATTCTGTTTGATTTGGAAAATATGGAAAAGAATATTTTGAGAAGTTATTATGTATTTTATCTTCATTTGATTTTAAAAGTCTAACAAGATTTTATGTGTCCCGAAGGTCTGTGGGTTCGCTCGGCTCCGGATGTGGGGCCGGGTGCCCATCACACCCTAGTGGAATTAGGGTGTGACAAAGTGGTATCAGAGCAGGTCTGTCCTAGGGGTTGTCTGCAAAGTCGTGTCCGGTAGAGTCCTGTTTATGGTGTGAAGCGCGCCACATTTATAAACAGGAGGCTACGGGGCATCTAGGGGTTGTTGACCTTCTTGCTATCTTAGATCGTGCGATAGAGCTGAGTCATAGGAAAATGAAATTCCTTATATGAGCTTTACATACTATGGGAGAAGGTAAGGGATGACACAGAAGGTTATAAAGGTATTGTTGATATTTGTGGTGTGCAGATTCTGAATAATAGGAATGGTAAAGGAGACTTGGACAAATTTTTCAAATGTGGTCATTTAACTAGGTATACCTATCAGGAAGAAGCATGGAATGAAATATCGCAAATGGACGATAAGTGGGATGTGACATTTTAGAGAAGCTACAGATTTGGCCACGATGTGAAGAATGATTGTAAGAAAGATGATTAACAGTTCGAAGAGTTAAAAAGGGATAAAAATTTGAAGTTAGTAAAAACAAGGTTTGTTGGATGATTCAGAGAAAGTTAACAATCAGTTTTGCTGTAGATTAGTATGTATGGATGGCGAGGGAAAGTCTGGACATACGGATATCTGAGTACTTATAGGTAATGGCGACGAAGGTATGTACGCCACCATCAGTAATTTGGAAGTCCAGGACAGGCAATAATCATACACGAAAATGAAAAGGGTAAAATAGTAATTGTACAGAGAAGGGCATAATATGAAAATGCCTCGGAACCTGTAAGATCTTGACTGGCCTCAAATTATGTAATAAATGTCGTATGAGAAAGCGGACGCGATTATATCAGTATTAAGGCACCGGATTCCACCAAAGTTTTGAGGTTAAGCGTGCTAAGGTGGAAGGATGGGTGACCCCCCTGGAAAGTATGCAAGAAATCCCAACGATTTAGCCATAAGAGACAAATGAAAAGTTAGGATAGTCTGAGTGAAATTAGAGTATATAGGATGATTGGAGACCATGAAAGACCACACAGCACGCGATAGGCTAGACTAGAGGAGAAATGGAAGATACGCCGCAGCTTTGGAATTAGGATAGGCTTGAATAGCGTTTGGAGGTATTTTGTGGGATAGTTGGTAATAATTATACATGTATGTATGAATGCGTACGACATCCCATATGTGATGGTATCGGCGGACATGTGAGTCCCAGCAACCGGCATTACGGTGTGGAAGGCATTAATTGAGTAAGAGCACCGAAGTTTAAATCACAACATAAATAAATGGTGCAAGTGCTATAAGGCAAGCTGTTATCATTTTCATTACAGACTAAGACTGGAAAGGTTATAATACAACGATATTTGAAGAAAAAAGAAAGAGAGCGCGTAGATGGAAGACAAGAGACCAAAATATCGGAAAAAAGTTAAGAAATCCCGACAAGGGAAGCCCGAGAAAAATTACCGGCAAAGTACGAGACTAATTGAATACAAATTCAAAGATAGGCATATGAAAAGGATAAGATGCGGTCATATGGAGCAAAAAAGGAAAGTATGAGGTTCGAGAACCAATTCCAAAAGCGGGACTAAGGAAATAGTGACTACGACAAGGAATGTGAAGTAAGAAAAAGAACGATAAAGCCTTGTGACGATGACAGAAGATTTGGCATATAAAGGGATAATATGCAGTCGCGTTAATGTGATTACATCGGACGTGAAAGTGTTCTCCTGAAAGGATGATCTAGAAATGAAACAGATTTGCGAACTTAAAGTAAAAATTTCATAACTTTCAGAGTCGATGCCACAAATGGAAAAATCAGAAAAGTGTTCGAGGAGGAAGGAACCCAAGGAAGAGAAGAAATTTTGGAAATAGAACAATTGGAAATCTGTAATTATAGGAGTAAGAGGGAATACTTTAACGAATTAGCGATGGGAACCCGGTTACGCACCAAAGAAAGAACAAGTGTGATGGGTTGAAACTGTCGACTGGGAGATTAATGATATGGAATAAGAATTCATGCGAAGTTCGACAGATTTTATTTTGGAGGAAATGGAACGAAGTACAAGGAACGAGCTAGGGAGACTGCTCGATCATATTGTTATAAGCATAATTAAAAGCTCAATGAGTAAAGATATAGAGAGTGTAAACCGTATAGACTTTGTGCTTAGCGCAAAAGTAGTGGGCGCTCAAAACCTATGGATGCACAACTTTGGCACCAATGCATAATTAAGAAGACTTACGAGTATGTGAATTAGATGGGTGAAAGGATTAATAGTAGGTGAAAAGGGACGGAAATATGGATAGAATGACGATATAGACAGGAATTAAAAAGGAAAAATTTAGGGTAAGAAGTTTAGATATGTTATGTACGGAATCGGAAACAAGGGCGAGGAACGAGACAATTATCGTAGCCGAAGGTGCTCGAGGACTGTTGACACCCAAGGAGCCCCTAAAAAGGGGGGGGGGGGGGGGGGGGGGAGAACGTATTATATTAGCCTTAGGGTGGAATCACAATATCTTCAAGCGTTAAGGAAGGAAATCTATTAGCTCGAGGCCGGAGCTTAAATGTATCGGCGTACCAAGAGAATACATGAAAGGAGTAGAAATAAATTGGCAATGAGTGTGCCGAGAGGCCGACATAAGGGAAAGAACGAAAGATACCTTAAGAAAATGTTTCTTGCCAACATGAATTATGATACGTTTATGTCATGATTTGAATCTCTTCTATCGGACAAACTGGCGTCAAACCTAAGTATGCAGTAATACGTTTTAGAGAATAGTAAAGGAAGCAAGGAAATGACTACGAGCTAAGTTCCTAAAGAATAATGGAGAGAATTATAAGACTCAAAGGATATTTCGGATAACAACAATTATCGTAATAGGAATACCCGCGCTGGGTAGTTTGGAAATTTTTGAAAGAAAGAAAGGATGTAATGCCTATGAATGGAATAAAAGGGTTCGTTGGATATTAGAAAACAGTTCGTGGACCATTAATTATGTGAAACATGAGGAGATACACCATGAAAGTATATGAATCATCGACGTGAGGTGATGTTCGATCATACTTGTAAGGAATCCGCACTGGAGGGCCAACAAGGAATAACGATGGACGGAACGGGATGTGTAAAACAGAATAAACCAGAAGAGGGAAAGAATATGCCTGAGATCGAATACTTTTTATACGAATATGTAATAATGGTTATGCAACTTATGAATATTTGTACGTTAAGCAAGCCAAGTGGATAAGCACTTGAAAGAGGAGTAAGGGTCCAATAACAACAATGTATATTCTAGGTACGATACAGAAAAGCTAAGTGGAAAATCGTAGAAAACGGCAATGGAAGAGTTCGAATTAAGGGCAAGGAAGTGATACAAGGTGATATGCCTAAAGTATGACAGGCTAAATTGGGGAAATCATAGAATGGTTTAAGCAGGACGATCAGAACTATGTAAAGTTATACCTCCCAAAGGGTAGTGAGATTTCACTAGGTTTCCACATCTATTATATCGGACCGAAGGCCTAGTGTATAGTAACTTCTGGAAATCTTTTCGGAAGGAATTGAGGACACAAGTAAGTCTTAGCACAGCGTTAACTTTTAACTGACGGACAGGCTAAGTGTGTTATTCAGACGCTAGGAGGTAAGTTGTGAGCAGGGTCATTGCTTTCAGAGGTAGCAAGAATGGACACTTGCCATTTGTTGAGTTTACTGGTAATAATAGCCGCCGTTCTAGCATTCAAAAGACACCATATAAGAATTTGTAGGGTAAGAGGTGTGCACCATCACTTGGATGGTTTAATCGTGACAAGGCTAAGTTACTCGGCACGGATACAATTCAACGGACAGTTGATAAGGTGAAACTCATTCGAAAGGGCTATTAGCGGCTCGGAGTCAACAGAAATCATACGCATGAAATAGATGTCAACACTTAGAATTCTAGGTTGGTGACCAAGTATTTCTGAAAGTATCACCCACCAAGGATGTTATGAGATTCGGTCAACAGGGAAAGCTTAGCCCAAGACGTATTGGGCTTTATCCGACCATTTGTGTGGTGGGAAAGGTTGCCTATGAATTATACCTACCATCTAACTTAGCGGCAGAACACCCAGTGTTCCACGTATCTATGCTTCGCAAGTACATTGGCGATCCTTCCAGAATATTTCCGGTAGATGATACTCAGGTGACAGAGGAACTATCTTACGAGGAGCAGCCTGTAGCCATCCTGGATCGTCAGGTGAGGAAATTGCGCAATAAAGATGCAGCTTCCGTTAAGGTATTGTAACGAAACAAGAACAGGGAGGAGCTGACTTGGGAAGCTGAAGAGGAGATGAAGAAGAAATATCCTCACTTGTTTCCTATGCCCACAGGTAATCTAAAATTTCTTAATTGGTTATATTGATTGATGAATATACTATATATGTTGTCCATAAAAAGAAACTCCCCCGAAATGCTTGCAAGACCACATAAGACTAATTTAACATTCGAGGACGAATGTTCTAAAGGGGGGGGGGGGGAGGATGTTATAACCCGTATTTTTGCACATTTGAACGCTTTGAGATAATTGCAACAAGTTAAGGACAAGACTATATTTTGAACTTGTTTGATACATAAGTGGGTTATGAAAATTTTGGGATGTGGAAATATTGGAAATGGCTAAGGGCAAACATTGGAATTTTGGAAATTAGTTTCATGAATTACAAAAATGAACCATAGGTAATTGGGCTTGGAAAAACCAAAAAAAAAAAAATAGAACAAGAGAGGCCCAATTAGTTGGGGTGGCCGGCCATGGTCCATGAAAAGGACCCAAGCCCAAGTGAATTCATCCATGTGATGAATTAATAAAAGGGACCATTTAGTAGTCATCCAACACTTAGAACATTCAAGAAAACTTAGAAGGAGAAAAACAAAAGAAAGAAGAGCAAAAAAAAAAAGAGGCCATTCGGCCATGTCCATGAAATTTTTGCCCCTTGAAATCTTGTCCCATAAATTATTTTCTTGTGGTATTCCTACTAATTTAAGGGTCCTCTACAACGTGGTGAAGTTGTTTCGGAAGATAGGTTCCTAAAAAAAAAATGAATTTACAATCATGTTGTTGCTACATAATTTAAACTCACGTTGATAGTGTTGTATCCCGTATTTTGAACGTCGGATTATTTGTAAGCTGAGGTGGGGCCCACACATCGAGATTTTTTTTGGAACATCTGAAAATTTATATGAATCACATATGTGAAGTTAAACACAACTCACGAAGGACCCTTGGGCCAAATCAAAGTAGAAGCTCTCCAAACGAATATTTTTAAGAAAACGTTTTCGGGTGACCTGACTTCGAGGGGAAAAAACGGTATTATAAGTTTGGAATTTGGAAAAATATCAAGAAATATAAGTTGTAGATAATTGAATTAGCTTTCCAACCATACGTCGTGAGCTCCAAGGTGACGTCTGCACAAGGAGATATGAACGTTTTCAGTCCGGAAGATCAGTGGGCTAGGCCCAACTCGGGCCCAACCGGGTTAGGCCCATGACCCATGTTATATAAGTGATATTTCAGCACTTCCCTCCTCATTTTCAGAACTGGAACAACCAGAAAATTCTGGAGATAGAGAGAAAAAAAAAAGCCTTGGAGAAGAAAAATCAATTTTGACCAAAATCCGAGCCCCGAATCCCGAAGCCCATGAAGGGAAAAGTGTTGTACGCTGCGTTGTCTTCAATTTGAGTTAAAAAAATCAACCAAAGAGGGGGGTGATAACGTGGTGGCTGAATTCTTAAGGTATGGATAAGGCTCCTTTTCATTGCTAACAAGTTTATTTAAAGTTTTAACGGATTAGAACGGGAAAAATAGCGATATAAATTCGTCCGTTGGTATTGTGAATTATGGAATGAGATTTGAAGAGAATTTTGGATGAAAATAAATGTAGTTAACTTGTAGAATGTGGAGGATGTTGCTATTGATGTTGTTAGTATTAATTTTGACTTCGTTACGGAAATAAAAATTATGAAATAGTTATATCGCGAATTGGTTGGTTGGAAAATTTGGAAAATAATGTGTGGGCTATTCTATGGAATATTTTGGAGCTGGAAATATTATGAATAATGGTGGGTGTTGTTGATATTGTGGCCGAGTTAAATTCTCGGGTTTTTTGTTGTATTTTTGGCCGAGTTGAATTCTCGGGGATGTTGAATTTATAGGGGAGATGCTGCCCAAATTTCTGTAGACAAGTATGGATTTAAGATTGAATTCCTAAAGGCTTATAATTAATATTTGGTAATTGTGACCAATTGTAGATTTCGGAGGAAACGGGATTTGAGTTTGGACAAGCGTAAAAAGCAAATAAGGTATGTAAAGCCCTACCTTTTCTTTCTTTGGCATGTCTTAGTCATAGTAGGTTATGACACGAGCCTCGGGGGAAACTCCATTCCTAGAAATCCGAGCTTAGATTCGACCCTTAACCATTCAATGTAATTGAATTATGAACCCGTGTTTTGTTGGAAAAAAAAATATGTTTGAACACTTACTTCTAAAAGAGTCTTGCGTCATAAAACGTCCATAACTTCCACAAATAAATTCGGAATGCCCCGAAACTTGTTGCAAATGAATCCATAAAGCCTAAGGTTCGTAACTTATGTACGCCACCTCGGCTTGACCCGAGGTGGGCCCACTTTTCCCTAACCCTTTCCATATGGTTCTATTAGACTTATTTTCGAGCGATTTCAAAGGAAATGTTTTAACTACTCTTCTAACTACTAAATGACAATTGTTATAAATATTCCGTTGAGTTTTACAAACTATTTTGGAACATGAAAACGGTCCCAGAAAAATTATTTTTATGTAATCTATTGTGACATCCGAAGTACACGCATTATGATTATTGTCCGATTTCATTATTATGATTTGTCATTCAAGATGTTCCATCGAGTCTTTGTGAATGTATGGTGTTTTACAATGCATTTAGTTTCTCACTACTCCACTCGTGGATGCCTCAATGTTTCCTTCACTGAGCCCGGGCCAGGATATGTTATCACGCGTATTCCTCTGCATTGTTCGCCGTGCCCCGATGTGAGGGGGCAGGTATGACATGTACATGGGTTCTGGAGTTAAGCTGTGCCATGTACCTACATTCTGATATTTGATGATATGACATGATATGGCCATCTGATATGTTATGATGTGTTATGATATATATTGCGGAGCTATTCCCTACTCTGGAGTTATGCTGTGTTGTGGCGCCAGTTACGGGGTGGCGACCATGTTCTGTTCACCGAGTCCCATAATGGGGCCGGATATGGCATATGTTTTGACATGCATTATCTATGTTATATGAGTAAGCATTTCTGATATTCTGATTATTGCACTCATTTTCTGTACTTCCTGTTCCGGTTATGATTCTGTTTATTATACTTCATGCTTTACATACTCAGTACATATTCCGTACTGACCCCCTTTTCATTAGGGGTTGCGTTTCATGTCGCGCAGGTACACCCAGATGATGTGGAGTTATTATAGAGGATGTTCCGGCAGAGTTGGAAAGCTCCATTTGTTCCTGGGGTGCCTCCGAGTCAGAGTTTGTATGTGTGCTTCTTCTGGATTGATGTTAGAGACTTTGCAGACAGAGTCGTGGGTATAGTATGTCAGTTGTGTAAGCGGCTTTGTCAGCTGATATGCCATCCTGTCTTATGTATTAAATTCTATATGATCACAGATTCTGTTTGATTTGGAAAATATCGAAAAGAATATTTTGAGAAGTTATTATGTATTTTATCTTCATTTGATTTTAAAAGTCTAACAAGATTTTATGTGTCCCGAAGGTCTGTGGGTTCGCTCGGCTCCGGATGTGGGGCCGGGTGCCCATCACACCCTAGTGGAATTAGGGTGTGACAGTTAATGCGAATTCTTTTTAAGGTAAAGACGTGAACATTAAAGGAGAATGAGAAAGCAATAGAGTAGTTAAACGACAAAGGTATGTTAGGCTAGTCCTTTCTTTCTAAGGCATGAATCTTATGGTATGAATTTTGTCCTTCTTCAAGAATTTCCTATCTTCAAGAAAACTAAGAGTCCTTGTTCACGAATAGCCATATGAGATAAGAGATACACTACGAGTACGATAATAATGATGATAAGTTTTATATCCCGTAATTTTGCACATTCGGATAAATTGAAATAATTGTGACTTGTAAGAGATAAGGCAATGTTTTGATTTTAGTTAATACATATGTTGTTCATGAAAAATATTAATGCGGAAATATCGAGGAAGGCTAAGGGCAAAAAATTAGAATTTCTAAAATTAGTTTCATGAATTACAAATATTAATTAAAGCAAATGGGCTAGGAAAAATGAAAAAAAAAAAAAGAGAAAGGAGAGGCCCAATCTATGTGGATGGCCGGCCATGGGGAAAAAAAGGGCCCAAGCCCATGTGGAAAATTTGACCCATGAAATAAATAAATAAAGAGGGGCCTAGCATTTGTCATCCATTATAACTTTCAAGAAAAACAAAAGTTAGAGCAAAAAAAGAAGGGGAATTCGGCCAAGAGCAAGAAAAGGAAAAAAAATTGAAGTCTTCCATCTTTGATCCAAAAATTTATTTCTTCTTGTATTTCTACTAATTCAAAGACCCTCTTCAACGTGGTATAATTTTTGAAGCAAGAAAATTTCTTTGGTGACAAGTGTAAAAATTCTACTCAAGTGGAAAAATTGAAGAAAAGGTAAGAATTTCTAATCTTTTACATGTTATGGAAGATTTATATATGTTATAGTGAGTAGAATTGAATGAAAATCATGGAATTGTTATGTGTTGTGTGTGGGCCGTGTGGGTGTGTTGTGTGTGTGGCCGTGTGGTGTAAATTGGTGGAGGAAGGATGAATTAATTTTATTTAGTATGATAGTTGTGTTGTTGTGGCCTTTATAATGTAAGTGAAAGACTAATGGTTCAAGTTGGCATGGAAATTGGTTGTAAGTTGTTGTAGGAAATTATGTGATTTTAATATGGTTTTTATGTAATTATGGAAGTGGAGTTGTTAAAGTGTGAATTGTTGTTGTTGTTGATGAATTTGGAAAACGATAATGCGTCGTTGTAGTTTCGTTGCAATTGTAGAGGTTTCGGGTGGAGTATGGTGTTGGTGGAATCGTTTGAATATTTTGTAGATTGTTTGAAATGCTCTTGAATTGTGTTTGAATGATCTTGGATTAGTAATGAATATGTGAGCGTTGATATTGGCTTGAATGTACGTAGTTGGATTGAATGTGATAAGCTACGTAGAGAAGAAGGTTGCTAATGTTAGAATGCAATTTAAATTGATTCTTGATGTTATTAGTATGGTTGTTGGTATTGTTGGTATGGTTGTTGATGAATTTGGCTGAGTTAAATTCTCGGGGATGTTGAATTTACAGGGGAGATGCTGCCGAAATTTCTGTAGACAAGTACTAGTTAGAATTGAATTTCTAAGTACTTGTAGCTAATGTTTGGTAATTGATAACGTTATTGTAGATATTGGGGAGCCCGAGACTTGAGTCGGGATTTGGTTAGCGAGCGATCGAGGTATGTAAAACCTACCTTTCTTTCTTTTGGCATGACCTTTATGAAATGAACAAATGACATATATGTATGCTTCTAAAGAAAATTCTATTCTTAGAGCCACTAGGATGGCCGATGTCTTTGACCTCCATAAGCTATTCCATATGGTTTGATACGCACTTATGATGTTCGAAGATTCTAGTTGATATGTTTCCGAATGTTGTTCGAAAAATATTTGATATGGCTAAAGTCTTGGATATATATTTGATACGTACATATGATTCAAAAGGCTCCATTTAATTTGCTTTATAGCGATAGTTGGAAGTTCCATAGTATGATGGTTACTTGATTTTTCAAAAGAAAAGAGCTTCTGAAACGTTTTTAGAAATTATGTACTGCAAAAGTACGTAACTTTCGTATACTAATTCCGATTGACCCGAAACTGATTTCTGAGCCTTCGGATGTCGTAAATATATTTGTCCATTGAGTTTTGAAATTTATTTATTTATATGCATATGGTTTTCTCACTACTCCGCTCGTGCATACTACTATTATATCGTTCGCCGGATCCCTGGCCGATTTTGTGATCGTGCGCACTATGATATATTTGGTAGTATGATGTGTTACGGTTCCCGAGCTCCTCGCCATAGGGCCGGGTACCGCTTATATATGGCGTTATGATGTGATATGGCATATGATATGTTCTGACGTTGTGATATGTTTTGATGATACGATATGTTCGGAGATTGTACGGAGATTTGAAACCTTCCGGAGTATGATGTGTTGTGGCGCCAACGTCGGAGTGGCGACCACGTTCCTGAGCCCTATGTATGATTTCCATTTGCATTATTTATGTTTTCAGCACAGGTTTTTATATACTAATTCTGTATCAATTTTCCATACTCCTTATTTCAGTTTTGATTTGGATTACTGTATTTCATGCTTTACATACTCAGTACATATTGCGTACTGACCCCCTTTCTTCGGGGGCTGCGTTTCATGCCCGCAGGTACAGACGTTCGTTCTGGTGACCCGCCAGTGTAGGACACTTATTCTGCTATTTGGAGTACTCCTTTGATCCGAAGCTCATATTTTTGGTACATATCTTTTGTTATACATGTTTCTGTATATATATGACTATTTGGGGTACGACGGGGCCGTGTCCCGTCATATGTTTCTGTTATGGTTTGTAGAGGCCTGTAGACATATATGTGGGTCATGGGTCGTGTTTGTCCGATTATGTCTGTGACTTGTGCCTTAAGCGGTCCCGTTTGCTATTATGGCCGAAACGGCCCATATGTTTATATATGTATGTATATTCGGGCGATGTGTATTCCGCCAGCCTGCCGACTTTTGTATGATATTTCTGTTACAGGTGACCGCTTAAGATGACGTCTGTTCTCAGTATCTGTGCAAAATAACGTATGTTAAACTTGGATAAGTCTTTGATATGTCGATTTGGTAAGCGAATGGGTTTGGGTGTCCAATTAGGACACTAGTCACGGCCCACGGGGCTAGGTCGTGACAAAAGTGGTATCAGAGCGGTTTGTCCTCGGAGTGTCTACAGGCCGTGTCTAGTAGAGACTTTTTTATCGGTGTGTTGTGCACCGCATCTATAAACAGGAGGCTACAGGACATTTAGGATGTTACCTTTCTTTCGATCTTAGATCGTGCGATAGAGCTGTATGGTTAGGATGGTTTCTTTCTGATAAACTGTTGCGTCTACAGCAAGGCTCCAAAAGAGCGATAGCGTCAGTATTTTGGGGAAATCATTTCTGACCCTCCTCCTGCAGGTAATTGTGGATTGACACAAGATGAAGAGGACAGCTTCTGATAGTGGGGGTGCTAAGAAGGCCCCTAGGGTATCTCCAGGACCAAGTAAGAGGAGCCTCAGCTATTGGATTGAGACTAACCCTTCGGAGGACCCCGTAACAATTCCTCCAGAGTTCTTGGCCCCCAGAGCAGAGGATCCCACGGAGGGCAGTTATGATACAGATCCCTCGGAGGACCCGGCGACGATACCTCCAGAGTTTCTTCCCTCTAGGGAGGGGGATAGTTATGATACAGATCCATCCGAGCATTTCTCTGGGACACCGGAGGAGGAGATTTCTGGGGCCATGCCAGCTACTCCTGTGGTGGAGCACTATGTTAGACAGGCCTCCCCGGTGAGTGTTACGAACTACACCAGTCCTCTATCCTGGCCGTCAGTAAACCAGGAATCGCTTGGTTATCTATACTCCTCCGATTCAGATGCGAGCAATGATGGGAGTCAGACGAGTGGATGGCAGACAGACGATGATGAGGAGCACACTTCGCATGGCAGCTCCCCAGATTAGCCCCGAGGCCGATCGGCTACAGGTATATGAGTTCTCTTTGGAATTTCTATATATATGTAACTTCTGTAGAGTATCATTTGATGGCGGCAAACAGAATTTTTTTTTTTAAAAAAAGGGCCGATGACCCAATGGTTATAAGTAACGGTGACTGAGATGTCTCCGCCGCCAGTGTGAATCTAGAAACCCCGGATGAAAGGTAATCATATGTACAAATGCAAGTGAATATTAAGGATTTAAAAGGGCAATACGGTAACTGTATAGTCAGAAAAGTAAAAGGATCCTCTCTAGATCGGGGTGGGGACCCGCTACGAGAACATTTTTGAAGTTGTTAAGACCTCGACTTGTCTTAAATTATGTGATAAAGGTTGTGTGGGGCAGTTGATGCAATTATACCAGCATTAACGCATCTAAATGCATTAAAGTTTCAAGGTTAAGCGTGCTAGGGCCAGAGCAATTTTGGGATGGGTGACCCCCTGAGAAGTATACAAAATTTTCGTAAATATAGATATAAAAGACAAATGGGAATTTGGGGTAACCTAAAGGAAATTAGAGTATGCGGAGTGATTAGAAACCTTAAAGAGGTCGAGTAGGTTAAGGTAGAGTAGGCTGGTAAAGAAGAAGAAAGCGCAACGCAGCTTTGGAATGAGAATAAGTTTGAATGAGCATTTGGGAAATGCTTTGTAAGCGAAATGGTAGTAAATGTATGTGTATGCATAGGACATCCTATTTATGACAATATCGATCGACCGGTGAATTATAATAACCAGTGTTGCGATGTATAGAAGACACTAACTGAACGGAATTTAAGAGACAAGCAAAAGGTATGGTACAGATATCATGAAATAGACGAATACTGATTTCACTACCGGTTAAGAGTGGGAGATTTTAATACAACGATATTTGGGAAGAAAAGAGAGCGAGTAAATGGAAGACAAGGAGATTAAAATGTCGGAAAAAGTGAAAAAGTTAGAACATAATTAAGCAAAGCTTCTAAAAGAACCGACGGGCAAAGCATGAAACTATTTGCGTATAAATTTGAAGGACAGATCTGTAAAGGAATTAGAATGAAATAGTATAGGACAAAAGAGGGACAAACCTGAAAAAGGTTAAAGGTGGAAATAGGACAAGAATATAGGAGTGCGGAGGATACTCTAATAAGTTTGCGATAGCCAAATGATTACTTATCTAAGGAAGGACTAAGATAATAAGTTGACGCAGTCGATAAGAAAACTTATGACATGGAATGATGAATCATGTGAAGATCGAGGAATTCGATTTTCGAGGAAACAGAACGAATATGAAGGAAAGGATGACTTGGCCGAACCTTCCATTGAGGAAGGATATAAAATTACTAAAAGATAAATGTGAAGCCGTATCAATACGGTTGCTTTGAACAAGCGAAGCTTTCCTGGAGGGTGACATAGGAATGGGATCGATTCGCGTGTATAAAAGAATACCTTGCGAGCTTCGAAGCCGATGCTACCAAACAACAAGAGAAGAAAGCTATTCCCTAAGAAAGATTAAAGATATTCATGGCTTGGTTAAGGGAAAAGAGAGTGGCTAGGAAGAAAATAAGTGGAAACGGATATGCATCAAGAGGTTGATGACATTGATATACGTAAAAGGAAAAGATATGTCAGAATGGAAAGAAAAGTAAGTGTTGGGAATGGAAGCCCTTATGAGTATTCCGATTAAATACGAGAACGTAGTTAGCAAGGAGATAGACAAGACAGACTCCGCAATAAAATAGCTTGAATTGTAAGAAGGTCGCGGAAAGCGACAGTTACTTAAAGGGCATAGACGTGTGTGGATCCTCTTAAAAAGAGGGGGAGGGGGGGGGGGGAGGGCGGGGGGAGAACATACTAGAATTAAAATGAATTATGACGATTCAAACTCCAGAAAAGGAGACTTATTAACTCGGGGCCAGAGTTCGGGGTATGATGGCATATCGTAAAGGTTACGAAAGGACATAGAAATAAATTGACAACGAGTGTACTTAGAGGTCGATACAGGGAGAAAATATGGAAGATACGTGGAGAGAATACTTTATGCTGACACGAGCCTCGATATTCCTCAATCATAGTTTTAATTTCCCGTACAGAGCGGAGCTTACGTAGTATCTAGATATATAAAGATGTGCCCAAGAGGGTAATAAAGAGAGCAAGGAAAGTATACAAGTTAAATCCACAAGGGCAATGAAGAGGATAACAAATCCCAAGAGATCCTCGGATGACAACTGTCACAATGAAGTAACCACGGATGGTAGTTAATAACTTCTCGAAGAAAGGAAACGAGGAAAAGCTGCGGCAAGAACGCAACTTCCAGTTGCTAAAGGAAAAGTTGATTACAGCTCAAGTTTTGACTCTACCCGAGGGGTCAGATAGGTATGTTATTTATTGTGATGCTTCCGGTGTGGGAATAGGTTGTGTATTAATGCAGCATGGTCGAGTATAGCCTATGCCTCCCGGCAGCTCAGACCGCACGAGAGAAATTATCCTACTCATGACCTAGAATTAGCAGCGGTAATTCATGCTTTGAAAATATGGTGACATTACTTATATGGAGTTCATGTTGATATTTATACGGATCACAAAAGCCTTCAGGACATTTTTTTAAACAAAAGGAGTTGAATTTGCGGCAAAAAAAAAGATGGTTCGAATTATTGAAAGATTATGATGTTGATATTTTGTATCATCCTGGAAAAGCCAATGTTGTAGCAGATGCACTTAGCCGCAAGTCTATGGGCAGTTTGACAGACGTACAGCCAGAAAGGAAAGAATTAGTTCGTGAAATTCTTCAACTAGCCAGTCTTGGAGTCCGTTTGGCCGATTCTGGGAAATATTGGGGTTTCTGTCCGAGGAGTTGCTGAATCATCTATTATGGAAGAAGTAAAATGACGTCAGTACGAGGATCCTATTCTGGTACAGTACAGAGATGCAGCCCTTGATAAGGAGAAGACCCAGTTTAAGATTTCATCTGACGGGGTATTATTATATAGTGGCAGGTTATGTGTACCTGATGTTGCAGGGCTGCGGCGACAGATTATGGGAGAGGCACATTATGCTCGGTATTCTGTTCACCCGGGGTCAACAAAAATGTACCATGATCTCAGATGTTTATAATGGTGGGATGGTATGAAAAGGGACATCGCAGAGTTCGTTGCTCAGTGTCCAAATTGTCAACAGGTTAAGATCAAACATCAAAAGCCCGGTGGGTGAAACTAAATGGATTGGTCCAGATATGATCAAGCAAGCAGTCGATAAGGTGAAACTCATCCGAGAACGGTTATTAGCAGCCCAGAGTCGACAGAAAGCATATGCAGATAAACGACGTCGACCTTTAGAGTTCCAGATTGGTGACTGGGTATTTCTGAAAGTGTCACCTATTAAAGGTGTAATGAGATTCGGCAGAAACGGGAAGCTCAGTCCGCGATATATTGGGCCTTATCAGATTATTCGAAAGATAGGCGAGGTCGCCTACGAGTTATACTTTCCATCTGATCTGGAAGCAGTGCATCCGGTATTTTATGTATCAATGCTCCGTAAGTGTATTGGTGATCCTTCCAGAATATTTCCTATAGAGGATATCCAGGTAACAGAGGAATTGTCCTTTGAAGAACAGCCTGTATCTATTTTGGATCGCCAGGTGAGGAGATTGCGCACCAAAGATGTGCCTTCTGTTAAGGTCTTGTGGCGAAATAATAACCGAGAAGAAATGACCTGGGAAACGGAGGACGAGATGAAGAAGAAGTACTCTCACTTGTTTCCTATGCCCACAGGTAATCTAAATTCCTTAAACTGGTTATATTGATCGGTGAATAAATTATGTGTTGTCCATAAAAAGAAACTCCCCCGAAATGCTTGCAAGACCCTATAACACTAGTTTAACATTCGAGGACGAATGTTCTAAAGGGGGGGAGGATGTTATATCCCGTAATTTTGCACATTCGGATAAATTGAAACAATTGTGACTTGTAAGAGATAAGACAATGTTTTGATTTTAGTTAATACATATGTTGTTTATGAAAAATATTGATGCGGAAATATCAAGGAAGGCTAAGGGCAAAAATTGGAATTTCTGAAATTAGTTTCATGAATTACAAATATTAATTAAAGCAAATGGTCTAGGAAAAATGAAAAAAAAAAAAAAAGAGAAAGGAGAGGCCCAATCTATGTGGATGGCCGGCCATGGGGAAAATGAGGGCCCAAGCCCATGTGGAAAATTTGACCCATGAAATAAATAAATAAAGAGGGGCCTAGCATTTGTCATCCATTAGAACTTTCAAGAAAAACAAAAGTTAGAGCAAAAAAAAAAGAAGGGGAATTCGGCCAAGAGCAAGAAATGGAAAAAAAATTGAAGTCTTCCATCTTTGATCCAAAAATTTATTTCTTCTTGTATTTCTACTAATTCAAAGACACTCTTCAACGTGGTATAATTTTTGAATCAAGAAAATTTCTTTGGTGACAAGTGTAAAAATTCTACTCGAGTGGAAAAATTGAAGAAAAGGTAAGAATTTCTAATCTTTTACATGTTATGGAAGATTTATATATGTTATAGTGAGTAGAATTGAATGAAAATCATGGAATTGTTATGTGTTGTGTGTGGGTGTGTTGTGTGTGTGGCCGTGTGGTGTAAATTGGTGGAGGAAGGATGAATTAATTTTATTTAGTATGTTAGTTGTGTTGTTGTGGCCTTTATAATGTAAGTAAAAGACTAATGGTTCAATTTGGCATGGAAATTGGTTGTAAGTTGTTGTAGGAGATTATGTGATTTTAATATGGTTTTTATGTAATTATGGAAGTGGAGTTGTTAAAGTGTGAATTGCTGTTGTTGTTGATGAATTTTGAAAAAGATAATGCGTCGTTGTAGTTTCGTTGCAATTGTAGAGGTTTCGGGTGGAGTATGGTGTTGGTGGAATCGTTTGAATATTTTGTAGATTGTTTGAAATGCTCTTGAATTGTGTTTGAATGATCTTGGATTAGTAATGAATATGTGAGCGTTGATATTAGCTTGAATGTACGTAGTTGGATTGAATGTGATAAGCTACGTAGAGAAGAAGGTTGCTAATGTTAGAATGCAATTTAAATTGATTCTTGATGTTATTAGTATGGTTGTTGGTATTGTTGGTATGGTTGTTGATGAATTTGGCCGAGTTAAATTCTCGGGGATGTTGAATTTACAGGGGAGATGCTGCCGAAATTTCTGTAGACAAGTACTAGTTAGAATTGAATTTCTAAGTACTTGTAGCTAATGTTTGGTAATTGATAACGTTATTGTAGATATTGGGGAGCCCGAGACTTGAGTCGGGATTTGGTTAGCAAGCGATCGAGGTATGTAAAGCCTACCTTTCTTTCTTTTGGCATGACCTTTATGAAATGAACAAATGACATATATGTATGCTTCTAAAGAAAATTCTATTCTTAGAGCCACTAGGATGGCCGATGTCTTTGACCTCCATAAGCTATTCCATATGGTTTGATACGCACTTATGATGTTCGAAGATTCTAGTTGATATGTTTCCGAATGTTGTTTGAAAAATATTTGATATGGCTAAAGTCTTGGATATATATTTGATACGTACATATGATTCAAAAGGCTCCATTTGATTTGCTTTATAGCGATAGTTGGAAGTTCCATAGTATGATGGTTACTTGATTTTTCAAAAGAAAAGAGCTTCTGAAACGTTTTTAGAAATTCTGTACTTCAAAAGTTCGTAACTTTCGTATACTAATTCCGATTGACCCGAAACTGATTTCTGAGCCTTCGGATGTCGTAAATATATTTGTCCATCGAGTTTTGAAATTAATTTATTTATATGCATATGGTTTTCTCATTACTCCGCTCGTGCATACTACTATTACATCGTTTGCCGGATCCCGGGCCGGTTTTGTGATCGTGCGCACTATGATATATTCGGCAGTAAGATGTGTTACGGTTCTCGAGCTCCTCGCCATAGGGCCGGGTACCGCTTATACACGGCGTTATGATGTGATATGGCATATGATATGTTCTGACGTTGTGATATGTTTTGATGATACGATATGTTCGGGGATTGTACGGAGATTTGAAACCTTCCGGAGTATGATGTGTTGTGGCGCCAGCGTCGGAGTGGCGACCACGTTCCTGAGCCCTATGCATGATTTCTATTTGCATTATTTATGTTTTCAGCACAGGTTTTGATATACTAATTCTGTATCCACTTTCCATACTCCTTATTTAAGTTCTGATTTAGATTACTGTATTTTATGCTTTACATACTCAGTACATATTTCGTACTGACCCCCTTTCTTCGGGGGCTGCGTTTCATGCCCGCAGGTACAGACGTTCGTTCTGGTGACTCGCCAGTGTAGGACACTTATTCTGCTATTTGGAGTACTCCTTTGATCCGGAGCTCATATTTTTGGTACATATCTTTTGTTATACATGTTTCTGTATATATGACTATTTGGGATACGGCGGGGTCTTGTCCCGTCATATGTTTATGTTATGGTTTGTAGAGGCCTGTAGACATATATGTGGGTCATGGGTCGTGTTTGTCCGATTATGTCTGTGACTTGTGCCTTAAGCGGTCCCGTTTGCTATTATGGCCGAAACGGCCCATATGTTTATATATGTATGTATATTCGGGCGATGTGTATTCCGCCAGCCTGCCGGCTTTTGTATGATATTTCTGTTACAGGTGACCGCTTAAGATGACGTCTGCTCTCAGTATCTGTGCAAAATAACGTATGTTAAACTTGGATAAGTCCTTGATATGTTGATTTGGTAAGAGAATGGGTTTGGGTGTCTAATTAGGACACTAGTCACGGCCCACAGGGCTGGGTCGTGACAATAGGCTTGAGTCCAAATATTCTAAAGTCCATGATATGATGCTCGTATAAAGTTAATGATGCTATCTATAATCTATTAATGTTGATCATTATATACACTCACCTTATGCTAATTCCTTCAAGGTGAGGCGCAATGTTTATGAATGTTCCATAATGGAATCGGGGGTCCACGACCTTATGTCACCCCGATAAAATATAGTTGTCCTTGAGTCTTTATGCATGTATTATGATGAGCATATTATAATGATATAACACTGCGCCTATATGGCCGGGCAGTCACCGCTAAGGCGGGCAGCGTCTACACCATGGCCAGATGGCATGGGCAGACACCACTAGAGGGCGGCATGAGATGGTACCCTGGACGTGGGAGGCCTGGACACAGGATAATGTAATGCTAATGATTATTACACCGTACTTATATGGTCAAGCCGCTATTACATATATGCATACATGATATGATGATGATTATTAGAGTAAGCCAGCATGTATTATATCTTTTTATAATTCACAGTTAGTACAGATTTCCCCTCATTGATGCCTCCTCATTTCATTGATGTTCATTATTGTTTATGCCTTACATACTCAGTACAGTGTTCGTACTGACGTCCGTTTTCTTTGGATGCTGTGTTCATGCCTACAGGTAAACAGGGAGATGACCAAGATTTGTAGGAGCCATTAGATGATTGAGAGCACTCCATTATTCCGGAGGTGCCATTGACTTATCCTTTTGATGTACATATTCATGTTTTGGGCATGACAGGGTCCTGTCCCGTCTATATGTCTAGTACTCTAGTAGAGGCTCGTAGATATGTAGTATGGGTAGTATGGTTCCACAGTTCTCATTGTATTTCGATTTATGTATGTATATGTATATGTATTATTTTGATAGCCGAAAGGCTCATGTATATAAAGTAAGAAGGTTTCTAGTAAAATGGTTCTAATATGAGTATAAGCATGAGATAAATGAATTAATGTATAAATGAGTAATAGATTGAGCGGTGTCGGTGGTTAGCCCCGGGTACCCGTCGCGGCCGCAGTCGGGTCGTGACAATTCTAGACCTATTTCAATGACTTTCCGACATGCACCAAATCAGAATTCCCAATATCAAAATAAAACAAAAGGGATCTTATCCTAATCGTACAATGGCAAAAATAAATCATAAATTCATACGAAAATAGTACACCCAAGGACGAAAGATTCCCAACCGTCATAGATTCAAGTTCAAAAAGAGAGTAATGACAAAATAACACAGCACATTGCACTACTAGGAATCCCTAATTTTCGCAAATTGTACAAGTAATAACAAGAATGAAATTGAATTTTTACAACTAGATGCCAACACAAACAAAACAACAAAAACAGACCAACAATTAAACAAAATAATGTTGTTAAAACCCCATCCAGGCATACACGTACCCCAAATAATCATCCCCACCATCGAGCAAATCACCACACACCCCCTTTTTATGGTGGTGTGGTGGCAGAAGATGGCTAAAGCCTTAAAGGCTCACCCATGGCATCCCACACCACAAAGGGGGTGGGGAAATACCCGTTGGACGCTGAAAAATTGTGCAAACACGGCGAAGGGGCGGTGGCTGGTGGTGGAAACCCTAGCGCCGCCATCAGATCCTCTCAAATGAGGGAAACGAAATTAGGGTAGAAGGAGGTAAAAAATGATTCGTAAAAATGATTTTTTGGGGGGGGGGGGGGGGTGAATATATTAATTACTCCCTCCCTTTAATAAAATAACAAAACCTTTAAAAAATATAACACATAATTTAGGTTAATTAACTTAAAACACCTGCATAAAAATGATATATTGACGAAATAAATTTATAATACGTCGTTTTAAAATACGAGCTTCAAAAAGAGCCCAATATTGATACACTTCCGAGTATTATTTAAAAATTCCAAAAATATGGCCAAAATGAGTTGAAATTCATACGTTATTTTTAATTAACAATTTTCCTGAGTTAGACGGAGTGGAATATGTATCTTTCTTTCAAACTTGCGTTTGTGACAGTGAATAACTAGTGATGTCTTGTAATTGTTAATTTTTATAAAAAATAATAATTAAACGTCAATTTTTGCAATTTTCTCGGGATTTTTAAATTTTAAATTTTAAAGGTGCATCCTTTCTCCGTCTTTGACTCAGAAATTTTGGAAATTAAAATACGCGTCATATGCGGTGGAAATTAGGTGTCAACAATTGCCCCTTTGGAGTTCGAGGATGGCGAGGCCATCCTTGAGCTACGAATTTGACAATCCTAATTTCTACCGAATAATAAAATTTACAGCTCTCTTGCGCAATATTTCAAAAGTATGGCCCGACCGTGGCTTCTGGGCTTCCTACATATCCCAGGCTAAATGAGAATTCAGGCTATTTGTAATTCTGACTCTATGAGAATTACGAAAAAATAGGAATTTTATTTAAACTACCTCGAGGTGTCTCGCGGTAATTATAGGAATATGGCCGAGCCTCAAATTTTGAGTAGCCTACATATCCCTAGCGTTGGGAATCAGGCCAATTGTAGTTTGACTCGATAGCCTGAAAAGGAATATCCCTATATGCGGGAATCCCTTTGACTATTTCTGGTGAAAAATTTGACCGGAAATGGTTTTTTCAAAAGATTCATGAGTGTAGTTGCTTGAAGTGATGTTTCAATCTCGATGTAGAAAGCTTGACTTTCGCACACGATTTTGACCGGTTGCCCAAGAAGAGTTCCACATTCGCTCCGCATGTCTTGAGTCTGGCTCTTGGTTCCTGCCTTGGCAGCTTTAGCCATCTCCAAATGATGAGTCCTGCGTGTTAGATTTGAAAATTTTGGTTTTAATATAGTCATACCTGAATGGTTTTTCGTCACTTTGTCGACATTGGAGTCATCCTCCACTATTACATCCATCTTTTCGTGAATGCTTGTCCGTCTTCTTCCTTTCCTCCTGCAAGTGTGTGTTTTTTGTGTATTTTTTGAAAAATAATATAATCTGGATAATAATCATGATACTTTGACTAGCTCTTTTCCGTTATTTTCAGATGTTTTCATCGTTCAATGATAACTTCTGTAGGGATCCGGGTTGGGCTATATAACATTTTTTTGCGAACCTATGCACCCCAGTCCAGTTGTTGTTTTCGTAAGTCGATATGTCAAGCATGAAACCCATGTTTTCTCGCGCGGAGCCATTTTTGTTTCTTACGATGTCCAACGCCCTCGAAAATTTAGCATCACATCATGTTTGCATATCGCGATGACTATCCAAATCTGGTGTTGCATGTCCCGTTATTCGCATACGATGACCGCGGTATACCAGTTGGCCTAACATCACCAATAGTCAAAAATACCCAAATGTAGACTGCACATCAGAGTGCAGTATTATATTCCTCCCATGATGACCGCTAACCCCTGTGTCTAGAATTACAATATTTAGTCAGAATTTTCAAGTTAACTACTACACATTCAAGTGCGGAGCCTTTTCTCATGACTACCACTATCCCTGAACCATGATTACGTTAACTTGAAATAGACTGTAATAGCGACCACAAATCCATATATATGAATGATGACTCAGCCCCTTCGGCACGTAGTCGTTTAATCCATATCGTCATTTTGAGGAATGAAGCTTACCTAGGTGGCAAGACTTTCACTTTATTTTTTGACTCCGGGGAGGAATACTCACCCATCGACAGGGTTCACATCTTCAAAAAGGACTAGACTCGATGGTGAATAATGGTATTTAATCCCGCAATCAATGCGTCATTTTAAATTTTTAGATTTTTGGACGGCCACTTAGCCAATGTATCAAGTCAAGCCATGCGACGTGTAGGCCGGGGTCTCAATACCTTGTTACAAAACTATTTTTAGTGGGGACCCAACTTTTGGTATCATGATTATATCCTTCAGTAGATTTAAAATTTTCTTTTTGTAAAATATTCGTGTTCTGCAAAATGAACAAACTTATCAACGCAAAGAAACTTTACTTGGGGAGGGCTTCGTTACCCTTTCGTTCGCTCGTTTGCGCCGTTATTTTTTATGCTTTTTCTTCACTTGGCTCGTTGTCATTACCTTGCTTTAAACATTCTAGCAAACGAGTTAGTGTAAAAGATCCATGCTTGTTTGTCCCTGCATCCACAGAAAAATTTATCAGGTTTCTATATGGTCGACTGCTCTCCTTGCATACAGACTTATTTCGTTCATATCTCAGTAGGAAAGGATCCTCATTTCTTTTAAAATATTTTATTTTCTAGCAAAGCTGAGAAATTTTTTATGCGATGATTTTTTTGAGAATGTATGTATATATGATTTCGAAAATAATATTTTGTATACGCCCTTTTAATGTCATGACATTATTTACTCAAGCAAGGTCTCCCGTCTCTTCTTCTTCTTGATCTTGACTCCTCAAATTTTTCGAATCCTTTTCGAAAATTTTGCCCCAGTTGGTATACGTCTTTGTACCAACTCGAGTCTCGCTATGCTGAAGGAATTTTTGAGACCCTCTCAAAAATTTTGCCCCAGTGCAAGTGTGTACTTGTCATTTATTGAATTCGCCGCGTTTGAGGAATTTTTGAGATGCGTCTAAAAAATTCTGTCCCAGTTTTCTTGTGGGGTTATCCTTGTCTTTCTTTCGCCAAAATCATTTCTGAGGCTTCCTAAGGTTTATTGGGAATTTTGTTTGGAATGACCGAGCTCGGGAGAGCGTCTACGTATCCCATTTCGTGAATCAAGTCGAAGCGTAGTTCGGGGTAAAGATATTCGAATTTTTGGTGAGACCGAACTCAAAAGAGCGCCTACGTATACCAAAATGGGAATCAGGTCATGACATAGTTCAAACACATATAATTTTGGTTTTTTTGGGTTAAAGTAACCGAGCTTGGAAAAGCGCCTACGTATCCCCTTATAAGTACAGGGAATCAGGTCCTTGCGTAGTTCGTACATAATTTTGGATTTGGTTTTTGTAAGAAAAATGCAAAATTACAAGCAAAGGGAATGCAAATAAAGAAAACCTAACTATGGAAATTATAAACGCAGTTGTCTTCTTCTTCACACATAGTATCTCTTGATGGCATCTGAATTTATTGCTTTTGGCCACTCTTGACCATCTATTCAGCAAGTACCATAGCTCTTCCCAATAGTACCTTTCGTACCATATAGGGGCCTTGCCAGTTTGGTGCGAACTTCGCTTTGTATTCTTCTTGACTAGGGAATATTTGTTTGAGTACCAATTTCCCGATTTGAAACACCTTAGTTCTCACATGTTTGTTGAAAGCACGCGCCATTCTTTGCTAGTATAGTTGACCATGGCAAACAGCAAACATCAAACATTCTCTTTTCATCTATCAGAGCTAGTTGCTCATGCCTTTTGTGGATCCATTCCGCATCGTCCAACTCAGCTTCTTGTATTATTCGAAATGAAGGGATTTCTACTTCGGCTGGTATCACTGCTTCAGTACCATACATTAACAGGTATGGGGTGGCTCCAGTCGAAGTCCTGACAGTAGTGTGGTATCCCAGCAAGGCATAAGGAAACTGTTCATACTTGTCTTTGTAGTTATCAATCATATTTCGGAAGATTTTCTTGATGTTTTTGTTGGCGGCTTCTACAGCCTCATTCATTTGTGGTCGATATGTAGTTGAATTTCGGTGAGTGATCCGGAACTGCGCACACATGTCTATCATAAAGTGGCTATTCAGGTTAGCCCCGTTGTCTGTTGTGATTGATTCTGGGATGCCGAATTGGCATATGATGTTGTTTCGCACAAAGTCTGTTACCACTTTCTTTGTCACCAATGAGTAGGATGCTGCTTCCACCCACTTGGTGAAGTAGTCTATGGCAACCAAGATGAAGCGATGTTTGTTTGATGCAGCTGGCTCAATTGGTCCTATGACATCTATGCCCCAAGCGGCGAATGGCCAAGGTGACGTCATAGCATTTAGTTCTGTTAGCGGGATCTTTATCAAGTCTCTATGAATCTGACATTTCTGGCATTTCTGGACAAATTTGCTAAAGTTATTTTCCTTGGTCATCCGGTAATAACATGTTCTCAAGATTTTTATTAGTAGCACGAACCCATTCATGTGAGGCCCACAGGTTCCAGTATGCTCTTCTTGAATCAATTTTGTAGCTTCAAAAGAGTCAACACATCTACGCAATCCCAAATCTGGAGTTCTTTTGTGGAAGACATTCTTGTTGAGGAAGAAACCATTTGCCAACTTCCTGATAGTCCTTTTCTAATTTGAGGTGATTCCTTCAGGATATTCTCCTTTCTCCAAGAACATTTTAATGTCAATGTACCATGGGTTGCCATCGGTCTCAGCCTCTACAAAAGCACAGTGGGCTGGCTGATCTCTAATTTCAATTTTGACAGGATCAATGTATCTACTATCGGGAGGCTGAATCATGGATGCTATTGTTGCCAATGCATCGGTAAACTCATTTTGGGTTCTTTGTATATGTTTGAACTTAACCTCTCGAAAACGATCTGCCAATCTTTGCATAAGTCCAACATATTGTATGATATTTTTATTTTTGGTGGCCCACTCTCCTCGAACTTGATGGATTAGCAAATTCGAGTCGCCGATTACCTGAAGGTCTTTCACATCTATGTTGAGGGATAAACGTAAACCCAAGATACAGGATTCGTATTCAGCCAGGTTGTTGGTGCAATTGAAACTTAACTTGGCCGCCATCGGATAATATTGGCCCGAGTCTGAAATCAAGACGGCTCCCATTCCTGATCCTATAAAATTTACTGCTCCATCAAAGTATACTTTCCATCCTGAGTCGTCTTCACTTTCCTCACCTTCAATTGTCATTATTTCTTTATTTGGGAAGCAAGTCCATAAAGGTACGGGATTGTCATCTGTCAGGCTTCCAGCTAGTAGATCTGTCAATGCCTGCCTTTTTACTGCCTTCTATGCGACGTATTGGATGTCGAACTCACTTAAAAGCATTTTCCATTTGGCCAACATCCCTACGGGCATAGGCTGGCGAAAGATGTACCTTAGTGGGTCTATTCTTGAGATCAGATGAGTTGTGTATGCAGTCATATAATGTCTTAATTTATGAGATAGCCAAGTCAGAGCGCAACACGTCTTTTCCAGCAAGGAATATCTGGATTCACAGGGTGTGAATTTCTTGCTGATGTAACAGATGGCTCTTTCCTTCTTGCCTGTTTCATCATTTTGCGCTAACATGCAACCAAAAGCATTTTCTGATATCGACATGCATAGCAGCAAAGGACTTCCCGGCCTTGGTGAGACCAAACCAAGTGGATTGGACAGGTATATTTTTATTGTGTCAAAGGCTTTCTGACAGTCCTCTATCCATTTGGTTGGAGCATTTTTCTTGCGGAGCTTGAGGATTGGTTCTTTGATTACTGTGGACTAGGCGATGAAGCGTCCAATGTAATCTAACCTTCCTAAGAAACTCATGGCCTCTTTCTTCGTTCTTAGTGGTGGTAGCTCTTGGATTGCTTTGATCTTGGTGGGATCTAACTCAATACCACGATGATTGACTAGAACCCGAGCAATTTTCCAGTAGGCACTCCAAATGCACATTTTGCAGGATTCAACTTCAAATCGTACTTGCGGAGTCTGTCAAAGAATCTTCTTAAATGTTCAAGGTGGTCTTCACCTACCTGGGATTTGATGACGATGTCGTCCACATACATCTCAATCTATTTGTACATCATATCATGAAAAACAGCGGTCATCGCCCTCATGTAAGTAGCGCCAGAGTTCTTCAGTCCAAAAGGCATTACCCGGTAATGATACACTTCCCATGGTGTGATGAATGTCGTCTTTTGGGCATCTTCTTCATCCATCAATATCTGATGATAGCCTACGTAACAATCCACAAAATATTGCACGTAATGCTTGGCGCAGTTATCAATAAGTATGTGAATATTTGGGAGTGGGAAATTATCCTTTGGGCTAGCGCAGTTGAGATCACGGTAACCCACACAAATCCTTATTTTCCTGTCTTTCTTTGGTACCGGAACTATGTTTGCCAACCATGTCGGTTATGGCGTCACCTCAACAACCCTGATTGAATCTGCTTTTCTACTTCTTCTTTATTCCGGATGATGACATTGGGCTTAGGCTACCTGATTTTCTATTTTACTGAGGCAATCCTTCGAGGATCGGCAACCTATGGGCAACAATATTCGTACTCAAACCTGGCATATCAGCGTACGAGCAAGCGAAGATGTCTTCATACTCTTTCAGCAGGCTCTGATACCCTTATTTCTCAGCTTCTGTCAAGTGCACACTTATTCTAGTTTCCCGAACCAACTCCTCACTTCCTAGATTAACTGCCTCTGTTTCCTCTATGTTTGGCATTGGTCTGTTCACATATTCATCTTCGACATCTATCAACCCTTCTGGTTCAGTTATCTCTTCTTCTTGATCGTCATTTTGTTCATCGTCGTTTTACTTGTTTCGTAACATGTCATGACATTATTTGTGACCTCTGTATTTGTTACACCTTGGAAATTTCATGTCGTCGTGTAGTGAATGAACCAATGCGAGCTTAAGGGTAACAGGAAGTTATTAAGACTATAAGACGGGTATTTAGTGGTTTAAGAATGCATACGTTAAGATTTCAAAGGTATATGAATTGATGAAATAAGGATTGATAAGGACAAGTGGAGTATAAGTGGGGTTTAGGAAAGGTTTCGTAAATTATTGCTTCAGTATTGTTTGGTAAGGCCTTGAGGATGAGTTATAGGGATTTTTAGATTATTAATGAAGTATTAAACAAATGTCAAGAAGGTTTCATAAGGATTGGAGATCAAACGAGTCGACGAGAATGAACTTCGAAGAGCTGGGCATTATACGACCAAACATACTGGCCACATAAAACATACAGACCGTATGTCCAACCATATATTCTGCCTAGAATGAGGGCCTTCACTGGACCAAACATACGGTCCAGACATATGGTCAGTATAAAATATACGGACCGTATGTTCTTGTCGGGTCAGATTTTAAAACGATATAAGGACGCTCTCTATTATTTAATTCATTTCATTTCCACTCTCCACATCTCAAGAACACTTTAAAATCCTCTCTACTCTTCACCCACAAGGACCCAAGAGAAATTTATGATCAACTTCATCAAACCCACAAAATCAAGTGTAGGAAACATATCAAAGTTTATCTAAGCCAAGAAATCCCAAGGGAAATGAGGTAGGGTTTTGGTGCAAGAAGAAAATTTCCACTCGAGGCTTATTCTTCCATTATCTAAGGTTAGTTTTATGATCATTCCATGTTGTTTAAGGTATTGAAAAGGTAAAACACTTGGATTGTAGAAGGATGTAGAAATTGGGTCATGCATGTGGGAATAGTGTCATTGTTGAGTAGTAGTTTGGAGTGAATTATGAATATTGATATGTTGTGATTATAAGTATTCTATAAGTGAAATTTAGAACATGGGATAAGTATTATATGTGAGAAAACATGATAGCCAACTATGACCATGATTATGGAGGAATCGAAGTGAAATTGTGAAATATGGATAATGTAGACGAATGATGATTTTGTGTATAATATTGTGAATGTTGTGATGGATGTTGGGAGTTGATATGTAAAATGAGGAAAGTTGTATAAACAAAGGAAATGCTGCCCAATTTTCTCTAGAAATAGTGACACGTTCTTATAATCGATTAACTAATGTTGATGCGAATCCTCTTGAAGCTAGAAACGCGAGCATCGAAGGAGAATGATCAAGCGATAAAACTGTTAAACGAATGAGGTATGTAAGGCTAGTCCCTTCTTTCTAAGGAATGATCCTTATGACACGAAATTCCCTATCTCTTCATGAATTTCCTACATCCCGAAAATTATGAGTCAATCTTAGTAAAGAACTTCATATGAGATAAGATAAGAGATATGTTATGAGCATGATAGTGATGATGATGAGTCTAAGTCTAAAGAGTCCAAGGCCTATGATCTTATGTTTCTACAAAGCTAATGATTCTTAATATGATCCATTGATGTTATTCATTTTATACACTCACCTTATATGCTAATTCCTTCAAGGTGAGGCAAAATGCTTATGAATGCTCCATAACGGAATCGGAGGTTCACGACCTTATATCACCCATAGAGTATAATTGTTTTAAGTTCCCAGTCATGCATTATAATAATAGTACGACGAGAATATGATAAGTCTATGAGATGTACATGATGCTATCACACCGCGCCTACATGGTCGGGCAGACACCGCTAAAGCAGGCAGCGTATACACCATGTCTAGATGGCATGGGCAGACACCACTAGTGGGCGGCATGAGATGGTACCCCGGACGCGGGAGGCCTGGACGCAGGCTAATGATTATCACACTGTACCTATATGGTCGGCCAACTTATACATATATGCATACATGATATGACGATGATTATGAAGTAAGTTAGCATGCATTATTGCAGTTATAAGTTACAGATCGCTCTTCACTCGATGTCTCTGTATTTCATTGATATATCATTATTGTTTATGCCTTACATACTCAGTACAATATTCGTAGTGACGTCCGTTTTCTTTGGACGCTGTGTTCATGCCCACAGGTAGACAGAGAGGTGATCCAGACTCATAGAAGTCATCCGCAGATTTACAAGAGCACTCCATTATTTCAGAGGTGCTATTTGGTTGATTCTTTTGTGGATATATATATATATATATGTATGTATTTTGGGCACGACGGGGTCTTGTCCTGCCCATATGTCTAGTACTCTAGTAGAGGCTCGTAGATACGCAGGTGTGGGTAGTATGGTCTCACGATGTTACTATTGTATTTATATTATTATTTTGATAGCCGAAGGGCTTATGTACATAAAAGTAATTATGTTTCTAAATGAAAAATGGTTTTCCTATGATTATGAGCACATGAATATTAAAGAAGTGTATAATGAGCATGATGAGTAATAGAATGAGTAGTGCTCCGTGGTTAGCCCCGGGTACCCGTCATGGCCCCTAGTCGGGTCGTGACAGTATTGTTACTGTAAAAACAAAATAACATGGTTATTAATCATGTAAAAGCAATCTTAAATATGTATTTGTATATAGTTATATTATAAATATATATATACCTATATAGGTGAAGTAAAACCATTTTTTTTTATTATAAACTTTGAGGCGTTTTCATTGATTTTTTTTGAAAAGTAGTACAAATGACGGTCCTGACCCGGAATGGAACATCGAGCCATTTTAATTATTAAACAATACTTAAATGAAACATGAAAAGGTGATAAGCCGGGCCTCAAAGCCATTAGAAGTCCATCTGATTGTTGTCTCTCTTGGTTAAGCATGGCAAATATCTAATGCTTCAAAGCATTCTTCAATGATGGATCCGCATTCTTCCTCCCAAAACAACGTCCTTAAACCCTCTTCTGGATCTTCGCTGTTGTGACCCAATGGGCATGCTGTGAAGGACTGGTAGAGATGAGGGAATGGTTCTCTCATTTTAATGGGACCTCTCGGCCCGTATTCTGCTTCTTCTTCTTCTGCCTGACATGGCTCGTATCTGACCCCAAATCGGTGCTTCTCGTGTTTGATACTCACTGGTTCTCTGATTCCTTCTAAGTTCTTTCCTAGACCTTTCCTGGTTTCAAACCTATCATGGTTGTAGCAACCATTTTATAGACTAGTGGCATAGGGATATCTTCATCATCTCCCCTACAATCTATAACGGCTAGCTCAACAATGTGAAAATCAGCACCCATTGGTGATTTCTCTATGACTGGTACGGAGTTATCTGGATAGTTGTGGACACTTCATTTGCCATGACTTCTTGATCATCCCATATGAATTTGAGAGGTTGATGTAACGAGTATGCCACAACTCCGGCGCCGTGCAACCATGGTAGGCCCAACAACATGTTATAGCTTGTTTTGATGTCCATGATGACAAACTCTACTACGAACTCTGCGAGGCCTATTTGTATGTGTAGATCTATTTCTCCAATCGGATCGCTGGTTGCACCATCATAAGATTTTACGTTGGTCTGACTCTCGTGGATCTTGCCAATATCATACCCGATTTGTTTCAAAGTCATCACAGGGCACACATTCTATCCGGTTCCTCCATCAATCAGTACTTGAGGAATAATCTTTTGACGATATTTGACTGTTATGTGAAGGGATTTATTGTGGGACTTCCCTTCCTTTGCTAATTCATCATCAGAAAATGATAGCCTATGTTCTCGCACAACATACCCCACAATTTCGCCTAATGTTTTACTTATAGTGCCAGCGGGCGCTTGGACTTCATCCAAAGCTTTCATCAAGGCTAGGTGATGTTGGGGCGAACTGAGTAGCAATGATATTGCCGATATCGTGGAAGGAGTCTTATGCAGGTGCTCAACAATCGAATAATCCTTGACTGGCATTTGCCTCCAGATGTTTTTAGCTACGCCTTCCGTGATTGGTATTTTCTGAGGGTTTTCGCGATGAGGCTCTTCAGGCACAAGTTCTTCTTGGGCATAACACATTCCTGACCTGGTCATTCCTTGAGTCACAGTAGCTATCTCTTTTGCTTTACCGATCATCATCTGTGTAGTGGTTTGATCACAAAGGGTGCATTCTCAATTGATCCTGGTGCTTTGAGTATGAATTGCTCGTTATGAATTTTAGCGACTGTCTAGGGGTATTTGAGCACGAAAGGCTCTTTTTTGGCTATGACAGATATCTTAGACTCTTTTGTTAAAGGGCCTAGCACTTTTGTTCGCTCTTGTAAAGACAACGAGGTGACGGTGGTCTCTA
Organism: Lycium barbarum; assembly: GCF_019175385.1. Classification (NCBI taxonomy): domain Eukaryota; kingdom Viridiplantae; phylum Streptophyta; class Magnoliopsida; order Solanales; family Solanaceae; genus Lycium; species Lycium barbarum. Next base: position 94,725,840 of record NC_083337.1, on the reverse strand, counting down.
ACCCTTCGACATCTGGAAATATTATCGTCGGGCTCTCTTCCCATTAATCACCTCTTTCTATCATGTGAATTTGGTTTCCTCCATGCTTTGGAAGAGAATTTGTGTCCACATTTGGCGGTGTTGGTTCTAGGATAAGCTCATGATTGTCAATCATATCCTGTAATTTTTGCCTTAGGTTTATGCAATATTCGATGGGATGGCTAACTTGGTTAGAATGATAAGCACAAGTGTGATCTGGCCTGTACCATCGATTCGTGGGATTAGCAGGTTTGGTAGGACAACACTTATTCGCCTGGCATCTCTTATCTTGTCAAATAAATTTATCCTCAATTCAGGCAAAGGAGTTAATGCTCTCATAGGTTTCTTGTAGGGTGCCTCATAGTTTGCTGGCAGAGCCTGGTTTTGCAAAATCTGGTTTTGTGGAGCTTGGTTATTAAGTGTTGGCATTCGATAATTTGGTCGTGGTGCTCGGTTTCTTGGTACGGGTATTTGATAATTTTGTTGTATGGCTTGGTAGCCGGGTTTTGCGTAGCACACAGATATTGGGTTGTATTGGGGTGAGGTGGTTATATAGTTGGTTGGTGGAGGGGATTGGTAGTTATCTGACTTTTTGTAGGAAATCTCTTTTCCTTGGCTTTTTGGCTAGTAGTTCTAGAAACAAAGGCTATATCTTCCCTTTTATTTTTTCCACCTGCGGTGCCAGACGCACCAGATCTGTTTAGTATACCAACATACTACCGGTCTTGAGGCCATCCTCGATATCTTCCCTAACTACAACTAAATCTGCAAAGGAACTCCCTTTTATGGTTATCATCTTGTCAAAGCAATCAACTTCTTGGTATCGTATGAATGCGGCCACCAACTAAACTTCAGTCATGGATGGTTGCACAAGCGCTGCTTCATCTCTCCAGCGATTAGCATATTCTCAGTAGGTTTCAGTCGATTTCTTATAAATTTTCTCCAATGAGAAGCGATCAGGCACATTTTCCACATTGAAGCAGAATTTTTGCATGAATGAACTTGCCATTTCTTCCCATGTTTTCCATCGGCTAATATCTTGAGAGATGAATCAGTCCATTACTGTTCTTGACAGACTTTGACTAAACAACCTCATAAGCAAAGCTTCCTTTCCGCCATTTCCAACCAATTGGTCGCAGTAAGCCCTCAAGTGGGCCTTGGGATTGCCTGACCCGTTGAAGTGATCAAACTTGGGAATTTTGAAGCCTTCAAGCAGACCAGGTCTGGATGGATGCACAAGTAAGAGTATCTCAACCCCTCTTTCTTATTAAAGCCATGTTCCAGTTCGGCAATTTTCTTCCCCATTTCTTTCTCGATCTTGTCTATTCTTACTTCAAAGAAAATTTTCATGTTCTCTAGTTATGGCGAAGAGCCAATGTGAGTGACATGGTCTTGGAAAGTGACATTTGGTTGCACAGGGTGAATCAAGGGAACTCTTGTAGCCCGAAGGGCTTGATAAGCATTTACGTTTGTAGCGTGGGCAGGTGTTTGAAAAGCTAGGGTTTGGTGGGATAAATTCCCCACATTGGTGGTATTTTGGCGTAATGGAGTTTGAAAGGTAGCTCCAGTCTGGTTTTGAGGGAATTGGTAAATCCAAATTAGGGAAAGTGGGTGGAGGACTCTTACCCTCAGCATTAGTAGAATTTTCTTTCTCGGCCCTTAGGAGGCCCGCTTCTTCTCTGGCTTCAGCCAATTGTCTCATCAACAGACCGGCAACCTCTTCTAAAGGCATTCCAGCTAGGCCAGCTGTTGGGTTACTGTCACGACCCAACTAGAGGCCACGACGGGTACTCGGGGCTAACCACCGAGCACCACTCGTACCATTACCCATCGTACACATCAAGCGTTCATTCATTAATCTTCTACTCAAATCATAGGAAAACCGTTTTTCACTTTGAACATAATTACCTTTATATACATAAGCCCTTTGGCTAACTAAATAATATACGTACAATAAGGACATCGTGAGACCATACTACCCACACATAAGTATCTACGAGCCTCTACTAGAGTGCTAGACATAGGGACGGGACAGGACCCCGCCGTGCCCAAAATACATGTATATACACAAGAGAATAAATCAATGGCACCTCCGGAACAATGGAGTGCTCTCAAGTCAGCAAGTAGCTCCTACGAGTCTGGATCACCGCTCTGTCTACCTGTGGGCATGAACACAACATCCAAAGAAAACGGACGTCAGTGTGAACATTGTACTGAGTATGTAAGGCATCACCAATAATAATGCATCAATGAAATAAGGAAGCATCAAATGAGGAGCAACCTGTAACTGACTATCAATTATAACAGAAATAATGCAAGCTGGCTTACTGCGTAGTCATCATCATATCATGTATGCATATATGTATAAGCTGCCCTGTTATATCCCATATTTTCATACATTGGGACGTTTTAAACTAAACGCGACAAGTTAAAGACAAGACTATTTTAAGATACGAAGTAGAGACTTTAACCTCCGGTTTCGTTTCAAGTCACAAGTTACCTATAAATTTCGTTTGGTATAGAAGCATTAATGGAAAATTGGGATTAAATTAACCATGATTAGATTATTGAGTAGGATTGGAAAACTAAATCAGTCCATTAAAATAGCCATAAGTGGCCGTGTGAGTTATGTTAAGTTGGTCAATGAAAATTGACTCAAGTTTGGGTGGGACACATGTCCAGCCCATGGACATCATATATATAAGTGAAAATGCTGATTCATTATCAACTAAACAAGTCATTTGCATCTTTACAAAGTAGAAAACTTAGTGATAGAAAGAGAGGCTCTCGGCTAGAGCTAGCCGAGAATGGTGAAGTGAAATTGATCCAAAAATTTCAGTTTCTCAAGCAATTCAACTCCCTTGAAGGTGTATAATAATGTGTAGCATTCAAGAAGTGCAATTGAAGGGCTAGCCGATTGAAGTGTTTAGTTACAAGGTCAAAATTGATCCCTTCTTATGTGTTTTGTGGTGAATTGAATGTATATGGTTGTGCATGTTGGTATTGGACTGTTTTTCTTGAAGTTGAAGTGAGTCGTGCACATTGAATTATGTGAAATGATGCTTAATCTCCTTGTACATGTATTGGGAATAGATTGAATGTGTTGTAGTGTGGATAAATAGATGAAAATCATGAAGTTGTTCTAGTTGTGTTGAAGCCGTGTAGGGGACTGATTTAGGAGAAGTTATGGACTGTTTTGTGTCATGTTTTAATTTTTGTTGTTATGGACATTGTGGTGTATTGTATGCATTATGGAAACATGAATTGGGGTGTAAAAGAAATGAATTATGTTGAAGTAGGAAAACAGTCCCAAACCGTGGACTGTTTTAATGATAGGAGTGGATTAGTGCGTTTTGAATGTTGATTGTTGTTATGAATGCATAGTGAAAGTGAAGCTTAATGATTCAAGTTGAAATTGAAATGGTTTGTGGGCTGTTGTAAGAATAAATATGATGCTAAAACAGTTCCAATAATCGTATAAGTAATGTTGTAAACGTGTTGTTGTCGTTGTAGTTGAAGTTGGAAAACTGCGAATTGAAAATGGTAATGTTGTGCGTGATGTTTGGCCGTGAATAGGGGACTGTTTTGAATGATGTACGGACTGTCCAAAGTTCCCTTAAGTCATGTTTAACCAAGTTCGGATTGATACTTGAAAGTATGATTAACAATATTAGTTTGTAGTACTAGTTGGTTTGAATACGAACGAAACGTCGTCTAAATGTTAGAAAGGGATTGTTAACGTTAAAATACATATTGAATTCCCTCGTAGACTAATCGTAGCTCTTGATATCTTGATATAGGATAAGTACCATTGGGCAGCAAGTACAAGTTATAATACGACTAAACGCTAAAGGTATGTAAAGCCTATTCCTTCTTTTTCTTGGCATGTCCTAGACGTAAGTAAGAAATGATATGAACCTTGGGGTAAATTCTACTCTTTATTTCCAAGCATGACTTATGATTCTATTCATTCCTTAATGTTATTGTCACGAGCCTACGATATGATTGACTAACAAATGATGTATGGAAATTCCTACTCTTAAAGAATTGCATAATTAGAGTCATATTTGACTTTCAAAAGCCATGTCATGTTAGATTGATACAAGTATATGAATCCTGAAACGTTCCTTGCTATGGTTTGTAATAAGATTTAGAAAGAACTGAATATGATTATTATCCTGACACTTGAAAGCTGACTAGTTACTTATCTATTGAGTCTCCAAAGATTATTTGCATGTATGTGGTTGCTTATTATTCTGCTCGTGCTTACCGTTACATCCTTCACTGAGTCCCGGGCCAGGACACGTTTTCGTGCGCATATTTATTACATTATTCACCGAGTCCCTCACTAGAGGGCCGGGACACGTTATATATATATATATGATGATATAATTATATGATGATATGATGATATGATGACATGATGATATGGGGATGGCGGCCAGGAGGGCATATGTTCATTATTCACCGAGTCCCTCACTAAAGGGCCGGGACACGTATATGTATATGTTTATGATGCTATGATTGTAATTACCGAGTCCCTCACTAAAGGGCCGGGACACGTTATATATGTTATATACAGAATGATTATTCAACTTTGATTACAAAACTCTATATTGATATTGATATGAGAACGATACCGATGAAATATGTTCAAAGGCAAGTTTTATGAAATTCTGTTTGTTGCATTGGGTGCTACACACCTTGTCTCAGTATGAGTCTATTACTATATTTCATGCTTTACATGCTCAATATATATTTCGTACTGACCCCCTTTCTTCGGGGGGCTGCGTTTATGCCCGCAGGTACAGACGCTCGTTTTGGAGATCCGCCAGCCTAGGATATCTATTCAGCTACTTTGAAGTGCTCCTTTGTTCCGGAGCCTAGCTTGGGGTATAACTCCAATTTGTTGTATATATATGTGTTTATTTGGGGTACGGCGGGGCCCTGTCCCGTCATATGATTCTGTCATTACTCTTAGAGGTCTGTGGACATTTGTGTGGGTCTGTATATAGTTGTTGTTGCATTGTATGAATACGACTTATGTTTGGGGCGTACCCATTCGTAATGGCAGCCTTGTCGGCTTGCATATATATATATATATATGTTTGGGATGTTGCCTGTAGTGGCAGCGTTGTCGGCTTGCGTAGATATATATATGTTGTTGTTGAAGATCGTAACTCCTCAGGAGACAGGTGCCTACGACATACAAAATTGTGACAGATTTAAAATAACGTCCTGCCTTTGTATACAAACAAGTTCATAATATGCTGGTTATAAAAGATTATAGTTAACAGGGGATATGAGTGTCGAACTCGGGCACTAGTCACGTCCTACGGGGTTGGGTCGTGACAAAAGTGGTGTCAGAGCGGTTCAATCCTCGGAGTGTCTACAAACCGTGTCGAGTAGAGTCTTGTTTATCGATGTGTTGTCCACCACATTTATAAACATGAAGCTACAGGACATTTAGGATGTCATCTTTCCTTCTCATTCAAGATCGTGCGATAGAGCTGTATTATCAGGACAATCTTTCCCTAACAGATTGTTATGTTTACAGCGATGCCTCCAAAGAAGGCGACAGCCGCCCAGAAGGGCAAGGCGGTAGTTGGAGAGACCAGTGAGACCCGGAGGATTACTAGGGCTTATGCCCAATATGTGCCTGAGATTAGGCTTCAGTTAGCGAGCTCCGCTACACCACCATTATCAGAGGGGCCTAGGGCAGCAGCAGCTGCAGATCAGGAGACAGATTTACCACCAGCTCCTGAGGTTCCAGCACCTGAGCCCCCAGCTCCCCAGCCAGGGGCGGAGGATAGGGCTATGCGAGACGCTGTACAGTTATTGACCAGGTTGGTATCGGGGCAGGCTCGCAGACGCGGGTTAGGAGGTGACTATGCGGACAGACATGATAGTTTGAGGGTCCGTGATTTCTTGACTTGTAACCCCACAGAGTTCTATGGGTCAAAGCCCGCGGAGGATCCACAGGAGTTTATTCGACAGATGCTGCGTACCTTGCGGGTGACTAAATCCTCCGAGACTGAGTCAGTTGAATTGGCTTCATATCGGTTGCGTGGCGTAGCGGTTAATTGGTATGAGTCCTGGGAGTTGTCCAGGGGTGAGGATGCCCCACCAGCAGTATGGGACGAGTTCGTGGAGGCTTTTCTGGGTCACTTTCTGCCTCCGGAGATGAGGCGAGCCAGAGTTGACAGATTTCTACACCTGAGGCAGAATGGCAGAAGTGTTCGAGATTAGAGCCTCGAGTTTGATTCACTGGCTAGGTACGCGCCCACTATTGTAGCTGACATTGCAGATAGGGTGCATCGTTACGTAATGGGGCTGGACAATTACTTGATAGATAGCTGTATGGCAATGGCTTCTCAGCCCGGTATGGATTTCGCTCGAGTGCAGGCATACGCCCAGGGGGTTGAGGATCGACAGAGAGGGCGTTGATTTGATAGGGAGCAGGACAGGGGTCAGTATAAGAGAGTTAGATCAGCTGGGTACTTTTCTGGTGACTTTCGGGGCAGGCAACCCCAACAGCAGTATAGTAGATATCCTTCCCAGCCGGCACGGAGTGTACCTCCACAATTTACTGGTAGGAGGTTTGATAGCACGGGGTATTCGGGAGCTGGTCAAAGCTCCATGACTTCAGGTTCCCAGATGCACAGGAATAGATGAGACCACCTATACCTCCGTGTCCTCGATGTGGCAGACGCCATCCAGGGGAATGCCGTTTCATTACTGGTGCTTGTTTCTCTTGCGGCCGTCAGGGCCATACTACGAGGGAGTGTCGATTTGGGGGTTGTGCAGGTGGTGCAGCTCAGCCTACGGGATCAGTTGCTAGTTCTTCCTATTCGGCGGCTATGCGCCCTATGGGGCAAGGTATTCCGACACCAGCAGGCCGTGGCAGAGGCTGTGGCGGAGTTTCCAGTTCTAGCGGTCCTTCGAACCGCATATATGCCTTAGCTAGCAGACAGGACCAGGAGGCGTCACCAAATGTGGTTACAGGTATACTATCGATTTTCTCCCGAGATGTATATACATTGATAGACCCAGGCTCCACATTATCATATATTTCCCCTTTTGTTGCTAGTAAAATTGGAATAAAAGCTGAATCTATAGAACCATTCGAGGTAGCTACACCAGTAGGGGATTTTGTTTTAGCAAGACTAGTGTATAAAGATTGTTCGGTGGATATATGTAATCGCTGCACCAAGGCAGATTTGATAGAACTAGACATGACTGAGTTTGATGTTATTATGGGGATGGACTGGTTGGCTTCTTGTTATGCTAATGTTGACTGCAGAGGCAAAGTAGTTCGATTTCAGTTCCCAGGGGAACCAATTATAGAATGGAGGGGGAATACAACATCGCCAAGAGGTAAGTTTATTTCATACCTCAAGGCAAGGAAGATGGTCAGAAAGGGCTATATTTATCATCTTGTTCGTGTGCATGACTTGAAAGCTGAGGCACCGACTCTTCAGACAGTCTCGGTAGTTAATGAATTTCGAGATGTATTCCCAGATGAACTTCCAGGTCTTCCTCCTGAGCGTGAGATAGAGTTCACTATAGATGTATTGCCAGATATTCAGCCCATATCTATTCCTCCTTACAGAATGGCACCTGCAGAATTGAAAGAATTGAAGGATCAACTGAGAGACCTATTAGAGAAGGGCTTCATTAGGCCCAGTACATCACCTTGGGGCGCACCGGTATTATTTGTAAGAAAGAAGGATGGGTCGCTGCGGATGTGTATTGATTATAGGCAGCTGAACAAAGTAACAATAAAGAATAGATATCCCCTCCCCAGGATTGATGATTTATTTGACCAGTTGCAGGGTGCTAAATGTGTTTCAAAGATAGACTTGCGGTCAGGTTATCACCAGGTGCGGGTAAAGGAAGCAGATATTCCGAAGACTGCATTCAGGACCCGATACGGGCATTACGAGTTTAATGTGATGTCTTTTGGGCTGACCAATGCTCCAGCCGTGTTTATGGACTTGATGAAAAGGGTGTTTAAGCCATTCCTCGACTTGTTCGTGATTGTATTTATTGATGATATTCTGCTCTATTCACGATCGGAAGAAGAGCATGCAGATCACTTGAGGACTGTACTTAAGGTCCTCCAGAATCAGAAATTATATGCTAAGTTCTCTAAATGTGAATTCTGGTTGACTTCAGTAGCATTTCTGGGGCATATCGTTGGAGCAGACGGTATTCGGGTAGACTCGCAGAAAATTGAAGCCGTCAAGACTTGGCCTAGACCTACGACGCCTACTGAGGTACGTAGCTTTCTGGGGCTAGCAGGATATTATAGGAGATTTGTAGAAAAGTTTGCTTCGATTTCAGCGCCTTTAACAAGGCTAACACAGAAAGCGGCTAAATTCCAGTGGACCGATGCTTGTGAATGAAGTTTCCAATTATTGAAAGATAAGTTGACCACAGCTCCAGTTCTAACTCTTCCTGAGGGGCCAGATGGCTATGTTATTTATTGTGATGCTTCCGGTGTTGGGTTGGGTTGCGTGTTGATGCAGCACGGCAGAGTTATCGCCTATGCCTCCCGACAGCTCAGGAAGCACGAAAGAAATTATCCTACCCATGACCTGGAGTTGGCGGCGGTGATACATGCCTTGAAGATATGGAGACATTATCTATATGGCATGCATGTTGATATTTATACAGATCATAAGAGTCTCCAGTATATCTTTAAGCAGAAGGAGCTGAATTTACGGCAAAGGAGGTGGCTAGAGTTGCTGAAAGATTATGATGTCGATATTCTATATCACCCAGGAAAGGCTAACGTTGTATTAGATGCTCTCAGCCGTAAATCTATGGGTAGTTTGGCAGGTGTACAACCAGGAAGGAAAGAAATAGTCCATGAGATTCATCAGCTAGCTAGTCTTGGAGTTCGTTTGGCTGGTTCTGATGATGGCAGAATTTTTATGCGAGGTGTTGCTGAGTCCTCTATTGTAGAAGAAGTGAAGAGACGTCAATATGAGGATCCTATTCTTGTACATTACAGAGACACAACACTTCAGAAGGACGAGACCCCATTCAAGATGTCATCTGATGTAGTACTACGATACAGAAACAGATTATGTGTACCTGAGGTTGCAGGATTACGGCAGCAGGTAATGGGGGAGGCACACTATGCTCGTTATTCTGTTCACCCAGGATCAACAAAAATGTATCATGACCTTAGGTTTTTGTATTGGTGGGATGGTATGAAAAAGGACATAGCAGAATTCGTGGCCCGGTGTCCGAATTGCCAACAAGTCAAGATAGAGCACCAGAAGCCTGGAGGACTACTGCAGGAGATGGAGATTCCGACCTGGAAATGGGAGGTAATTAATATGGATTTCATTACAGGTCTACCTCGCACTCCACGGAAATATGACTCTGTCTGGGTTATTGTTGATAGATTAACAAAATCAGCCCACTTTCTTCCAGTCAGGACTACGTATTCAGCTGAGGATTATGCCAGATTGTATCTTAAGGAGATAGTGAGACTTCATGGGGTTCCCACAACTATTATCTCGGATAGAGGGGCCCAGTTTACAGCTAATTTCTGGAGATCCTTTCAGGAGGGATTGGGGACACAGGTGAGTCTCAGCACAGCATTTCACCCTCAGACTGACGGACAGGCTGAGCGTACCATTCAGACGCTACAAGATATGTTACGGGCCTATGTTATTGATTTTAGGGGCAGCTGGGATGATCACTTGCCGCTGATCGAGTTTGCTTATAATAACAGCTTCCATTCTAGCATTCAGATGGCACCGTACGAAGCTCTATATGGCAGGAAGTGTAGATCCCCTATAGGCTGGTTTGATATTTGGTGAGACTAAGCTAATAGGCCTAGATATGGTTCAGCAGGCTGTCGATAAGGTGAAGCTTATTCAGGAAAGGTTACTGGCAGCCCAGAGTCGGCAGAAGTCATATGCAGATAATCGACGTCGACACTTGGAATTTCAGGTTGGCGATTGGGTGTTCTTGAAAGTGTCACCCATGAAGGGTGTTATGAGATTCGGCAAGAAAGGGAAGTTGAGCCCGAGATACATTGGACCTTATCAGGTTATCCGTAAGGTAGGCCAAGTTGCCTACGAGTTAGATCTACCAGCGGATTTAGAAGCAGTACATCCGGTCTTCCATGTGTCAATGCTTCGGAAGTATATAGGCGATCCTTCCAGGGTGTTTCCGGCAGATGATATCTAGGTAACAGAGGAGCTATCATACGAAGAGCAGCCTATAGCCATACTTGATCAACAAATCAGAAGGTTGCGAACAAAAGATGTGGCGTCGGTTAAAGTGTTGTGGCGGAACAATAATAGGGAGGAGATGACTTGGGAGGCTGAAGAGGAGGTGGAAAAGAAATATCCTCACTTGTTTTCCACGCCTACATGTAATCTAAACCCCCTTGCTTGATTGTGTTAATTGTCTGCTCAATCTATATGTTAGCGATAAGGAAAACCCTTCCCAAGACTCTTATAGAACCCGACGAGATAAAAATTGACATTCGAGGACGAATGTTCTAAAGGGGGGAGAATTTTATATCCCATATTTTCATACATTGGGACGTTTTAAACTAAACGCGATAAGTTAAAGACAAGACTATTTTAAGATACGAAGTAGAGATTTTAACCTCCGGTTTCGTTTCAAGTCACAAGTTACCTATAAATTTCTTTTGGTATAGAAGCATTAATGGAAAATTGGGATTAAATTAACCATGATTAGATTATTGAGTGGGATTGGAAAACTAAATTAGTCCATTAAAATAGCCATAAGTGGCCGTGTGAGTTATGTTGAGTTGGTCAATGAAAATTGACTCAAGTTTGGGTGGGACACATGTCCAACCCATGGAGATCATATATATAAGTGCAAATGTTGATTCATTATTAACTAAACAAGTCATTTGCATCTTTACAAAGTAGAAAAAATAGTGATAGAAAGAGAGGCTCTCGGCTAGAGCTAGCCGAGAATGGTGAAGTGAAATTGATCAAAAAATTTCAGTTTCTCAAGCAATTCAACTCCCTTGAAGGTGTATAATAACGTGTAGCATTCATTGGAATAGCAAGAACAAGTGTTAAAATTCAAGAAGTGAAGTTGAAGGGCTAGTCGATTGAAGTGTTTAGTTACAAGGTAAGAATTGATCCCTTCTTATGTGTTTTGTGGTGAATTGAATGTATATGGTTGTGCATGTGGGTATTGGACTGTTTTTCTTGAAGTTGAAGTGAGCCGTGCACATTGACTTATGTGAAATGATGCTTAATCTCCTTGTACATGTTTGGGAATGGATTGAATGTGTTGTAGTATGGATAAATAGATGAAAATCATGAAGTTGTTCTAGTTGTGTTGGAGCCGTGTAGGGGACAGATTTAGGAGAAGTTATGGGCTATTTTGGGTCATGTTTTAATTGTTGTTGTTATGGACATTGTGGTGTATTGTATGCATTATGGAAACATGAATTGGGGTGTAAAAGAAATGAATTATGTTGAAGTAGGAAAACAGTCCCAAACCGTGGACTGTTTTAATGATAGGAGTGGATTAGTGCGTTTTGAATGTTGATTGTTGTTATGAACGTATAGTGAAAGTGAAGCTTAATGATTCAAGTTGAAAGTGAAATGATTTGTGGGCTGTTTTAAGAATAAATATGATGCTAAAACAGTTCCAATAATCGTATAAGTAATGTTGTAAACGTGTTGTTGTCGTTGTAGTTGAAGTTGGAAAACTGCGAATTGAAAATGGTAATGTTGTGCGTGCTGTTTGGCCGTGAATAGGGGACTGTTTTGAATGATGTACGGACTGTCCAAATTTCCCTTAAGTCATGTTTAACCAAGTTCGGATTGATACTTGAATGTATGATTAGCAATATTAGTTTGTAGTACTAGTTAGTTTGAATACGAATGGAATGTCGTCTAAATGTTAGAAAGGGATTGTTAACGTTAAAATACATATTGAATTCCCTCGTAGACTAATCGTAGCTCTTGATATCTTGATATAGGATAAGTACCATTGGGCAGCAAGTACAAGTTATAATACGACTAAACGCTAAAGGTATGTAAAGCCTATTCCTTCTTTTTCTTTGCATGTCCTAGACGTAAGTAAGAAATGATATGAACCTAGGGGTAAATTCTACTCTCTAGTTCCAAGCATGACTTATGATTCTATTCATTCCTTAATGTTATTGTCACGAGCCTACGATATGATTGACTAACAAATGATGTATGGAAATTCCTACTCTTAAAGAATTGCATAATTAGAGTCATATTTGACTTTCAAAAGCCATGTCATGTTAGATTGATACAAGTATATGACTCCTGAAACGTTCCTTGCTATGGTTTGTAATAAGATTTAGAAAGAACTGAATATGATTATTATCCTGATACTTGAAGGCTGATTAGTTACTTATCTATTGAGTCTCCAAAGATGATTTGCATGTATGTGGTTGCTTATTATTCTGCTCGTGCTTGGAGTTACATCCTTCACTGAGTCCCGGGCCAGGACACGTTTTCGTGCGCATATTTATTACATTATTCACCGAGTCCCTCACTAGAGGGCCGGGACATTTTATATATATATATATATATGATGATATGATGATATGATGATATGATGACATGATGATATGGGGATGGCGGCCAGGAGGGCATATGTTCATTATTCACCGAGTCCCTCACTAAAGGGCCGGGACACATATATGTTTATGTTTATGATGCTATGATTGTAATTCCTGAGTCCCTCACTAAAGGGCCAGGACACGTTATATATGCTATATACAGAATGATTATTCAACTTTGATTACAAAACTCTATATTGATATTGATATGAGAACGATACCGATGAAATATGTTCAAAGGAAAGTTTTATGAAATTCTGTTTGTTGCATTGGGTCCTACACACCTTGTGTCAGTATGAGTCTATTACTATATTTCATGCTTTACATGCTCGGTACATATTTCGTACTGACCCCCTTTCTTCGGGGGGTTGCGTTCATGCCCGCAGGTACAGATGCTCGTTTCGGAGATCCGCCAGCCTAGGATATCTATTCAGCTACTTTGAAGTGCTCCTTTGTTCCGTAGCCTAGCTTGTGGTATAACTCCCTTTTGTTGTATATGTATGTGTTTATTTGGGGTACGGCGGGGCCCTGTCCTGTCATATGATTCTGTCATTACTCTTAGAGGTCTGTGGACATTGGTGTGGGTCTGTATATAGTTGTTGTTGCGTTGTATGAATACGACTTATGTTTGGGGCGTACCCATTCGTAATGGCAGCCTTGTCGGCTTGCATATATATATATATGTATATATATGTTTGGGATGTTGCGTGTAGTGGCAGCCTTGTCGACTTGCGTAGATATATATATGTTGTTGTTGAAGATCGTAACTCCTCTGGAGACAGGTGCCTACGACATACAGAATTGTGACAGCTTTAAAATAACGTCCTTCCTTTGTATACAAATTAGTTCATAATATGCTGGTTATAAAAGATTATAGTTAGCAGGGGATATAAGTGTCCAACTCGGGCACTAGTCATGGCCTACGGGGTTGGGTCGTGACATGCCCGACCATATTGGTACGGTGTAATAATAATTAGCCCGCGTCCAGACCTCCGACGTCTGGGGTACCATCTCATACCGCCCACTAGTGGTGTCTGTCCATGCCACCTAGACATGGTGTATACGCTGCCCACCTTAGCGGTGTCTGCCCGGCCATATAGGCGCGGTGTAATATCATCATCATGTACTCGTCATAAGGCATGCATAGAACTCAAAGACTGCCATACTTTATCGGGGTGACATAAGGTCGTGAACCCCCGATTCCATTATGGAGCATTCATAAGCATTCTTCCTCACCTTGAAGGAATTGGCATATAAGGTGAGTGTATACAATGAACAACATCAATTGATCGTAGTTAATATCATTAGCTTTGTAGAAACATCATATTCGTGAACTCTAAAATCTTTGGACTTAAGCTCATCATCATCATATTCATAATATCTCTTATTTTTAACTCATATGGCTATTCATGAACATAAACTCTTAGTTTTCTGGAATGTAGGAAATTCGTGGAGAAGGAAGGATGATCATGTCATAAGATTCATGCCTTAGAAAGAAGGGACTAGCCTCACATACCTTTTCCTTTAGCTATTCTACCGCTTGATCGTTCTCCTTCAATGCTCACGTTTTTACCTTCAAGGGAGTTCGTATTAACATTAGCTAAACAATTATAAGAACGTGCTTACTAAAGAAAGAGAAAATTGGGCAGCATTTCCTTTGTTTATACAACTTTCCTCATATCACATATCGACTCCCAAGCATCCATAACAACATTCACAATATTATAGGCAACAATCATCATTCATCTACATTATCCACATTTCACAATTTCACTTCAATTTCTCCATAATATTGATCAATGTTCACTATTGCGTTTTTTTCACATATAATGCTTTTCCCATGTTATAAATGTCATTCATAACATACTTACAATTACAACATATCAATATTCATGGTTCACTCCAAACTACTACTCAAAATCTCATTATTCCCATCTTTGTAACCAATTTTCTATATCTTTCTACAATCTAAGTGTTTCAACTTCTCAATACCTTAAACAACATGGAAATACAATAAAACTTACCTTAGATGGTTTAGGAATAATCCTTGAGTGGAAATACTTCTCTTGCACCAAAACCCTAGTTCATTTCCATTGGAATTTCTTGGCTTAGATGAACCCTAGTGAGTTTCTTGCACTTGTTTCTCTTGATTTGATGAAGTTCATCCTTAGTTTCACTTGGATTCTTGTAGATGAAGAGTGGAGAGAGTTCTAGAGGGTTCTTGAGGGTGTGGAGAGAAAATGAGAAGATGGGAAATGAAAATAATGAACTTGGGTCCCTTATTTAAAAACATAAAATTCTGTCCCGACTAAATTATATGGACACTTATACAGTCCGTATAAATTTATACGGTCAGCATAAGTGACCGTATAATGCCATAAGTGAGGGACTTTCACTGTGACGATTCTGCGGACCATTATACGGACCGTAAAATATTAATTGGTCGTATAATCTATCTCTTCTCCGATTTTGTTCTCGTCACTTCGTTTGATCTCAAATCCTTATGGAACCTTCTTCGTACATGTTTAGCACTTCATTAACAATCTAAGGGACGTTATAACTCTTCTCCAAAACATCATTAAGCCATCATTCATTTGATACTCATAAATCCTGCCCGATACACAACATATACCTTGCTTTGCTTAACAACTTTCATCTCCTACCTCAAATGTCTTTGAAATCTCATTTAGAATCATCAATTGTTATTTCTTACTTATTAAAACATCGTATATGTCATGCCCTTCATTAGTATATTCACTGTGCATTAACAAAAAAAAATTATGAGGTGTAACATTCTTCCCCCCTTTTGGAACATTCGTCCTCGAATGTTAAGCACTCGGGAATTCTACGAACATTTTGCCAGAGTTTCCCCTTTAATATGGCACTACCATCCTGTCACAACAGCCCACAATAACATTGCCTCACAGGGCCACAACACAATAGCAATATAAGTTGGCCACACACGACCCATATGCATAAAAAGAAAACATACATACCTCATAATCCCGACGTTTCATCGTGGATCTCTTCTGGGGGCTGAAATAAGTGCGGGTATTTGGATTTCATACTCTCTTATGCTTCCCAATTCATTTCTTCTCGGTTGTTATTTCTCCATAAGACTTCAACTGAGGTTACTTCCTTATTTCGAAGTCTCCGTACTTGCCTGTCTAATATGGCAATGGGCACTTCTTCATAGACTAGCTTTTCTGTCACTTGAACATCATCTATTGGAACAATCCTCGTAGGATCTCTAACACACTTATGGAGCACTGAGAAATGGAAAACTGGATGGACTGATTCAAGTTCTGGAGGCAAGTCCAATTTATAAGCTACTTGACCCACCTTACGGATAATCTTATACGGTCCAATGTATCGAGGACTTAACTTTACTTTCTTACCAAATCTCATCACTCCTTTCATTGGTGACACCTTTATGAATACCCAATCATCACCTTGAAATTCTACGTCTCGTCGGCGGTTGTCCGCATAAGATTTTTGGCGACTTTGGGCTGTAAATAATCGATCTCGGATCACCTTGACTTTTTCTACTGCTTATTGAATTAACTCAGGGCCTATTAGTTGTACTTCTCATATTTCAAACCATCCAATTGGGGATCTGCACTTCCTTCCATATAGAGCTTCATACGGATCCATTTGGATACTGGAATGGTAGTTATTGTTGTATGCAAACTTGATTAGAGGTAAGTGGTCATCCCAACTACCACCAAAATCTAGAACACATGATCTTAGCATATCCTCCAAGGTCTGAATGGCACGTTCGGCTTTCCCATTAGTCTGCGGATGAAATGCCGTGCTAAGCTTTACTTGAGTACCTAGACCTTCTTGAAAAGATTTCCAGAACTTGGCTATAAATTGCACTCCTCTATCTGTGATAATGGATATTGGAATACCATGGAGTCACAGAATATCCTTGAGATACAACCTTTCATAATCTTCTGCTGAGTATGTGGTTCTGACAGGAAGAAAATGAGCTACTTTCGTCAATCTGTCCACCATCACTCATATAGAATCATACTTGCTTTAGGAACGAGGTAATCCCACAATAAAATCAATATTAATCACTTCCCATTTCCATGTAGGGATTTCCATTGCTTGCAATAATCCTCCTGGCATTTGATGTTCGATTTTCACTTGCTGGCAATTTGGACATTGAGCTACAAATTTTGCTATGTATTTCTTCATGCCATCCCACCAATATATTAACTTGAGATCATGATACATCTTCGTTGCACCTGGGTGAATAGAATACCGAGAATAATGAGCTTCTTCGAGGATTTGATGACGTAATTCTGCAACATTCGGAACACATAGCCTTTCTCAGTATCTAAGAATTCCATCCATAGAAGTTTCAAATGGAGACTCTTTTTTTCATGAAATGTGTCTCTATAATGGTTCAACTGAGGATCTTCATATTAACGCTCTTTTACTTCCATATTCAGGGACGAAACTGTGGGATTATTAATACCAATTCCTGCACTACATGGATCAATTAAACGTACTCTAAGATTAGCTAGTTGGTGGAGCTCATGAATTAATTCTTTCTTCTCTAGAGGAACTTCACATAAGCTGCCCATCGTTCGGCGGCAAAGCGCATCAGCTACTACATTTGTCTTTCCGGAGTGGTATAAAATACTCACATCATAATCTTTCAATAATTCTAACTACCGTCTCTGCTGCAGATTCAACTCCTTCTGTTTGAAAATATATTGAAGATTCTTGTGATCTGTATAGATATCAACATGCACGCCATACAAGTAATGTCTCCACATCTTTAATGCATGAATAATTGTAGCTAATTTGAGATCATAAGTTGGGTAGTTCTTTTCATGGCTCCGTAATTGTCTTGAGGCATAAGCAATGAATTTATTGTGCTGCATTAACACACATCCTAACCCAACACCGAAAGCATCACAATATACAACATAACCATCTGGCCCTTCTGGGAGTGTCACGACTGGGGCTGAGGTTAATATGTCCTTCAACTCTTGGAAGCTACGTTCACAAGCATCATTCCACTGAAACTTAGCTGACTTTTGGGTTAGCCTCGTCAATAGGGCTGTAATAGAGGAAAATCCTTCTATGAACCTTCTATACTAATATTTGAGATTGACTCAATCTAGTGGATAAAAATTCCCTCTCTAAGCCGAAACCCTAATAACTTCCAACCTTTTCACGGCGACAATGGCCTCTCTGGCCACTGGACAGCCGCCTATTATGGCTGTCCAGACTAACACAACAGTACCTACAAACCTACTCAACTCTTACCGAACCAAACTTATGCAACAGCCCTTAACCCTAATAATTCTACTACTACGTACAACCCTACTTTACCCATGAAGACTATTACATATTTGCATGGAGAGCCCATGGTAGTATGGGATTAAGAGGAGATTGAGCAGATGATTATTAAGGAAAAACTACAATATGCTGTCATGGGGAAATTCTCATATGGCTGGCCTGACGTGAAAGATTTGAGAACATTAATTCCAAAGCAATGTGGTTTGAAAGGAGAGTCTATTATCGGCTTGTTGAGCAATAGATATGTACTAATACGTGCTTCTTCTTTAGAAGATTACGTGACCTTATTGTCCAAACCTGCATATTACATTATGCATAAGAACTGGTCCTTTCCCATACGTACTTTCAAATGGGATCCATGGTTTGATCCAGAGGAGGAAACGAAGACTGCAATTGCATGGATATCATTCCCATCACTACCTCCTAACTATTTTATGAAAGAATCAGTTTTTTCACTTGCCTCTGCTGTTGGAAAGCCCCTACAAGTTGATATGGCCACAACCAATAAAACCAGGCCAAGTTGTGCGAGAGTGAAGCTAGAAGTAGACTTGCTTGGAGAATTCCCAAAGAGAATCAATATAAGAATGAAGAAGAAGAGTACTGGGGAGATTGTGGATAAATGGATAAAGATTAATTATGATTATGTTCCTAGGTACTGCAAAAACTGCAAACTTCAAGGACATAATGAGCAACATTGATATGTCATTCATCCAGAATTGTAACCCAAGGATAAATAACAAAGCTCAGACAAAGAACAGGAGGAAAACAGTAAGGCAGATCAAAGGAAGAATAAGGAGCAAAAGAATGCAAAAAATAGAAGGTCTGATATTAAGGAGTACAAAGGGACAAATGGTAACATAATAAAAGGGAAGGAAATAGCAGACAAGGTACAACCTGTAGAGGGAAATGATGATGATGGATTCAAGGAGAAGAAAGGAAAACAAAGGAATAACAGGCACTTTCATAGAGGTAAATATGATGAAAATTCTTGGAAACCAAAGGAGAATCAAACTCTGCAAAATAATCAATACGCAGCATTACAGAATACAGATGAGGATATAGTAGATGTGCAGAAATCCTCAGGTGTTGTAGCAAAGATGTCTGATGCTCTAAATCAGATTGTTACAGTGCAGCAAATTGTAGACAATAATGAGAGGGTCAAGGAAAAACAGATGGAAGAATCAAAGGAAAAATAGATAGATGAATTAAAAAAGGTGGAAAGGATATCAGCAAAGGAATTGTCACGACCCAAACCCCGTGGGCCGCGACTGGTACCCTAACTGGGCACCCATACGTACCTACCTGATCGAGCTCGAACCATACAGATTTTTTTTTTTTCAAAACAGAAGCACAGAAGTAGGTCGATACAAATACGGCGTGCGCGTAACATACATATATATATATACATATACCTGAACACACAGACATTTACAGATAACCCGATAGGGCTAACATACAGACGGAACCCGTAACCCACACATCTATCTACAGGCCTCTACAGACATACAGAATCATATGACGGGACAGGGCCCCGCCGTACCCAGAATATACAGACATACGGAGTACACAGAAGACAGAAAATATATACCAAAAGATATGCTCCGGGTCAAAGGAGCTCTTCAGATAGCAGAGTCGGAAACCTACGCTGGCGGCGTATCACCTGGTGCGTCTGTACCTGCGGGCATGTAGCGCAGCCCCCGAAGAACGGGGGTCAGTACGGAAAATGTACCGAGTATGTAAAGCAGAAACGTAACAGATATAAACATAGTCCGAACTAGAGTCACAGAAATATAACGGGCAAAATCATAAGTCAAACTAACGGACAGAGTTATGATCCAGACAGACATACAGAATCGTGTTACACACAAATGAACAGAATTATAGTTCGGACAGACAGACGGAGTCATAATACGGACAGACGAGCAGAATCTGAATCCATACGGACATACAGAAGCAGAAGCCATACGGACATACAGAAATAGTTGTGACACAGACGGACAGACAGTAGTATGACGGACAGAATTATGCATGCAGAGTAGCACAGAGTCATACAAAATCATACAAAGGCGTGTGCTTTATAAATACAGATGGCACACGCATATATCCATACAGATCCCGGCCCTGTCTGGGGGCGCGGTAACAGAACCCGGCCCTCTTAGTACGGGACGCGGTGGACAGACAGAATCATATCAGATCATATGCCATCCTGGCCGCCATCCCCATACACAGATCATACAGACATACAGATCCCGGCCCGTACGCCGAGGGACGCGGTGAACAATGCAGAGAAAATATGCACGATAACAGAACCTGGCCCGGGTCGCAGTGAAAGAATGCATTGAGACAGACACGAATCGATAAATGAGAAACCACCTACCTACAGACTCAACATACAGACTCGATCAATCAGAAGGGTGCCAAACGGCGAGCCAAAAAATCAGAATATCCAGATAGTATGCATAGCACGCGCTCATATCCTAGTTAGGAAGGCACGACAGATTATCAGAATGGGACGCTCGGATGTTCAGAAATCATATTGTATAAATTACACAAAATATCCATAATATTCACAAAATAATAGTTCAGAAGTTTTTGGAGAAGATCGGACCAAAACAGAAGTATTTTAAAAATCGTACCGGAAGTATCGGGCATTGTGGGCCCACCTCGGACCAACCCAAGGCTACATACGTAAATTACTGATGATTGACCTTATGAGGTCACCTATACTCATTCGGAAGTGTTCCGACTCCGTTTGGGGAAGTTTTGTGCAAAATCTCACTTTAAGGACAATTTGTAAGAAAATAGGTTCAATTGAACTGAAGGAATTAGAGCGGTTTTCCGTCTCGAATTCCGGGGAACGGAGTCGGACCTAAGGCTCGCGGCCGAGCCTACCACATCCAGAACATGCCTAGGAGCGTATAGAAGTGCTTCACATACCTCGATGGCGCCTTATGCTCGCTCGGCGTCAATCCAAATTTCGTCCAAAATCTGGAAGTGGTCAAGTTTACCATTTGGTTAGTTCCATTCTTTCAATATTCTAACTTTACACATAATTGCCTACCGAAATTTCGGCAGCATTTCCTCTGTATATACGACATCCCCAAAAGTCAAAACACAGCCAACAACCAACACAACAACCCAGAGAATGATATCAAAACAACAACAAACATCAAGACATACATTAAGGCATCCTTAGCCAGCTTCCAACATAACGAAACATTTTTCGTTTCAAACTTACATTTCCAAACCAAACTTATTATTTTCGCATCTATTATCCATCAAGATCATTATAGCATACGTCGGAGGCATATCATACCATTTCCACACACTATACACACGATATACAAACATACAAACTTTCCATTAAAGCCACTACTTATCCAATTTTTCCAACCTTCCACATACAAGTTCATCAACACATTTTTACATTCCAAATTCATTATCCTTAATCATATTTTCAAGAAATCACGATAACGCGACATACTTTCCGACGACAACTTAATCAACAATTTCTTCGTTTTAGCTTAACCATTATCCTTCCGTCTACTTCATAAGGCCATAACAACACAATTAACATGCTAACAAGATTTAACTCACCTTCCAACATCAACACACACACACGGCCACACCCCAAAATTCTCAATTTTCCTTAATTCATTCAACTTTCATTTCTAATACAATCCCCACCATCCTACAACTAACTTACACAAGAATTCAAGCCATTAAAAGCATGCAATACATATATATGCATTCGGCCACCACCCAAGTTGTTCAACACACAAAATTTCCATATTTTTCCTTCATTCACACATACTACAACATACATACATCATTTTTTAACACAACAAAAGCATGAAATCCTTACCTTTCTTCAAGTTCTTCACTTGGGGTTGAAGTTGTTTTCTTGCCACAATCTTTATATCAACTTGAAGAGCACCTTGTGCTTAGTACAAATCTCACAAGAGATGAATTTTTGAACCAAGGAATGGGCTCCAATTTTTTTTTCTTTCTTTTCTTCCTTTCTTTCTCTCCCACCCGAAACCTCTCTTTTTTTTTTTTTCTTGTTCTTTCTTTATGTTTCTTGAATGTTCTTGATAATTATCCCACTATAATATACCACATAATTAAATTGTGGGCTTGGGCTATTTTTAACCCACTATGGCCGGTTGGGCCTTCCCAAATGGGCCTTGTCTTATTATTTTTTTTTTTAGCCCAAAATTGTTGGTTACATATTGATCCATAAGGCAAATTTCCAAAATTCCGATTTTTGCCCTTGGCCACCTTTCGTAATTCTATACCATTGACTTCATAACTCACACATTCACACCAAGTAGTGTCCAATTGTGGCCTTATTCATCACAAGTCCATTTATCTTGAATTTTTCGAATAAACGAAAATGTCGGATGTAACATTCTCCCCCCCTTTAGAACATTCGTCCTCGAATGTTAAATTGACCTTATGGGGCGCCATACTACTCCGGGAGGGTTCTCTTTATAGTCGTCCTTTGCTGACTTTCCGACATGGCTTCTTTACCAACATTATGAGGTAATTTTTCACATCACAGATTTAGATGCTTTCATAATATATCTTCTCGTACCCCACGCAATCGTCGAACCATAAGCTATATTCTTGTAACTGACGAACGCTTTCCAGACGTCATAGTCCGTATCATTTCTTGTTACACTCCGGAGATTTCTACCACATCGATATAATCCCACTTCATTCCAGACACTTCTTACCAACAGATTCAGGACTGGAACCGGACGCGTAGAAGTATATCGGACAGATTCGTAGTCAAAGTCAGGGGCACGGAAGTATGTCAGACAGACCTGAGATCGGAGTCAGACGTATAAAAAGGTATCGGACGGGTTTCGAAATCGGAATCAGGCTTACAGAAATGTATCATACAGAGCCGCACTTAGAATCAGACATGCGGAGATGTATCAGACAGATGCGTGACCAAAATTAGACGTACGGAGGCACACCAGACGGATTTATATCCAGAGTCAGACATACAGAGGTGTGTCAGACAGATTCGTAATCAGGTTTAATCGTACAGAGACATGTCAGACAGGAACGTATTCAGAATCAATCATACAAATCGTCTTGGGTGTCGCTTATCGACTTTTCCAAAGTTTCTGCTTACCCGCTCTACTTATCTCTCTCCTTCCCTACTATCCATACTCTCTTTCCTTTTACAACCATCGTCATACCAGACTAACTTATGATGTACTTGGGCGTTTTCTACCCCCTGACATCATTCGGGTCGTCGCTGACTGTTATCCAGATTCGCTAAATTTTTCCGAGTGGCATCACACCTTTCCTTTTTGCCCACTTAATCCGCGTCGGACTGTGTGGTTTTTATAAAGGCGCTAATTACTCCATACATTCTCTTTTCCTTTAGATTACCCCAAATTTTCATTTATATCAGTCATACCTACACTTGTGCAAAACTTTGCATTACTTCCCAGGGGGTCACCCATCCCAGAATTGCTCTGGCTTGAGCACGCTTAACTCCGAAACTTTCATGCATTTTGACGCGTTAGGGCTAATATAATTTCGTCGATCGCCCCGCACGACCTTTGTCACGAAATTTTAGAGTAACTCGGGGTCTTCGCAAATTTTCGGAAAATTTTTTGTAGCGGGTCCCACCCCCGGCTAAGTCGTACCACTACCATGTCGCCTTTCTGAATCTTAAACATTCACTTTCATACACATATACATATGATGACAGATAACCCACGGATCTAAGTCTTCGTCACACGAATTCCGCCTCCAAATAATCGGTGGAATCTGATAAAATGTCACCGCAAGGTGTTCTTCGGCCACCGACAGAAGGAACTAAAGTCTGACAAGTATCGCGGGACCTTTTTGTACTTAATCTACATGTTAACCTCCATATTCCTGGAAAGATTTGGGCAGAGTTTCCTCTGCATTTCTTACTATCCAAAACCTGTACACCAGAAATACCAATCATGCCTCACAGGGCCAACTCATATACACATACATACATATCATATCATGTCGTATCGCAGCCACACGGGGCTGATAACTTCAAATGAGAATTATAATGTCGTCGACACTTACCACACGTGCCCAACTCAAACAGCATCGGAGGCACCTTCCTGTTTACTTTCATCCAGGATTTCTAGACTCACACTGACGGTGGGGACATCTCCGTCGCCCTTGCCTTGGGGTCACTAGGTCTCTAATTCCTTTAAATTTCCGTCTTCTTCATAGAACAACGTCTTACAAATATCATACACACATAGGAAGTTCTAAAAACTCATACACTTATAAATAATCAATATCGAGTCTGACCTGGGGAGCTGCCGTGAGAGGTATGCCCACTATCATCCACGCCTGTCTGCTCCCTACCTACCCGGTCTCCATTATCACCCGCATCCGAATCGGAGGGGTATGGACGATCAGACAAATCCTGGCCCACTGGTGACCCAGGCCAAGAATAGGAGAAATCCATAGCACTCTCCGAGGTGGCCGGGCTATCAAGGTTCTCCCTAATAATAAGAGCTGGTGCATACTTGAAAATCTCCTCCTGCGTCATCCCGGAAGAATGCTCCGACGGGCCTGCCTCATGACTATCCTCCTCCTCGGAGGTCAGAAGCTCCGGAGGGGTCATCGCCAAATCCTCCGAGATATCTGTATCGTATCCATCCTCCACGGGATCCTCTGCTCCAGGGTTCGGGGACCCTGGAGGAGTCGTAGATGGGTCCTCTGACGGATCCGTATCGTAGCTATCCTCCGGGGAATCCTCCGAAGGATCCGTCTCGATCGAGTAACTGGGGCCCTGCCTACTCGGCTCTGGTGACAACCTGGGGGCCTTCTTGGCACCCCCATCCTCATCGTCGGAAGCCGTCCTCTTCATTCGTCACCAACCTACAACTACCTGCAAGGAGAGGGTCAGAAACATTTTCCCGAATACCGACACTTCTGCTCCTTTGGAGCCCCGCTGTAGATACAGCAATTCGTAAGGGAGAATCATCCTAACCATACAACTTTAACGCACGATCTAAGAATTCAAAGAAGGGTAACATCCTAAATGCCCTGTAGCTTCCTGTTTATAGATGTGGTGCACAACACATCGATAAACAAGACTCTACTAGACACGGCCTGTAGACATACCGAGGACTAACCGCTCTGATACCACTTTTGTCACGACCCAAACCCCGTGGGCCGCGACCGGTACCCTAACTGGGCACCCATACGTACCTACCTGATCGAGCTCGAACCATACAGATTTTTTTTTTTTTCAAAACAGAAGCACAGAAGTAGGTCGATACAAATACGGCGTGCGCGTAACATACATATATATATACATACATATACCTGAACACACAGACATTTACAGATAACCCGATAGGGCTAACATACAGACGGAACCCGTAACCCACACATCTATCTACAGGCCTCTACAGACATACAGAATCATATGACGGGACAGGGCCCCGCCGTACCCAGAATATACAGACATACGGAGTACACAGATGACAGAAAATATATACCAAAAGATATGCTCCGGGTCAAAGGAGCTCTTCAGATAGCAGAGTCGGAAACCTACGCTGGCGGCGTATCACCTGGTGCGTCTGTACCTGCGGGCATGTAGCGCAGCCCCCGAAGAACGGGGGTCAGTACGGAAAATGTACCGAGTATGTAAAGCAGAAACGTAACAGATATAAACATAGTCCGAACTAGAGTCACAGAAATATAACGGGCAAAATCATAAGTCAAACTAACGGACAGAGTTATGATCCAGACAGACATACAGAATCGTGTTACACACAAATGAACAGAATTATAGTTCGGACAGACAGACGGAGTCATAATACGGACAGACGAGCAGAATCTGAATCCATACGGACATACAGAAGCAGAAGCCATACGGACATACAGAAATAGTTGTGACACAGACGGACAGACAGTAGTATGACGGACAGAATTATGCATGCAGAGTAGCACAGAGTCATACAAAATCATACAAAGACGTGTGCCTTATAAATACAGATGGCACACGCATATATCCATACAGATCCCGGCCCTGTCTGGGGGCGCGGTAACAGAACCCGGCCCTCTTAGTACGGGACGCGGTGGACAGACAGAATCATATCAGATCATATGCCATCCTGGCCGCCATCCCCATACACAGATCATACAGACATACAGATCTCGGCCCGTACGCCGAGGGACGCGGTGAACAATGCAGAGAAAATATGCACGATAACAGAACCTGGCCCGGGTCGCAGTGAAAGAATGCATTGAGATAGACACGAATCGATAAATGAGAAACCACCTACCTACAGACTCAACATACAGACTCGATCAATCAGAAGGGTGCCAAACGGCGAGCCAAAATCAGAATATCCAGATAGTATGCATAGCACGCGCTCATATCCTAGTTAGGAAGGCACGACAGATTATCAGAATGGGACGCTCGGATGTTCAGAAATCATATTGTATAAATTACACAAAATATCCATAATATTCACAAAATAATAGTTCAGAAGTTTTTGGAGAAGATCGGACCAAAACAGAAGTATTTTAAAAATCGTACCGGAAGTATCGGGCCTTGTGGGCCCACCTCGGACCAACCCAAGGCTACATACGTAAATTACTGATGATTGACCTTATGAGGTCACCCATACTCATTCGGAAGTGTTCCGACTCCGTTTGGGGAAGTTTTGTGCAAAATCTCACTTTAAGGACAATTTGTAAGAAAATAGGTTCAATTGAACTGAAGGAATTAGAGCGGTTTTCCGTCTCGAATTCCGGGGAACGGAGTCGGACCTAAGGCTCGCGGCCGAGCCTACCACATCCAGAACATGCCTAGGAGCGTATAGAAGTGCTTCACATACCTCGATGGCGCCTTATGCTCGCTCGGCGTCAATCCAAATTTCGTCCAAAATCTGGAAGTGGTCAAGTTTACCATTTGGTTAGTTCCATTCTTTCAATATTCTAACTTTACACATAATTGCCTACCGAAATTTCGGCAGCATTTCCTCTGTATATACGACATCCCCAAAAGTCAAAACACAGCCAACAACCAACACAACAACCCAGAGAATGATATCAAAACAACAACAAACATCAAGACATACATTAAGGCATCCTTAGCCAGCTTCCAACATAACGAAACATTTTTCGTTTCAAACTTACATTTCCAAACCAAACTTATTATTTTCGCATCTATTATCCATCAAGATCATTATAGCATACGTCGGAGGCATATCATACCATTTCCACACACTATACACGATATACAAACATACAAACTTTCCATTAAAGCCACTACTTATCCAATTTTTCCAACCTTCCACATACAAGTTCATCAACACATTTTTACATTCCAAATTCATTATCCTTAATCATATTTTCAAGAAATCACGATAACGCGACATACTTTCCGACGACAACTTAATCAACAATTTCTTCGTTTTAGCTTAACCATTATCCTTCCGTCTACTTCATAAGGCCATAACAACACAATTAACATGCTAACAAGATTTAACTCACCTTCCAACATCAACACACACACACGGCCACACCCCAAAATTCTCAATTTTCCTTAATTCATTCAACTTTCATTTCTAATACAATCCCCACCATCCTACAACTAACTTACACAAGAATTCAAGCCATTAAAAGCATGCAATACATATATATGCATTCGGCCACCACCCAAGTTGTTCAACACACAAAATTTCCATATTTTTCCTTCATTCACACATACTACAACATACATACATCAGTTTTTAACACAACAAAAGCATGAAATCCTTACCTTTCTTCAAGTTCTTCACTTGGGGTTGAAGTTGTTTTCTTGCCACAATCTTTATATCAACTTGAAGAGCACCTTGTGCTTAGTACAAATCTCACAAGAGATGAATTTTTGAACCAAGGAATGGGCTCCAATTTTTTTTTCTTTCTTTTCTTCCTTTCTTTCTCTCCCACCCGAAACCTCTCTCTTTTTTTTTTTTTCTTGTTCTTTCTTTATGTTTCTTGAATGTTCTTGATAATTATCCCACTATAATATACCACATAATTAAATTGTGGGCTTGGGCTATTTTTAACCCACTATGGCCGGTTGGGCCTTCCCAAATGGGCCTTGTCTTATTATTTTTTTTTTAGCCCAAAATTGTTGGTTACATATTGATCCATAAGGCAAATTTCCAAAATTCCGATTTTTGCCCTTGGCCACCTTTCGTAATTCTATACCATTGACTTCATAACTCACACATTCACACCAAGTAGTGTCCAATTGTGGCCTTATTCATCACAAGTCCATTTATCTTGAATTTTTCGAATAAACGAAAATGTCGGATGTAACAGGAATGGATTGAGAAGAATTTTGGTAAACAACTCAATGATAAAGGGAAGATGTTATCTCAGCAGGTGTCTAAGGTGACCTCAGGTACATTTAGTCAAGAAAAGGAACATGATTCAGAAGAAACTAGTGACATCTTAATCAACAAAAATCTGGAGGAAGAAAACAGGTTAGGCGATGTGTTGCAGGAGGATGATGATCATGATGAGACTCCAATATTAGAGGAGGAAGTGGAGGATAATCAAGGAAAAGAAGGACAAGAAGGTACAAGGCCACCAGAGAGTAATATGTCTAGCATCTTGCCTGTGGAACAAGTAGAGATTTCACAACATGGAAAGCAAGAGGAGATACAGGCCCAAGCTGATCTCAATAGCCAAGATGAGAAACATTTATCTCAGAACATTGAGGATATAGCAAAAGAGGCAGATTTATCCCCTAGAAGAGTGCAAAAATTGAAACAGGCAACAAATAAACAAAAACCTGTCAGAAGTACCAGTATTCCAGTGGCAGGAGTTTCAACAAGGAGGAGTAATAACAAAACTAATAATTCTCAATGATAGACAAAGCTTTATTTTGCAATATTAGGTCAGTTAACACTGAGAAATCTTTTGAGAGGTTAATCGAATTAAAGAGGAGATTTCATTATTCTATCATA
Source organism: Lycium barbarum (assembly GCF_019175385.1). Lineage (NCBI taxonomy): Eukaryota > Viridiplantae > Streptophyta > Magnoliopsida > Solanales > Solanaceae > Lycium > Lycium barbarum. The sequence goes on along the minus strand of NC_083337.1, from coordinate 94,696,896 downwards.
GGCCTAATGGAACCTTTTCAAGATCCTATTGCTATTGAAGAGTATAGAAGGAAGTTAGGCTTTCAAAATTGCAAGGCGAATTGTTCAGGAAAAATCTGGATTTTTTGGACAGATGAATGGCTTGGTGTAGTTATATCTGAATCAGAACAGCAGGTTACTTTGCAACTAACTCACTCATCCTTGAATCAATCAGTGCTGGTGTCAGTAGTATATGATAAATGTGATAGACAGGAGAGAGAGGAGTTGTGGGAAGATATGGTAGACTTGGCAAATCAACAAGACCTTCCTTGGATAATAGGAGGGGATTTTAATGTCATAGTGTCTGATGAGGAGAAGCAAGGTGGCCTTCCAGTCTCATCCAATGAGACTTTGGATTTTTCTACCTGTATACAAAGTTGTGGTTTCATTGATGTAGGATTCACTGGAAGTAAATTCACATGGTGGAATGGGAGGACTGAAGAAGATTGCATATTCAAAAGGTTAGATAGAATACTGGTGAATCAGCAAGTGTTAGATATCATGCCATCCACAACAGTGACTCATATGATTAGACATGGTTCTGATCACGCACCACTACATCTTGAGTGTAACAGCAATGCACATCCTATTGTCAAATGTTTTAAGTTTCTTAACTTCTGGACAAAGCATCATACATTTATGGAGGTGGTAAGGGTGAATTGGACTGCTGATTTCTGTGGAAATCCATTCTATGTATTTCATCACAAGTTGAAGAAACTTAAAAGAGCACTGGTTCAATAGAGCAGGAGCACATATGGGAATATATTTCAGCAGATTGCCACTATTGAAGATACTATAAAGGTGAAGGAGTTGCAGTTTGAAAATAATGCTTCAAGGGAGAATAGAACGTTGTTACATCAAGCACAGGCTGAACTAACTAGATTTTTACACTTGGAGGAAGAGTATTGGAAGCAGAAAGCTGGTATGAAATGGTTCAATGGTGCAGACAGAAATACAAAATTCTTCCATTCATATGTGAAGGGCAGGAGGAATAAACTAACTCTGAAAAGAATACAAGATCCTTCTGGTACATGGTTGGAAAATGGAGTAGATATTGGTTCTGAGGAAATTAGGTTCTTTGAGTCACAGTTTAGTGAAGAAAATTCAGGAGGGGATTATGCATTGTTAAAAAATATTCCTAAATTGATAACTGAAGAACAACAAAAGAATATGGAAGAGTTGCCATTTGAAAGTGAAGTATAGGAGGTTGTGTTTTCACTCAATGGGCACAGTGCTAGTGGGCCTGATGGATTCACAGGACAGTTTTATCAGAAGTTTTGGGAGGTTATCAAGCTGGATGTGATTCAAATGGTTACAACCTTCTTTTGTGGATATAAGATACCACAATTCATCACACATACTAATTTGGTTTTGTTACAAAAGAAGGAGGTGATTACTACTTTTAGTGATATGAGGCCTATCAGTCTCAGCTCTTTCTCCAATAAGATACTGTCAAAAATACTGCAAAATAGATTGGCAAAGGTTCTTCTTAATATTATTTCTCACAATCAGACAGGATTTGTGAAAGGAAGGAGTATTGCAGAAAACATATTACTGGCACTGGAGATCATCAGAGATATTAACTTGAGAGCTAAACATACTAATGTGGTGATCAAATTAGACATGGCAAAGGCATATGATAGACTCTACTGGATTTTTTTGACTAAAGTATTGAGACAGTTTGGGTTTGGAGAGGTTCTCATTGATTTAGTATGGAGATTGCTTTCAAACAACTGATATTCAGTATTAATCAATGGTCAAAATCATGGTTTTTTCAGATCAAGTAGGGGGATAAAGCAAGGTGATCCACTTTCTCCTACATTGTTCATTATAGCAACAGAGGTCTTAACAAGTAGTCTGAATAAGTTACATGAGAAGCCAAGTTTCATAGGCTATGGAATGCCAAAATGGAGTCCTCAAATCAATCACCTATCATATGGTGATGACACGATATTATTCTGTTCTGGGGATGGATATTCTTTAAAGAAAATGATGAGGAGATTGTGGAATTATGAGAAGGCTTCATGACAGCTGGTCAATACAGATAAAAGTTGTTACTATGTTCATCACAAGGTCTCAGCTAGAGTTAATAGCAAGATTAAAAGACATATTAAGATGAGACATGGATCCTTTCCTTTCACATATTTAGGCTGTCCAGTGTTTTATGGAAAAAAGAGATTGATATATTATGAGGATTTGATCAAAAAAGTGATGAAAAGGATTCTGTCTTAGCAAAATAGACTGTTATCTTTTGGAGGTAGATATGTGCTGGTCAATCATGTGTTGCAAACCATGCCAGTATATTTACTATCAACTATGAATCCTCCTTCTGTGGTGATAAAGCAACTAGACAAGATTTTTGCCAAATTCGTTTGGAGCAATACAGTAGGGGTGAAAAGCAAACATTGGGTGGCATGGGACAAATTATGTCTACCAAAAGATGAAGGAGGAATTGGTCTTAGATCACTAACTGATATATCTAATGCTTTATTTGCTAAGTTGTGGTGGAATTTCAGATGTGGAAGAAGCTGATGGGGTAGCTACATGCTGAATAAATACTGCAAGAAATGGCATCCTACTATGGCATTGGAGAGAGGAGGATCTCACACATGGAAGAAAATGGTAAATATAAGAGATGCAGTTGAGCCACAAATATTTTGGTATCTGAGAAATGGAACTTCAAGTTTCTGGTATGAGAATTGGACAAGGCTGGGGGCACTATATTATATCATTCCTGATGCTGCTAGAGAAGAAGAAATAGAGGTTAGACAGTTTGTGCAAAATGGGGAATGGAACATGGAACTGTTAACAGTCACTCTAGATCAGGAATTGGCTCAGCATATCAAGGAAAATATAAAAGTACCAGTTGAAGAAGAAGATGATGAACCATGTTGGATGCTAGAAACAAATGGCAGATTCTCAGTTAAATCTGCATGGGAGTTTCTCAGACACAGAGAGAGCAAACAAACAAGTTATAAGTTCATGTGGGAGAAAAGGCTACCAATAAAAATAAGTTTTTTCATGTGGAGAGTGTGGAAAGGGAGAATCTCTACAGATGATATATTAAAAAAGATGATGATCAATATACCATCAAGATGCTAGTGCTGTGAGGAGCATCAGGAGGAAACTGTGGGCCATTTATTTCTAACATCTTCCATAGCTGTCAAGTTATGGAAGTTCTTTGCTTCTTGTGCAGGTATCCCCACAGATGGAGTTGGGCTACATCAAATGATCATGGCATGGTGGTCTGCTGAGATAAAGCCAAAATTGCAGCCTATGTACAGAGCAATGCCTGCAGTGATCATGTGGACATTATGGAAGAGAAGAAACTCCATTAAACATGGAGGATCAGTGTCCTTCTACAGACTGAAACAACAAGTACAGCACATACTACATCAATTGACAAGGAAGAGATTCCCATGGTTGCAGAATGTATCTGGTGATTGGGAAACTATGCTTCACCACCTTAGTAGATACAAACCAAAAGTTTATTACGCTAAGGTGGTTTGGAGAATGCCACTTTCAGGGAAATTAAAATGCAATACAGATAGGGCAAGTAGAGACAATCCTAGGCTCAGTTCATATGGATTCTGCATCAGAGATAGTAATGGGGATTTGGTCTACGCTGAAGCACAACAAATGGGAATAGCAACAAGCATGGAAGCTGAAATTGAGGCTATAAAACAGGCATTGAAGTTCTGTAAAGAACACAACTTTCAACAGGTTCAATTGGAGACTGATTCACTTGTCCTCCTAAACATCTTACAAGATACATGGATCACTCCATAGGAACTGAGGAATCAGATTGAACAGATCAAATAGGATATGAGAGCAATGCAGGTATAGATTAATCATATCTTCAGAGAAGGCAACAGTTTGGCAGACTTTCTAGCAAATCAGGCTTTGGATCATGCAGTGATTAAAGTACATGACTTTATACTCATGCCATCAGAAGGAAGAAGAATTCTCAATATGGACAAATTACAATTGCCTCGGCTGAGGATTAGAACAAGGACGATTCAGCAGCTTGATCATCAACAACGATGCTACATATATGGATAATCATATGGTGTGTGCACAGACATGGGCTATCATCAAAGATGACTCAACATGATCACAGAGGACATACTAGTTTAGGCATACAGGATAGAACTAGATAACAGTCTCTTAGTTTTTCAATTTTAGCTAGTTCATATTATAGACATGCTGTAATAGACTGCTTTTTTACATTTATCATTTATCAATAAAAAATTCTAACAGGCTTGGCCTGGTAGAACACAATTTATAAAAAAAAAACCTTCTATACTAACCTGCCAATCCCAAAAAACTACGGACTTCTGTGGGCGTCGTAGGCCTTGGCCAAGTCTTCACGGCTTCAATTTTTTATTATCAACTCTAATGCCATAATCTGAAATAACATGGCCCAAAAATGTCACATAATTAAGCCAAAACTCGCATTTTTAAAATTTTGCATACAATTCTCGAGTCCAAAGAATTCCAAGGACAATACGTAATTTGTCTGCATGTTCTGATTCTGTGCGAGAGTATAATAGAATATCGACAATGAATACTATTACGAATAGATCCCAGAGAGGCCTGAATACATTATTCGTCAAATTTATGAACACTGCCGGAGCATTAGTTAACCCAAATGACATCACCCGGAATTCATAATGGCCATATCTCGTCCTGAAAGCTATTTTGGGATTCTTCTCTAACTCTGACTTGATGATAACCTGACCTCAAGTATATTTTAGAAAACCACTTGGCACCCTGTAGTTGATCAAATAAATTATCAATTCTTGGAAGAGGATATTTGTTCTTTATTGTCACTTTATTCAATTATCTATAATCGATACACATCCGTAAGGAACCATCTTTCTTTCTCACAAATAGGACTGGTGCTCCCCACGGTGATGAACTGGGTCTAATAATCCCCTTCTCAAGCAAATCTTTCAACTGTGCCTTTAGCTCTTTCAATTCTGCCGGAGCCATTCGGTAAGGAGGAACAGAAATAGGCTTGGTGTCTGGAAACACATCAATGGTGAAATCAATCTCTCTTTCTGGAGGAAGTCCTGGAAGTTCATCTGGAAATACATCCGGAAATTCATTCACTACCGGAACGGATTGGAAAGTTGGCGACTTTGCTTCGGTGTCATGAACTCGGACTAAGTGATAAATATAGCCCTTAGCTATCATCTTTCTTGCCTTAAGGTAGGAAATAAACCTACCTCTTGGAGATGTTATATTACCTTTCCACTCAAGCACGGGCTCTCCTAGAATTTGAAATCGAACTACTTTCATTCGGCAATCAACATTAGCATAACATGAGACCAACCAATCCATACCCATAATCACATCGAAATCTAACATTTCCAGCTCAACTAAATCAGCTTTAGTCTGGCGGTCACATATCACAATTATACAATTTTTGTACACTTGTCTAGCTATCACGGGATCACCAACCGGAGTAGATACCTCAAAAGGCTTAATTGGCTCGGGTTTTACCCCAATACGACCAGCAACATATGGAGTAATATAAGATAGGGTAGAACCCGGATCTATCAATGCATACACATCATGGGAAAATACGAATAATATACCTGTAACCACATCCGGGGAGGACTCAAGATCCTGTCGTCCGGCTAAAGCATACATACGGGGCTGAGTGGCTCCTGAAGTAGATGCTCCCCCTCTGCCTCTGTCTCGTCCTGCTGGGATCTAGGGAGTCTGCCCTACCGGGCACACTGAAGTAGAACCAGCCACTGATCTTGTGGGCTTGACCCCAACTTTACCACTCATCGACGGGCAATCTCGCATCATGTGCCCAACCTGGCCATAGGCATAGCAAGCATATGAACCTTGGCGACACTGTCCGGAATCTAATCTACCGCACTGGCTGCATCGCGATACTGGGATCTCCTCTGGCTATAATATCCCCCAAATTGAGAATCTGAGGCCCTCGAACTCTGACCATGTCCTGAAGGAATGGAGCGACCAAATCTCCTACCTGCAAATTGTGGAGGCGCCCTAGTCGCTGACTGGCCTGAGTGTCTAAAATATGCCTGCCTTAATCCCCCTCTATAATCACTACCTGCCCTCATAGATTTGGCCCTCTTGCTTTGCCCTCTATCAATACCACGATCACCCTTTTGTGGATGTTGTTGCCCTTCTAAATTCTAGGCATGGGCTTGAATGCGGGATATATCCATCCCATCTTGCAACAAAGCCGTGAAGCAGTCCTTGAACAAATATGGCCTTAATCCACTCACGAATCTGTGCACTCTATCCCCTATGTCAGCCACCATAGTCGGGGCATATCTAGCCAATGAATTAAACTGAAGGATGAAGGCATCTACAAATTCTTACCAAACGGGAGGAGGCGCATTCTCTTTTCTTGATGATATCCAATTATTGTACCATAATACTGCCACATATCGGAGTCTATAAGATGCCAACTCAACAGATTCAGTTTTGGAGGCATGAATAATCTTCAATGTTCTGAACATTTCATCAATAAAACTTTGCGGGACTTCATTCGTCTTTGATCCGAAAACCTCCGGAGGATTCAAACTCATGAAATCACGGGCTCTGGTACTAGCTGCCCGATCACTTGGACTCGCATTCTACCACTGTGCGTGGGCGGCAACTAACTGCGTCAACAGATGAATAGCCTTGGTCACTTGTTGACCCGAAGTAGCCGGTGGAGGAACTGGAGGCATAGGAGCTGGAGCTGAAGCCCCTTCTTGTTCTTCTATAATAGGCGGAGTGGGAGAAGTATTAGATGGAGCCTCATTATGTGATTCGCCCTCTTCTACATTCATTGGCAGCTCTCTTTCTACCCACCTTTTCATCGTAGTCTTGCCCTTCTGGGCGGCTGTAACTTTTCCCTTTGACGGCATTTCTGAAATCATAGCACACTATTAAGGAGGAGAAAATCTTATAACACAGCTCTATCGCACGATCTCTTAAGATGAAAGATGGTCATTTTTCCTAAATGCCCTATAGCCTTCTGTTTATTAGTGTGGCGTGCAACACACCATAAACAAGACTCTACTAGACACGGCTCGTAGACACTTCTTAGGACTGAATTGCTCTGATACCACTTTTGTCACAACCCAACTAGGGGCCATGACGGGTACCCGGGGCTAACCACCGAGCACCGCTCATACCATTACCCATCGTACACATCAAGCGTTCATTCATTAATCTTAGACTCAAATCATAGGAAAACTGTTTTTCACTTTGAACATAATTACCTTTATATACATAAGCACTTCGACTAACAAAATAATACACATACAATAAGGACATCGTGAGACCATATTACCCACACATACGTATCTACGAGGCTCTACTAGAGTGCTAGACATAGGGATGGGACAGGACCCCGCTGTGCCCAAAATACATGTATATACACAAAAGAATAAATCAATGGCACCTCCGGAACAATGGAGTGCTCTCAAGTCAGCTAGTAGCTCGTACGAGTCTGGATCACCTCTCTGTCTACCTGTGGGCATGAACACAGTGTCCAAAGAAAACGGACGTCAGTACGAACATTGTACTGAGTATGTAAGGCACCAACAATAATAATATATCAATGAAATAAGGAAGCATCAAATGAGGAGCAACCTTGTCACGACCCAGCTAGAGGCCGTGACGGGTACCCGGGGCTAACCACCGAGCACCGCTCGTGCCATCACTTATTAAGCTTATTTAGCAATCATTTATCCGGTTCATGCTTAATTTATAATAAAATCCATTTTCATTTAGAAACGAAATGCTTTTATACATACGAGCCCTTAGGATAGCAAAATAATATACACACACACACACACATATATATATATATATATATATATACATAATGACCATTCCATAAAACCACACGACCCACGTCGAGTATCTACGAGCCTCTAAGAGATGACATCTACAATTGTACACAAAAGAATCATCACAGGCACCTTCGGGACAATGGAGGGCTTCCAATCAGCTAGCAGCCTCTAAGAATTCGGAGCAAGATCTCCTCCCTATCTACATGTGGGCATGAACACAGCGTCTATAGAAAAAGGACGTCTGTACGAATATTGTACTGAGTATGTAAGGCAGGAATGAAACAGACAAACATAATAGAAAGATCATGAGTTATGGGACAAAGATATAACCTGCACAAATGTCATAGGCAATCGTATTACTATCATATTTCACATTTTACACAATCATAGTACACATGTTATCACATCCCATACATCATCACGTACGTCATTGTATACATAATCACATCATAATCTGTATCGTTACCCGCGTTCGGGTAACCCTCACATGCCGCCCACTAGTGATGATCATGCCGGCCCTTTCGGCTCGGTGTAAACATCGCAGCCCGCATTAGCGGTGACATGCCCGGCCATATAGTCACGGTGGAATCATACGCAGCCCGCATTAGCGGTGACATGCCCGGCCATGTAGGCGTGGTGGAATCATATCATCACAACATCAATCATAACACGTCATTATTATACATCTTAAGCCATAACATCATGTTATCATTTCTTAGTGTTCCATGTATCCCATAGTGTTACAAGTTAGCATTACTTATCATCTTATTGTCATAACATACCATAGCATTAAGAGCATTCATTAGGGTTTAAGACAACCATACTATGTCGGGGTGACGTAAGATCGTGAACCCCCGATTGTATTATCGACATTTGTGAGTATCATGCCTCGCCTTGAAGGGAAGGAAAAGTAAGGCGAGTGTTAACAATAATATCATCATTAGCATTGTAGGAACATCATGCCATAATTTCTTAAGTCTCTAGACTTTAGCCCATTGTCATCACTATCATGCTCATAGGGGATTTAATATATAGAAGGACTCTTAAGCTTCATCTTATAGAAGGATTTGTGGAAAGCTTGAAGGATTCATGATTTTTGAAAGAAGAGTTAAGCCTCACATACCTTTGTCATTTAAGCAATTTAGCATTTTCTTATTCTCCTTCAATGTCACGCCTCTACCTTCAAAAAAAGAGGATTCGTACGATCGTTAGTTAACCAACTATAAGAACACACTATTATTTCTAGAGAAAATTGGGCAGAACTTCCTTTGTTTACACTACTTTTACCGTATTCCATATCAACTCCCAATCACCCATAATAACAATCGCAATTATCATTCATATACAAAAGCCATGATCCACCATTTCTCTTCCTTTTTCCCCACATTTATGGTTTTGGGTTCGGTATCGTATTTTCCCATGTATCACACTTATCTCATGGTCTACATGTCATTTATAGCATATTCAAACTCACAACACACTAACATTCATGATTCAATTCAACTACCACTCACTCACGACACTATTCACTCTTGAATGACCCATTTGCTATGTTCTTGTACAATTCGGGTATCTTATCCTTCCAATACCTTAAACAACATAAAATGGTCACGAAACTTACCTTGGATGATGGTTGAACAAGTCTTGAGTGGAGTTCTCCCTCTTTCACCAAAACCCCATCTCACCTCTCTTGGTATCCTTTGAAGAAGATGAGCTTTACTTGAGTTTCATACACTTTGATTCATGGATTATGTGTTATTGATCTTAGTTTCCCTTGGATTTTTCTTGTAGTTGAAGAGTAGGGAGTCTTCTAGATGGTTCTTGAAGAGTGGAGAGTGAATGAAATGAAAAATGGAATGAAAGAGTCCCTTATATTAAAATACCAAAAGTTGGCCGACCATCTTTACACGGTCCGTATAATATTTACTGACCGTATGTTGGGACCGTATATTTGGTCCAGTGAACCTTGGTGTTCTGGGCTGGATCTACGGACTGGACATACGGTCCGTATATATTATACGGCCAGTATGTCTTGCCGTATGTTGTCCAGTTCTCCGGAACTCGTTTTCGTCGACTCGTTTGATCTCCGATCCTTATGGAACCTTCTTAACACTTGTTTAACACTTCAATACTAATCTAAAGGACGTTATTTCTTATCCCTAATACCTCATTATGCAATAACCAAATCGTTGCTTGTTATTCTTATCCGATACACCACGTATGATTCATTTTCCTGAGCAACTTTCTTTCCTTGCATTGTATGCCTTTAGAATCTCGTCGAAGGTCATCTAAGACTCTTTATTTCTCGTCAAAACATAGCATACGCTATGCTCTTGGTTAGCTTATTCACAGTACATATACGGGGGATTTTCCAAGGTGTAACATTCTCCCCCCTTTTTGGAATATTCGTCCTGGAATGTTAAACACTCGAGATTCTACAAAAATTTCGCCAAAGTTTCCCCTGTAACTTGGCACTACCAACCTGTCACAACAACCCATAATATCATTGCCTCACAGGGCTACATCACAATATCATCATATCTATGGCCTCACATTACCAAAAACTTAAAGATAAAGCATACATACCTTATATTATCGGCGTTTCATTTTGTATCTCTCCTGGGGGTTGGAATAAGTGCGGGTACTTGGACCTCATCTTCTCTTCTGCCTCCCAAGTCATTTCTTCCCGATTGTTGTTTTGCCAAAGGACTTTGACTGAAGCTACCTCTTTATTTCGAAGCTTTCGCACTTGCCTATCCAAGATGGCAATAGGCACCTCTTGATAAGTTAGCCTTTCTGTTATCTGCACATCGTCTATCGGGACAATCCTTGTGGGATCTCCAACACACTTGCAGAGCATCGAAACATGAAAGACTGGATGGACTGATTCAAGCTCCGAAGACAATTCCAATTCATATGCTACCTGTCCCACCTTGCGAATGACTTTGTAGGGTCCGATGTACCTAGGTCTTAGCTTCCCCTTCTTCCCAAATCTCATTATCCCTTTCATTGGTGAAACTTTCAAAAATACCCAATCGTTAACTTGAAACTCCAAGTCTCGTCGGCGGTTGTCCGCATAGGACTTTTGGCAACTTTGGGATATTAACAACCGATCTCGAATCACCTTTACCTTTTCCACTGCTTGCTGGATCAATTCGGGGCCTACTAATTGTGCTTCTCCTATTTCGAACCATCCGATTGGAGATCTACATTTCCTTCCATATAACGCTTCATACGGAGCCATTTGTATACAAGAATGGTGGCTGTTGTTATATGCAAACTCAATTAATGGCAAATGGTCATCCCAACTACCACCAAAATCCAACACACACGCCCGTAGCATATCTTCTAAGGTTTGAATGGTACGCTCGGCCTGCCCATCAGTTTGTGGATGAAATGTCGTGCTAAACTTCACTTGCGTGCCCAGACCTTCTTGAAAAGACTTCCAGAACTTAGTTGTAAACTGTGCTCCTCTATCCGTGATAATAGACAATGGAATACCATGGAGTCGCACAATTTCCCTGAGATACAGTCTTGCATAGTCATCTGCTGAGTACGTGGTTCTAACTGGAAGAAAATGGGCTGCTTTTGTCAATCTATCCATGATCACCCATATAGAATCATATTTACCACGGGAATGAGGTAATCCCACGATGAAATCCATGTTAATCACTTCCCATTTCCAAGTGGGTATTTCTATCGCTTGCAATAAGCCTCCTGGCTTTTGATGTTCCGTTTTTACTTGTTGGCAATTTGGACATTGTGCTACAAATTCTGCTATGTCTCTCTTCATGCCATCCCACCAATACATCATCTTAAGATCATGATACATTTTGGTTGAACCCGGGTGAATAGAATATCGAGAGCAATGTGCCTCTTCTAGAATTCATCGGCTCAATTCCGCCACATTCGGCACATACAACCTTCCTCGGTATCTAAGAATTCCATCACTAGAAACTTCAAATGGAGAATTTTCCTTTCCATGCGATGCGTCTCTATAATGACATAATTGAGGATCTTCATACTGCTGTTCCTTCACTTCCAGATCCAAGGACGAAATTGTGGAATCTTTGATACTAATACCTGCATCACCTGAATCAATTACATGCAATCCAAGATTAGCCAATCGATGAAGTTCTTGAACCAATCTCTTTCCTTTCCGGAGGGATTTCACATAAACTGCCCATTGATCGGCGGCTATGTGCATCGGCTACTATATTCGCCTTCCCGGGGTGGTATAAAATGTTAACATCATAATCTTTTAATAATTCTAACCACCGCCTCTGCCGCAGGTTCAACTCCCTTTGCTTGAAAATGTACTGGAGGCTCTTGTGATCTGTATAGATATCAACATACACACCATACAAATAATGCCTCCATATTTTCAGGGCATGAATAACCGCAGCCAATTCAAGATCATGCGTCGGATAGTTCTTTTCATGTTTCTGCAATTGTCTCGAAGCATATGCAATAACTTTACCATGCTGCATCAACACACATCCTAATCCCATACCGGAAGCATCACAATACACAACGTAGCCATCTGGCTCTTCTAGAAGTGTTAAAACTGGAGCTGTGGTCAACCTGTTTTTCAACTCTTGGAAACTATGTTCACAAGCGTCATTCCATTGGAATTTAGCCGACTTCTGGGTTAACTTCGTCAATGGGGCTGAAATGGATGAAAAGCCCTCTACAAACCTTCTATAATAGCCTGCTTAACCCAGAAAACTACGAACTTCTGTAGGCGTCGTAGGCCTTGGCCAAGTCTTCACTGCTTCAATTTTCTGAGTGTTGACTCGAATGCCATCGTATGAAATAATATGGCCCAAAAATGTCATAGAATTTAGCCAGAACTCACACTTTGAAAATTGAAGTGTAGCTCCCGGGCTCGGAGAATACCAAGAACGATCCTCAAATGATCTGCATGTTCCGATTCTGTGTGAGAATATACCAGAATATCATCAATAAATACAATCACAAATAGATCCAAGAGAGGCCTGAATATGTTGTTCATCAAATTCATAAATACAGCCGGAGCATTAGTCAACCCGAATGACATCACTCGAAATTCATAGTGGCCATATCTCGTTCTGAAGACTGTTTTTGGAATATCTGCTTCCCTAACTCTCACTTGATGGTAGCCCGACCTCAAATCTATTTTTGAAAACCACTTGGCACCTTGCAATTGATCGAATAGATCATCAATCCTTGGAAGAGGGTATCTATTCTTTATTGTCACCTTGTTCAATTGCCTGTAGTCGATACACATTCGTAGAGATCCATCTTTCTTTCTCACAAACAAGACCGGAGCTCCCCACGGCGATGAACTGGGTCTAATGAATCCCTTCTCGAGCAAGTCTTTCAGCTGCGCCTTTAGCTCTTTTAATTCTGCCGGAGCCATTCGATAAAGGGGAATAGAAATAGGCTTTGTGTCCGGCAATACATCGATAGCGAAATAAATTTCCCTTTCTGGTGGAAGACCTGGAAGTTCATCTGGAAATACGTCTGGAAACTCATTCACCACCGGGACTGACTGGAAAATTGGTGGTTTTGCCTCGGTATCATGAACCCGAACTAAGTGGTAAATATAGCACATGGCTATCATCTTCTTTGCCTCGAGGTAGGAAATAAACCTACCTTTCAGAGATGCTGTATTACCCTGCCATTGAAGCACGGGCTCTCCCGGAAATTTGAATCGAACCACTTTTGTGCGACAATCAACATTTGCATAACACGAAGCCAACCAATCCATACCCATGATTACATCGAAATCTACCATTTCTAACTCAATCAAGTCAGCCTTGGTCTGTCGATCGCATATCACAATAACACAATTTTTGTACACTTGTTTTGCTATCACAGGATCACTCACCCCAAAGGGTTTAATGGACTCGGGTTTTACCCAGATACAACCAGCAACGTATGGAGTAATATAATGTAGAGCCCGGATTTATCAACGCATACACATCACTAGAGAATATAGACAATATACCTGTGACTACATCCGGAGAGGACTCGAGATCCTGTCGTCCCGCTAAAGCATATACATGGGACTGAGTGGCACCCGAAGTAGATGCTGCCCCTCGGCCTCTGCCTCGGCCTGCTGTCATCTGGGAAGTCTGCCCTGCGAGGTCTGCTGATAAGGAACCCGCTGCTGAGTCTGTGGGCTGAACCCACCTCTACCATATCGCGAAGGACAATCTCGCATCAAATCTCCGGTCTGCCCACAAACATAACAACCATCAGTGTCCTAACGAGATGGCCCTGAATGTAATTTGCGGCACCGACTACATCGTGGAACTGGCGGTCTCCTCTGACTATAATCACCCCCAAACTGAGAACCCGAAGCTCTCGAGCTCTGACCCTGTCCTGATGGAAAAGAGCGATCAAATCCCCTATCCGCGAACTGGGGAGGTGCACTAGTCGCTGACTGGCCTGAATGTCGGGAATAAGCCTGCCTCGATACTCCTCTATAATCACCACCTGTGCACTCAGATCTAGCCTTTTTGTTTTGCCTCCTATCATTGTCGCGATCGCCCCTTTGTTGTCGTTGTCGCCCCTCTAAATTCTGAGCATGGGCCTGTATCCGGGAAATGTCCATCCTATCTTGCAAGGGAGCCGTCAGACAATCTCTAAATAAATGCGGTCCCAGACCACTCACAAATCTATGTACCCGATCTCCCATGTCGGCCACCGTAGTCGGAGCATATCTAGCCAAAGCATTGAGTCGCATGCTATACTCCGGGGCACTCATGTTTCCCTGTCTCAAATTCAGAAATCTATCCGCTCTAGCTCGGCGGACCTCGGGTGGAAAATAGTGGCGAATGAAAGCATCTACGAACTCTTGCCAAACCGGAGGAGGCGCATTCTCCCCTCTTGATACTACCCAATTGTTGTAACATAACACCGCCACATCCCGGAGTCTATAGGATGCAAACTCCACGGATTCGGTTTCGGAGGCATGGAAAATCTTTAATGTCCTCAATATTTCATCAATAAAACCTTGTGGGTCTTCCTCCGGCTTTGACCCGAAGAATTCCGGGGGATTTAGACTCATAAAATCACGGGCCTTTGTACTTGGTGCCCGGTCACTTGAACCCACATTTTGTCGTTGTGCTTGTGCGGCAACCAATTGGGTCAATAACTGAATAGGTTCGGTCATTTGTTGACCCGTAGCAGCTGGCGGAGGAATTGGAGCTGGGGCTCCTCCTTGCTCTTCCACATTAGGCGGGGTAGAAGAAGTATTTGACAAGGCCTCGTTGTGCGATTCTCCTTCCTCTATATTCATCGGAGGTTCTCCTTCTACCCGCCTCTTTGTTGTAGGCTTTCCCTTCTGGGCGGCTGTAGCTTTTCCCTTTGGTGGCATTCTGAAATCATAACACACTATTAGGGAGGATAACATCTTATACATGGCTCTATCGGACGATCTCATAGAAGAAAGATGGTCATTTTTCCTAAATGCCCCATAGCCCCTTGTTTATTGATGTGGCGCGCTACACACCATAAACAAGACTATACTAGACACGGCTCGTAGACACTTCCTAGGACCGAAGTGCTCTGATACCACTTTTATCACGACCCAGCTAGGGGCCGTGACGGGTACCCGGGGCTAACCACCGAGCACCGCTCGTGCCATCACTTAATAAGCTTATTTAGCAATCATTTATCCGGTTCATGCTTAATTTATAATAAAATCCATTTTCATTTAGAAACGAAATGCTTTTATACATACGAGCCCTTAGGCTAGCAAAATAATACACACACACACACACACACACACACACATATATATATATATATATATATATATATATATATATATATATATATACATACATAATAACCAAGCCATAAAACCACATGATCCACGTCGAGTATCTACGAGCCTCTAATAGATGACATCGACAACTGTACACAAAAGAATCATCATAGGCACCTCCGGGACAATGGAGGGCTTCCAATCAGCTAGCAGCCTCTAAGAATCTGGAGCATGATCTCCTCCCTGTCTACCTGTGGGCATGAACACAGCGTCCATAGAAAAAAATGACGTCAGTACCAATATTGTACTGAGTATGTAAGGAAGGAATGAAACAGACAAACATAATAGAAAGATCATGAGTTATGGGACAAAGATATAACCTGCACAAATGTCATAGGAAATCGTATTACTATCATATTTCACATTTTACACAATCATAGTACACATGTTATCACATCCAATACATCATCACGTACGTCATCATATACATCATCACATCATAATCTGTATTGTTACCTGCGTCCGGGTAACCCTCACATGCCGCCCACTAGTGGTGATCATGCCCGGCCCTCTCGGCTCGGTGTAAACATCGCAGCCCGCATTAGAGGTTACATGCCCGGCCATATAAGCGCGGTGGAATCATACGCAGCCCGCATTAGCGGTGACATGCCCGCCCATGTAGGCACGGTGGAATCATATCATCACAACATCAATCATAACAGGTCATTATTATACATCTTAAGCCATAGTGTCATGTTATCATTTCTTAGTGTTCCATGTATCCCATAGTGTTACAAGTTAGGATTACTTATCATCTTATTGTCATAACATACCATAGCATTAAGAGCATTCATTAGGCTTTAAGACAACCATACTAAGTCGGGGTGACGTAAGGTCGTGAACCCCCGATTGTATTATGGACATTTGTGAGTATCATGCCTCACCTTGAAGAGAAGGAAAAGTAAGGCAAGTGTTAACAATAATAGCATCATTAGCATTGTAGGAACATCATGCCACAATTTCTTGAGTCTCTAGACTTTACCTCATTGTCATCACTATCATGCTCATAGGGGATTCAATATATAGAAGGACTCTTAAGCATCATCTTATAGAAGGATTTGTGGAAAGCTTGAAGGATTCATGCCTTTTGAAAGAAGAGTTAAGCCTCACATACCTTTGTCGTTTAAGCAATTTAGCGTTTGCTTATTCTCCTTCAATGTCACGCCTCTACCTTCAAAAAAAGAGGATTTGTACGTTCTTTAGTTAACCAACTATAAGAACGCACTATTATTTCTAGAGAAAATTGGGCAGCACTTCCTTTGTTTATACTACTTTTCGCGTATTCCATATCAACTCCCAATCACCTACAATAACAAACGCAATTATCATTCATATACAATGGCCATGATTCACCATTTCTCTTCCTTTTTCCCCACATTTATGGTTTTGGGTTCGCTATCGTATTTTCCCATGTATCACACTTATATCATGGTATACATGTCATTTATAGCACATTCATACTCACAACACACTAACATTCGTGATTCAATTCAACTACCACTCACTCACGACATTATTTACTCTTGAATGACCCATTTGCTATGTTCTTCTACAATTCGGGTATCTTATCCTTCCAATACCTTAAACAACATAAAATGGTCACGAAACTTACCTTGGATGATGGTCTAACAAGTCTTGTGTGGAGTTCTCCCTCTTTTACCAAAACCCTATCTCACCTCTCTTGGTTTCCTTTGAAGAAGGTGAGCTTTACTTGAGTTTCATACACTTTGATTCATGGATTATGTGTTATTGATCTTTGTTTCCCTTTGATTTCTCTTGTAGTGGAAGATTAGGGAGTCTTCTATATGGTTCTTGAATAGTGGAGAGTGAATGAAATGAAAAATGAAATGAAAGAGTCCCTTATATTAAAATACCAATAGCTGGCCGACCATCTTTATTCGGACCAACATACAGTCCGTATAACATTTACTGACCGTATGTTGGGACCGTATATTTGGTCCAGTGAACCTGGTGTTCTGGGCTGGATCTACGGACTGGACATATGGTCCGTATATATTATACGGCCAGTATGTCTGGCCGTATGTTGTCCAGTTCTCCGGAACTCATTTTCGTCGACTCGTTTGATCTCCGATCCTTATGGAACCTTCTTAACACTTGTTTAACACTTCAATACCCATATAAAGGATGTTATTGCTTATCCCTAAGACCTCATTATGCCATCACCAAATCGTTGCTTGTTATTCTTATCCGATACACCACGTATGATTTATTTTCCTTAGCAACTTTCTTTCCTTGCATTGTATGCCTTTAGAATCTCGTCGAGGGTCATCTAAGACTCTTTATTGCTCGTCAAAACATCGCATACACTACGCTCTTGTTATCTTATTCATTGTACATATACGGGGGATTTTCCAAGGTGTAACAAACCTGTAACTGACTATCAATTACAACAGAAATAATGCATGCTGGCTTACTCCATAATCATCATCATATCATGTATGCATATATGTATAAGCTGTCCGACCATATTGGTACGGTGTAATAATCATTAGCCCGCGTCCGGGGTACCATATCATGCCGCCCACTAGTGGTGTGTACCCATGCCACCTAGACATGGTGTATACGCTGCCCGCCTTAGCGATGTCTTCCCGGCTATATAGGCGCGGTGTAATATCATCATCATGTACTCGTCAAAATGCATGCATAGAACTCAATGACATCTATACTTTATTGGGGTGACATAACGTCGTGAACCCCCAATTCCATTATGGAGCATTCATAAGCATTCTGCCTCTCTTTGAAGGAATTAGCATATAAGGTTAGTTTATACAATGAACAACATCAATTGATCGTAGTTAACATCATTAGCTTTACAGAAACATCATATTCGTGAACTCTAGAATCTTTGGACTTAATCTCATCATCATCATATTCATAATATCTCTTATTTTTAACTCATATGGCTATTCATGAACATAGACTCTTAGTTTTCTGGAATGTAGGAAATTCGTGGAGGAGGAGGGAAGATCATGTCATAAGATTCATGCCTTAGAAAGAAGGGACTAGCCTCACATACCTTTTCCTTTAGCTATTCTACCGGTTGATCATTCTCCTTCAATGCCCACGTTCTTACCTTCAGGGGAGTTCGTACTAACATTAGCTAAACGATTATAAGAACGTGCTTACTAAAGCTAGAGAAAATTGGGCAGCATTTCCTTTATTTATATAACTTTCCTCATATCACATATCGACTCCCAAGCATCCATAACAACATTCACAATATTATAGGCAATAATCACCATTCATCTACATTATCCACATTTCATAATTTCACTTCAATTCCTCCATAATCATGGTCAGTGTTCACTATTGCGTTTTTTTCACATATAATGCTTATACCATGTTCTAAATGTCATTCATAACATACATACAATTATAACATATCAATATTCATGGTTCACTCCAAACTACTACTCAAAATCTCATTATTCCAATCTTCGTGACCCATTTTTTGTATCCTTCTACAATCCGAGTGTTTCAACTTCTCAATACCTTAAACAACATGGAAATACCGTAAAAATTACCTTATATGGTGTAGGAATAAGGATTGAGTGGAAATACTTCTCTTGCACCAAAACCCTAGTTCACTTCCATTGGAATTTCTAGGCTTAGATGAACCCTAGTGAGTTTCTTGCACTTGTTTCTCTTGATTTGATGAAGTTGATCCTTAGTTTCACTTGGATTCTTGTAAATGAAGAGTGGAGAGAGTTCTAGAGGGTTCTTGAGGGTGTGGGGAGAAAACGAGAAGATGGGAAATTAAAAAAATAAACTTGGGTCCATTATTTAAAAACGTAAAATTTTGTCCCGACTAAATTATACGGACACTTATACAGTCCGTATAAATTTATACGGTCCATATAAGTGACCGTAAAATTATCCCAGCAACAACTCATTCTGTGACCATTATACGGCACATTGTACGGTCCGTATAATTTTATATAGTCCGTATAAGTGACCGTATAATCCCATCAGTGAGGGACCTTCACTGTGACGATTCTGCAGACCATTATACGGACCGTATAATATTTTATGGACCGTATTATTGGTCGTATAATCTATCTCTTCTCCAATTTTTTTCTCGTTACTTTGTTTGATCTCAAATCCTTATGGAACCTTCTTCGTACTTGTTTAGCACTTCATTAACAATCTAAGGGACGTTATAACTCTTCTCCAAAATATCATTAAGCCATCATTCATTCGATACACGTAAATCCTGCCCGACACACAACATATACCTTGCTTTCCATAACAACTTTCGTCTCCTACCTCAAATGTCTTTGAAATATCATTTGGAATCATCAATTGTTATTTCTTACTTATTAAAACATCGTGTACGTCTGCCCTTAGTTAGTCTATTCACTGTGCATTAACAAAAAAAATTCTGGGGTGTAACAGTTACCTTCGACTAAACCATTTTTATTTGGTGGTGGAGTTTTAGGCATGTTTTCTTCTTGAGAGTTTAAGTACGCTGCGGCAGCTTTTGATTGAGTAATTGGTGCCAGCGGATCGACCCCTGTCTATAAGAGAAAACAACTAAAAAGCTCTCAAGTTAGCGTTAGGTTTAAGCACGAAACACAAAATATCATGTTGTTTGTAGTTTGTAGCACATAGAATCATATATTTTGTTTCAACTTCTTGATTGATTCACATTCCAAGGGTATTTTGGCCTTTTTGTATTTTTTGGGAATACTGATTTTTAAATAAGTAGTTTGTATGGTTAATTTACTTCTACCCATCCAATACTAAGGGGATTTTAGGTTTTTATTATACAAGGACCGAGTCTTAAATAGACTGCCTATGTATCCCACCAAAGGGAAATCAGGTCCATTTGTAGTTCAGGCATACATAGAAAAAGTTTTTTCCTATGCTACCCGAAACTTAGTTTTTCTACCCGGACCAGGCCTTATATAGGCTTCCCACGTATCCCCAACGGGACATCAGGTCAGCGTGGTTCCGTTTACATAAGAAAGGAAAGGGATACTCTATCTTATTGAAAGCTATAAAGGGATACTTATGTTTTTCTACCCAACCATACTAAGCAGGTCTTCATTGTCTTTTTTGTCTTCATCTTCTATCCTTGTCTTCCCGCGACAATCCAAATATGGCCTTCATGCACGAAGCGTTCTAGTTCAAGCTTGAAATCCACAAATTCTTCAATGTCGTGGCCAGGACAACCATGGTGATACACGCAAACCCTTTCTCTTTGAGAACCCGAGCGACCCTGATAGGTTTGCGGCACTGTTCTTACCTTCTTTACACTGCACAGTAGTGAATGGATCCTGGCATATGACTCCTCAAACTTATAGATGTCGCTCTTCTAGAACCTAACATTCGATATCTTTTCTGGATGATTTCTTCCTCGGTCATGAGTCAGGAGAGAGTGGCCCCCCTACAGTTGGCTAATTCTCCCTTGATCAATCCATTGGATAATCTCTTTCTCCAATGCTCCACACTCGGTGGCTGTATGACCTGATTGACCGCGGTGGTAGAGACACTTTTTGTAACCCACAAAAAGAGCACATGGTGGCAACATATTTGGACTTTGTGCGTACACTCCTACGCTTCCCAAAGTTTCCAGGAGTTCTTGTTTTGACAACTCTACTGGTGTACCCCAATTATGTGGTCTTGTGCCTTTAAGAACAATTGTGCATGAAACGGAAGGCTCCTCGAGCTGAGATTTGTGCGGGTCTCCATAGACTTTCAGATTGGGAATAAGTAGCTCATCTTTTCCATATGGTATAGGGTCAAGCCCTTCTTGTTGACTGAGCTAGACATAACTCTCGATTGGAGCTTTCGGTGCCTTTCTCTTTTTAACCCGATTGGCAGGGTGTTGCTTTGTTAGTTCCTCGACATAAGCCAGAAGAGTTTCTGCTTCCTTCATTTTCACATTGGCTGCCTTGGTGGTTTGTATAGCCTCTTTCATTCTGGTAGTGGCTAGGGCCATTCTATTGTCCCATTGTTGGTTTTTCTCACTTATTGCTTCTATGCCCTCGTCGTCACTGACTAGGTTGACGTAAGGCGAAGTTACACTCATGCTATCTGGAGTCTTCATTTCCTATTAGAAAATCAACCTTTTAAAAGTGGATCTAAATTTGTTTTGATGGTTATTTTCTATTGTTTTTCTTTTGGGTAGTGGCCGGAATGTGGACCAATTGATATGAACCCAACAAGCACAAGGCCTTTCCTAGAAGTCAAGCAAGAGAACTTCAAGAGTTGCAAGCCTTGTTCATGAAAAAAGATGCCTTGGAGGAGATTGGAGAGAAGACTTCGCGGATTTACAACGTTTGGGAGTTGGCATTAGAAGAGTTGCAAAGTGGCTAGAAGCACAAAATGGCTAAAAGTGCAACTATGGGGCTAAAATTGCAATTGGAGGCCATACTTACAAGTTATGGGGTTAGAATGGCAATTGGAGGTCATAATTACAAGTTATGAGGCTTTGGATGCAATTGAAGGCCCAGGTGGGTATTTTTGCAAAAGAGCCACTTTAGGGCCTTTTGGTGTAATAGGCATTTGGAAGACTTAGCTTGGATATTGTGTGAATTTATATTTTGAGAGATTTAGTTCATAGATAGTTTGTTTGGTTGATTATTGACTAAGTGTAATTTCTTAGTTGTGCATTGAATTGCAAGTTCCATTGAATTCATATTAGGTTGCTCATTTGTGGAATCATTTGAGTCCTTTCTTTGAATTAAAATTACTTAGGTTCTTAGGGTTGAATCAAATTGGGAGGGATTGGGTTTGATATACCCAGTTTTGCCCATAGATTTACTATCCTTTGGGTCTAGTGTCAATCCTTCTATCTCTTCTTTTCCAAGTTCCTTTTATTTTATTTTGTCGTGTTTGAATACTTAGAGTTTCCTTAGGTTCAATCTTATCATTTGGTATCAGAGCATAGGCTAAGATATTGTTCCTACAATTTCTAATCCTAGGCTCAAATTCAAAAATTAAAAAAAAAATCTGAAAATCAAAAAATTGGAGAATTACAAGTGTGGTTGGATTTGAGTGTTTTGAAGGTTGATTTGAGTTCGTTGTGGTGGAAAACATCTGGAAACGAAATTTGAAATCATTTGGGTAAGGACTGAAGTTTCCACCGTTAGAGGTTCAACAAATCTTGAAGAATTCAAAGTGGGTCTTGTTGATTTGGATTGAAATTGACTTCAATAGGTATTGGGCTTTGTTCTCCTATCAAAGAGGAACCTATATCCGAAAGTTGGAGGAAAAACGAGTTGGAATTAAGGTACATGGAATTTTTAATGTTCTTCATGTTCTTGAGGACATTCATATATTCATCTTGAGGAGGAAGACCAAAAAGAAAGGTTTGATCTAAAATTTTTCAAGTCCAAGTGCAAAGGATGTTAAAATAGCCCAAAATGGTAATTACTAGGTTTTTGTGGGCCCAAGGAAGTCAATAAGGTCAGAAATCCAACCCAAGATCCAAGAAATTCGAATACGAGACGTCATCAGGGGAACTGGTATACGGTCCATTATGCGGACCGTATAAAATTCTGCGGGACGTCAAAATTGAAATGTCAAAATCCAGCCAACAAATTTGCTTACTGTGACGCGTTGACTGTACAATTGTGCGGTCGTAAAATTTTCTACGGACCGACAAATCTCAGCGTGAAAATCAGTCAAGAAATTTTGCTTATTGTGACGCGTTGACGGTATAATTATACGGTCTGCAAAATTTCCTGTGCAGCGTCAAAAGTCCACCGCAGAAAGTAGAACATTTCCGGAATTTTGACGATCCACTTATACAGTCGGTCAAAATTTATATGGACCATATAAAAACTGATTCCCAGCCGTATAATTTTCCGAGTACGAGTTAACTTTCATCTTATTTCTTTGATTTCCCAAGCCTCGTATCTTATTCTCAAATCAAAAATTTCTTGAGCCTTGATTGTAAGTGATTCCTATTCCATAGGTAGGGATCAAAATAAAAAAAAAAACAAGTATAGAATTTTAAAAAATTTCGTTATTTCAAATTGATACGTTGGCTCAGTTGAGGCTTCAAGACCCCCTTTTCAAGTTATCACCTACCCGGGCCTGAAATTTTATTTATTTTTCGTTTTTAGCATTCCATTTTCTTGTGTCTCTCAACTAGTAGTCATTTGGTAGTTTTTCTTACTTGTGTCTACTAGTTCTTGTGTCCACATTTCTTTCGTGCTAATTTCTTTCAAGCTTTTCTTCGTTGAAACTTTGTTGGCTCTCGTCTGATTTTCTTTGAGTCGTCCGTCATTCATCTAAACAAAAATCCATTCTACCACAAAGGATAATCAACGTGCGAATTTGATTGGGCGAGCGATTCATTAACAACTTCGAAAGAGCACGGAGTGTGGTAAGGTTGAGAGTTCAATATGAGTGACGTGAGGCTTTTATTGCTAATCTTGTTTGCTAGTTTTGCAGGTCATCATGTCTAACCAAGGTGATAGGACGCAAGAGGTAGTAGATATGTCATCCATAGCAAGTTCATTGGCTATGATCATGAATCAAATCTCGGGCATGCAAGCAGGTATGGAAGAGATGAAAGGAGAGATGAATGGGAAGTTGAAGGGTATGGATGAACAGATGGTGAGTATTGAGAAAGTTCAAATGGAGAGTTCGAGTAAAATGGGCACTCCCCATTCTCGGAATGAAGGTGATGGGGATAAAACACAAGACACTACACCAACCATTACCCCGAGAAAAGCCCATGCCTTGTGCAATCCCAACACCCCTACCACCTCCACCCAAAGAGCTCCACTACCCCAAACAACCAACCTTCCATCCCAAAACTCCACTTTCCAAAACTCCAATCGACAAACCTATCCCCACGTTTACCAACACAACCCGAACGAGGCAATCCCTCAAGTAACCTTACAACAAACACCCCACGCTCCACCCCAAGTCCAAACACAAGATCCCTTTCGTAACCAAAACCAATACCAACGCCACTACCAATACCCCATGAATGAAGGGGAGTATGATGACTATCCACAAGGTCGGTGGTGGAATGATAACCGGCAAGGAAGGAGGCGTGGAGGAATGAATAACAGGGGGAAGGGAGGAAGAGGAGGTTTTGAGAGGTTTTCGGGCCATGACCCTAGATTCCAAGGTCATGTAGACCTAGGGAGGGCCCAAGGTTATGAAGATCGGGGAAGATGGCAAGATAATGATAGAAATGTGAACACCATCAAGGTGAACCTTCCTACGTTCCAAGGGAGTAGCAATCCAGAAGAGTTCCTTGATTGGAAATTGCAAAGTGAGCGCATCTTCCTCATGAGCAATGGGTCCGAGGCCTTAAAGGAAAAGTATGCCCTCACTCAATTTGAGGGGTACGCTTCTACTTGGTGGGAATACAAGAAGTTACAAAGAGATCAACAACACATCTATGATCTGCCAACTTGGAACGACTTGATTGAGCTCATAGAGACAAGGTGGCTTCCACCCACATACCACCAAGTTGCACTCAAAAGGTTGTATATGTAGAAGCAAGGATTTAAAAGTGTGGAAGTGTACTTTGATGAGGTTGAGGATTTGCGGATGAAGTCCAAGATAGAAGAGCATGAAGAGTACACTATTATAAGGTTTGTAGCCAACTTGAATCGAGACATCTCTAAACTGATGAGGCTTAAAACCTATAATAGTCTTGAAGAGGCATTTAATGACGCATCCAAGGTTGAGGCAGATCTAAAAGAAGAGAGGTCCTACAAAGACAAAAACAAATCGTTCTCAACTTGGAACAAAGGCAAAGAAAAGTGGAAAAATTCCACTTGGGATAAGCCCAAGAGCAACACTCAAGCACCGCAAGCCAAATTCGATTACAAAGCCAAAGGTGATGATAAGGATAAAGGAGGTAACAATTCTAACACCAACTATAACCGACCTTCTACCATCTAATGCTTTAAGTGCCAAGGGAGAGGGCACATTGTGGGTAAGTGTCCCAACCTGAGGACTATCACAATAGTGAGGGATGGGTATCGAACCAATGATGAACATGAGGGCGGGGTTGGTCATGAAGAAGATGAAGAAAGAAGTGAATGTGAAGGTGATTTCTATGAAGAGGTTGAGATAAGGTATGAAGAATCCTTGAACCATGCTATTGTGGCTAGAAGAGCCATAGGGGCTCTAGCTAGGGAAGAAAGTGACTAAAGGGAGAACTTGTTTCATGCACGATGTAAAATTGTGGATAAGGTGTGCTCATTAATCATTGATGGTGGGAGTTGCACGAATGCCGTTAGTCAATTTTTAGTTGAAGGTATGAAATTCCCTACCCTCAAGCACACTAATCCCTATAAACTCTAATGGTTTAATGAATGTGGTGAAATAAGGGTCAACAAGCAAGCCATTATAAAATTTAGCATTGGCAAGTACCAGGATGAGATTTTGTGTGATATGGTACCCATGCAAGCTTGCCATCTATTGCTTGGAAGACCTTGGCAATTTGATGTTGATGCCCAACATAGTGGGAGAACTAACAAATACTCGTTTGTGGTCAAGGGGAAGAAATACATTATTAACCCACTAACCCCTTACCAAGTGAGTGAGGATTATAGAGTGATGAGGGAGCTTCGGGAGAAGTATCAAAGGGAAGAAAAAGAGAAGAGTGAGAGGGAGACTTTGTTGGTCATAAGTGGAGAGGAAACATCTCAAGATGGTTCCAAGAAATGTTTGTTGGCCAAACCAAGTAATTGCTTAAAAGGGGTTGATGAGGGACACTTCATGGTGTGTCTTATCAACAAGGACCTTCTCTTAAATGCTAACTAAGCTACTAGCACTTTTCCTAGTAGTATATCTTCTCTTTTGCAGGAATATGAAACATTGTTCCCGGAAGAAATGCCCGATGTCTTACCTCCTTTGAGAGGTATTAAGCACCAAATCGACTTTGTAGCGGGTTCCCAAATTCCCAACAAACCGGCTTATAGGAGCAATCCGGGAGAAACAAAAAAGTTGCAAAAGCAAGTGGACGAGCTTCTTAAAAAGGGGCTAGTGAAGGAGAGTCTTAGCCCGTGTGTCGTTTCGGTGATTCTTGTTTCAAAGAAAGATGTCACTTGGAGGATGTGCATTGATTGTAGAGTCGTCAACAAAATCACGGTAAAGTAGTGCCATCCCATTCCGAGGCTTGATGATATGTTGGATGAGCTTTGTGGCTCAAGTGTGTTTTCGAAGATTGACCTTAGAAGTGGCTATCACCAAATTCGAATGAGCCCCGGTGATGAGTGGAAAACGGACTTCAAAACCAATTTTGGACTCTATGAGTGGCTTGTCATGCCATTCGGACTAACGAATGCACGTAGCACATTTATGAGGTTGATGAACCATGTCTTGAAACACTTTATCAACAAGTTTGTGGTTGTTTATTTTGATGATATCCTTGTGTATAGGAAATCAATTGAGGAGCATGTAGGCCATTTGAGGCAAGTATTTGATGTCTTTTTGCGTGAGAGGTTGTTTGCTAATATCAAGAAATGCGATTTTTGTGTTGATAAAGTGGTGTTCTTGGGTTTTGTGGTGAGTGCAAATGGTGTGGAGGTTGACGAAGAAAAAGTGGAGTCTATTAGAACTTGGCCAACTCCTAAAAATGAAACCGATGTGAGGAGTTTCCATGGGTTAGCAAGTTTCTATAGAAGGTTTGTAAAGGGGTTTAGTACAATTGCCTCACCCTTAACCGAATTGATCAAGAAAGATGTTCCTTTTGTTTGGGGAGATGAGCAAGAGAAGGCGTTTCATGAATTGAAATCCATGTTGAGTTTGTCACCATTGTTGCAATTACCCAATTTTGAGAAAACTTTTGAAGTTGAGTGTGCTGCTTCTGGGGTTGGCATAGGTGGAGTATTGATGCAAGAAGGCAAGCCATTGGCTTACTTTAGTGAAAAGCTAAAAGGGGCGTCATTGAACTACTGTACTTATGACAAGGAGTTGTATGCACTTGTGAGGGTCTTGACCCATTGGCAACATTATTTGTGGGATAAGGAGTTTATTATACGATCAGATCACGAATCCTTGAACCATTTGAAGAGCCAATCCAAGCTCAACAAGAGACATGCGAAATGGGTAGAATTGATTGAAGCTTTCCCTTATGTGATCCATTACAAAAAGGGAAAGGACAACGTGGTGGCGGATGCATTATCTAGAAGGCATGTCTTGCTAAACACTATGACTTCTAGAATGATGGGATTTGAATTCCTTAAGGGATTCTATTCTCAAGATCCCAACTTTAAGGCGATTTGTGAGGAGTTGACCCAAGAGAGGAGGGTTGATAGGTTCAAACTTGTTGATGGGTTCCTATTCAAGGATGGTAGAGTTTTTGTTCCAATGAGCTCATGGAGAGAGTTGCTCGTCAACGAAGCACATAGTGGTGGGATGATAGGCCATTTTGGAGTGGCCAAGACACTTGCCATTTTGTGTTATATCCAGTAGTTTTGCATATCCGGGAAATTTGAAATGGTTGTGACAAGTTAAAGACAAGGCCATATTTTGATCTTATTCAATATATATATAAGTTGTTCGAGAAAAATATTGTTGATGTCGAAATACGGAGGAAGGTAAAGGGCAAAATTGGAATTTCGAAAATTAGTTTCGGGAATCACAAAACGAGAATTTTAACGAATTAGGCTTAACAAATTAAGAGAAAATGAGGCCCAATTCCTTAGTGGTATGGCCGGCCATGGTAAAGGAAATAATGGCCCAAGCCCATATATTAATTAAATTCAAGGCCATCAAATAAATAAAGGGGCATTCATCACATTCACTAGAAACTTCAAGAAAACAAAAACAAGAGCAAGGAAAAGAAGGCATTTCGGCCACAAGGAGAAAAAAAAATTCAAACCTTCCACTTTGATTCAATAAGTATAATTTTCTTGAATCCTTAACAAGTGCAAGACCCTCTCCAAGGTGGTATAATTATTGTGGCAAGAAACTACCTTTTGTGGCAAGTGGAAGAATTGAGAAAAGGTAAGAATTTTATGCCTTTATTATGTTATGGAAGATATATATACATGTTGTAGTATGTGGAAGTGAGTGTAAAGTATGAAACTTGTGTGTTGAGTGTATGCATGTGTGTGGCCGTGGGGTGTGGTGCATGTAGGGGAGTGAATTTATTTTGTTTAGCATCTTTATTATGTTGTTGTAGCCTTGTGATGAAAATGGAAGAATAATGGTTTAAGTTAGCATGAAAAATTGGTTGTTGAGTTGTTATCGGAAAGCATGCGATTTTATTATAAATTATGTAATTGAGAAAATAAAGTTGTAAGATGTAAGTGGTGATTGTTATAAGTGGAATTGGAAGATAAAAAGGTGTGGTGAATATTTATGTTGAGAATTGGAAGTTTTGGTCGGATTATGGTTTTGGTGAAAAGTTTGTATATCGTGTATACCCTGTCAATATTTTGTAGAAACGATATGAAATGCTTCCAAATCGCATGGTAATGATCTTGACTAATGATAAATGTGAGAATGTTGAGATTAGTTTTGGAATATGAAGTTGAAATGAATGTTATTGCACTATGTTGGACGGGGAACTAGTTATGCCATATTGTGTGTTTTGTGGCGATTGTTGTTATTGTTATTGTTGTTGATGTTGTTGTTGGGTTGTTGTTGATTGTTCTGGCTAAGTTAGACTTTCAGGGATGTCCAGTTTATAGGGGAAATGCTGCCGAAATTTCGGTAGACAATATGAATTTAAGATTTAAATTCTAGAAGCATATGACTTATATTTGGCAACTATGACCAATTGTAGATTTTGGACGAAGCGGGAGTTGAGTTTGGAAGAGCGTAAGGAGCGCGATATAGAAGGAGAACGAGTGAGCGATATCTTAGCTAAACGACCAAGGTATGTGAGGCTAATCTTTCTTTCTAATGGCATGAATCTTTTGATGTAATTTCCTATTCCCTTCATGAGTTCTCACTTCCTAAGAAGTTAAAATCCTATACCTATGAATGTCCATATGAGATAAGATATATGATACGATGACACTAGAATGATGATGATGTTATTTCTTGCCTGCACTCACCTCATGTACTAGTCCTTTCAAGGTGAGTCATAATGTCTATGATGACTTCATAATGTAATCGGGGGATCACGACCTCACGTCATCCCGATAGAGTAAAGTTGATCATGAGTCATGTACACGCATTATGATAAGATAAGTATGTTATGATAAGTATATTACTAGGAGCATTACATTGAGCATGTCATGAGCATTTCACACCGTGCCTAGTTGGCCGGGCAGTAACCGCCAAGGCGGGCAGCTATACGGATACACCATGACCTTCGGGCATGGGCAGACACCACTAGTGGGCGGCATGAGATGGTACCCCGGACGCGGGAGGCCTGGACGCGGGCTAATGATATTGATGATTACACCGTTCCGACACGGACGGGCAGCTTGCATATGATGCATACAGGTTATGGTGATGAGTATGAGTACGATAGCATGCAATACTGCATTTATGATTACCAGTCAGATCCATATGTTTTATGTTGATGTTTTCCTTCTTTATGTATGCCTCTCATACTCGATACAATATTCGTACTGACGTCCTTTCTTCGAACGCTGTGTTCATACCCACAGGTAGACAGGAAGGATAGCTTGGCCCAGGTCATCAGTAGCTGTCAGCTAGAAGATAGCACTCCTTTGTTCGGAGGTGCTTGTGATTACTCTCTTTTGATGTACACTCCTATATGTATATTCTTGGCATGACGGAGTCTTGTTCCGTCTATGTATTCCTTATGTTAGTAGTGGCTCGTAGATACTCAGTGTGGGTTAGATGGTCCCATAAAACGATTTCCTATGTATGTAAATTATTTTGACGGCCAATAGGCCAATGTATATGAAGTATGTATGTTTTAAATAAAATATGATTTTCTCACAATTAGTGTGCAAAATGTATAAGAGAGTATTAAGTGAGCAGAATAAGCAGTAGAAAGAGCGGTGCCCGGTAAATTCTCCGGGTACCCGTCGCGGCCCCTAGTCGGGTCGTGACAGCCCTTCCTGGGAATTCAGTAGCAGCGTCGTCACCCTCAGCAAGAGCGCCCGAGACAGGACCCCAGACTTCTTCCGGCCGAGGTAGGGGCGGGGCCACATCGTATTTAAGCGCTAGGTGGGAGACCGACTCCAGAGGCATCACAGGACGCACCACCAGGTATATTCTTCTTCAGATAACCTATTGGTAGACTTAACCTATATATGAGTTGTCTCCTATCACTGTGACATGATGTATTACAACACAAGTCAGAACAGGAGCCTAGCGGCTAATAGAGTGGGTCGAGGCAAAAGGCTTCGTGAAACCCTTATTTGAAACCATAAGGGTGGAAGAGCCCATGGCGTAGCAAGATCATAGCTATAAATCTGAACTAAGGAAACGGATAAAAGGCTACCTTTGACGGAATCCAAAGAGGACAAATCCAACATTCGAGGACGAATGTTCTAAAGGGGGGGAGGATGTTATATCCCGTAGTTTTGCATATCCGGGAAATTTGAAATGGTTGTGACAAGTTAAAGGCAAGGCCATATTTTGATCTTATTCAATATATATATAAGTTGTTCGAGAAAAATATTGTTGATGTGGAAATACGGAGGAAGGTAAAGGGCAAAATTGGAATTTTGGAAATTAGTTTCAGGAATTACAAAACGAGAATTTTAACGAATTGGGCTTCACAAATTAAGAGAAAATGAGGCCCAATTCCTTGGTGGTGTGGCCGGCCATGGTATAGGAAATAATGGCCCAAGCCCATATATTAATTAAATTCAAGGCCATCAAATAAATAAAGGGGCATTCATCACATTCACTAGAAACTTCAAGAAAACAAAAACAAGAGCAAGGAAAAGAAGGCATTTCGGCCACAAGATGAAAAAAAAAAGAAAAAAAAAATTCAAGCCTTCCACTTTGATTCAATAAGTATAATTTTCTTGAATCCTTAACAAGTGCAAGACCCTCTCCAAGGTGGTATAATTATTTTGGCAAGAAACTACCTTTTGTGGCAAGTGGAAGAATTGAGAAAAGGAAAGAATTTTATGCCTTTATTATGTTATGGAAGATATATATACATGTTGTAGTATGTGGAAGTGAGTGTAAAGTATGAAACTTGTCTGTTGAGTGTGTGCATGTGTGTGGCCGTGGGGTGTGGTGCATGTAGGGGAGTGAATTTATTTTGTTTAGCATCTTAATTATGTTGTTGTAGCCTTGTGATGAAAATGGAAGAATAATGGTTTAAGTTAGCATGAAAAATTGGTTGTTCAGTTGTTATCGGAAAGCATGCGATTTTATTATAAATTATGTAATTGAGAAAATAAAGTTGTAAGATGTAAGTGGTGATTGTTGTAAGTGGAATTGGAAGATAAAAAGGTGTGGTGAATATTTATGTTGAGAATTGGAAGTTTTGGTCGGATTATGGTTTTGGTGAAAAGTTTGTATATCGTGTATACCCTGTCAATATTTTGTAGAAACGATATGAAATGCTTCCAAATCGCATGGTAATGATCTTGACTAATGATAAATGTGAGAATGTTGAGATTAGTTTTGGAATATGAAGTTGAAATGAAAGTTATTGCACTATGTTGGACGGGGAACTAGTTATGCCATATTGTGTGTTTTGTGGCGATTGTTGTTATTGTTATTGTTGTTGATGTTGTTGTTGGGTTGTTGTTGATTGTTCTGGCTAAGTTAGACTTTCAGGGATGTCCAGTTTATAGGGGAAATGCTGCCGAAATTTTGGTAGACAATATGAATTTAAGATTTAAATTCTAGAAGCATATGACTTATATTTGGCAACTATGACCAATTGTAGATTTTGGACGAAGCGGAAGTAGAGTTTGGACGAGCGTAAGGAGCGCGAAAGGTATGTAAAGCTATCCCTTTCCTTCTCTTGGCATGTCCTAGATGTACTAGGTCTTGATTTGAGCCTCGGGGATCATTCCGTTCATAGGAATCCGAGTTTGATTTTTGGTACTATTCATTCAATGGAATTGAACTTTAAAGGGTGCGTTTTGTTGGAAAAATGGTTAAACCTCCATAACTTTCACAAATGTAGTCCGATCGCGCCGAAACTTTCATGGATGACTTAACAAGGCCTAATGCACGTAATTTTTGTACGTCCCCTCGACTAGCACCGAGGTGGGCCCACAAGTCCCGAGACCTTTTGTATTGCTCCATTTGACTTAGTTCTGTACGGTAACTAAAGGGAACTTTGGGTTAACGTCCCTAGCTTCTGTAGACGGACTCGAATTGTCTGGAGATAGCCATAGAGGTTTTATGATGAATGATGTCCGTAACGATAATTGGAAGGCATTTAGTTCTCACTACTTTGCATGTGCATACGATTGTTAATCCTTCATGCTAAATTGGATTTGTTGAAACTTGGTTGTGGGTTACTAGTGATTTAAAAAAAAAATTATTATTAAAATTTACTGATTGTTAGTCTCAAGCTAAAGGGAATATAAAGTCGATTTCAAAACCACTCCGAAGGGGGTGCGACATTTTACTATTTAGACTTTTCAAAAACCACTCCGAAGGGGGTGCGATATTTTATTATCTAGACTTTCCAAAAAACCACTCCGAAGGGGGTGCGATATTTTATTATCTAGACTTTTCAAAACCACTCCAAAAGGGGTGCGATGGCCTCAGCTCATATCTGAGTGTGCGATGGCCTCAGCTTATGTCCGAGCCTGCTATGGCCTCGGCTGATCACTGAGCGCGCTATGGCCTCGGTTTACGCCTGAGTGTGCTATGGCCTCAGCTTATGTCTGAGTGTGCTAATTTCAAAACCACTCCGAAAGGGGTGCGAAGTTTTGCCACTGCTTTTCATTTACGACCTATCATAATTTATATATAACCATTATTATGCCCGAAGGGGCCATCATCATTATTTTGCCGGAAGCGGCCGTCCGAAGGGTCTATTATGTTATTAAGCCGGAAGCGGCTGCCCGATGGGGCTATTATTGATATTGAGCCGGAAGCGGCTGCCCGAAGGGGCTATTATTGATACTGAGCCGGAAGCGGCACGTACGTTGTATCATATTATTTACTTAAAGGAGGTGTTAGATTACATTGCTTGTTTGAAATGTTGGATGGATTGCGATATTTACTTAAGAATTGTTTAAGACTTTATGTATACATTTCTGTTTCTACCAGCGAAGGCTGCAGGAATTGGGTTGATCATGATTACTTCTTCCCTAAATTATGCGATAGTTATAATTTATTACCGCTTTACATACTCAGTACATATATCGTAATGACCCCCTTTCTCCGGGGGGCTGCGTTTCATGCCACGCAGGTCTAGGGACGCGACCCGGTGATCCAGCTACTTAGGGGGAGTCAGCATTGGGAGTCAGGCAGCTCCACTTGTTCCGGAAGCTGTTCCTATTTTGGTATATTTTTGTATATATGTCTTGCAGGTCGTATTCCTTAGAAGTCTGCGGACAGCGTGGGTGTCATGGGTACTATTTGGTTTTTGTCGGTTGCTACATTGTTTTATAGAAGTGGCGTAGGCCTCTTTGGCTCACCTGGTCCTATGTCATGTATATGTATGTATATATGTAACACGCCTTGGGATGTTTTGAGTAACGTGTTGACTTTGGTATCGTATTTATAACTTTCAGCAAAAAAAAAAAAAACGCCATATTTGGGATCAAGTAACGTAAGTTGGGACATCGAGCAGGGTAAGCTCGATCGCTTGTCATGGCCCTAGTTTGGGTCGTTACAAAAGTGGTATCAGAGCAGTTCAGTCCTCGGCATGTTCGCAGACGGTGTCTGGTGGAGTCTTGTTTATTGGTGTGTTGTGCACCACACCTATAAGCAGGAGGCTACGAGGCATTAATAGGTTGTCATCCTTTCTTTTCTGGTAAAGATCGTGCGGATAGGGCTGTGTCATAAGTAAAGTCCCTAATCCAATTTTCTGTATGATTTCAGTAATGGCTAGGAAGGGTAAAGCGACGGCAGCACAGAAGAGCAAGGCGGTTGCAGATGAGGCAGCCAGCCGAGCCCCCAGACCTACCAGAGCTCAGACTTACACGGGAATACATATTCGGTCCCAGAGTTCTCCTACTTCCCCATCTCCGGAAGGGCCCAGAAGGGCATCTGATCCAGCCCCTGCTCCAGCACCCATACCGGTGCCTCCAGTTCATCAGCCGGATGTTCAGAGACAGGAGATAAGAGAGATGAAGGATGCTATACACTTGTTAACTCAGATACTTGCTGCCCAAGCTGGACGACGGGATAGGGGCCATGAGTATTCGGATAGGGCCGCTAGTGCCCCGAGACTTTCTTGCCTTAAATCCCCCAGAATTCAAGGGTACGGACCCTAATGCTGACCCTCAGGAGTTCATAGATTGCATGCAGCATACTTTAGATATAATGATGGCGTCAGCTACAGAGTCTGTTCAGCTAGCTGCCTACAGGTTACAGGGCATAGCAATTAATTGGTTTCAGTCATGGAGGCTATCGAGAGGTAGGGATGCCCCTCCGCCGACTTGGCAGGAATTCTCGGATGCCTTCTTGCGCTATCACATGCCACCTGAGCTAAGGCGGGCGAGAGTTGACAGGTTCCTTAACCTGCGACAGGATAACATGTCTGTTAGAGAGTACAGTGTGGAGTTCGATTCTTTAGCTAGATATGCCCCTTCTATTGTGCAAAACATGGAAGACAGAGTTCACCGATATGTGATGGGATTAGAGCCAGAGTTGCAGGAGGCTTGTATGGCCGTGGCAATGCAGCCGGGCATGGATATAGCTCGTGTTCAGGCTTATGCTCAGGGGTCAGAAGATCGAAAGCGTCAGCGAGAGGCCACCTCAGAGCGGAGTAGTGGCCAGCCCAAGAGGACCAGGTCAGAGCGTCAGAATACAGGTCCCACCAGAGGAAGCAGACCCCAGTATAGCGCACCCTCGCAGTTTCATGGATCCCAGCGGAGTAGGGAGGCCTTCCCTAGGCAGAGACAAAATCCTCCTTATACGTCAAGTTCTCAGTGGCCTGCGGGGTCACGGCAGGAGGTGATGCCCCCTCCTCGATGCGCGACTTGCGGAAAGCGTCATGTAGGGCGATGTCGACTGTGTGTATGCTATACTTGCGGGGACCCGAGACACTATGCTAGAGACTGCCCGCAGGGTAGTGCCCTTGTTACACCACGGAAGTTTTTCCGTACTGGTATCATGAGTGTATGGTGTTTCACTAAGTCGGGAATGGCTAATTACGAATCTCGGAAAAAAATTATAAAGTTGCAGAGAAATTCACCGCCAGTGGTCGTACGTGGCACTATACGGACCGTATAGTGGTTTACGGACCGTATAGTGCACTCGTCCTTCAACCTGCCAAAAATCTCAACTTTCTGGAAATTGTTGAATATGGTTAAATACGACCCAGTTTACGTTCCGTAAACTGGTTTACGGACCGTAAACCAGGTCGTAAACTGCCCTGTCCACCAGCCACACTTTCTGTTTCTTGGAACGCTTAAATACGTTCACTGGGACGGACCGTAAATCAGAATACGGTCCGTAAACTGCACAATACGGTCACTGTTCATCCCGACAGAAATTCATTAAACCTTAGTTTTTGAGTTATTAAAAGGAACATTGGCCTCATTTTATTTCATTCATTATTCATGCAACTCAGGAGACCTCTAGAACTTTCCAAATATTTTCTCCACAAGAATTCAAGAGAATCACAAGGAACATCAAGATCAACACCACCAAACTTATGAAATCAAGTGTAAGAACACCATAAAAGATCATCCAGGTCAAGAAATCCCACAAAGGGTGGAACTAGGGTTTTGGCTAAGTGAAGAATTTCAACTCAAGGGTTGTTCAACCACTATCCAAGGTGAGTTTCATGATCATTCTATGTTGTTTGAAGTATTGAAAAGCTTAGACACTTGAAATGTAGAAGAACATAGAAATGGACCATTACTGAGTGAATAGTGCCATAAATGAATGATAGTGGGATTGAATTATGAATGTTGAAGTGTTGTGAATACAAATACATTATGAATGATGTTTACATCATGAAACAAGCGTTAAACGCATGAACACGCAATGACGATGGTCGATTGTGATATTATGAGTAATGTTAGGAATGTTAAGAGTTGAGATAAAACATGAGAAAAATAGTATAAACAAGTGAAGTGCTGTCCGAATTCTCCTAGAATTAGCGACGCATTCTTGTAGTTAGTATGCTAATGTTGATATGAATTCTTATGAAGGTAACGACGCGATATAGAAGGAGAACGAGTGAGCGATATCTTAGCTAAACGACCAAGGTATGTGAGGCTAATCTTTCTTTCTAATGGCATGAATCTTTTGATGTAATTTCCTATTCCCTTCATGAGTTCTCACTTCCTAAGAAGTTAAAATCCTATACCTATGAATGTCCATATGAGATAAGATATATGATACGATGACACTAGAATGATGATGATGTTATTTCTTGCCTGCACTCACCTCATGTACTAGTCCTTTCAAGGTGAGTCATAATGTCTATGATGACTTCATAACGTAATCGGGGGATCACGACCTCACGTCACCCCGATAGAGTAAAGTTGATCATGAGTCATGTACACGCATTATGATAAGATAAGTATGTTATGATAAGTATATTACTAGGAGCATTACATTGGGCATGTCATGAGCATTTCACACCGTGCCTAGTTGGCCGGGTAGTAACCGCCAAGGCGGGCAGCTATACGGATACACCATGACCTTCGGGCATGGGCAGACACCACTAGTGGGCGGCATGAGATGGTACCCCGGACGCGGGAGGCCTGGACGCGGGCTAATGATATTGATGATTACACCGTTCCGACACGGACGGGCAGCTTGCATATGATGCATACAGGTTATGGTGATGAGTATGAGTACGATAGCATGCAATACTGCATTTATGATTACCAGTCAGATCCATATGTTTTATGTTGATGTTTTCCTTCTTTATGTATGCCTCTCATACTCGATACAATATTCGTACTGACGTCCTTTCTTCGAACGCTGTGTTCATGCCCACAGGTAGACAGGAAGGATAGCTTGGCCCAGGTCATCAGTAGCTGTCAGCTAGAAGATAGCACTCCTTTGTTCGGAGGTGCTTGTGATTACTCTCTTTTGATGTACACTCCTATATGTATATTCTTGGCATGACGGAGTCTTGTTCCGTCTATGTATTCCTTATGTTAGTAGTGGCTCGTAGATACTCAGTGTGGGTTAGATGGTCCCATAAAACGATTTCCTATGTATGTAAATTATTTTGACGGCCAATAGGCCAATGTATATGAAGTATGTATGTTTTAAATAAAATATGATTTTCTCACAATTAGTGTGCAAAATGTATAAGAGAGTATTAAGTGAGCAGAATAAGCAGTAGAAAGAGCGGTGCCCGGTAAATTCTCCGGGTACCCGTCGCGGCCCCTAGTCGGGTCGTGACAGCCCTTCCTGGGAATTCAGTAGCAGCGTCGTCACCCTCAGCAAGAGCGCCCGAGACAGGACCCCAGACTTCTTCCGGCCGAGGTAGGGGCGGGGCCACATCGTATTTAAGCGCTAGGTGGGAGACCGGCTCCAGAGGCATCACAGGACGCACCACCAGGTATATTCTTCTTCAGATAACCTATTGGTAGACTTAACCTATATATGAGCTGTCTCCTATCACTGTGACATGATGTATTACAACACAAGTCAGAACAGGAGCCTAGCGGCTAATAGAGTGGGTCGAGGCAAAAGGCTTCGTGAAACCCTTATTTGAAACCATAAGGGTGGAAGAGCCCATGGCGTAGCAAGATCATAGCTATAAATCTGAACTAAGGAAACGGATAAAAGGCTACCTTTGACGGAATCCAAAGAGGACAAATCCAACATTCGAGGACGAATGTTCTAAAGGGGGGGAGGATGTTATATCCCGTAGTTTTGCATATCCGGGAAATTTGAAATGGTTGTGACAAGTTAAAGGCAAGGCCATATTTTGATCTTATTCAATATATATATAAGTTGTTCGAGAAAAATATTGTTGATGTGGAAATACGGAGGAAGGTAAAGGGCAAAATTGGAATTTTGGAAATTAGTTTCAGGAATTACAAAACGAGAATTTTAACGAATTGGGCTTCACAAATTAAGAGAAAATGAGGCCCAATTCCTTGGTGGTGTGGCCGGCCATGGTATAGGAAATAATGGCCCAAGCCCATATATTAATTAAATTCAAGGCCATCAAATAAATAAAGGGGCATTCATCACATTCACTAGAAACTTCAAGAAAACAAAAACAAGAGCAAGGAAAAGAAGGCATTTCGGCCACAAGATGAAAAAAAAAAGAAAAAAAAAATTCAAGCCTTCCACTTTGATTCAATAAGTATAATTTTCTTGAATCCTTAACAAGTGCAAGACCCTCTCCAAGGTGGTATAATTATTTTGGCAAGAAACTACCTTTTGTGGCAAGTGGAAGAATTGAGAAAAGGAAAGAATTTTATGCCTTTATTATGTTATGGAAGATATATATACATGTTGTAGTATGTGGAAGTGAGTGTAAAGTATGAAACTTGTCTGTTGAGTGTGTGCATGTGTGTGGCCGTGGGGTGTGGTGCATGTAGGGGAGTGAATTTATTTTGTTTAGCATCTTAATTATGTTGTTGTAGCCTTGTGATGAAAATGGAAGAATAATGGTTTAAGTTAGCATGAAAAATTGGTTGTTCAGTTGTTATCGGAAAGCATGCGATTTTATTATAAATTATGTAATTGAGAAAATAAAGTTGTAAGATGTAAGTGGTGATTGTTGTAAGTGGAATTGGAAGATAAAAAGGTGTGGTGAATATTTATGTTGAGAATTGGAAGTTTTGGTCGGATTATGGTTTTGGTGAAAAGTTTGTATATCGTGTATACCCTGTCAATATTTTGTAGAAACGATATGAAATGCTTCCAAATCGCATGGTAATGATCTTGACTAATGATAAATGTGAGAATGTTGAGATTAGTTTTGGAATATGAAGTTGAAATGAAAGTTATTGCACTATGTTGGACGGGGAACTAGTTATGCCATATTGTGTGTTTTGTGGCGATTGTTGTTATTGTTATTGTTGTTGATGTTGTTGTTGGGTTGTTGTTGATTGTTCTGGCTAAGTTAGACTTTCAGGGATGTCCAGTTTATAGGGGAAATGCTGCCGAAATTTTGGTAGACAATATGAATTTAAGATTTAAATTCTAGAAGCATATGACTTATATTTGGCAACTATGACCAATTGTAGATTTTGGACGAAGCGGGAGTTGAGTTTGGACGAGCGTAAGGAGCGCGAAAGGTATGTAAAGCTATCCCTTTCCTTCTCTTGGCATGTCCTAGATGTACTAGGTCTTGATTTGAGCCTCGGGGATCATTCCGTTCATAGGAATCCGAGTTTGATTTTTGGTACTATTCATTCAATGGAATTGAACTTTAAAGGGTGCGTTTTGTTGGAAAAATGGTTAAACCTCCATAACTTTCACAAATGTAGTCCGATCGCGCCGAAACTTTCATGGATGACTTCACAAGGCCTAATGCATGTAATGTTTGTACATCCCCTCGACTAGCACCGAGGTGGGCCCACAAGTCCCGAGACCTTTTGTATTGCTCCATTTGACTTAGTCCTGTACGGTAACTAAAGGGAACTTTGGGTTAACGTCCCTAGCTTTTGTAGACGGACTCGAATTGTATGGAGTTAGCCATAGAGGTTTTATGATGAATGATGTCCGTAACGATAATTGGAAGGCATTTAGTTCTCACTACTTTGCATGTGCATACGATTGTTAATCCTTCATGCTAAATTGGATTTGTTGAAACTTGGTTGTGGGTTACTAGTGATTTCAAAAAAAAAGAAATTTATTATTAAAATTTACTGATTGTTAGTCTCAAGCTAAAGGGAATATAAAGTAGATTTCAAAACCACTCCGAACGGGGTGCGACATTTTACTATTTAGACTTTCCAAAAACCACTCTGAAGGGGGTGCGATATTTTATTATCTAGACTTTCCAAAAAACCACTCCGAAGGGGGTGCGATATTTTATTATCTAGACTTTTAAAAACCACTCCAAAGGGGGTGCGATGGCCTCAGCTTATGTCCGAGCGTGCTATGGCCTCGGCTGATCACTGAGCGCGCTATGGCCTCGGTTTACGCCTGAGTGTGCTATGGCCTCAGCTTATGTCTGAGTGTGCTAATTTCAAAACCACTCCGAAAGGGGTGCGAAGTTTTGCCACTGCTTTTCATTTACGACCTATCATAATTTATATATTACCATTATTATGCCCGAAGGGGCCATCATCATTATTATGCCGGAAGCGGCCGTCCGAAGGGACTATTATGTTATTAAGCCGGAAGCGGCTGCCCGATGGGGCTATTATTGATATTGAGCCGGAAGCGGCTGCCCGAAGGGGCTATTATTGATACTGAGCCGAATGTGGCACGTACGTTGTATCATATTATTTACTTAAAGGAGGTGTTAGATTACATTTCTTGTTTGAAATGTTGGATGGATTGCGATATTTACTTAAGAACTGCTTAAGACTTTACGTATACATTTCTGTTTCTACCAGCGAAGGCTGCAGAAATTGGGTTGATCATGATTACTTCTTCCCTAAATTATGCGATAGTTATAATTTATTACCGCTTTACATACTCAGTACATATATCGTACTGACCCCCTTTCTCCGGGGGGCTGCGTTTCATGCCACGCAGGTCCAGGGACGCGACCCGGTGATCCAGCTACTTAGGGGGAGTCAGCATTGGGAGTCAGGCAGCTCCACTTGTTCCGGAAGCTGTTCCTATTTTGGTATATTTTTGTATATATGTCTTGCAGGTCGTATTCCTTAGAAGTCTGCGGACAGCGTGGGTGTCATGGGTACTGTTTGGTTTTTGTCGGTTGCTACATTGTTGTATAGAAGTGGCGTAGGCCTCTTTGGCTCGCCTGGTCCTATGTCATGTATATGTATGTATATATGTAACACGCCTTGGGATGTTTTGAGTAACGTGTTTACTTTGGTATCGTATTTATAACTTTCAGCAAAAAAAAAAAAACGCCATATTTGGGATCAAGTAACGTAAGTTAGGACATCAGGCAGGGTAAGCTCGATCGCTTGTCATGGCCCTAGTTTGGGTCGTTACATTTTGGGTGAGCAATTCTATTGGCCCAAAATGCGACATGATGTTGAAAAGATATGTGATCCATGTTTGGAATGCAAGCAAGCCAACTCCAAGACTCGGCCCCAAGGTATGTATACTCCCCTTCCTACTCCTATTCGTCCTTGGATAGTCATTTCTATGGCTTTTGTGTTGGGTCTTCCAAGAACCAAAAGGGGTCATGATAGCATTGTTGTTGTGGTAGATAGGTTCTCAAAAATGTCTCATTTTATACCATGCCATAAATGTGATGATGCATCTCATGTAGCATTCTTGTTTGTGAATCATGTTTTTAAGTTACATGGTGTTCCCCACACTATTGTTAGTGATAGGGATTCCAAGTTTCTTAGTAACTTTTAGAAGAGTCTTTGGGGTACACTTGGCACCAAGCTCATGTTCTCTACTTCTTGCCCACCTCAAACGAATGGTCAAACTGAAGTAGTGAATAGGACTTTAGGGAGTATGCTTAGACGTATGATTAGAGGAAAGCCCACTTGTTGGGAGGACCGTTTACCTTTGATTGAGTTTTCTTACAATCGGTCCCTCCATTCCTCTATTGGCATGAATCCATTTGAAGTATGTTATGGTTTTAATCCTTTGATTCCTTTAACCTTAACCCTTTTGTCTAGTGATGTTGTTGTGAGTTTAGATGCAAAGCAAAGGGCGGCCGAAATGATGAAAATCCATGCCAAGGTAAAGGAGAGCATTGACAAAGTCAACACTAAGGTAGCCAAGAGACAAAATGATGGGAGAAGAAAGGTGGACTTCCAACTCGATGATTGGGTTTGGGTTCATTTCCGAAAAGAAAGGTGCCCGCAAATGCGAAAAGGAAAATTGAGTCCAAGGGGAGATGGACCATTCATAGTGCTTGAAAAGATCAATGACAATGCCTACAACATCAACTTTCCAAGTGAGTATAATGTTCATAATGTTTTGAATGTGAGTGATCTTTCCTCTTGTGTTATAGGTATGCCCTTAGATTTGAGGACGAATCTTCTCCAAGAAGGGGAGGATGATATGAACCCAACAAGCACAAGGCCTTTCACTAGAAGTCAAGCAAGAGAACTTCAAGAGTTGCAAGCCTTGTTCATGAAAAAGGGATGCCTTGGAGGAGATTGGAGAGAAGACTTCTCGGATTTACAACGTTTGGGAGTTGGCATTAGAAGAGTTGCAAAGTGGCTAGAAGCGCAAAATGGCTAAAAGTGCAACTATGGGGCTAAGATTGCAATTGGAGGCCATACTTGCAAGTTATGGGGTTAGAATGACAATTGGAGGTCATAATTGCAAGTTATGAGGCTTTGGATGCAATTGAAGACCCATGTGGGTATTTTTGCAAAGGAACCACTTTAGGGCCTTTTGGTGCAATAGGCATTAGTATAAATAGTTATTTTCATCC
This sequence comes from Lycium barbarum, assembly GCF_019175385.1. NCBI lineage: Eukaryota > Viridiplantae > Streptophyta > Magnoliopsida > Solanales > Solanaceae > Lycium > Lycium barbarum. Next base: position 94,653,719 of record NC_083337.1, on the reverse strand, counting down.
ATTTGGAAGACTTAGCTTGAATATTGTCTGAATTTATATTTTGAGAGATTTAGCTAATAGATAGTTTGTTTGGTTGATTATTGACTAAGTGTAATTTCTTAGTTGTGCATTGAATTGCAAGTTCCATTGAATTCATATTAGGTTGCTCAATTGTGGAATCATTTGAGTCCTTTCTTTGAATTCAAATTACGTAGGTTCTTAGGGTTGAATCAAATTGGGAGGGATTGGGTTTGATATACCCAATTTTGCCCATAGATTTACTATCCTTTGGGTCTAGTATCTATCCTTCTATCACTTCTTTTCCAATTTTTCCAAGTTCCTTTTATTTTCTTTTGTTGTTTTTGAATACTTAGAGTTTCCTTAGGTTGAATCTTATCACCAATCAAGAGTTTCAACGAATTACATGATTTTCACACAAAGCAGATATATCAAGTAAGTATTTAGATAATATAGAATTTGCTTTCCTATACCTCATTGCTCCGAGGCTACTAACGTATGAAGCAAAATTGTGTCATATGTAAAACAAATGTATTGTTCCCAAAGATAAAATCCCCAGTGCTTTCAGTGCTTTCATTAATGATATTTTCCCAAGTGGGATTACAAGACTTTTAAAATAAATGCAATAATAAAAAAAAATCCAATTCACGGAAAGAAATCTGTTCTCTATCATCTCACGCCTTCTTGTCCCTTCGAAGGGCAGTCTGAATGGCTACATGGGCTGGCAATTATGTTGTCCCGATCCATTAATCCCTTTGACCGTCAGCCAATGACATCACCGTATCTATGGCTTCCGTAACGAAAGTGTCAAACCATTCCAAACTCTTCAACGAAGTATCTGCCTCGTTTGTCAAACTCTCAATTATCTCTTGATCATATTCTATCTTTGCTTGATGATCCATTTATCTTCCTTCTATTCATCGTTTCATTCTTCTAACTTGAATTGCATTCGTTGTTTCCCTATCCTAGGGAAATTTGTATAGATATGGTCCTGGAGCAGCAGTATCAACTAACTAATCCCTAAGCCACTCATAATAATTTTCATCATGGCTTGGGTTGTTTGGATCCTTATCCAACTTATCTTCCCTTATCACATTTTTCCAATCTTTCTGAGCGTCTTTTATTCCCTCGATACGACCTTCTTCATAATCTCGGACAAACTCTCCCATATTACTCACATTTGGAATAACCTGTCTCATACCAAACTGTCTAAGAACTCTCAATGGTGCGTAGGGTCTGATTCCCCTAATTCCCATAAGTGGTAGATACAAACATCTCCTTCTCTTAATACCAATAGTCTTGGAGTGAAAATCATGTACCATCCACCTGATATGTTCTTCTCTCAGTCTGGAAAAGATGGGAGCCCATCCTTTTTTATCTTGAACCCCACAAGGCATAGCAGCGACTCCCAAGTCATCCTCTCTCAGGACCGGATCCCCACGGGTAGATAAACCGCTCTTATCTAAATGCTTAAGTATCCACCATTGGACTAAAAGGTTGCAACCTTGGAAGTAGTAATAATGGTCACGGTATTTTCCTAAAGGCGGTATATGTCTAACAGGATAATGGGGATGATGTCAAAATATTTAGAAAGCATATTTGTTGTGACTCCCCTAAGAACAACATGGGAAACAAAGACAACTCGAGTATCAATAGCTAGGCAGGCATTTTGTCGAAATACCATGGTCCCTAATAGGCAAGTGACAAAAGTTAGTGTTTGATTGGCTTCCCAGGACTGGGGTGAGGAAAACTCAAGGATTGGTTCTCGTACCCCTATTTGGATGAATACCTCCCATATAACTCTCTAAAGGCTATAGTTGGCCCCTACGCCCAATCGTCTTTGTTAACAGCAAACATGGTTTTTATTTCTTTTGGGGTAAGTGTTACACCTCGGAAATTTTCTGTTGGTACGCAAGTAAATGGACTAATGATGTGTGCGAGGAGTGTTAGTGTATAATGTTTCATGAACAAGGTGCGTAAATGGACGAGAATGATTAGAATGAAAAGTCGAGAAATGAGAAAAATTGAAAGTTGGCAAAACTGCCCAGTGGTCGTATAGTGCAAAATACGGACCGTAAAGTGAAATACGATCCGTAAACTTGACGTCGTAAACTGGCATGTCCAACTTCAACTTTCTACCAGCTGAGGAAATGGCTAAAATACGACCTTGTGGACGGACCGTAAAGTGATTTACGACCCGTAAACCATGGTCGTAAATCACCATGCATGCAGGCCAAAGTTTCTGGTTCTGCTTAAGCTTAAAAACGACCACGAGGGACGTTCCGTAAACTGAAATACGGACCGTAAACCTCCATGGACGACCACTGTTCACCCAGCACAGATTTTTCAATTCATTAAATATGAGGATCAAGACTTGTCTTATTTCATTTACAACATTACACCACTTCTCTCTAGAACTTCTCTCTATATTTATTTTATGAGTTTTCAAGGATTATAAGTCATCCATAACATTAAGACAAGTAAATCAAGGATAAGGGAATCATCAAGGATCATCCAAGTCAAGAAATCCAAATGGAGAAAAACTAGGGTTTTGCTCAAAGAAGAGTATTATCAACCAAAGCTTGTTCCTACAACTTCTAAGGTAAGATTCATGATTTTTACAAGATGTTTGAGGTATTGGAGAATTAAAATACATGGATTGTAGAAAATGTGGTCAACTAGGTCATGAATGATGAATAGTGACATTTTGAGAAATAGTTTGAATTGAGTTATGAATGTTGTTGTGTTGTGATATGAATGTGTTATAAATGGTATTAAGATCATGAACTAAACACTTTAGACGAATGGACGAAGATGGGTGTTATAATCATGAATGTGGGTGAATTAGAGGCAAATTGAGGAATTCTAGATAATGTGGATAATGTGAATGACTAATGGCCATTGTTATGATATTAATGAAGGTATAAACGCTAGCATTGGAAGGGAACGTGCAAGCATAGAATAGTTCGACGGAAAGGTATGTAAGGCTAACCCTTCTTTCATAAGGCATGGTTCTTGGCCAAATTCCTAAATTCCCCTATATGAGTATGTTGTCTTCACATGGTTGACATTCTGAGCTCATAAGCTCACGACCCTTGATAAGTACTATGCTTATACTACGTTCCTCGTATGACGAGTAAGTCTATAATGTAAATATAACGATAATGATGAGGATAGAAATGATGATGAGAGTAAAATAAGACTAGAGATGCTTACGAGCTATGATATATGTGTATGTGTGCCTATGAAGGGCTATAATAAGACCCCGAGCTTATGATGCCGGGTAAGACTATATGTACATGACTATGTATAAATTATGTATACGATTACGAAACGTGCGCACACCTCTGCAGAGGGTACGGATAACCCAGATGCCTTGGTAGGGCCAGGTATGTATGACCTTGAGCCTTGGTTGGCCAAGTATGTATAAGACACCGATCCTATGAGGTCGGGTATGCTATGTATATGAAATGACTATGTATATAATATGAATATGAATGTGAAAAGACTAGGTATAGGAATACGAATAAGGACATGTATACGAATATGAGCACAAGTATGGTACGATTATTACTATGGGATACGAACGACGATGTATGCAAGTAAGCGACATGATGATGATATTACTGTCTGCCCTCCTATGCTATCTTCATATGATATCTATTATGCTTCTATATTGATGTTGATCACGCTTTACATACTCAGTACATTCTTCGTACTGACGTCCTTTTGTTTGTGGACGCTGCGTCATGCCCGCAGGTGCGCAGGGAGACAGATTTGATCCTTAGCTGCCTATTCGGAGATTTCATTGAGAGCTCCATTTCCTTCGGAGCCATATCTTTTGGGTACTCATTCTTTTGTGTATATAATTATGGGCATAGCGGGGTCCTGTCCTGCTAATGTGATATGTTATACTCTTAGAGGCTCATAGACGTATGTGTGTGTATGGGTAGATGTGTTTGGCCTTGTCGGCCTATGTTTTGTATATCATTTTGTCGGCCACGTTGGCCTATGTATATTGATGTGGCATAAATGCCTATGATGATATAAATGTGCGGTTGTTCATATGGGACTAGTTGACGAATGAATGGAAATGCATGTATAATTATGTGGATCACCTAGATGTAAGTATAAGAGTAAGCTAAGAGGGTGCTCGGGTGGGTTAGCACCGGGTGCTCATCGCGGCCCCGAGTCGGGTCGTGACAGTAAGTTTGTTAGGGATAAGGATATTTTGGGCTAATTTCTTTTTGGATCTGTTGGCACTTCCTACGCTTTCCAAAACATGTCTAATCTCTTCCAAAGTGGGAGTCATCTCTATCTCTCCGAATCTGAACACCATTCTATCATTGTCCCAATAACCGGTAATGATCTCTAGCAAACCCGAATCCCCTGTCATATCCATTAATGAAGGTAGATGCCCCACACAACTCTTGATATCTTTCTTCTGATCATTAGTCAAACCTTTCCACCATATCACTAAACCTAGTGGTGGATCCACAACCATATCAAACTGCACATCATGAGACATCTGCAAAACAAAACACTATTAGTTCCCCGCCCCCGGGAACAACAATTTATTTGACACTTGGCACAATAATGCTTCTAAATAGAAAATAGTGGGATGCAATGTCTTCTGATTTTTACACGATCTGAACACAGTAGGGTGTCTTTCCTATCTGATTCAGGTAGGTCTGAGATACCCAAACCGGTCTATGGTCGGCATGCGCTATATCATTAGGGATTTGGTTTCGCTCTACGCTAATTATTCTAGAGTGATTTTCAAGAGATTGACATAGGTTACCCAAGTAGACAAGCTGGGGGTGGGATCTCTAAGGCTGTGGGATGACCGCATACCCACTCGACCTTAGAGACCTCAAAAGAATATATTAAGGGTTTTTTAGTGAAGGTATGACCTCAGCTCATCCCGCGTCGTCATCCTTTAGAAAAATATAAAATAAATGCCAGGAGTGGCGGAGTATGCATGCATGAATGATAGTTATAGTTTTCGAAAATTTAAACACATAAATAATTTATATCACCTAAACAATTTATATCATACAAACACACAATTAATTGGAACCCTTATGGTTAGAACTTTAGAAGTCCCCAGCAAAGTCGCCATCTGTAGCGTGTCATATTTTTTCCTATTTGCATTTGCACTTGCCTCATTTAAAAAGGAAAGTGTCCCGGGAAAGTACGGTTGTCAATCGGACCGGAAAAAGGAAAAAATATACTCCTACATAATGGTGCTCTAAATGGACTTATTTTTAGAGTCGCCACCTAATTTTTGAGGAAAATTAGGAAAAATCCAGTCGAAAAGGGTTCATTTAAAATAATATTTTATGGTTATTTTAAAAGAAACCTAATCTACACAGAGTCTAGGTAAGGGTTCTAGTGATCCCCCGAAGAAGGTGTTAGGCACCCCGGTATTAAGGATTCGCTCAATTGCGGTTCACCTACGGGTTCTAATAATATGTTTATATAGATATGAATTGGTTTGTGATAAAAATAGTTTCTGTTTAATATTTCCGCAAATAAACATTAGTCATTTATGCAAAAATACCGCATTTTCAAGAATCAAATTGGTAAAATTTTGCCCAAAATTGGGCGTTTGGGATGTCGGACAAGAACACTTAGGCTAATACCCGAAGGTTCTTAGACTAAGTAGGACCCTACGTAAGTCCACCCAAATAAGTTTTGAAAATATATATATTTTGTATAGAAAATAGTTTTTAACAAAATAATTTTTAGGCATACTATTATAATTCGTATATTAATAGTATACTAAATAGTCCATTTTTATTCTATATTTTGGTCATGTTTTAGCAAAATTTTATTTTTTAATTTAAGTCTAAATAGTCACAATTAGTTCCACAAGTTTAGTCCAAATCAGTCCAAACGTTCAAGTCCATATGTTTCGTAATGTCCAAATTAGTCCCATATTTTATGAAATCGGTCATTTTCAGTCCAAATAATATTAAATCAATCTGTTTGAAGTCATAAATATTATTAAAGCTTGCCAAATTGGTTTTACATAGTTTTAGAAATCGGGTTTAGGCAACTTTAAATATGGAGTAACCTTAAGGGTTCTAATTTATAGGTAAATACACAAGTACATAATTTAAATGCATAAATAAATAAAGAGATAGGGATATTGGGCCGACCAAGCCCAACAAGAATATGTTATGCATTTGCGGAAATCCTCGGGTCGAAAATGTATGCTCTATTTTTTGCTCCAAGTTGGGTTGACTGATACGTTGGTAAACCCCATTGGGGCCCACCAACGGGTTTGAATAGGCAAAGATACAAACGGGTAGGCATAATATTAGTGTATATTCTTGAATAAGACCAAGTAGAAAATTAAAACTACAACAACTATTACAAAGCCCAAAAAATGAATTACAACTTTATTAGGCTAGGCCCATATATTATAACTAACGGCAGCTAACGAGATTGCCCAAAGGTGAAGTGGGCCCAAAATATCAATGGCAGCCCAATTATGAAATTACCACTGACGGGCCTAGGTAATAAGCCCAAGTTGCTCTTTTTCTCTAATTTTATAAGGGTCAAAATGTGATATACCTGACATATTACTAGTATACTAACTACTCAGTTTTTCCTCAATTTTTCTAAATGTCAAGAGGCGATATACATAATATACTAACAGTATACCACCTATATAGGGAAAGCAAAACCCTTCAAAGGGGCATACCCTCCATATACACCACATATTCAATTTGACATTGACTCTAAACACCATATTCAAGTCATATACCAAACACAAACTTCCCAGAAATCCACATGATTACAAACATCAAGTTTTGGCTACTGCCCAAAGCTCAAATAGTCAAACACACAAGAAAAATACCATTGAATGGTTCATCTGGCACAAGGGTAAGAAATACCCAGTTTTAGGCAATCCAAAAGCAACTTAAGGAAAGGCACAACAAATATTTGAGACTCAGGGGATGACCATGGCATAACCAGGAACAACATGAAGGTTTAACATGAATACAAAGTCTTACAGAATTCATCTATGGCATAAAGAATGGCCAAGACAAGATCAATAAAATTCTGAGAGGGTGAAACCAACATGAATGCAAACATAGTTCAATTGTGGGCCTTAAAGGGGTCATGAAACTAACTTGGGCTTAAGATACTATAGTAAGATTTATTATAAGCACCAAACAGCAGACAAGAAGCAAGGATTCATGTGCATGAACCATAGAAATTCACAAACCAGTTATGGGTGCAAGTGAAGGTATCCTATTTGCTCTAGCAGTAGTAGTTTTGGTCTCCAACAAACAGGCAGGGGGTGGGAATCATGCCTAGGAGCCCCGAATAGTTGACAAAAAGAGTTATATAAGTAAAGTTCAAACAGGACAACACTATATTTATCCTTTAGAAGTAGTTTTGATTTCAATCTTTAATAATGCTCTAGATTCAGCAAATTCCAATTTCATAGAAGATATACAATTAGAAGCAGTGCACAGAAGAGGCCAAGTGCCCATAAAATGACAAAACAAGCTTATGCCACCTCTCCTAAGTCATAAAATAACCTGCTCCAGACCAATATGGATAGATAACATATAGAGAACAACATATACAAGTTACAAAACTAATCATAGAAAAAAAAGGGAGAAAGGAAAGTCTAAACTTGTCACTATACTTAGACCAAAATTCTTTTTCAAAATTAAACTTAGTCTCCATTGGCTTCAACATAGTTAGCCTCTAATGATCTAAAAAGTAATAGGAATTGGAAGCCTGGCCAATCAAACAAACTCAAACAGGACACTTTATACAATAATTTGGATCAATAGCAGGTCTGAGAGACAAGGATGAGTCACAGGAAGAATGCAAACAGCACACCATAGTTTAGCCTCTTATTCTTTCAGCTTTAAGCAAAAGAGAAACAATTTTCCTACTACGTGTGGTTTACTTTCTTATGAGAACTCTCAAGAAACAGTGATTTACTATTCATTAAAGGCCAAATAGGATGCATAATCTAAAAACCAACAAGACCAGCTACAGAATTCTTCAAGTTTACATTTTAAACAAATTCTCCAGCTTTAGAGGCTTCAATCCTCATTCAGGACTTTTCAAGGTTTACAATGCAAGTTGACACGATAATTTTTTATTTTTTCACATAACTTAGTAAGATTAAAAGATGGCAATATGTATACAGGTGAAGCTAAGTAGTCACAGAAAGACACAAAAGACCTTTTCTTATTGCTTTGTCCATCTCTTGGTCATAAAAAAGGGAGAAATCAGAGGGGTTTGATGACTAACCTAGAAAGAACAAGAATAGGTCCAAACAAATGAAAAACAAGGAATCAATGTCCTAAACACCTTTAAGACCAAGTTCATGAAGAAACACCGAGGAAACATTACATTTCAGGTTGCCAAGGTGGTTTTTTGGGTCATACAAGGTTAGAACATAGGACAAGTTCAAAATTCTTGAGACATTCATAAGCAAGCTGTTTCAAGGAAAATAGAGTGAGACTTCATATTTTTTCAGAACCAGTTTTGTTGAAGTCCATTTAGCTATTTTAGATAAGTTTACATCTCCATTTAGACTGGATTTTGTCCATTAATCATGAATAAGGAATCATATACCACTTTTAAGCTCTCAAACAGTTTTAACAAGAAACGTTTCAAGAAAACCAAACATCACAAATTTGTATCTTACTTAAGACCAACATATCTAAGGTTAACCACTTAAACTAAACCACAATCAATCAACACAAGCCTAAAAGAATTTCATAAAGAACAGTAGCCAAACACACACAAAATGGAAAATGCCTCAAATACTTTAAATTAATCAATGAGACAATAACTAAGAACCAAAAACTAGAAATCCTACTTCGTTTTTAAATCTATTCTTAGCCTCAATACTTACTAGTTAAAACTTAGGAGATCTTTTGATCTTAATCACATTAACATTGTAACACAATAACTTGATGAACTTAATGAAACAGTAACCATATATCAAAGCTATGGCTCTAAACCTCTTAGCACCATAAAACTAAACCTCAAAACCATTCTCTGTATCTCATTTTTTTTATAGATACCAAGAAGAAAACAACATAACAAACTCTTAATTATGATCAAAGGCAAACTCCATAAAATCAAACAATAACAAATTACTATTAACTAAGTTAGGCAGAAGTACATCCAAGTTAGTTAAATAAAGCCTTAAACACGCATTTACACAACAATATGATAATTTAAATTCATAGAAAAGACTGGAATTGAAATATATAGTAGTATAGGAGTATTACCTCTTTCAAAGGCAACCAAAAGATCAAATGGGGGATATTAAGTCAAAACCTCAATGATAAAGCACTTCAAAAGCTTTTCCAAACCTTTTCTCTTTTTTTTCCAAAAGTAATCCCCTCGACAGGAGAGTTGTATCTCTCTCTCTCTCTCTCTCTCTCTCTCTCTCACTATTTTAGTAATTTCTATATGTGATGTATATTTTAGTGGAATATCAAAAATAATTCAAACCCTTTGAATCCTCCTCTTTTCTTCAGAGAAGAGAGAAGAAGAAGAACCCTTTACACTGTCACCCCCCATATCTATTTAAAGCAGGGGAAATTTTTTTACCTCCCCCAAAAAATAGAAGATTCTAGACCTATTTAAACGAATTTCTCACATGAACCCAATCAGAATTCCCAAAATCAAAATAAAATAAAAGGGATCTTATCCTAATCGTACTAAATGGCAAAAGTAAATCATAAATTCATACGAAAATAGTACACCCAAGGACAAAATATTCCGAACCGTCACATATTCAAATTCAGAAAGAGAGTAATGACAAAATAACACAGCACATTGTACTACTAGGAATCCCTAATTTTCGCAAATTGCACAAGTAATTACAAGAATGAAATCAAATTTGCACAACCAGACACCAACGCGCACAAAACAACAAAAACATATCAATAATGAAACAAAATAATGTCGTTAAAACCCCATCCCAGCATACACGTACCCCAAATAATCATCCCCACCGTCGAGCAAATCACCACACACACCCTTTTTGTGGTGGTGTGGTGGCACAAGATGGCTATATCCTTAAAGGCTGGCCCATGGCATCACACACCACAAAAGGGGTGGGAAAATACCCGTAGGAGGCTGAAAACTGGTGGAAACACGGCTGAGGGGCGGTGGCTGGTGGTGGAAATCCTAGCGCCGCCATCAGATCCTCTTAAATGAAAGAAACTAAATTAGGGTAGAAGGAGGTAAAAGATGACGCATAAAAATGATAAGGGTGGGTGGCGGGGGGGGGGGGGGGATGAATATATTAATTACTCCGTCCCTTTAATAAAATATAACACAACATTTAAAAAATATAACACATACTTTAGGTTAATTAACTTAAAACACCCGCATAAAAATGATATTTTGACAGAATAAAATTATAATACATCATTTTAAAATATGAGATTCGAAACGATCCCAATATTGACAAACTTCCGAGTAATAATTAAAAATGCAAAACATATGGCCAAAATGGGTCATAATTCATACGCCATTTTTAATTAACAATTTTCCCGATTTAGACGGAGTGGGATATGTATCTTTCTTTCAAACTTGTGTTTCTGACAGTGAATAACTCGTAATTTCTTGTAATTTTTAATTTTTATAAAAAATAATAATTAAACGGCAATTTTTGCAATTTTCTCAGGATTTTTAAATTTTAAATTTTAAAGATGCATCCTTGCTCCATCTTTGACTCGGAAATTTTGGAAATTAAAATACGCGTCTTATGCGGTGGAAATTAGGTGTCAACAATCACGTATGCTTCGAGGCAATTGAAGACTCATGAATAGAAATACCCCACTCATGATTTGGAGTTGGCAGTGGTAGTCTTTGTGTTAAAAATATGGAGGCATTATTTGTATGAGGTTCATTGTGAGGTATTTACCGATCACCGTATTCTTCAGCATATGTTCAGTCAGAGGGATCTCAATTCTAGGCTGCGTAGATGGATGGAGGAACTTAAGGATTATGATATCACCATTCTTTATCATCTAGGAAAATGTGGTAGCTGATGCGTTGAGCCGAAAAGCGGTGAGTCAGGGTAGCTTAGCTCGTTTGGTTGTTGAGGAGCGTCCTTTAGCCATGGAGGTTCAGACTTTTGCTAATGGTTTTGTGAGATTAGATATTTCAGAACTTAGCAAGGTTCTGGCTTGTGTTGAGGCGAGATCATCTCTTTTGGAGCAGATTAAGGCACAACAGTTTGATGATGAGAAGTTTTGTAAGATTCGGGATAAAGTGTTGTGTGGTGAGGCCAAGGAGGCCATACTTGATAGTGAGGGTGTGTTAAGGATTAAGAGGCACATTTGCATTCCTCATGTGGGTGGATTGATTCGTTTGATATTAGAGAAAGCTCATAGCTCCAAATATTCTATTCATCCGGGTGCTACCAAAATGTATCGGGATTTGAGACAGCACTATTAGTTGAAGAGGGACATTGCGGATTTTGTTTCTCAGTATTTGAATTTCCAATAGGTTAAGTATGAGCACCAAACACCAGGTGGTGTGCTTCTGAGGATACCCATTCCGGAGTAGAAGTGGGAGAGGATAGCTGTGGATTTTGTGGTTGGTCTTCTGAAGACCTTAGGCAAGTTTAATTCGATTTGGGTTATTACGGATAGGTTGACTAAGTCTACGCACTTTATTCCGGTTCAGGTGACTTACAATTCAGAGAAGTTGGCACAGATCTACATTAGAGAGATTGTCCGATTATATGGAGTGCCCGTTTCCATCATTTCAGAAAGAGGCACTCAGTTTACTTCCCAGTTCTGGAGGACTTTGCAGAAGAAGTTGGGTGCTCAGTAGGATCTTAACCGCGTTTCACCTGCAGACCGATGGTTAGTCCGCGAGGACTAGTCAGGTGCTTGAGGACATGATAAGAGTTTGTGTTATCGACTTTAGTGGACATTGGGACCAGTTTTTATCGTTAGTAGAGTTTGCATACAATAATAGCTATCACTCAAGTATTGACATGGCATCGTTTGAGGCATTGTATGGTAGGAGATGATGTTCTCTGATTGGATGGCCCGATGTTTTTGAGGTGAGAACTTGGGGTACAGATCTATTAAGAGAGCCCTTAGACAAAGTGAAGTTGATTCAGGAAATGCTTCTGGAAACTCAGAGTAGGCAAATGGAGTATGCGAACAAGAAGGTTCGTGATCTATAATTTATGGTTGGTGAGCAGGTTCTGTTAAAGGTTTCACCCATGAAGAGTGTGATGTGATTTGGGAAGAAGCGCAAGTTGATCCTGAGGTTTATTGGTCCTTTCGAGATTCTCCGTCGTTTTAGTGAGGTGGCTTATGAGTTAGCTTTGCCACCAGGCTTGTAAGGCATTTATCCGGTATTCTATGTTTCCATGTTGAATAAGTACCATTCTGACGGTTCTTATATCATTCATTGGGATTTGTTATTGTTCGATCAGAATCTGTCTTTTTAGGAAGAGCCGATAGCGATTTTTGATAGGCAGGTGAGAAAGTCGAGGTCTAAGGATTGCTTTAGTTAAGGTGCAATGGAAACACCGTCCAGTTGCGAAGGCTACTTGGGAGACTGAGGCAGATATACGTGCTAGATATCCCTAGCTTTTCACCGACTCAGGTACCTTTATTTCATTTCCTTCCTTCTCTATTAAAGGACGAACAATTGTTTAATTGGTATCTGATGTAACGACTCATTTGGTCGTTATGTGCATCTCGACCCTTTTACCCCCGATGATCCTTCCCCTATCCCTGTTAGACTGCTTTTGACCCACGGAGATGGGCGATAAAGTTCCCAAGGTCATCGGGCGAGGCTTGGTGAGATTTGAGGAACTTAGAACCTTAAAGTGAAAAATGGTTGACCAATAGTTGACTTTTAGTTAAACGGACCATTTTAGGAATTCTGTCAATTGCATGAGGTCTGGAGGGTCAATTATGACTTGGAGGGATGTTTTGTTTGATTCCCAAGGCATTCGGGATCATCTTATACATTTGGTTGGAAACTTAGTTCTGGTCGTTAGGGTTTGACCGAGTCAAGGTGGCCTCTGTTGGGAATTCCAAGGCCACGGTTGAGTTCGTAGCACATTTTTACATGTGTTTGCATTTTGTTTGTATCCGGGAGGTCCGGATAGATGTCGGGATTTTGGGTGGAACTTGGTGAAAACTAGATTTTCTAATGTCCCGCCTCTGTGGGTCCGCCCACCTGATACTTTGCCCACAGATGTGAGATGTTGAGGTGTCAAGTGACTCTGCAGATGCGGGTCCTTTGTTGGCGTAGGTGAGTCTGCATCTGCAGACCAAGCGTCTAGGGATGCGGAAATCGCTTAGTCAAAAGTTATAATTTCCGAATTTTGAACCATTCTTTATATTCTCAAATTCTAGACAAAGAGAGTGTTTGTGTGGGCATTTTGCAAAGCTTTTGGGGTAAATTCTTCCTTGGGTAAGCCCTTATTTCTCCCTTTTTGATTTATTTTTGTTTAAGAATAGAATCCATGGTAGTTTTAACGAGCTATTTGTGGAAGCTGGGTTCATGAACCCTAGGATGGTGATCATAAATCCCTTTCAATCTAATTGAGTTTTATTGGTTAATTTACTGATTTCTACCATGTAATCATTGGGTAATTAGTTCCTAGGCTTGAATCTTTTTTTCTTATTTCTAGAATCAAAGTCATGGAAATTAGGGTTCATCTCTGATTTGGGGGTTTTCGATCTAATGTTGAAATTGATGATAAAGTGGCTTAATTATTAATTGAAGGATATTATTGGATTCCTTAATCATTGATTAACCGATTGTAACTAAAAACTCCTATTTTGCCCTTGTGGGCCTGGTTTCATCTTTAAAAGGGTTGTTTTTTATTCAAATAGTATTATAGCAATATGGGTATCGTTAGTCTTTTTTTCTAATGTATATTACATTATTGAATAGACTTCGAATGTTCGGAATGTTACACTTCGTACTTTTGTACGTTAAGTATCTTCGTGAGTTGGTTGTTATAGATTTGGAGAGCAGTACTATCTTGGAGGTTTTATAAGATTAGATGTGTTCATCTTGAGTATACGAGGAGTTCATGCTTAATATGTGATAGAAGAATTAGAGGTTAAACGACTTGACGAGAATGAGTTCTGGAATATATTGGGTTTTACGGTTGGATATACGTACCATATAATTTTTACCGATCGTATATCTAGTTGACCCCCACCGTAAATTGATAATAGTGGGGGTGAGCCAATGATTGGATTTTACAGTCCAATTATACGGACCATATAACTTTTACGGTCTGTAAATATGGACCGTAGATTTAAGTCAGTCTCAACTTTTTCTTATATATATATATATATTTCGTACCTCCTCATTTTAAATCATTTTTTCTTCATTCCCCTGACCTCAAACACTTCTAGAACCCTCTCCAACACATGTAATCAACCCCCAAAGTGAAATTAATGATTAAAAGTAAGAATAAAGTGCTAAAGGTTTTCAAAGTATTGTTGAAGCTTGTTTTTACATCTTGTAGAAGCTCTGGAGGATATTTCAAGGTAAAGTAATCTTGGAATTAAAGTGCTCTTAAGTTCTTGAGGTAATATTCCATCTTATTTGCATGTTTGTGAGTTTATGTGATAATCATGCTAGGTTTGGAGGGAAACAAGTGGAGGAAAGGTTCAACTATGAACTTTAGTTTAGTTGAGTTGTAATCTATTTTAAGCCATGATTGTTAATGAGTTTATCAGCTAAAATCTTATTAAATGGATAATAGTTGATGTTGAGATTGTGTTGAGGTTGTTATAATTGGTGTATTTGGATGAAAGAGGTGTGTAGGTGTAGTATGCGAAGCATATGTCGAGCGTTACTATTGTATATCTCTAAATGTTGTTGATGTAAGTTTAAAAGAGGATCATATGAGGTTGTTATTCTGATTGTTAACTATTGGATGTTTTGTGATGATTAAGAAGTAGGGGAAATGCTTGCCGTTTAGTTTTAGAATCAATTTATTGTTTGATATACGTGGTGTACTAGTACCATCTAAGCTTGAAATTGCCTTCATTTGTTATAGGTTCGGAGTACTAGTTGGACGGCTTCGTTGTGGGATTCTGTGGACGACTTGAGGTATGTTAAGGCTAACTTTCTTTCTTTTGGCATGATCCTCATGAACGAAACGTAAACATAACGCTACCCATAATGATTTCATTCTTAGCAGCTGGAGATGTCCTATGTTGATTCATGTTCCAATGATATTGTTCATAGTAATTCCTTCTTCAGATTCAGTATGCTTCATAGAGTCACATGATGATGAAAATGCTATTTCATAATTATGATCGGAGGTGTAACAACCTTACGTCACTCCGACAGATTCAGGATGCACTCTTATCACATTCATGCATTGCCTTATATATATATATATATATATATATATATATATATATATATATATATATATATATATATATATATATATATATATAGAGAGAGAGAGAGAGAGAGAGAGAGTACTATTACCCCCACATGCGTTATATATGCGTATACTTATATTACATCTATATGGGGTATGGAGAAGATAACGGCGTTATATACGCACTACCACCTAATCAGCTGGTCATATGTTGATGATTATGCCCACAGAGGCCGATATGACATGATGGGATGCCCACAGAGGCTTGACAGGCGTTATATATATATAGCACTTATGCATATCATTGGCCCTCAGAGGCAGTTCAGATGTACAAGTTGCATTCCTTTTATCTTATATACTTTCATGTCTTCTTTATGTTACTTTCATGCCTTACATACTCAGTTGTTTGTTCGTACTGACACCCCTTTCGCCTAGGGGATACAGTGTTTCATACCCGCAGGTTCAGGTAGACAGGTTGATGCACCTCCGTAGGTTGCTGTTCAACTAATTCTAGAGTACTTCCCTTGTCCCGGAGTTGCTGTTGTGTTTTGGTCCGTTATATTTTTGTTGTACATATGAGCGTGGCGGGGCCCTGTCCCGACCTTGTTATGTCATGTACTCTATTAGTGGCTTGTAGACAGTTATGGTATAGCTAAAAGTTATATTGCCCTCTCGACGTATATTTTCTTGTACAGTTTTCTCCAGCATAGTTATATACATATGTCCTTTGGGCTCGTTCATTTTCAGTATAGTTCTCTTATGATCTAGCAGATTGCAATCTGATGACCCTCGTGGTCCACCCTTGTTCATGATTAGCAATGCTGGGCAGGTAGGGCCCGAGTGCCCATCATGACTCTCCGGTTTGGGTCGTGACAAACTAGGTATCAGAGCAGTTCTGTCCTAGGGATGTCTACAAGCCGTGTCTAGTTGAGTCTTGTTTATGGGGTGCTGTGCACCACAGTTATAAGCAGGGGGCTGCAGCGCATTCAGGAAGGTTGTCCTTCTTTCTCATCTTAGATCGTGCGTTAGAGCCGTATCCTCAGGATTCCTTTTCTAATAACGTGTTCTGATTTCAGCGATGCCAGTGACGAGGAGAGCTTCAGCCGGCGAGCGAGGCAAGGCTGTGACAGATGAGGGTACCAGTCAGGTGCCACCGGTTGATGCGGGCTAGGACGAGTCCCGAAGTGAGGCCCCATCTCGTCTTTTGAGAGCCCTTCTATTCCAGAGGGGCCAAGAGGGGCTGCAGCTACAGTACCCCCAGTTCCTCCACATGGTACACCCTGGCTTTGAGATGCGGAATGCTATTCGATTATTGACTCAGTTAGTGGCCGCTCAAGCCCAGCGTCAGAGCAGGGGTACCGGTATACTAATAGGGCTATTAGTGCTAGGGTTCGAGACTTCATCAATTTGGACCCTACAATATTTACAGAATCGAAACCAGATAAGGACCCATAGAATTTTATAGATCGGATGCAGAGGACATTGAGGGTAATGCGTGCTTCTGACACTGAGTCAGTAAATTTATCTTTTTTCTATTTGTGTAATGTTTCCGTTCAGTGGTATGAGACTTGGGAGTTGTCCAGGGGGACTAATGCACCTATAGCAGTATTGCTGGAGTTCACAGAGGCTTTCTTTCAACACTATTTGCCATCGGAGACCCGACGGGCTCGAGTTGATAGACTTCTGAATCTACGGTAGTGGAATATGAGTGTTCAGAAGTATAGTCTTCACTTTAACTCCCCAGCCAGATACGCTACCACAATAGTAGCTGAGATAGAGGATTGGGTACATCAGTTTGTGGTTGGACTTGGGCTACATTTGATTAATGATTGCATGACTGCCTCACTTCAGGAGGGTATGGATATTTCTCGTATTCAAGCATATGCTCAGGGCTTAGAGGAGCGGAAGCAGAAGCACCAAGCTGATCGAGAGCGTGATACGGGCCAGAGCAAGAGGGATAGATCTTTTGGTTCCTTTGGCGAGTACCGAGGCAGTCATAAACAACAGTTTTCTACGCGTCCAGCCTATTCAGCGGCTAGTGCGCCTTCAAAGTTTCCAGGGCCGAGGTTTGATCGACCCACTTATTTTGAGTCAAGACAGAGTTCCAGGGCTTTCAATTCCCAGTGTAGGAGCGATTCCAGACAGATGAGGCCATCTCTACCACGATACGCTTTTTGTGGTAAGCTACACGGCGGACAGTGCCGTTCGGGTTTAGATATGTGTTATACTTGCGGTCATCGAAGACACATTATGCGAGAATGTCCGTGGAGAGGTGGAGGAGGTGTCATTCAGCAGACAGCATCTGCCGCTGGTTCTTCATCATCGGTAAGCCCTTTTGGGCAGGGTTCTCAGACATCAGCCGGCCGTGGTAGGGGCAGAGGTGGAGCATCTAGCTAGAGCGATCCTCAAAACTGCCTCTATGCATTAGTTAGTTGACAGGATCTAGAGTCGTCACCCGATGTTGTTACAGGTATATTATTATTCCCCTCGCATGGCGTGTATGCATTGATAGATCCAGGCTCCACTTTATCATACGTCACTCCTTTTATTGCTGGTATGTTTGGAATAGAACCTGAGAAAATTAGGCCTTTTGAGGTGTTTACACCTGTTGGAGACCTGGTAATAGCAAGACGAGTATACAGGGATTGTGTAGTTATAGTCTGTAATCATAATACCGTAGCAGATTTGACTGAATTAGATATTGTAGTGTCACGCCCCAAAACCCACGCTAGACGTGACCGGCATCCGACGCCATAAACAATATCGGAAGAACCTAAACGATACAATAATAACACTTGAACCCGCCAGGTTCAACATTCGCCTCCAATAGTTTATAAAATAAAGGTAAACAAATCATGCATATAAGAATTAAATCAGCAGAAGTCTTTAGTTATAAATACTTGTCAAACATAACAATGTGCCTGAGAGTTAATCAATAACTCAAAAATGACCCACAAGAATACTATGGAGCTTCTAGGATAAAGAAATATAATTTGACTCATCGGGACGCAGCCCAAAAACTAATAATGAATGAACGAATAAATAGGGTGCCCCACGAATGACCGTGTGGGCTCACCAAATCAGCAGCAACAACAAGTCCTTCTTAAGTGCCAGTAGTATCAATAACTTGCTCTTCTCCGTTGCCTAACATACCACAAAAAACAACAATGGTATGCCTGAGTACTTCGTACTCAGTGAGTGCCTCGGGGACAACAAGTAATATGAAAATAAATTATAATAATACATAAAGAAATAAGTCCTGAGAAGATAGTATAAAAATAGTTATTCCACTTTGTTATTCTAAATATCATTTGTTAAACAATTTATAAGCCATTTCAAAATCCTAGTTTCCATTATGCTTTAAATCGATGAGGCATTAATACCAGTTCCATAATAAAGATGGATATCACAATCGCCCATATAGGCCCAACTCAATATCAACAACACTGCGCAATGCACCAGAATATAGATTCTCGATGGCTACTCTTCCTCCCGAATAGCAAGGCCATTAATACACCCCAGGTAGCGAACCCGGAAGTGGTTACTCTTCCCCCCGAATAGCAAGGCAATTAATATACTAGGATCCATAGTGGCTACTCTTCCTCCCGAATAGCAATGCAAACACAACAACAAGGTCCATGGCATAGAAGCCGATTCATAATTTATCTCAAAGTAGTCACACCATCAATGACATTAAAGTTCATTATGCCATATCGAAAGAATAAGTCATTCCAATCAATGATTTGAAAACGTATAACGTCTTTACAAAAGATTTTTCATGTCACAATTCATCAATAAGAATGTCATTACCAACTCTTAACCATCATTATAAAGCATCTCTCATAGAGGAAAACATTCATAATATCTTATACATATATAGGGTTTGTTACAATGTAGGTTTAATGTGAGTTTGTCCCCTCACACGCATTAACCACCATTTGGACATGAATTAGGGTTCAAGCAACATGAAATGATTACTTTACCTTTCATTCATTAAAGAATCTTGAATAAAAGTTATGCTTCCAACAATAGTTTCAAAAAGTGATTTTCATTCAGAACAATTTTTCAAAAGAGAGACATAGAAATCACCTTTATAGTCAAAAATAATTTTAAAAGAGACATACCTTAATATGCTAAACAAAGTTTAACAATTCTCTTTCCTAATGAAGAACACGGAAACCCTAGCTCTAATCACTTTAGGAAGAATTAAGCTGCAAACCCAAGGTTTTGGTCACAAGAATTATGTTAAGAATCATGGGTTTGATGTTGGAATGGATTAGTAATGTTAAGGGTGTTCTTTCCTTTGATTTGAAGGCTTGGAGGAATGATTTTGGTCCTTAGGGCTTGGGAGCATGAAAAAAAAATGGGAACAAAATAAGACCATACCCATTTTAAACCCAATTTTCTGCCAGAAACAGTTAAAGTACGGCCAAAAAGTACATCCCGTACTTTGAAGTACGTCTCGTACTTGTAGCCCATGCTTTGGCTGCCAAAACCAGTGAGGAACGGAAGAAGTACGTCCTAAAAGGACGTCCCGTACTTTCTGGGCGTACTTTGGGCGATATCTCCAGCTTTTTCGCCCTTCAGTAAAACGGACACAACCTTTGGTACATAACTTTGCTTGGGCTGGGTGACCTACCATTGGAAACCTATTTCAAAGATCTACAACTTTCATGAACGAAGTGTTTCCAAATTCGCAATAAATTTTCAAGAAAATCGCCCAGAAGACAGACCTACTAAAACTTAGGCGAATTTAAGATCCCTTAAGAATTTCAATTGTTGGTTTGACTTCAAAGCGACCATCTTCCACCCGAATTCATCGAGAATGGATTCATATGGATATAATATCATATTAACACTAGACATTTAGATATTCACACCTAGTTTAAGTTTACGAGGTGTTACATTATCCCCCCCTTAAGATCATTCGTCCTCGATTGAGAATCGTATTCTAGGAAGTAATCGCTAAACCACAAGTTGATTCAACAAACACAGACGATTCACCTAAGAATAGTTAAAATGCTAGCTCATACCTGTCATATGGAACAAGTGAGGATATCTCTTCTTCATGTGCTCCTCTGCTTCCCAAGTAGATTCCTCAGTATCATGGTTTCACCACAAAACCTTGACTGATGCCACATCCTTCGTCTTCAAACTTCTAACTTAACGATCTAGAATCTGAACTGGTTCCTCCTCATAAGATATCCCTTCATTGATTTCAACCTCTTCATGATTCAAAACATGGGAAGGATCGGGTTTGTACAACCTCAACATCGAAATGTAAAACACAGGGTGCACCATGGCCATATCGGGAGGCAACTTTAACTCATACGCCACTATCCCGATCTTCTTAACAATCTCATAAGGACCAATGAAACAAGGACTAAGCTTCCCCTTTTTACAGAACCGCATTACTCCCTTCATCGGAGACACTTTTAAGAACACCTTGTCCCCAACAGAAAACGCTGCCTCATATCTGTATAAGACTTCTGTCTACTCTGAGATGTCTTGAGTTGTTGCACAATAAGATTAACCTTCTCAATTGCTTCATTAACTGAGTCAGGACCCAACATTTATACTTCAGTTGGTTCAAACCAACCAATTGGAGACTGACAATGCCTCCCATAAATATCCTCGTAAGGAGCCATCTGAATACTTTCTTGGTAACTGTTGTTGTACGCGAATTCCACAAGAGGTAAATGTTCATCCCAATTTCCTCCCAAATATATAACATAGGCTCTCTGCATATCTTCCAGTGTTTGAATAGTTCTCTCTGCCTGCCCATCAATTTGAGGATGAAAGGCAGTGCTCAATTTCACTCTAGTTCCCAAACCTTCCTGAAAGGATGTCCAAAAACGAGCAGTGAATTGCATACCCCTGTCCGATATGATGGATTTCGGAATCCCATGCAATCTAACTATCTCCTTTAGATATAGCTTGGCGTATTGCGCCGTGACATACGACGTCTTCATAGGGAGAAAGTGGGCAGACTTTGTGAGTCTATCCACTATCACCCAAATCGAATCAAACTTGTTCTTAGTGCGGGGTAAACCCACAATGAAATCCATGTTGAAATCCTCCCACTTCCACTGCGGAATCTCAATATTTTGAGCCAGGCCTCCAGGCCTTTGATGTTCAGCCTTCACATGTTAACAGTTCAAACACTTAGCCACAAAGTTAGAACTATCAACCTTCATGCTCTTCCACCAGTAGTGTTGTTTCAAATCCTTATACATTTTGGTGGATCCCAGATGCACCGAATACTTGGAACTGTGAGCTTCCATCATCAATTCTTGTCGAAGGCCATAAATATCATGAACACGCAAGCGTCCCTGCAACCGTAGAACACTATCGCCAGTCCCAACAGTAAATAAAGTGTACTCACCCCTTTCCACTCCCTCTCTTAGCTTTGCCAGAAGCTCATCATCATTTTGCTTGGATTTAATCCTTTCTATAATGTCAGACCGTGATGGAGTGATTCCCATTAACTCTCCATCTTCAGTTTCATCAACCCTAACCCCAAGACTAGCAAGCCTTCGAATCTCCTTCCCCATGGGCATGTCATGAGCATGCAAATAAACCAACGTGACCATAGATTTCTTACTCAATGCATCAGCAACCACATTAGCCTTACCAGGATGATACGGAATATTCAAGTCGTAGTCTTTTAATAACTCCAACCACCTCCTCTGCCTGAGGTTCAACTCTCGTTGCTTGAAGATATATTACAGACTCTTGTGATCAGTAAAAGCATCATAATGCTCACCATACAGATAATGACGCCAAAATTTCAAAGCAAATACCACAGCAACCACCTCCAAGTCATGAGTCGGATAATTCTTATCATGCTTTTTCAATTGATGCGAAGCATAAGCAATCACTTGACCGTTCTGCATCAATACACAACCCGAACCAATTCTAGTAGCATCACAATACACCACATATCCACCAAACCCAGAAGGTAACATCAAAATAGGAGTCGGAGTCAACCTTGTCTTAAGCTCTTGGAAACTCTTTTCACAAGCTTCGGGCCACTGAAAATTAGTAATCTTCTGTGTCAATTTAGCCAGTGGAGAGGCTATTGATGACAAACCTTCCACAAACTTTCGATAATAATTTGCCAAACCCAAGAAGCTACGAATTTCAGTCGCACTAGTATGTCTAGGACAATCCTTCACCGCTGAAATTTTCTGAGGGTCTACTTTAATGCCGTCACCAGTCACCACATGACCCAAGAAAGCCACAAAATCAAGCCAGAATTCACACTTAGAGAATTTTGCATACAGATCATTCTCCTCAAGTGTTCTCAAAGTTATCCTCAAATGATTAGCATGATCCTCACGATTCTTAGAGTACACCAAAATGTCATCAATAAACACAATAATGATGCGGTCTAGATATGGCTTAAACACATGGTTCATCAAATCAATGAATGCAACAGGCGCATTAGTCAACCCAAAAGACATGACTAGAAACTCAAAGTGCCAATAACGCGTACGGAAAGCGGTTTTCGAGATATCCTTTTCCTTTATCTTCAATTGGTGATACCCAGACCTCAGGTTAATCTTTGAAAAGAATTTAGCACCCTGAAGTTGGTCAAATAGATCACCTGTCCTAGGCAAAGGATATTTATTCTTAATGGTCACTTTATTAAGTTGACGGTAATCAACGCACATCCTAAGTGAACCATCTTTCTTTCTAACAAACAAGACTGGAGCTCCCCATAGTGAGGGACTTGGTCGAATGAAACCTTTATCTAACAAGTCCCTCAACTGATCCTTTAACTCCCTTAGCTCCGCTGGAGCCATACGATAAGGTGGAATAGAAATAGGTTGGGTGTCAAGAATAACATCAATCCTAAAATAAATAACCCTATTAGGAGGAATACCAGGAAGATCTTCGAGAAACATTTTGGGATAATCACTAACCATGGGAACAGATGCAAATTCTGGTACTACGGCTTTTGTATCATCAACAGCAACCAAATGGTAAATACACCCCTTCGTAATCATCTTATGAGCCTTAAGGTAGGAAATAAATCTACCCCTTGGCTTAGTAATTTCACCCTCCCACACAATAACAGGCTCCTCGAGAAAGGTGAAGTGAACTAACTTATGGCGACAATCCACATTAGCATAACATGCGGACAACCAGTCCATCCCCATAATTACATCAAAATCCAGCATCACAAGTTCATACAAATCAGCCATGGTCTCACGTCGCTTGATCACAACAACACAATTTCTATACACTCCAGAAGCAATAACAGGGACACTAGAAGGCGTATCAACAGCAAAAGGTTCACACAAAGGTTCGTGTTTCATACCCAAATCAAGAGCAAAATAAGGGGTCACATAGGATAAATTTGAACCCGGATCAATCAACGAGTAAGCATCATGAGAACAAATGGTAAGGTTACCTATAACCAAAGCATCAGAAGCCTCAGCTGGCTCTCTATGAGTTAGCCCACAAAGTCGAGCTGTCCTTCCACCAGAAGTATTAGCAACTTTCTTTCCCTTGCCGTTGTTACGAGCATTCTGATTATAATTGTTAGCATTACCAACAGGCTGATTTTTAGCAGATATAGAAGCAGGCGAATCATTCTTTTAGTTATTCATAGCAGCCATCTCACATAGCCACTTTCTGCAGTCCCTCTTAAGATGCCCCCTAATACCACAGTGATGACAGATACGATCCTCCCATACAGCGGACCGACTACTACTTTGGGAGAACCTGCTTTGGTTATTATTCTTCTGACCTTGCCTACCAGAAAGTACACTAGCATTCGAATAAGCGCCAGACTGAGCAGGTGCTGAATACCCTTTACTTTGACCTCTCTTATAATTATTACCACTAAAACCACCTGCCGATCGGGCGTTCTTGTGCTGATCTCGATCCACCCTCTCCTCATTTTTCCAATTCTCTTGTTGTTCAGCAAACCCAACCGGAGATGAGAAAGTGCAAGTATGAGACATAGCCATAGCAGCACATGCAGACTTGATATGTGGTACCAAGCCTTTCACAAAACGAGTCAACTTATGCTTTTCAATTGGAATCATGAATAAAGCATACTTTGACAGACGGGTGAACTCCAAACTATACTTGTGAACGACTTGTTACCCTGTTCTAGCTTTTCAAACTTTGTGGCCATAGCAAATCTCTCCTCATCAGACAGAAACCTTTCCATGAACGCCTCTTCAAATTCAGCCCACGTCGGAGCTAAAGCAGTGTCACCCCTCTCAGACTCCCACATCTCAAACCATGCGTGAGCAACATCCTTCAACTGATAAGAAGCAAGCCTCACAGCTTCGAAATTCTGGGCATCCATTGCCCTCAATGCCTTGAAGGTCTCATCTAGAAACTGCTAGGGGTCATCCACCTCTCGTGACCCGAAGAACTCTGGTGACTTCAAGTCAAGAAATTGCTTAAGTCTGCTTCCACCATGAGGTACCAGACCTCTACGCTGCTGCTGAGCTGCAACCAATGCAGTTAACATTTCAATAGCAGTTTGCAAGGTACCAATCTCAAGCACACCCGCAACAGGAACAGCAGAAGCAGGCGGTACTGGAGATGGTACTTGATTTCTAGTATCATTTTCGTTACCAACATTCGCGCCCCTAAGATTTAGGTTAGCTCTCACGGGTTGTGCTCGGTTACCCTTTTTGGATCACGTCAGAGCTATTTCTGTAAGGCGCGAATTAACAAGTGAATTAGAATGATCCTAAAAAGGAATTTAAGCTCTACAGCACCATCTAGAATCAAGAAGAATAGGAAACACCTATGAATATCCTGGGAGTTACTAAGTCATGAAGGTGAGCAGACTGCACAAGGAAAACTCCGCTAAACACAGCTCCACAGACACTCTGCTAATCAGAGGACGTATTTAAACCTAGGCTCTGATACCAAGATTGGCATGCCCCAAAACCCACCCTAGATGTGACCGACATCTGACGTCATGAACAACATCGGAAGAACCTAAATGACACAATAAGAACACTTGAACCAGCCAGGTTCAACATTTGCCTCCAACATTTTATAAAATAAAGGTAAACAAATCAAGAATATAAGAATTAAATCGGCGGAAGTCTTTAGTTATCAATACTTGTCAAACATAACAACGTGCCTGAGAGCTAATCAATAACTCAACAACTACCCACAAGAATGTATACTATGGAACTTCTAAGATAAAGAAATAATAGTTTGACTCATTGGGACGCAGCCCAAAAACTAATAATGAATGAACGAATAAATAGGGTGTTCCACTAATGAACGCGTGGGCTCACCAAATCAGCAGCAACAACAAGTCCTTCCTAAGTGTCTGTAGTATAAAGAACCTGCTCTTCTCTGTTACCTAACATACCATCAAAAACAACAATGGTATGCCTAAGTACTTCGTACTCAGTGAGTGCCTTGGGGACAACATGTAATACGAAAATAAATTATAACAATACATAAAGAAATCAGTTGTGAAAAGATAGTATAAAAATAGTTATTCCACTTTGTGATTCTTAATATCATTTGTTAAACAGTTTACAAGCCATTGCAAAATCCCATTTTCCATTATACTTTAAATCGATCAGGCATAAATACCAGTTCCATAATAAAGATGGATATCACAATCGCCCATATAGGCCCAACTCAATATCAACAACACTGCGCAATGCACCAGAATATGGATTCTCGATGGCTACTCTTCCTCCCGAATAGCAAGGCCATTAATACACCCCAGGTAGCGAACCCGGAAGTGGTTACTCTTCCCCCCGAATAGCAAGGCAATTAATACACTAGGATCCATAGTGGCTACTCTTCCTCCCGAATAGCAAGGCAAACACAACAACAAGGTCCATGGTATAGAAGCCGAATCATAATTTATCTCAAAGTAGTCACACCATCAATGACATTAAAGTTCATTATGCCATATCGACAGAATAATTCATTCCAATCAATGATTTGAAAACGTATAACGTCTTTACAAAAGATTTTTCATGTCACAATTCATCAATAAGAATGTCATTACCAACTCTTAACCATCATTATTAAGCATCTCTCATAGAGGAAAATATTCATAATATCTTATACATATATAGGGTTTGTTACAATCTAGGTTTAATGTGAGTTTGTCCCCTCACACGCATTAACCACCATTTGGACATGAATTAGGGTTCAAGCAACATGAAATGATTACTTTTCCTTTCATTCATTAAAGAATCTTGAATAAAAGTTATGCTTCCAACAATAGTTTCAAAAAGTGATTTTCATTCAGAACAATTTTTCAAAAGAGAGACATAGAAATCACCTTTATAGTCAAAAATAATTTTAAAAGAGACATACCTTAATATGCTAAACAAAGTTTAACAATTCTCTTTCCTAATGAAGAACACGGAAACCCTAGCTCTAATCACTTTAGGAAGAATTAAGCTGCAAACCCAAGGTTTTGGTCACAAGAATTATGTTAAGAATCATGGGTTTGATGTTGGAATGGATTAGTAATGTTAAGGGTGTTCTTGCCTTTGATTTGAAGGCTTGGAGGAATGATTTTGGTCCTTAGGGTTTGGGAGCATGAAAAAAAAATGGGAACAAAATAAGACCATACCCATTTTAAACCCAATTTTCTGCTAGAAACAGTTAAAGTACGGCCAAAAAGTACATCCCGTACTTTGAAGTACGTCTCGTACTTGTAGCCCATGCTTTGGCTGCCAAAACCAGTGAGGAACGGAAGAAGTACGTCCTAAAAGGACGTCCCGTACTTTCTGGGCGTACTTTGGGCGATATCTCCAGCTTTTTCGCCCTTCAGTAAAACGGACACAACCTTTGGTACATAACTTTTCTTGGGCTGGGTGACCTACCATTGGAAACCTATTTCAAAGATCTACAACTTTCATGAACGAAGTGTTTCCAAATTCGCAATAAATTTTCAAGAAAATCGCCCAGAAGACAGACCTACTAAAACTTAGGCGAATTTAAGATCCCTTAAGAATTTCAATTGTTGGTTTGACTTCAAAGCGACCATCTTCCACCCGAATTCATCGAGAATGGATTCATATGGATATAATATCATATTAACACTAGAGTTTTAGATATTCACACCTAGTTTAAGTTTACGAGGTGTTACATTATCCCCCCCTTAAGATCATTTGTCCTCGATTGAGAATCGTATTCTAGGAAGTAATCACTAAACCACAAGTTGATTCAACAAACACAGACGATTCACCTAAGAATAGTTAAAATGCTAGCTCATACCTGTCATATGGAACAAGTGAGGATATCTCTTCTTCATGTGCTCCTCTGCTTCCCAAGTAGCTTCCTCAGTATCATGGTTTCACCACAAAACCTTGACTGATGCCACATCCTTCGTCTTCAAACTTCTAACTTAACGATCTAGAATCTGAACTGGTTACTCCTCATAAGATATCCCTTCATTGATTTCAATCTCTTCATGATTCAACACATGGGAAGGATCGGGTTTGTACAACCTCAACATCGAAATGTAAAACACAGGATGCACCATGGCCATATCGGGAGGCAACTTTAACTCATACGCCACTATCCCGATCTTCTTAACATTCTCATAAGGACCAATAAAACAAGGACTAAGCTTCCCCTTTTTACAGAACCGCATTACTCCCTTCATCGGAGACAGTTTTAAGAACACCTTGTCCCCAACAGAAAACGCTGCCTCATATCTGTATAAGACTTCTGTCTACTCTGAGATGTCTTGAGTTGTTGCACAATAAGATTAACCTTCTCAATTGCTTCATGAACTGAGTCAGGACCCAACATTTATACTTCAGTTGGTTCAAACCAACGAATTGGAGACTGACAATGCCTCCCATAAAGATCCTCGTAAGGAGCCATTTGAATACTTGCTTGTTAACTGTTGTTGTACGCGAATTCCACAAGAGGTAAATGTTCATCCCAATTTCCTCCCAAATATATAACATAGGCTCTCTGCATATCTTCCAGTGTTTGAATAGTTCTCTCTGCCTGCCCATCAATTTGAGGATGAAAGGCAGTGCTCAATTTCACTCTAGTTCCCAAACCTTCCTGAAAGGATGTCCAAAAATGAGCAGTAAATTGCATACCCCTGTCCGATATGATGGATGTCGAAATCCCATGCAATCTAACTATCTCCTTTAGATATAGCTTGGCGTATTGCGCCGTGCCATACGACGTCTTCACAGGGAGAAAGTGGGCAGACTTTGTGAGTCTATCCACTATCACCCAAATCGAATCAAACTTGTTCTTAGTGCGGGGTAAACCCACAATGAAATCCATGTTGAAATCCTCCCACTTCCACTGCGGAATCTCAATATTTTGAGCCAGGCCTCCAGGCCTTTGATGTTCAGCCTTCACATGTTAACAGTTCAAACACTTAGCCACAAAGTTAGAACTATCAACCTTCATGCTCTTCCACCAATAGTGTTGTTTCAAATCCTTATACATTTGGTGGATCCCAGATGCACCGAATACTTGGAACTGTGAGCTTCCATCATCAATTCTTGTCGAAGGCCATAAATATCATGAACACGCAAGCGTCCCTGCAACCGTAGAACACTATCGCCAGTCCCAACAGTAAATAAAGTGTACTCACCCCTTTCCACTCCCTCTCTTAGCTTTGCCAGAAGCTCATCATCATATTGCTTGGATTTAATCCTTTCTATAATGTCAGACCGTGATGGAGTGATTCCCATTAACTCTCCATCTTCAGTTTCATCAACCCTAACCCCAAGACTAGCAAGCCTTCGAATCTCCTTCCCCATGGGCATGTCATGAGCATGCAAATAAACCAACGTGACCATAGATTTCTTACTCAATGCATCAGCAACCACATTAGCCTTACCAGGATGATACGGAATATTCAAGTCGTAGTCTTTTAATAACTCCAACCACCTCCTCTGCCTGAGGTTCAACTCTCGTTGCTTGAAGATATATTACAGACTCTTGTGATCAGTAAAAGCATCATAATGCTCACCATACAGATAATGACGCCAAAATTTCAAAGCAAATACCACAGCAACCAACTCCAAGTCATGAGTCGGATAATTCTTCTCATGCTTCTTCAATTGATGCGAAGCATAAGCAATCACTTGACCGTTCTGCATCAATACACAACCCGAACCAATTCTAGTAGCATCACAATACACCACATATCGACCAAACCCAGAAGGTAACATCAAAATAGGAGTCGGAGTCAACCTTGTCTTAAGCTCTTGGAAACTCTTTTCACAAGCTTCGGACCACTGAAAGTTAGTAATCTTCTGTGTCAATTTCGCCAGTGGAGAGGCTATTGATGACAAACCTTCCACAAACTTTCGATAATAATTTGCCAAACCCAAGAAGCTACGAATTTCAGTCGCACTAGTATGTCTAGGACAATCCTTCACCGCTGAAATTTTCTGAGGGTCTACTTTAATGCCGTCACCAGTCACCACATGACCCAAGAAAGCCACAAAATCAAGCCAGAATTCACACTTAGAGAATTTTGCATACAGATCATTCTCCTCAAGTGTTCTCAAAGTTATCCTCAAATGATTAGCATGATCCTCACGATTCTTAGAGTACACCAAAATGTCATCAATAAACACAATAATGACGCGGTCTAGATATGGCTTAAACACATGGTTCATCATATCAATGAATGCAACTGGCGAATTAGTCAACCCAAAAGACATGACTAAAAACTCAAAGTGCCAATAACGCGTACGGAAAGCGGTTTTCGAGATATCCTTTTCCTTTATCTTCAATTGGTGATACCCAGACCTCAGGTTAATCTTTGAAAAGAATTTAGCACCCTGAAGTTGGTCAAATAGATCACCTGTCCTAGGCAAAGGATATTTATTCTTAATGGTCACTTTATTAAGTTGACGGTAATCAACGCACATCCTAAGTGAACCGTCTTTCTTTCTAACAAACAAGACTGGAGCTCCCCATAGTGAGGAACTTGGTCGAATGAAACCTTTATCTAACAAGTCCCTCAACTGATCCTTTAACTCCCTTAGCTCCGCTGGAGCCATACGATAAGGTGGAATAGAAATAGGTTGGGTGTCAAGAATAACATCAATCCCAAAATCAATAACCCTATCAGGAGGATGTCACACCCCGACATTTCGAGGGTGTGATGGGCACCCGACCCTTACTTAGGGCCGAGCGAACCCTCAGACTCCTGCTACACAGAAAATCACATCAAACTTTCTAAATCGGATAAGGTAAAATGCATAGTAAATTTTTTTTTTTTAAAATATTCTTTCAAATCAAACAAATACATATAATCATACAGAATCCAGTGCATAACTCAGACCTACATATCGGCTGATGGAGCCGCTTACATACAAACAACCAATACTCACGACATTGTCTGCAAAGTCTCTAACATAATCCAGAACCATAACATACGGACTCTGACTCGGCAGCACTCCAGAAGCAAATGGAGTTTGCTAACCCCGCTGGATCATCTTCTGTAATACTTTAGCTCATCTGGGAGTACCTGCGCGGCCTGAAACGCAGCCCCCGAAGAATAGGGGGTCAGTACGAAAATGTACCGAGTATGTAAAGCGAAAATATCACAAGTATAATCATAGCCCGGACCAGAAGCACAGAAATATATATACAGAAATATAACAGGCATAATTGAATCCAAATCCAAGACAGACATACCGAGTTTAACTGACAGAATCATCGCACAGAGCTGGGGCACAGATGTAACTGATACCATCATAATCAGAGACAGAGGTACAGAATGGAACAGACTGAGTCGTGGTCCGGTTTAAATTACCAGAAGTACAACATATAGAAACGTAATTTAGCCGGACAGACAGAAGGGTAGCGGACAGAACCATAATCTTATCAGATAGACCGAAGTGTACGAATAGAATCATAATCGTATCGGACAGACCGAGGCGTAACGGACAGAATCAAAATCCAGACGGACAGACAAAATCATATTCCAGGCGGATAGACAGAATCATAATCCAGAGTTATATAGAGTCATATGCCATATCAGAACGCCGTAGCGTATCGGATCAGATGTTGCCACCTGTGAATCATATGATGTTTACAAAGAGCGTGCCACCTCGAGCTCAGCCCAGTACAGTGGTCACACCATACACCAACATATCGTATCAAATCATATCATATCATATCAGAATACGCGTCTACAAGGGGTATGCCACCTCGAGCTCGGCCCAGTACAGTGGTCATCCCATGCAGAAACTGCCCGTTTTTCCCGCTCGAGCTCTGCCCATTACACGGGTCACGGACCAGTCTCGGGAGCTCGAGCTTCGCCCAGTACACTCCCAACGCGTCTGCCTGGTATCAAATCACACAGCGCAGATACTATCCGCTTTGGGGATCGAGCTCAGCCCAGACCACCCCTCACGGTTTTATTTCAGAACACCATAGGCAACATAGGGAAATAGCGCACGACAGCATAGCTTGGTCCGGCTCAATGAATAGACATGGTAGGGCTTGCACGAACGGAGTAGTGAGAGACCAGATACACATATTTTCAGACTCGATAGATACAAACACTTATTGACATTTGAGGATTATAGACGTAATTCGGAACGATCAGAATTGATACGTGATATTTACGGACACGTTTACCACAAAATCGTTACGAACGTTTCAAAACGGATTTCGATCGACGAAGCAGTTCAAGGAATCGGACAGTAGTCATAAGGCACATACATGACTTTTTGGAAGGCACGATGGAATGTATCAACACAGAACGTCTGGAGTCATTTCACGTGTCCAAGCATTTTATAAGACTTGTGCAAGTGATTGAACATACTATCGGAATATTCGTAACGGATTACTCGAACAGATTACTCATATCCGAATACTTATCTCAAAATAATTCTAGCAGAGTACTTATAGCGGAGCACCTATGCCCGGATACTCGTGTCAACGGAAGGGCATGCAGTCGAATTGAAATAGTGCACACGGTCATTAACCCGGCCCGGAGGACCGGTGAACAATATCATAATAATGGGCACGAGCGGAGTAATGAACGACTGATACAATTTACGAATCGGAATAGCTATAGGGCCCAATATAGTCATATGTCGGCCCGTTAATCCAACTAGTCTGAACAAGTGGTCATCACGGGGTTTATTTTGCAAAAGTTCTTCAAAAATTATGTTTATAGTTCAAAATGTAAGTTAGAATGTCGAAATACTTTTGTAAGCTTGATAAAATCATAGGTTGACCCAATAGTAAAAATAATTCGGGTAATTAATCAACGGGGTTCATTTCACAAAAATATTTCCAAAATGGTCGTTGTGGTTCAAAATATAGTTTAAGATATCGTGGCGACCAAAACATTATTTTATGATAGTCAAAATTCATAAACGAAAGCCCTTTACCGGCGTTATGCCAAGGTGAACCTTATAGGGCAAACAAAAGGGTTCCGGACCTAGCGGACCCACCTCGGGTCAAGTCGAGGTGGCGGACATGATTTACAGACATTTGAGGTCTATGGAATCAAACATAAAGGTTTCGAAATGATCCGACTATGTTTGCACAAGTTTCGGACGTTTGGTTACTTTCTAGCCAAAATAGGGTCCTTAAGCTTCAATGGAATTGAATGAATAGTAGTCATTTTCTAATTCGAATTTCGAGGAGCAGAATTGCTCCCGGGGTTCCAATATCAACCTAACATACTTAAGACATGCCAAAAGAAGGAATGGGGAGCCTTACATACCTTTCTTACTTCGTACGCTCGATCAAACTCGATTCCCGTTTCGTCCAAAATCTGCAATTGGTCATTGTTACCAATTAGAATTTTCAAGACTTAAGAATGCACTTATCTTCATTTTGTCTACCGAAATTTCGGCAGCACCTCCCCTATAAATATAACACCCCCGAGAAACATCTCGGCTCAAATAATAGCGACAACAACCCAACAACATCAACAAAGTCAACAACCATTACAATATAGCACAATATAAGGCAACTAGTTCCACTTTCCGACATAATGCAATAACGTTCATTCCGACTTCACACTTCCAAACTAAGCTCAATATTTTCATGTTCATCATTAATCAAGATCGTCACCATATAGTTTAGAAGCATTTCATATCGTTTCCACAAAATATTCACACAATATACAAAATATACAATTTTCCACCAAGATCATATTTCATCCAAAACTTCTACGAATTCAATAAAACTTCCCGAATCACATTGTCTTCCTTCCAAATTCCTCACAACAACATTAGTTCCCATTCTAGCATCTTACTTTCACACTTACACAAAAACCATATGAAATCCACCTAATTCCTCATAATCACATACAAGTAATTTCAATGCCAATTCAATTCATTAAACCTTCATTTGCATTGCAAGGATTACAACAACACAACTAACATACTAAACAAACTTAATTCATTTCTATAACACCCCACTCTATACCACACGGCCAACCACCTATATTTCAACTTCAACCAAATTTATTCAACTTCCATCTCCAATGTGAATTCCACCATAACCACAACTAAAATACAACATAAATTTTAACACACTATAGGTGTACACAAACATATATACACGACCACATGCATATATATATATATACCCATTTGGTAAACTTCCATATTTCCATAGTTTCTACTCATTCCTACATACTAAAACATAAACAAAGGCTTTACAACATATAAAAGGGAATCAAATCTTACCTTTTCTCTTCAACTTCTTCAAACTTCCCCTTGCCAATCACAAGTACTTTCTTGCCTTAAAAATTATGCCATCTTGAAGAGCACCCTTGAGTTAGTAATATTGCTAGAAAATTATGATTTTTGAATCACAACTAAGGGACTTGGAAATTTTTGTTTTCTTTCTTGGAGGGGCCGAAACCCCCCCTTGTTCTTGCTCCCCCTCTCTTGCTTTGTTTTTTCTTGAATATTCTTGAATACCAATAAGTGCTTATCCCTTCTTATAATAATTTGTCACATGTTTAGTCACATGACAAATTATTTGGACTTGGGCCAAGACCAATACCATGGCCGGCCATCCCCTCTCATTTTGGGCCAAGGTTTTATTTCTTATTTTGTGAGCCCAATTGGCTATTATTTTCGTTTTGTAATTCCCGAAACTAGTTTCCGAAATTCTAATTTTTTTTCCTTGGCCTCCCTCAGTGTTTCCACATCAATATTCTTCATGAACAACACACGCATATGTGAATTCAAATCAACATATGGCCTTATTCCTTGCAAATCAAAATCATTCGAATTTTCCCGAACATGCGAAAATACGGGATATAACAGAGGAATACCAGGAAGATCTTCGAGAAACATTTTGGGATAATCACTAACCATGGGAACAGATGCAAATTCTGGTACTACGGCTTTTGTATCATCAACAGCAACCAAATGGTAAATACACCCCTTCGTAATCATCTTATGAGGCTTAAGGTAGGAAATAAATCTACCCCTTGGCTTAGTAATTTCACCCTCCCACACAATAACAGGCTCCTCGAGAAAGGTGAAGTGAACTAACTTATGGCGACAATCCACATTAGCATAACATGCGGACAACCAGTCCATCCCCATAATTACATCAAAATCCAGCATCTCAAGTTCATACAAATCAGCCATGGTCTCACGTCGCTTGTTCATAACAACACAATTTCTATACACTCCAGAAGCAATAACAGGGACACCAGAAGGCGTATCAACAGCAAAAGGTTCACACAAAGGTTCGGGTTTCATACCCAAATCAAGAGCAAAATAAGGGGTCACATAGGATAAATTTGAACCCGGATCAATCAACGAGAAAGCATCATGAGAACAAATGGTAAGGATACCTATAACCAAAGCATCAGAAGCCTCATCTGGCTCTCTATGAGTTAGCCCACAAAGTCGAGCTGTCCTTCCACCAGAAGTATTAGCAACTTTCTTTCCCTTGCCGTTGTTACGAGCATTCTGATTATAATTGTTAGCATTACCAACAGGCTAATTTTTAGCAGATATAGAAGCAGGCGAATCATTCTTTTAGTTATTCATAGCAGCCATCTCACATATCCACTTTCTGCAGTCCCTCTTAAGATGCCCCCTAATACCACAGTGATGACAGATACGATCCTCCCATACAGCGGACCGACTACTACTTTGGGAGAACCTGCTTTGGTTATTATTCTTCTGACCATGCCTACCAGAAAGTACACTAGCATTCGAATAAGCGCCAGACTGAGCAGGTGCTGAATACCCTTTACTTTGACCTCTCTTATAATTATTACCACTAAACCACTTGCCGATCGGGCCTTCTTGTGCTGATCTCGATCCACCCTCTCCTCATTTTTCCAATTCTCTTGTTGTTCAGCAAACCCAACCGGAGATGATAAAGTGCATGTATGAGACATAGCCATAGCAGCACATGCAGACTTGATATGTGGCACCAAGCCTTTCACAAAACGAGTCAACTTATGCTTTTCAATTGGAATCGTGAATAAAGCATACTTTGACAGACGGGTGAACTCCAAACTATACTCGTGAACCGACTTGTTACCCTGTTCTAGCTTTTCAAACTTTGTGGCCATAGCAAATCTCTCCTCATCAGACAGAAAAACCTTTCCATGAACGCCTCTTCAAATTCAGCCCACGTCGGAGCTAAAGGAGTGTCACCCCTCTCAGACTCCCACATCTCAAACCATGCGTGAGCAACATCCTTCAACTGATAAGAAGCAAGCCTCACAGCTTCGAAATTCTGGGCATCCATTGCCCTCAATGCCTTGAAGGTCTCATCTAGAAACTGCTAGGGGTCATCCACCTCTCGTGACCCGAAGAACTCTGGTGACTTCAAGTCAAGAAATTGCTTAAGTCTGCTTCCACCATGAGGTACCAGACCTCTACGCAGCTGCTGAGCTGCAATCAATGCAGTTAACATTTCAATAGCAGTTTGCAAGGTACCAATCTCAAGCACACCCGCAACAGGAACAGCAGAAGCAGGCGGTACTGGAGATGGTACTTGATTTCCAGTATCATTTTCGTTACCAACATTCGCGCCCCTAAGATTTCGGTTAGCTCTCACGGGTTGTGCTCGGTTACCCTTTTTGGATCACGTCAGAGCCATTTCTGCAAGGCGCGAATTAACAAGTGAATTAGAATGATCCTAAAAAGGAATTTAAGCTCTACAACACCATCTAGAATCAAGAAGAATAGGAAACACCTATGAATATCCTGGGAGTTACTAAGTCATGAAGGTGAGCAGACTACACAAGGAAAACTCCGCTAAACACAGCTCCACAGACACCGACAATAATCAGAGGACGTATTTAAACCTAGGCTCTGATACCAAGATTGGCATGCCCCAAAACCCACCCTAGATGTGACCGACATCTGACGTCATGAACTACATCGGAAGAACCTAAACGATACAATAAGAACACTTGAACCAGCCAGGTTCAACATTTGCCTCCAACAGTTTATAAAATAAAGGTAAACAAATCAAGAATATAAGAATTAAATCAGCGGAAGTCTTTAGTTATCAATACTTGTCAAACATAACAACGTGCCTGAGAGCTAATCAATAACTCAACAACTACCCACAAGAATGTATACTATGGAACTTGTAAGATAAAGAAATAATAGTTTGACTCATTGGGACGCAGCCCAAAAACTAATAATGAATGAACGAATAAATAGGGTGTCCCACTAATGAACGCGTGGGCTCACCAAATCAGCAGCAACAACAAGTCCTTCCTAAGTGTCTGTAGTATATAGAACCTGCTCTTCTCTGTTACCTAACATACCATAAAAAACAACAATGGTATGCCTAAGTACTTCGTACTCAGTGAGTGCCTTGGGGACAACATGTAATACGAAAATAAATTATAACAATACATAAAGAAATCAGTTGTGAAAAGATAGTATAAAAATAGTTATTCCACTTTGTGATTCTTAATATCATTTGTTAAACAGTTTACAAGCCATTGCAAAATCCCATTTTCCATTATACTTTAAATCGATCAGGCATAAATACCAGTTCCATAATAAAGATGGATATCACAATCGCCCATATAGGCCCAACTCAATATCAACAACACTGCGCAATGCACCAAAATATGGATTCTCGATGGCTACTCTTCCTCCCGAATAGCAAGGCCATTAATAAACCCCAGGTAGCGAACCCGGAAGTGGTTACTCTTCCCCCCGAATAGCAAGGCAATTAATACACTAGGATCCATAGTGGCTACTCTTCCTCCCGAATAGCAAGGCAAACACAACAACATGGTCCATGGCATAGAAGCCGATTCATAATTTATCTCAAAGTAGTCACACCATCAATGACATTAAAGTTCATTATGCCATATCGAAAGAATAAGTCATTCCAATCAATGATTTGAAAACGTATAACGTCTTTACAAAAGATTTTTCATGTCACAATTCATCAATAAGAATGTCATTACCAACTCTTAACCATCATTATTAAGCATCTCTCATAGAGGAAAACATTCATAATATCTTATACATATATAGGGTTTGTTACAATCTAGGTTTAATGTGAGTTTGTCCCCTCACACGCATTAACCACCATTTGGACATGAATTAGGGTTCAAGCAACATGAAATGATTACTTTTCCTTTCATTCATTAAAGAATCTTGAATAAAAGTTATGCTTCCAACAATAGTTTCAAAAAGTGATTTTCATTCCGAACAATTTTTCAAAAGAGAGACATAGAAATCACCTTTATAGTCAAAAATAATTTTAAAAGAGACATACCTTAATATGCTAAACAAAGTTTAACAATTATCTTTCCTAATGAAGAACACGGAAACCCTAGCTCTAATCACTTTAGGAAGAATTAAGCTGCAAACCCAAGGTTTTGGTCACAAGAATTATGTTAAGAATCATGGGTTTGATGTTGGAATGGATTAGTAATGTTAAGGGTGTTATTGCCTTTGATTTGAAGGCTTGGAGGAATGATTTTGGTCCTTAGGGTTTGGGAGCATGAAAAAAAAATGGGAACAAAATAAGACCATACCCATTTTAAACCCAATTTTCTGCCAGAAACAGTTAAAGTACGGCCAAAAAGTACATCCCGTACTTTGAAGTACGTCTCGTACTTGTAGCCCATGCTTTGGCTGCCAAAACCAGTGAGGAACGGAAGAAGTACGTCCTAAAAGGACGTCCCGTACTTTCTGGGCGTACTTTGGGCGATATCTCCAGCTTTTTTGCCCTTCAGTAAAACGGACACAACCTTTGGTACATAACTTTGCTTGGGCAGGGTGACCTACCATTGGAAACCTATTTCAAAGATCTACAACTTTCATGAACGAAGTGTTTCCAAATTCGCAATAAATTTTCAAGAAAATCGCCCAGAAGACAGACCTACTAAAACTTAGGCGAATTTAAGATCCCTTAAGAATTTCAATTGTTGGTTTGACTTCAAAACGACCATCTTCCACCCGAATTCATCGAGAATGGATTCATATGGATATAATATCATATTAACACTAGACTTTTAGATATTCACACCTAGTTTAATTTTACGAGGTGTTACATTATCCCCCCCATAAGATCATTCATCCTCGATTGAGAATCGTATTCTAGGAAGTAATGACTAAACCACAAGTTGATTCAACAAACACAGACGATTCACCTAAGAATAGTTAAAATGCTAGCTCATACCTGTCATATGGAACAAGTGAGGATATCTCTTCTTCATGTGCTCCTCTGCTTCCCAAGTAGCTTCCTCAGTATCATGGTTTCAATACAAAACCTTGACTGATGCCACATCCTTCGTCTTAAAACTTCTAACTTAACGATCTAGAATCTGAACTGGTTCCTCCTCATAAGATATCCCTTCATTGATTTCAATCTCTTCATGATTCAACACATGGGAAGGATCGGGTTTGTACAACCTCAACATCGAAATGTAAAACACAGGATGCACCATGGCCATATCGGGAGGCAACTTTAACTCATACGCCACTATCCCGATCTTCTTAACAATCTACTAAGGACCAGTGAAACAAGGACTAAGCTTCCCCTTTTTACAGAACCGCATTACTCCCTTCATCGGAGACACTTTTAAACACACCTTGTCCCCAACAGAAAACACTGCCTCATATCTGTATAAGACTTCTGTCTTCTCTGAGATGTCTTGAGTTGTTGCACAATAAGATTAAACTTCTCAATTGTTTCATGAACTGAGTCAGGACCCAACATTTATACTTCAGTTGGTTCAAACCAACCAATTGGAGACTGACAATGCCTCCCATAAAGATCCTCGTAAGGAGCCATCTGAATACTTGCTTGGTAACTGTTGTTGTACGCGAATTCCACAAGAGGTAAATGTTCATCCCAATTTCCTCCCAAATATATAACATAGGCTCTCTGCATATCTTCCAGTGTTTGAATAGTTCTCTATGCCTGCCCATCAATTTGAGGATGAAAGGCAGTGCTCAATTTCACTCTAGTTCCCAAACCTTCCTGAAAGGATGTCCAAAAACGAGCAGTGAATTGCATACCCCTGTCCGATATGATGGATGTCGGAATCCCATGCAATCTAACTATCTCCTTTAGATATAGCTTGGCGTATTGCGCCGTGACATACGACGTCTTCACAGGGAGAAAGTGGGCAGACTTTGTGAGTCTATCCACTATCACCCAAATCGAATCAAACTTGTTCTTAGTGCGGGGTAAACCCACAATGAAATCCATGTTGAAATCCTCTCACTTCCACTGCGGAATCTCAATATTTTGAGCCAGGCCTCCAGGCCTTTGATGTTCAGCCTTCACATGATAACAGTTCAAACACTTAGCCACAAAGTTAGAACTATCAACCTTCATGCTCTTCCACCAGTAGTGTTGTTTCAAATCCTTATACATTTTGGTGGATCCCAGATGCACCGAATACTTGGAACTGTGAGCTTCCATCATCAATTCTTGTCGAAGGCCATAAATATCATGAACACGCAAGCGTCCCTACAACAGTAGAACACTATCGCCAGTCCCAACAGTAAATAAAGTGTACTCACCCCTTTCCACTCCCTCTCTTAGCTTTGCCAGAAGCTCATCATCATATTGCTTGGATTTAATCCTTTCTATATGTCAGACCGTGATGGAGTGATTCCCATTAACTCTCCATCTTCAGTTTCATCAAGCCTAACCCCAAGACTAGCAAGCCTTCGAATCTCCTTCCCCATGGGCATGTCATGAGCATGCAAATAAACCAGCGTGACCATAGATTTCTTACTCAATGCATCAGCAACCACATTAGCCTTACCAGAATGATACGGAATATTCAAGTCGTAGTCTTTTAATAACTCCAACCACCTCCTCTGCCTGAGGTTCAACTCTCGTTGCTTGAAGATATATTACAGACTCTTGTGATCAGTAAAAGCATCATAATGCTCACCATACAGATAAGGATGCCAAATTTTCAAAGCAAATACCACAGCAACCAACTCCAAGTCATGAGTCGGATAATTCTTCTCATGCTTCTTCAATTGATGCGAAGCATAAGCAATCACTTGACCGTTCTGCATCAATACACAACCCGAACCAATTCTAGTAGCATCACAATACACCACATATCCACCAAACCCAGAAGGTAACATCAAAATAGGGGTCGGAGTCAACCTTGTCTTAAGCTCTTGGAAACTCTTTTCACAAGCTTCGGACCACTGAAAATTAGTAATCTTCTGTGTCAATTTAGCCAGTGGAGAGGCTATTGATGACAAACCTTCCACAAACATTCGATAATAATTTGCCAAACCCAAGAAGCTACGAATTTCAGTCGCACTAGTATGTCTAGGACAATCCTTCATCGCTAAAATTTTCTGAGGGTCTACTTTAATGCCGCCACCAGTCACCACATGACCAAAGAAAGCCACAAAATCAAGCCAGAATTCACACTTAGAGAATTTTGCATACAGATCATTCTCCTCAAGTGTTCTCAAAGTTATCCTCAAATGATTAGCATGATCCTCACGATTCTTAGAGTACACCAAAATGTCATCAATAAACACAATAATGACGCGGTCTAGATATGGCTTAAACACATGGTTCA
The DNA here is from genome assembly GCF_019175385.1 of Lycium barbarum. Classification (NCBI taxonomy): domain Eukaryota; kingdom Viridiplantae; phylum Streptophyta; class Magnoliopsida; order Solanales; family Solanaceae; genus Lycium; species Lycium barbarum. Next base: position 94,612,311 of record NC_083337.1, on the reverse strand, counting down.
TCATATCAATGAATGCAACTGGCGAATTAGTCAACCCAAAAGACATGACTAAAAACTCAAAGTGCCAATAACGCGTACGGAAAGCGGTTTTCGAGATATCCTTTTCCTTTATCTTCAATTGGTGATACCCAGACCTCAGGTTAATCTTTGAAAAGAATTTAGCACCCTGAAGTTGGTCAAATAGATCACCTGTCCTAGGCAAAGGATATTTATTCTTAATGGTCACTTTATTAAGTTGACGGTAATCAACGCACATCCTAAGTGAACCGTCTTTCTTTCTAACAAACAAGACTGGAGCTCCCCATAGTGAGGAACTTGGTCGAATGAAACCTTTATCTAACAAGTCCCTCAACTGATCCTTTAACTCCCTTAGCTCCGCTGGAGCCATACGATAAGGTGGAATAGAAATAGGTTGGGTGTCAAGAATAACATCAATCCCAAAATCAATAACCCTATCAGGAGGAATACCAGGAAGATCTTCGAGAAACATTTTGGGATAATCACTAACCATGGGAACAGATGCAAATTCTGGTACTACGGCTTTTATATCATCAACAGCAACCAAATGGTAAATACACCCCTTCGTAATCATCTTATGAGCCTTAAGGTAGGAAATAAATCTACCCCTTGGCTTAGTAATTTCACCCTCCCACACAATAACAGGCTCCTCGAGAAAGGTGAAGTGAACTAACTTATGGCGACAATCCACATTAGCATAACATGCGGACAAACAGTCCATCCCCATAATTACATCAAAATCCAGCATCTCAAGTTCATACAAATCAGCCATGGTCTCACGTCGCTTGATCACAACAACACAATTTCTATACACTCCAGAAGCAATAACAGGGACACCAGAAGGCGTATCATCAACAAAAGGTTCACACAAAGGTTCGGGTTTCATACCCAAATCAAGAGCAAAATAAGGGGTCACATAGGATAAATTTGAACCCGGATCAATCAACGAGTAAGCATCATGAGAACAAATGGTAAGGATACCTATAACCAAAGCATCAGAAGCCTCAGCTAGCTCTCTATGAGTTAGCCCACAAAGTCGAGCTGTCCTTCCACCAGAAGTATTAGCAACTTTCTTTCCCTTGCCGTTGTTACGAGCATTCTGATTATAATTGTTAGCATTACCAACAGGATGCTTTTTAGCAGATATAGAAGCAGGCGAATCATTCTTTTAGTTATTCATAGCAGCCATCTCACATAGCCACTTTCTGCAGTCCCTCTTAAGATGCCCCCTAATACCACAGTGATGACAGATACGATCCTCCCATACAGCGGACCGACTACTACTTTGGGAGAAACTGCTTTGGTTATTATTCTTCTGACCATGCCTACCAGAAAGTACACTAGCATTCGAATAAGCGCCAGACTGAGCAGGTGCTGAATACCCTTTACTTTGACCTCTCTTATAATTATTACCACTAAAACCACCTGCCGATCGGGCCTTCTTGTGCTGATCTCGATCCACCCTCTCCTCATTTTTCCAATTCTCTTGTTGTTCAGCAAACCCAACCGGAGATGAGAAAGTGCAAGTATGAGACATAGCCATAGCAGCACATGCAGACTTGATATGTGGCACCAAGCCTTTCACAAAACGAGTCAACTTATGCTTTTCAATTGGAATCATGAATAAAGCATACTTTGACAGACGGGTGAACTCCAAACTATACTTGTGAACGACTTGTTACCCTGTTCTAGCTTTTCAAACTTTGTGGCCATAGCAAATCTCTCCTCATCAGACAGAAACCTTTCCATGAACGCCTCTTCAAATTCAGCCCACGTCGGAGCTAAAGCAGTGTCACCCCTCTCAGACTCCCACATCTCAAACCATGCGTGAGCAACATCCTTCAACTGATAAGAAGCAAGCCTCACAGCTTCGAAATTCTGGGCATCCATTGCCCTCAATGCCTTGAAGGTCTCATCTAGAAACTGCTAGGGGTCATCCACCTCTCGTGACCCGAAGAACTCTGGTGACTTCAAGTCAAGAAATTGCTTAAGTCTGCTTCCACCATGAGGTACCAGACCTCTACGCTGCTGCTGAGCTGCAACCAATGCAGTTAACATTTCAATAGCAGTTTGCAAGGTACCAATCTCAAGCACACCCGCAACAGGAACAGCAGAAGCAGGCGGTACTGGAGATGGTACTTGATTTCCAGTATCATTTTCGTTACCAACATTCGCGCCCCTAAGATTTCGGTTAGCTCTCACGGGTTGTGCTCGGTTACCTTTTTTGGATCATGTCAGAGCCATTTCTGCAAGGCGCGAATTAACAAGTGAATTAGAATGATCCTAAAAAGGAATTTAAGCTCTACAGCACCATCTAGAATCAAGAAGAATAGGAAACACCTATGAATATCCTGGGAGTTCCTAAGTCATGAAGGTGAGCAGACTGCACAAGGAAAACTCCGCTAAACACAGCTCCACAGACACCGACAATAATCAGAGGACGTATTTAAACCTAGGCTCTTATACCAAGATTGGCATGCCCCAAAACCCACCCAAGATGTGACCGGCATCTGACGTCATGAACAACATCGGAAGAACCTAAACGACACAATAAGAACACTTGAACCGGCCAGGTTCAACATTCGCCTCCAACAGTTTATAAAATAAAGGTAAACAAATCAAGAATATAAGAATTAAATCAGCGCAAGTCTTTAGTTATCAATACTTGTCAAACATAACAACGTGCCTGAGAGCTAATAAATAACTCAACAACTACCCACAAGAATGTATACTATGGAACTTCTAAGATAAAGAAATAATAGTTTGACTAATTGGGACGCAGCCCAAAAACTAATAATGAATGAACGAATAAATAGGGTGTCCCACTAATGAACGCGTGGGCTCACCAAATCAGCAGCAACAACAAGTCCTTCCTAAGTGTCTGTAGTATAAAGAACCTGCTCTTCTCTGTTACCTAACATACCATCAAAAACAACAATGGTATGCCTAAGTACTTCGTACTCAGTGAGTGCCTTGGGGACAACATGTAATACGAAAATAAATTATAACAATACATAAAGAAATCAGTTGTGAAACGATAGTATAAAAATAGTTATTCCACTTTGTGATTCTTAATATCATTTGTTAAACAGTTTACAAGCCATTGCAAAATCCCATTTTCCATTATACTTTAAATCGATCAGGCATAAATACCAGTTCCATAATAAAGATCGATATCACAATCGCCCATATAGGCCCAACTCAATATCAACAACACTGCGCAATGCACCAGAATATGGATTCTTGATGGCTACTCTTCCTCCCGAATAGCAAGGCCATTAATAAACCCCAGGTAGCGAACTCGGAAGTGGTTACTCTTCCCCCCGAATAGGAAGGCAATTAATACACTAGGATCCATAGTGGCTACTCTTCCTCCCGAATAGCAAGGCAAACACAACAACAAGGTCCATGGCATAGAAGTCGATTCATAATTTATCTCAAAGTAGTCACACCATCAATGACATTAAAGTTCATTATGCCATATCGAAAGAATAAGTCATTCCAATCAATGTTTTGAAAACGTATAAATTCTTTACAAAAGATTTTCATGTCACAATTCTTCAATAAGAATGTCATTACCAACTCTTAACCATCATTATTAAGCATCTCTCATAGAGGAAAACATTTATAATATCTTATACATATATAGGGTTTGTTACAATCTAGGTTTAATGTGAGTTTGTCCCCTCACACGCATTAACCACCATTTAGACAGGAATTAGGGTTCAAGAAGCATGAAAATATTACTTTTCCTTTCATTCATTAAAGAATCTTGAATAAAATTTATACTTCCAACAATAGTTTCAAAAAGTGATTTTTATTCACAACAAGTTTTCAAGAGAGATTCATACAAATCACCTTTATAGTCAAAAATGATTTTAAAAGAGACATACCTTAATACATTAAACAAAGTTTAACAATTCACTTTCCTAATGAAGAACACCCAAACCCTAGCTTGAATCACTTTAGGAAATATTGAGCTGCAAACCCTAGATTTTTGTCACAAGAATCATGGGTTTGATTTTAGAATGGATTAGTAATGTTAAGGGTGTTTTTACGTTTGATTTGAAGACTTGGAGGAATGATTTTCGTCCTTAGGGTTTGGGAGCATGAAAAAAAATGGGAATAAAATAAGACCATACCCATTTTATACTCAATTTTCTGCCAGAAACGGTGAAAGTACGGCCACAAAGTACATCCCGTACTTGTAGCCCGTACTTTGGCTGCCAAAACCAGTGAGGCACGCAAGAAGTACGTCCCTTACTTTCTGGGCGTACTTTGGGTGAAATCTCTACCTTTTGCGCCCTTCAGTAAAACGAACATAACTTTTGGTAAATAATTTGCTTGGGCTGGGAGACCTACCATTGGAAATCTATTTCAAAGATATACAACTTTCATCAAGGATGTTTTTCCAAATTGGTAGCACATTTTCATGAAAATCGCCTAGAAGAAAGACCTACCAAAACATAGGCGAATTTAAGAACCCTTAAGAACTTCAATTGTTGGTTTGACTTCAAAACGACCATCTTCCACCCGAATTCATCAAGAATGGATTCATATGGATATAATATCATCTTCACACTAGATTTTTACATATTGACACCTAGTTCGAGTTTACGGGGAGTTACATGTAGACTTTGATGTTATATTTTAATTGAATCATCAACGATTTCAATGATTTAAAATAGATAAATACACCAAACAACAAATCCAATTTTTTTATGAGATGGATAAAAAAATATTAATGTAAGGTAAGATTTTAATTCTTATTCTTTTTTTTTCATCTGATTGATAAAATCCAAAGAATAGGGAGGTTTTCGTATCTATCAATTCGATCAAATAGACTGAGCAATTGTCACAGTTTATAGATATTGAAATGAACACCTTCCCATTACTGATTAACGACCCTATCTATTCATCTATTTTCTCAAATGGATATTTAGTATGAGTATGGATTGGTTAACTTCCTATTATGCTATAGTTGATGGTAGAACAAAGATGGTTTGGTTTCAGTTTCCAGGAGAGTCAGTTCTGGAATGGAAAGGTAATACAGCTTGGCCGAGAGGTAGGTTTAGTTCCTATCTCAAGGCAAGGAGGATTTTTGACACCTAACTTTTTACCTCTCATAATTTATTTTAATTATTTAGAGTCCTTGGATAATAAATAAAATGAGCCATGCATCTTAAAGGGTTTAAATAAATTTTGTAAAAATTGTTCAGCTCAATATTTTACTCCTTTAAATTGATAAAGAGATTTTATGACATTACAAATCATTCAGGAATTAATTGGTATTTTATGACATTAAGAAATATTTTGTTAGAATTAATCAAAGGAAAAACATTTTTGAATAATTATTTACTTAATGGCTAAATTGTTAAAAGTAAAATTGACAAATGATTTATGACCATTTTACCCCTCAATCTTTAATTATGAGCATTTGCATAATTGTTTGAAATTAATAAATTGTTTTAGTGTTTTATTAGATTAATTAGTCAATTAGAGGGTCATTATGGCAAATTGGTTTAATTACTAGTTTTTTACATTACTGTAACACCCCGTGAACTTGAACTAGGTGTGAATTTGTAAAAAACATATCTAGTGTTAAGATGATATTTTATCTATATGAACCCATTCTTGATGAATTCGGGTGAAAGATGGTCGTTTTGAAGTCAAACCAACTATTGAAGTTCTTAAAGGCTCTTAAATTCGCCTAAGTTTTGGTAGGTCTGTCTTCTGGTCGATTTTCATGAAAATTTGTTACTAATTTGGAAAAAAAATTTTGATGAAAGTTGTAGATCTTTGAAATAGCTTTCCAACGGTAGGTTGTCCAGCCCAAGAAAAGTTGTGTACAAAAAGTTATGTCTGTTTTACTAAAGCCTGTCTTCACTGGAAATTCGGACTGTGTTACGGTGAGACGTTACGGACCGTAACACGTGTTATGGGCCGTAACATGGAACCGTAATGTCTCAAAAATCACCAGAACTCTCTGGAAATTTCCACTAAAGGACGGTCCAAAGGACGGTCCGTCCTTCGGGTGCGTCCTTTGGCCCGTTTTCACCAGAAAAGTATAAATAAGACACTTGTTTTGTTTATTCCTCCACTTTCTAAACAACCCTAAGGATGAAAATCACTCCTCCAAGCCTCCAAATCAAAGGTAAGGACATCCTTAATATTACTAATCCATTCTAACATCAAACCCATGATTCTTAACTGATTCTTGTGACCAAAACCTAGGGTTTGCAACATAATTATTTCCAAAGCGATTCAAGCTAGGGTTTGGGTGTTCTTCATTAGAAAAGGGAATTATTAAACTTTGTTTAACGTACTAAGGTATGTCTCTCTTTTAAAAACCTTATTATGGATAATTGTCTTTTTCTCGAAAGTTCTTTATTGAATAAAAAGGATGAACTTCTCATACAAAACCCTAATGTATGTCTCTTTAAAAATAAAACCCTTGTTGAATATCAAGGTAATTTATATTTCTCTTTTGAACATACTCTTTCGATCAATTTTTATAAACTCTTTGGTTGTGATTTGTATGTCTGTTTTAAAAATCATTTTTGAATATAAAGGTAATTTGTATGTCTCTTTTGAATATACTCTTTCTATCGGTTTTTACGAACTCTTTGGTTGTGATTTGTATGTCTCTTTTAAAAATCATTTTTGACTATAAAGGTGATTTGTATGTCTCTCTTTTAAAAACTTATTTTGAATGAAAATCACTTTTTAAAACTATTGTTGGAAGTATAAATTTTATTCAAGATTCTTTAATGAATGAAAGGAAAAGTAATCTTTTCATGTTTCTTGAAGTCTAATTCATGTCTAAATGGTGGTTAATGTGTGTGAGGGGACAAACCCACATTAAACCTAGATTGTAACAAACCCTATATATGTATAAGATATTATGAATGTTTCCCTCTATGAGATATGCTTAATAATGATGTTTAAGAGTTGGTAATGACATTCTTATTGATGAATTGAGACATGGAAATCTTTTGTAAAGGAGTTATACGTTTTCAAAACATTGATTGGAATGACTTATTCTTTCGATATGGCACAATGAACTTTAATGTATTGAGGGTGTGACTACTTTGAGAAAATTTGTGAATCGACTTCTATGCTATGAACTTTATTGTTGTGTTTGGCCTAGCTACTCGGGAGGAAGGGTAGCCACTATGGATCCTAGTGTAGTAATTGCCTAGCCATTCGGGAGGAAGAGTGGCCACTACCGGGTTCGCTACCCGGGGTGTGATTCATGCCTAGCTATTCGGGAGGAAGGATAGCCACCGCTGGGTTCGCTACCAGGGGTGTGATTTATGCCTAGCTATTCAGGAGGAAGGATAGCCACCGCGTACTACATAGTCCGGTGTGATTTATGCCTAGCTATTCGGGAGGAAGGATAGCCACCAAGAATCATATGTTCCGGTGTGGTGCGCTATGCGCGATATGATTGATTCTTGGGCCTGTATTGGCATGTGTGATATTCTCATTCTCTCATGGAATTGTTGTTCACAATCATGATCAATTTGAAAGGCATAATTGAAAGTTATAAATTGACAAAAGGCTTTGTAATCGGTTTTGATAATTCTTATTGAGATACACATGCTGAATACCTGTTTTTATATTGATTAATGGCTTTGTAAACTGTTTAACAAATGATATTAAGAATCACAAAGTGGAATGACTATTTTTATATTATCTTTTCAGAACTGATTTCTTTATGTATTATTATATTTTATTTCTATATTACTTGTTGTCCCCGAGGCACTCACTGAGTACGAAAGTACTCAGGCATATCATTGTTGTTTTTGATGGTATGTTAGGAATCGGAGAAGAGCAGGTTCGTGATACTCTTGACGCTTAGGAGAACTTGTTGTTGTTGTTGATTTGGTGAGCCCACATCCTTGTTCGTGGGACACTTTCTGTTTCATTTATTATTCTAGATTTTCGAGCTGCATCCCGAAGTTAGACGATTGTTGTGTCTCTTAGAAGCTCCATAGATAGTTGTCAGAATTGTGGGAAGATTGTCAAAGTCTCGTACGACTTAATGGGTGTTTGCCACGTTTATGACTATTACTTATATTAGACTTCCGCTGATCTTATTTCATAATTATGATCCTGATATATGCAGTTATTTAAAACTTTGTTTAATTTAATAAGGAAAGATTATTAAAAAGGAACTTGACGTTACATTTATTTTATAAATTGTTGGAGGTGAATGTTGAACCTGGCGGGTGCAAGTGTTATTATTGCATTGTTTAGGTTCTTCCGATGTTGTTGACGATATCGGATGCCGGTCACATCTACGGTGGGTTTTGGGGCGTGACAATTACGACCACATTTGGTTTGACCAATTCATGATTTAAGACAATTGGGCTCATTTTGGAAAATTAGCCTCTAAGAGGCCTTGATAGAAATGACCAAATTCATTGGCAAATCAATTTAGGTCATTAGTGCAAATTCAGCTTTAACTGGTTAATTAGAACCAATAGGGCCACAATTGAAATAGTTAATTAGATTAATATTAACTAAGGACATTATTGCAATTAGTTAACAAGAGGGTCATAATTGCAAAACTCATTTAGATTTAAAACCAATTGAGGCTATACTTGCAAATCAAGACAGTTTAAAAAATTAGTCGTGTGTTAAAATTAATTAAAAATGCTAATCATGTCCTAATTCCTATAAGGTGATCAATAATCGATACTTTAGCATTTTATGTTTATTTTAGTCTACCCATTTTGCCCCTTGTATGTGTATATACACCTAATATATGTATGTATACCTAACTAATATACATGGTATATGAGGCCCTACACCTTTTCTTTTTAAAACATGGACCAGGCCTAGTCCAAGCTGGGCCGACCTGGTCCAAAACACCTACAGACATAAGGGGAAAACCCCTACTTCTCACACTTCGTTACACCAAACACACCTTATACTCTCTCTCTCTCTCTCTCTCTCTCTCTATCTCTCTCTCTCTCTCTCTCGTCCCTTTTCCCTTCCCTCTTCTGGTAAACCCTAGAGGTGCCGCCTCTGAGTTCTCTCCCTCACTCATTGCGAAAATGGCAAATATTCAGAGCGTGCAAAGTCCTTGCAGACATAGTACAACCCAAATCGTGAATCAATTAATGTTTGGTCTCCTTTTCACTCAAACTCGTCGCATGTACTAAATCCCTCCTTTTACTCATTGTTTAAATTTTCAAGTCAAAACTACAATAAAAAAGTAATACCTTATCTTGTTTTTTGCTCTTTTTGTTCATTTTATTTAAATATGATATGGTATCTTCTGTTGATGGTTATTTATTTCAGATGTTAGTGTTTAAGTATGAATTAGTGTTATTGATTGTTAAGGATTAAAGTAGTCTGCTTTGAAGTTTATCTAGATGGAAATTAGTTCCTATTACTTAAATGATTAACATATGATTACTTGAGTGTTTACTTGCATTATATGATTTGCTAATAAGATTGCTTTAGACCTTGGTAACTCTATTACATGAGTGTTGATTGGATTGCGTACAGCTTGATCAACCATTTCCTTTAATGTGGTGATAGTTTTCTTTGAGGCTTAATGACTTAAATGATCTTTGTGTTACTGTTTAATCTTGCTTGAACTCCTTAATCATTGATGTTTGGATCACAAGGTCTTACTGGGTGAAATAACATGAAATGGTGTTAACTCAGTAGTTTAAAGGGTTACCTTGTTCATTAACTTAACTACTCTGATCTGAGAATTCTAAATTCACTCTTGATCTAAACATACTTTCTCTCTTGTTATACTGCTTGCATAAACCATAGCTAGGTCAAACAGAGGTTTACACTTAGTCTATAAGGGATTCATTGAATTCAAATATATCTGTATGAGTCCTAATGTAAGTTCAAGGTGCTTGAATGTAATTGAATGAGATGTTATTGCTTATAAATATGTGTCAGCCTACTTGAATATGCCTAAGATTGCTCGTTCTTCCTGAAATTGCACAAGAGTGCCGTTGGTGCAATCTGACTAAGTATATAGCAAGAGTGAAACAGTAAAACGACTCTAATTGGACTTACACAAGTTTAAACAGGAAGACAGAATCATTTATATCTTCATATGATAAAGTCTAATCTAAAAATGGTGCTTTGATTGTTGAATGTTCATGTTAAAAAGGGATGATATACAGTCATTAGGAGAAATGATTAAACCTCAAAGCGTATTTTCTGAGTCCTAGGGTTATAGGATACATCTTTTGAACTTATTATGTCTTGCTATTTGAATCATGCTCTGTTAAATATTAAAATTTGGTAAGTGTACTATAACATCAAGTGCTGATCTCCCTAACTTGGTCAAGAAAAAATGATACAAAGGTATTTTGGTCTTGAATCTGCAGTCTGTTTGTTTGTCTCAGAGCACAAAATTATGTGCTTATGTATTTCTCCCACTATGATAAATAGAAGTGTTCAGAATCTGCTTTGGTCTTGGGGGGTGATATGGATATTTATCTTGGTTATAATAAGATAAATGGAAAGAAATAAAATTTGGGTACAACACCTAGCTAGAGTTACCTAAGAGATGAGACATGAGTTTTCCATTATAAAAGGGGGGAAGATTAGAATGGTTTTTGTAATTTATAGCTCATCTAGTTTAAAAATGTCTATTTTCATTTGTGCTGCTTAGGTCTAGGATGAGAAATGGCTATAATGATAGGGTCTTGTATGGTTACACGAGCCCATGATCTGAACAAAAAACCACATGGCATGAAAGAGCCTTTTTTTCCAGGTGCTTTGGGAGAGGATCGAAGGGGAACCAAGCATGCTTGGTTCATAACACCCTTCGTCCACATAAAAGGCACCATGGCACTTCTATAAGCCTATGGGGGTACATGTTCACCACATGAACATTCCATGATCTTACAGACTTTGTCATTAGACCAAATGTGTGTGTGTGTGTGGGGGGGGGGGGGGGGGGGGAGCACAGGTTAAGGTCAATTTACTTTGTCACTATAACCCATTGAGACTGAATCATGGAATTGTGTGTTTCATAGTTTGGATATAAAGAATGAGGATTTAGTTAAAAAGGAGACCTGAATCCCAAGAATATGGAATCAGAGCCATTTAGACCATTAAAATCACTTGAATCTTTCTTAAATAGCATCATTGTTCTCTGTCTATTTTCCATCATCTGAGTTTAGTATATACATATTCTGAGTGACTATATATATATACATTCCTCTCATCTCCTTAAGATTGACTAAAGCTCAAAGGTTATTACGGTGCTACCTAGGAATCTTGAAGTTCATCATATCCTGGTCGGTCTATGCTATTACCAACAAGTTGTCATGTTCTTTTAAAGCCAAATTGAATTTTCTTATAAACCAAACTCAGTTTTATGTTAACCAACGACAAAGTTAAAAAAAATGGACTACTCAATCTCATTCTTGGACACCAACGATAAATTAAGAATTCGGGCCGAGCCGAATCACTGAAAAATTGGCACCTCTTTTTGGCTACATTTAACTAATTTTTAGGAAAAATGGGTAACTATTTTGGGCCAATCCCATATACAAGATACGACTTCTTTTTTTAGTATTAGACCTTAAATATTCAAGAATAAAAGAGGCTCATTCTTTGTATAAACACAACCTTTTACAAGATGAAACTTATTTAAACCATTTGTATACATAAAGTTTTAGACAAGGACATTCTGAAAACGTATTAAACGGATTAACCCGAACCATGTATGAATCATGCATGAACAAACATCTATTCAATCCGCACTCTAAAATAAGTAGATTTTCAATTCTTTACAAAACCAGTACTATCCTTATATAAAAGGAAACTAGCTATATCCGGATATTATAAATCTTAATCTAAATACCCTATGTGTAAAGGGGATATGTTAAATTTATTTCAAAAAATGATATGCAAAATGACAGGCTTTACGCAAAATGATAGGCTTTATAATGCGAGAATAAAACACTAAATAAACAGTTCATGCACATACTCATACATTGAAATTTGAAGGTCAATCGTATAGTACGGATCCTTAATACTAGGGTGCCTAACACTTTCCCTAGGGGATCACCAGAACCCTTACCTAGAACTTTGGATTACGAAGGTTTTTCACCGAATGTGAATAAACCATTCAAAACTGGTTTTCCTAATTTTCTAAAAATTAGGTGGTGACTTTTTTAAAACAAAGTCTGAAAGAGAACCAACAAGTTCAAAGTAACTTTCCGAGCGATAACCCCGCCCGCAAAAATGCGAACCGTTACAGATGGCGACTCTGCTGGGGACTTAAAGGTTTTAACCATAAGGATTTCAATATAATATGAGTATATTTTCTTTAACTATTTATGTGGTTACTTTCCCGCAACTATTAACTATCATTGCATGCATATCATAACTCCGACACTCGTAGCATTTATTTTACACTTTGTTCCAAAGGCGACTTATCGGAGCACACAGTCGTTCCTTCAGTATAAAACCAATCTATTTCTTTTGGAACTGCTACGAGGTGGGGCTGGTTCACGGTCGTCCAACAGCCCTAACGGTTCTACTCCAGTTGTCCGCTCGGGTTCCCAGTCTTTTGTGAGAAGCCCACTCTAGTGAAAACTAGCATAGCGCAAAGCCAAATCCCTATTGAACTAGAGCATTCATACTTAGACGAGCCTTGGGTATCTCAGACCTACCTAAGGCTCATTAAGAGAGATTACCTTGTGTTCGGACGGTCTATGACCCAAAAAATGGCGCATTTTATTTATGTTCTATGTGGAACCATGTTTGTGCCTATGTGATGAACATTTATCCTATAGGGATGGGGGAATCTTAGCCATGTTTTCTTTTGTAGATGGAACGCAGAATCCGTTTTGACATACTTACCGAGGCTCCGAACTTATTGAGAACTTAGTGGGAATGGTTGGTTGATACTCACCGAAGGACAATTAGCTGCACTCTAGGTCATCAACCCTCCATCATGACAATGAAGGGTCGCTCGAAGCTAATGGAGATATTAGCCGGGTACTGGGATGACAAGGAAATGTTGTTCCATTTCAGGAATATTGAGATGTTTCCTCAGAGGCTGACTGTTGGCTAAATCATGAAGTTTCTTGCCTTAACTGAGGCACTTTGGCGACATGGACCCACTGTAGCTTTTATAGACATGTACCGAAGGTTTGAGGATGTTTCCAGGTATGCTTTTTATCAGAAGGAGTTCAATAGTAGAGAATAATGGGAAGCAATTAGACCTTTGCGTTTGCCATAGCCCTAGTAGGCACTATGGTGTTCCTGAAGGACGAGTCACTAACTATAGACAACCGAGTGATCTACTTGGCCCATGCTATCTTCTATGACATAACAAGGAATTAGAGCCAATAAGTTATTGAACCTTAGGTAAGGAATCATAAGTGCCCTAGTGTATAGCCTTCGCTTTAATTCTTTGGCTAGATATGCTCCGGTCATGGTAGAGGATACGGGTGATCGAGTGCACTGGTTTGTGAGTGGCTTAGGGACACATTTTATGGATAAGTGCTTTACTGCGTCACTTCAAGAAGTCATGAACATTTCTCGCATTCAAGCCCATGCCCAGAATTTGGAGAAAATCCAACAACAGCAAAGAAGTGAGCGCGAGCATAATAGAGGTTATACCAAGAGGGCTAGATCTTCGGGTTCGACTAGTGAGTTCAAAGGAGGGAAAAAACAACAGTTTTTTAGGCATTCAGGCCATTCCATGACTAGTGCGCCTCTACGATTTGCGGGCCAGAGATTTGATAGACCTATTCACTCTAGGTTGGGTCAGAGTTTTAGAGCTTGAGGTTCTTATTACAGGGTTTACTCGGGCCAGGCAAGATCACCCATACCATGATATTCTCAGTGCGGGAAGTTATATTAGGGCCAGTGCCGATTGGGTTCAGATGTTTTCTATGCATGCGGTCGGCCAGGCCATATCATGCATGACTGCCCCTCGATTGGTGGTAGGGGTCGGGTCCAGCCTTGAGGGTCAACAACTGGGTCTTCATCATCTATACATCCTCTGGGGGAAGGCTCATATACACCAGTCAGTTATAGTAGAGGTACAAGGGGAGCACCCGATTCTAGTGGTCCTCAGCATTGTATTTATGATCTGGCGGGGTGACACGATCTTGAGTCCTCCCCTGATATTGTCACAGGTATATTATCGGTATTTTATCATGATGTATATGCATTGATTGATCTAGGATCCACATTGTCATATATTACTCCTTATATTGCTAGTTGATTTGGGGTAAAACCGGAGTAAATCAAGCCTTTTGAGGTATCGACACTTGTTGGTGATTCGGCAATAGCTAGTCGTGTATATAGAAATTGTGTAGTTATGATTTGTGATTATCGTACTATGGTTGATCTGCATGAGCTGAAAATTGTGGATTTTGATGTTATCATGGGCATGGATTGGTTAGCTTCTTGCTATGCCAATGTTGATTGTAGAACAAAAATGATTCGCTTTCAGTTTTCGGGAGAGCCAGTTTACGAATGGAAGGGAAATACTGCGTCTCGGAGGGTAGGTTCATTTCCTCTCTCAAGGCAAGGAAGATGATTGCTAAAGGTTGTATTTACCATTTAGTCCGGGTTCAAGATATAGAAGTCGAATCGACGACTCTTCAATCTGTCTTAGTAGTGAATCAGTTTTTGGATATATTTCCGGATGAGCTTCCAGGCCTTCCTCCAGAGCTAGAGATCGATTTTTCTATTGATGTGCTACCGGATACAAAACCCATATCTATTCCTCTTTATAGCATGGCTCCCGCAGAGTTGAAAGAGTTGAAGGTACAATTGAAGGACTTGCTCGAGAAAGGCTTTATTAGGCCTAGTTCATCGCCATGGGGAGCACCTGTTTTGTTGGTAAGAAAGAAAGATGGCTCCTTGCGAATGTGCTTTGATTACAGACAACTGAATAAGGTGACCATCGAGAATAAATATCCACTTCCGAGGATTGATGATTTGTTTGATCGATTGCAGGGTGCCAAATTGTTTTCAAAAATAGATTTGAGATCCGAGTATCATCAGGTGAGAGTCAGAGAGGAAGATATTCCTAAGATGGCCTTCAGAACCAGATACGGTCATTTCGAGTTCCAGGTAATGTCGTTTGGGCTAACTAATGCACTGGCAGAATTTATGGATATGATGAATAATGTGTTCAAGCCTTTCCTAGACTTGTTTATGATTGTATTCATTGACGACATCTTGGTATATTCTCGGTCCGAGGTAGAGCATGCAGATCATTCACGTATTGTCCTTAGAGTTCTTCAAGCTCGGGAGCTATTTGAAAAAATTTCAAAGTGCTAGTTTTGGTTGGATTCGGTGACCTTTTTGGGGCAAATTATTCCAGCCGATGGTATTCGGGTGGATACCCAGAAAAATTGCGGCTGTGATGACTTGGCCAAGGATTACAATAACTACGGAGGTTCATAGTTTTCTGGGCTTGGCAGGTTACTACAGAAGATTTGTAGAAGGATTTTCTTCTATTTCTGTGCCATTAACAAAGCTGGCTCAGAAGACAGCAAAATTTCAATGGACGGATGCTTGTGAATGCAGTTTTCAGGAGTTAGAGACTAGACTAACTTCGACCCCGATTTTGACACTTCTAGAAGGATCGAAAGGCTATGTTGTCTATTGTGATGCTTCAGTCGCTGGGTTAGGATGTGTGTTGATGCAGCATGGCAAGGTGATTGCTTATGCTTCAAGGCAGTTGCGAAAACATGAGAAAAATTATCCAACACATGATCTTGAGTTAGCTGCAGTGATTCAAGCATTGAAGATGTGGAGACATTATCTGTATGGTGTTCATGTTTTTATATGGATCACAAGAGCCTTAAGTACATTCAAAAGAATTGAATTTATGACAGCGATGATTATTAGAGTTATTAAAGGATTATGATGTTAACATTCTATATCACCCCGAGAAGTCGAACGTTGTGGCTGATGCTCTTAGCCGTAGATCTATGGGTAGCTTATGTGATGTTCAGCCTGAGAAAAGAGAGTTAGCTTTTGAGCACCACGAATTATCTAGCCTAGGATTTCGGGTAATGGACTCGGGCGACATAGGAGGTACCATTCAGAATTCAGCTGTTTCGTCATTGGTAGTTGAATTGAAAGAGTGCTAGTATGAGGATCCCCTACTAGTTCGTTACAGAAATACAATTCCTCAGAAGAAAAAGTCATTCTTTGAGATTTCTGGAGATGGAGTTGTCCAATGTCAACGCAGGTTGTGTGTCCCTGATGTCAGAGGATTACGTCATAAGATTTTGAAAGAAGCCCATTGTTCTTGTTATTCTGTTTACCCCGAAGCAACAAATATGTACCATGATCTGAAATCTATATATTGGTGGGATGGGATGAAGAAGGACATAGCGGAATTCGTGGCTCAATGTCCTAACTGCCAGCAAGTAAATATTGAGCATCAAAAGTCCGGAGGATTGTTGCAAACTATGGAAATTCCAACTTGAAAATGGGAAGTGATTAATATGGACCTCATCGCAAGCTTACCTAATTCTAAGCATAAATATGATTCTATAGTGGTAATTATTGATAGACTCACGAAGTCAGCTCATTCCCTACCAGTCAGAACTACATATGTAGTGAAAGATTATACAAAGCTTTATGTCAAAGAGATAGTACGACTCCATGGTGTCCCGGTATCTATTATTTCCGATAGAGAGACATAGTTTACAGCCAATTTATGGAAGTCCTTCCAAGAAGGTTTAGGGACTCAGGTGAGTCTTAGTACAGTATTTCACCAGTAGACGGATGGGCAACCTGAGCGTACCAACCAGACTCTCGAGGATATGCTACAGGCATGTGTGTTGGATTTTCGAGGTAGTTGGGATGATGACTTACCGCTTATTGAGTTTTCCTATAACAACAATTATCATTCCAGTATCCAAATGGCCCCGTATGAGGCTTTATATGGGCGCAAGTGTACATCGCCAGTTGGGTGGTTCGAAGTGAGAGAAACCAAACTAATAGGGCCAAACTTGATCCAGCAAACAATAGAAAAGGTCAAGTTTATATAGGATCGATTATTGATAGCTCAAATGTTATATCCCGTATTTCGTACATTCAGATATTTCAAGGTGGACGTGGTAGGTTAAGGGCAAGACTATGTTCCAAAGTATTTCAATGTATAAGTTTTTATTAGTATGGAAATATTGAGAAAGGCTAAGGGTAAAAAGGGAAATTCACAAAATGGTTCATGGTAATATTGTGGAAGGCTCGGGGCAAATGGGGAATTTAAAAAAAATGGTCATGAAGTTACTAGGGCCGTGTGACATGTGAGGGAATATGTGTCCATATTTTTATTCGGTGGAGCTAAATTATGTGTATAGACCAAAGCTCATAAGGCAAGACATTAGTCATCTTTATTTTAATTTAAAGAAGCTTCAAGAAGAAGGGTAGGTGGCCACTTGGTATTGGAAGGGCTAAGTATATGTATAAACAAGTGGAGTTAAATAAGACATAATCATCTTTCAAGACAAGAAGTTTGGAGAAGAAGAAAAAGAAAGAAGAGAAACATAGTAGTGTTCGGCCATGGTGCCAAAAATTTGAGTCCATGGAATTGATCAAGAAAAAATATTTTCTTCTAGTATTCCAACTAATTTGAAGGCCCTCATTAACATGAAGGAGTTGTTGGAGCAAGCAAAGCCTTTATTTTTGTAGTTCACAAGCCCTAGCCGAGTAAAGAAGTGATGATATGGAAAGTTATAGAAGTAAGCCTGGATATTTTGTTCTGTTACCTGAAATTGGATGCTCTGGGTGGCTGGAATATGTCGTATGACTGTATCCCCTGTGAAGCATTATTGGTACTTGTTGCGTGCAGATTTTGAATAGTAGGAATGGTAAGGGAGATACTGCCAGAATGGGTACGCCTAACAGGAAGAAGCGTGGGAAGGAAATACTGTAAATAGGCAATAAGTGAGATGCGTTGTTTAAGAAAGGTTCTGGATTTGGCATGGCGATGAAGGTGCGCTCACTACCATCGGGAATCTGGAAGCCCAGGACAGGAAGTAGTCATACACCAATAAGTGAAAGTGAATATCGAGGATCAAAAAGGGTAGAATAGTAATTGTAAAGGGAAGGACGTGTTATGAAAATGTCTCGGAATTCGTAAGACTTCGACTTGCTCGAGATTATGTAATGGAGGTCATGTGAGGAAGCGGACGCGATTATATCAGCATTAGGGCACCGGATTCCATCAAAGTTTTGAGGTTAAGCGTGCTAAGGTGGGAGCAATTTTAGGATGGGTGACCCCCTGGGAAGTATGCAAGAAATTCTATATATCTAGACATAGGAGACAAAAGAGAAGCTAGAGCGGCCTAAGAGAAACTAGAGTATATGGGATGGTTGGAGACCATAAGAAGTCGCGCTGGACGAGACAGACTAGACTGGTGAAGAGACAGAAAGTGCATCACAGCTTTGGAATTAGGATAGGCTTGAATAGCGCTGGAGACATTTTGTGGGCAATATAGTAGCAAATATATATATATATATATATATATATATATATATATATATATATATATATATATGAATACGTAAGATATCCCACATATGATCGTATCGGTGGGCGTGTGTGCCCCAGCAACCGGAGCTACGGTAAAGAAGGAGTTAATCAAGTAAGGGTACCGAAGTTCGAGTGACATCAAGAATAGATATGGTACAAGTATTATAAAGTAAGCTGATGTTATTTTTATTACAGGTTAAGATTGGAAATTTTAATACAACGATATTTGGAAAGGAAAGAGAGTGAGTAGACGGAAAACAAAGAGATCAAAGTGTCGGAAGAAGGTGAAGGGTAAGAAACCTCAGTGAGTGAAGCTCCCGAGAGGAACTACCGGCAAAGCACGAGACTATTTGGGTAAGAACTCAAAGTAGCCATGTGAAAAGGGATAGAGTGTGATAAAAGGAAACAGGAGAGGAGTGTTTGAGGTTCGAGAACCGATTTCGATAAGTGGGGCTAAAGGAATAGTGACTAGGATAGGGGGACGTGAAGTAAGAGAAAGAATTCTTAGGCTTGCGATGATGTTGAGGTGAGAGATCTATAAAAGAATAAATGTGTAGCTATACTAATATAGTTAAAGGTTCTATGAACAAGGATAGGGAGAGTAAAAGTTGTGAGGATTCTGTGCTAAGAACAAAAGTAGTGGAACGCTTGAGAAACATGGACGCACAGCTACAACACAGACGCGCAGTTAAAGAAGAATTACGAGCAAGTGAGCTAAGCAAGTGAAGGGATGAATAGTGGATGGAAGGTTATGGAAATGTGGACAAAATGATGACATAGGCAGAAAGTAAAAGAAGAACTTAGGATAAGAAGTTTTCGATATGTTAGGCACAGAGTTGGAAGGAAGGTGAGGAATAAGGTATAGACGAAGACTTCATAGAAGGACTGTTGGCATATAAGGAGCCCCTTAAAGGGGGGGGGGGGGGGGAGACCATATTATATTAGGCCAAAAAGGGATCACAATATTTTCAAGTACTAGAAAAGGAAACTTATTAGTTCGGGGCCAAAGTTTAAAATATGTCGGTACATCGGGAGTAAGTAAAGAATGTTTTGAACGACGACGACTATTATAACGAAAGTATCAATAATTGGTAGTCTGAGAATTTTTGAAAGAAAGAAAGAACGTAGTGCCTATGAATGAAACAAAAGAGTTCATCGGACACTAGAGAATAGTTCATGGACCATTAATTGTACGGAGCATGAGAATGTACGCTATGGAATTGTATGAATCATCGACGTGAAGCGATACTCAATCATGTTTGTAGGGGATCCACACCGGAGAGCCAACAAGAAATAACGATGGACGAAACGAGCGCCAATACAAAGAAATCAAAGACAAGTATACTTGTGTCAAAAGATGACCTGGGAAGGACAAGGATAATAAGTTGGCGCAATGGATTAGGAAACCAATGACATGGAATGAGGACTCATGTAAGGACTGAGGAGTTCGATGATAAAGAAAGTAAGGTAAAGGATAAGGAATGGGCATGAAGAAAAGGACAACTATAGAAGGGACCCTCCCGAAATATTATAACACCCCATGAGATCAGTTGAACATTCGAGGACGAATGTTCTAAAGGGGGGGGGGGGAGGATGTTATATCCCGTATTTCGTACATTCGGATATTTCAAGGTGGACATGGTAGGTTAAGGGCAAGACTATGTTCCAAAGTATTTCAATGTATAAGTTGTTATTAGTATGGAAATATTGAGAAAGGCTAAGGGTAAGAAGGGAAATTCACAAAATGGTTCATGGTAATATTGTGGAAGGCTAGGGGCAAATGGGGAATTTAAAAAAAAGGTCATGAAGTTACTAGGGCCGTGTGACATGTGAGGGAATATGTGTCCATATTTTTATTTGGTAGAGCTAAATTATGTGTATAGACCAAAGCTTGTAAGGCAAGACATTAGTCATCTTTATTTTAATTTAAAGAAGCTTCAAGAAGAAGGGTAGGTGGCCACTTGGTATTGGAAGGGCTAAGTATATATATAAACAAGTGGGGGCAAATAAGACATAATCATCTTTCAAGACAAGAAGTTTGGAGAAGAAGAAAAAGAAAGAAGAGAAACACAGTAGTGTTCGGCCATGGTGCCAAAAATTTGAGTCCATGGAATTGATCAAGAAAAATTATTTTCTTCTAGTATTCCAACTAATTTGAAGGCCCTCATTAACTTGAAGGAGTTGTTGGAGCAAGCAAAGCCTTTATTTGTGTAGTTCACAAGCCCTAGCCGAGTAAAGAAGTTGGGTGAGAAAGGTATGTGTTCAATCCTCTTTTACATATGTTATGGGTGGTTTATGCATGTTATTGTATGAAGAAATGGATGAAATTAATGTAATATATATGTGTGTGGGTGTTGGCCGAATAGTAGCTAGGTGGGTGAGATGTGATGAATTGATTTTATTTAGTAGTTTGATTGTTGTGTTGTGGATTCCATGATGTAAAATGAGGATTTAATGGCTTGAAATGAAGTTGTAATCGTTGTGGTGTCGTTGTGGAAGCTAATGTGACACTAGCATGAATTCTTATATTTGTATAAATGAAGTTGTTAATGTAAATTGTTGGTGGAATTCATGAATTTGGAAGTGAGACATTTGTTTGGAAGATTGTAAGTTGGGTTGTTGTGATTGAATTTGAAAGAAGGAAATAGGTTGTTATTGTTCTTGTTGGAATTGGAAGGTTTCGGGTGAAGTATTATGTTGATTGAGTCGTTTTGAATGTTATGTGAATGGAATTGAATATCAATGAAATGTCGTTAAATTGTATGACAAAGGTTGTTAATGTTAGAATGCGTCTTGAATTGATTGTTGATGTTGTTGGTATGATTGATGGTATTGTTGTTGATAGTTTGGCCGAGTTAAATTCTCGGATTGTTGATTGATGATTTGGGCCGAGTTAGATTCTCGGGAATGGTGTATTTACAGGGGAGATGCTGCCGAAATTTCGGCAGATTATAAATGAATTCATTTGAAGGATTAAGACAAATATATGGTTATGAATCTAATGATTGCGTCAATCTTCTGGAATGTACACTAGCGATAACGAGCTTGGACAATTAAGCATAGCTAATCGGACGTGGAACAGGTATGTTAAGGCTCGCCCCTCTCTTTCAAAGGCATGATCCCGATGTTATGATTTCATAATTGTTTCCATATTTTCCTTGTTTTCAAAAGTTAGATGTTTATGATTCCAAGGCATGATTCTCTTCCCGATAACTCGTAAATGTTTTTCCAAAGTGTCTGCATTCTACCAAAACAGAGGTTTATGATTTTGTAAGCTCCTATGACAATGACGATGGATATGTTTCACAATGACAATGATAATGTCAAGGATGAGAATATTTCAATGATAACTATGATAAGACGATTTCATGTTCGAAAGGTACTTGATATGATTATTGTTTTGATTTTCCAAAAATGGCTTCCGAAACGTTCGTAGAAGGTTCTGTACTTCAAATGCTAATAACTTTCTTATACTAAGTCGGATTGACTCGAAACTTGTTTCTGAACCTTCATGTGTCGATTTATGTACGTACCCATCGAGTCTTAACGCTGCTATTCGTTGCTAGTCCCACCTTATAATAATTGTTCCTTCAAGGTGAGACAAAGCCATGATGATTATTCCATAATATAATCGGAGGTTACCGACCTTACGTCTCTCCGATAGATACATGACATTCTTTGGGCTCTTCTGCATGCTGCTTATATGATATATATATATATGTATATGTATATGTATATGGGCGATATGGGGAAAAGGGCCATATGTTGCGCTATAGACGCATTGCCACCTGGTCAGTTGGCGTAATTTATCATCCCGGACGCGGGATATATGTGGGGGAGCCGACGTTGCTCGGCGCTATGACATGTTCTATTTTATATGTATATGAAAAATAAATGTTTTCAAAGGAAAGCTAAGCATGCATGGCATCCGCCCTAAGAAGCACTCAGATGTACAGGTTACCCTTTTATCTCATGATATGCTCTATATCTCTATTTTGTTGTTGATCATAATTACATCTCTTACTATGTTACTATTCATGCCTTACATACTCGGTACCTTGCTCGTACTAACCCCCTTTCTTCAGGGGGCTGCGTTTCATGTCGCGCAGGTACACCCAGATGAGCTGAAGCTATTATAGAAGACGTTCCAGCGGAGTTGGCAAGCTCCACTTGTTCCTGGAGTGCTGCTGAGTTAGAATATGTGTGCTATGACGTCTGATTAATGTTAGAGACTTTGCAGACATAGTCGTGGGTATAAAGTGTCTGCATTGTAAACGGCTCCACCAGCCTATGTGTCATTTTATGTTATGTTATAAAGTCCATACGATCATAGATTATATTTGAATTGAGTACGATGAAAAGAAAGATTTTGAAAGCTTTACTATGTATTTCATTATATTTGATTTAAGAGTTCAAAAGAGACTATGTGGGTAATAAGAGTCAGCGGGTTCGCTTGGCTCCGGGTATGGGGTCGGGTGCCCGTCACACCCTAGTAAGATCGGGGTGTGACATCAGAGTCGTCAGAAATCCTATGAAGATAATCATCGACGAGACTTGGAGTTCCAAGTGAAGGACTGGGTATTGGTGAAGGTGTCGCCAAGGAAGGGCATCATGAGATTTGGCAAAAAAAGGCTGTTACACCTCAGAAATTTCCCCGTGAACGTACACTGAATAGACTAATGAAGAAAACGAGTATACGATGTTTTAATAAGAAGGGAACGACGTTTGACGATCCTAAGTATGATTCCAAAGGCAATTGCAATAAGAGATAGGTTATGCTCCACGATGACTAACTATAGGTTCTGAAGACGTGAAAGTTGCAGATTTGCACTTCGGCCCAGTTGATCGTAAAATGAAATATGGACCGTAAATTAGTTTACGGGCCGTAAACTGCCATGTCATATTTCAACCTACAAAATTTCAACTTTCTGCTAAAGACTTAAATGATTAAATACGACTTGAAATACGGACCGTAACTGAAATACTGCCCGTAAATTGAGTCGTAAACCACCATGTCCTCAGCCTGACTTTCTGGTTCTGTTATGTTTAAATACGCCCGCAGAATACGAACCGTAAACCGAAATACGGACCGTAAACTGGGTTTACGACCACTGTGCACTTCAACTACTGTTCATTTCGGATCAGATTTTAAGTCATTAAAAAGGAGAGCCAAGCTCATTAATTCATTTCATTTCCACGTTACTTCTCTCTAGAAACCTCTAGAATATTCTCCACTCTTCATCTACAAGAAAACAAAGAAAATCAAAGATCAATATCAAGAATCCAAGTGAATCAAGTGTATGAAACTCATCAAAGTTCATCCAAGTTAAGAAATTTCAAGAGAAGCAAACTAGGGTTTTGGTGCAAGAACAGTAATACCACTGAAGGCTTGTTCCTACAACATCTAAGGTACGTTTTATGGCATTTACATGTTATTTAGGGTATGGAAGAGTTGAAACACTTTGATTATAGAAGGATGTAAGAAATGGGTCATGAAAGTGTGAATAGTAGCACTGTTGAGTAAAGGTTTGAATTGAGCCATGATCATTGATAATATGTGATTATGAAAATGTTATGAATGACATTTAGAACATGGAATAAGTATCCTATGTGAGAAAAATGCAACGATGAACCATTTCCATGATTATGGAGAAATTGAAGACAAATTATGAAATACGAATATTGTAAACGAACGATGAGTGTTGTCTATCATATTGAGAATGTTGTTATGAACGTTAGAGAGTTGATATAGAATATGGGAAGAGTTGTATAAACGAAGGAAATGTTGTCCAATTTTCTCTAGCGTTAGTAAGATATTTTTATAATCGCTAGCTAATGTCGATACAAATTCTCTTGAAGGTAGAACGTACCCACTAAAGGAGAACAAGCAAGCGATAGATTAGTAAACGACAAAGGTATGTAAGGCTAGTCCTTTCTTTCTAATGGCATGAATCCTATAGCATGACTCTCTTTCCTCTTCATGAGTTCCTATATTCCAAAAAGCTAAAAGCCTACGTCTATGAATAGCTATATAAGATAAGAGACATGTTATGAGCCCTACAATGATGGTGATGAGTTAAAGTATAAGGATTCTAAAATGTATGATATGATGATCCTATAATGATAATGATGTTATTTATTGCTCACACTCACCTTATATGTTAATTCCTTCAAGGTGAGGCAGAATGTCAAAGAATGTTCCATAATGAAATCGGGGGATCATGACCTTACGTCACCCCGATAAAGTGTAGTTGTTCTTGAACCCTATGCATGTACTATGATAAACATATTATGATAAGTATATTATGATAAGCATACTATGATGAGCATGTATGATGATGATATAACACTACGCCTATATGGCCAGGCAGTCACCGCTAAGGCGGGCAGCGTATACACCATGGCCAAATGGCATGGGCAGACACCACTAGTGGGCGGCATGAGATGATACCCCGGACGTGGGAGGCCTGGACGCAGGCTAATGTTATGATTATCACACCGATTCGATATGGACAGGCAGTTTATACACTATCACACCGTACCTATATGGGCGGGCAGCTTATACATTTATGCATATATGATATGACGATGAGTATGAGTAAGACAATATGCATTATTTCTTTTATAGTTGACAGTCAGATACAGATGTTTCATATTGATATCTCCTTTCTATCATTGTCTTATTTCATTGTTTATACCTCTCATACTCAGTATAATGTTCATACTGACGTCCATTCTTTGGACGCTGTGTTCATGCCCACAGGTAGACAGGGAGGAGAGCTTGACCCAGATCCGTAGTAGCTGCTAGCTGATTTAAAGCACTCCTTTGTTCCGGAGGTGCTTGATTATTCTTTTGTGTATATTCATGTATATATATTTTTAGGCATGACGGGGTCTTGTCCTGTCCTTGTGTTTAGCACTCCAGTAGAGACTCGTAGATACACAGCGTGGGTTAGATGGTCTCACGAGATTGTTACTATGTATGAATATTATTTTGATGGCCGTGAGGCATATGTATATATATATATATATAAGTATTTATGTTCCATATGAAATATGATTTTCCTACGATTTGAGTATAAATGTGATAGAAGAGCATTAAATGAGCACGATGAGAAATAGAACGAGCGGTGCTCGATGGTTAGCCCCGGGTATGTTACACCCTGGAAAATTTTGCGTTACCAAGACTGTCGACGGCTTAGTATAAGCTCAAGGGAGAGAAAATTTATACAAGTATTAGGGATGAATATTATATTATCTGAGTATAAGAATATATATATATGACATTTGGAGATCGTATGGGGTAAATCAGTTAACAAGTTACTTGATGATAGCCCTCGTAACCATGAGTTAAGCTGGGGCCCACATGTCGGGATATTATAAAGGACATATGAAGAGATATATGAGTATTACATGTGAAGTTGAGCAAGTCCTAAGAAGATCCCTTAAGCCAAATATGGGCGTAAGCCCTCTAAAAGGATGATTTAAAGATACGTTTTCGGATGACCTGACTTGGAGGCAAAAACGCTATTGTACGTTTGGAATTTGGAAAAACACAAAGAATGAAAGTTGTAGATAATTGAAAGAGCTTTCCAACCGTAGGTCGTGGGTCCTCACACCTTAGCGGGATCAAAATATATAGCCATTGTAAGAACAAGACCTTAAGCTGCCAAAATGGCTCCGCGGGCCCCACATGAGGAGGTCGGTGAAACCGACCTAGGAGGGGTATAAATACCCCCATCAACCTTATTTTTTCAGCATAATAACATTCCAAAAGGTCCTATAAAATTCTCCACACCTCCCCCAAACATTATAGTCGGATAAATCAAGAATTTGACAAGATTACGCCAAACTAGTCCTTGAAAGGTGATTGTTCTTGCATCTACTTAAGCTTGGTGTTGGAATAAGTTGATGTGGCTGACTTGCTTCAAGTATAAGGTATGTTATTCATCCTATATCCTATGTTGAGTTTATTTGAAGGTCTAGCAAGCCTTAAAAATGAAAATAGTTATGGAGGAAAGGTCATAAAGTGTTGTGTTGTAGTTGTTTTGTTTATGGGCTGTTTTGAACATGTTGTGGCCGTGTGGCTGGGCTGATTTATATGTATAGAGATGGTATCTAATGTTGTTGGTGTGTTGATGAAATTATACTCCTTGATTGGGATGAAAGGAAGTGTATATTGTTGTTGTATGTTGAAAAACATGGTGTGGGATGTTTATGGAATATATTGGTATGGATAATAGTGTTGTTGACATTGGTATTGTTGTTGTTGTTGATTGGTTGCTGAATTGTAATTTTGGGCTAGGCATATAAACAGGGGAGATGCTGCCCGATTTTCGGCAGAATATAGAATTGTCTGATTTGAAGCTTGGAACAAGTGTGCAATAAAGAGTCTAACATTAGTATAAATCCTCTTAAATGTAGACTTACGAGCTTGGATGAATAAGCGTAGCTAATAAGAGGTGGAACATGTATGCTAAGGCTCGTCCCATTCTTTCAAAGGCATGATTCCTATGTTACGATTTCATAAATGCTTCCATAACTTCCTTGTTTTCAAAAGTTAGAAGTTTATGATTCCAAGGCATGATCCCTTTCTTGATAACCCGTAAATGTTTTCCAAATGTCTGTATCTTTCCAAAACAAAGGTTTATGATTTGTAAGCTCTTATGATGACAAGGATGGACATGTTTTTTATCATGATGGCAATGATGCCAAAGATGAGAATATTTTTCTATGATAATTATTATACGAACGATTTCATGCTTAAAGGTTCCAAGTTTACGATTTCAATGACGGTATAAGAATGTTGAGCTATTTCTTGACCTCTCGACTTTATTTCATGAGTGATAACTATTTTTAAAGATTCCAAAGTATATGAATTGGTGCTTTATGAGATTTACGATCTTATTCTATGTCCTCCCTTGATGCTATTCTTAATTCATTATCTCACCTTATAATAATTGTTCTTTCAAGGTGAGACAAAGCGATGATGACTATTCCATAATGTAATCGGAGGTTACCGACCTTACGTCACTCCGATAGAGACATAACTTTCTTTGGGCTCTCCTGCATGCTGCTTATATGATATATTTATATGTAAATGGGGAATATGGGAAAAAGGGAGGAGCGTTATGTACGCGTAACAACCTAATCAATTGGTATCAAACCCGGTGGTGGGGAAAACCCAGTGGTGGGGCAAACCCAGTGGTGAATCAAACCTCCGCAAGAATGCTGAGTTCCAATAGGGGGGTGAGTGTAAGGCTTGCCTTAGGCGAATCCCACATTGGTTTAGGCGAATCCCACATTAGTTTAGGCGAATCCCACTCTGGTTTAGGCGAATCCCATATCGGTTAATATCATCTTATATGATATGTTCTATTTTCTATATATATGAAACAAAAATGTTTTTCAAAACAAAGCTAAGCATGCATGGCATCCGCCAAAAGGCACTCACATGTACAGGTTACTCTCTTATCTCACGATATGCTCTGTATTTCCACTCTGTTATTATTCACACTTTACATCCCTTAGGAGGTTACTATTCAAGCCTTACATACTCAGTAAAATGCTCGTACTGACGTCCCTTCTTGTGGCCGCTGCGTTTCATGCCACGCAGGTGTATACAGATGAGTAGAGGACATTGCTAGGAGATGTTCCTGCTGGATTGGCGAGCTCCATTTCCTTCCGGAGTGTTGCCGAGTCAGAGTATCCGTGTTATGGTATCTTGATTGATGTTAGAGACTTTGCAGACAGAGTCACGTATATAGCATGTCAGTCTTGTAAGCGGCTTTGCAAGCCGATGTATCATTATGCATTATATTACAAGTTTCATATGATTATAGATTTTACCTGATTTTGAGAACGACAAAAAGAATGTTTTTAAAAAGCTTTCATTATGCATTTCATTTCGTGATTTAAGAGTCCAGTGAGATTATGAACATAGCGAGAACTAGCGGGTTCGCTCGTCTCTAAGTAAGGGGTCGGGTGCCCATCATGCCCTATCAGGAATGGGGTGTGACAAATTATCCTCTTAAGGTGTATTCCTTATTTTCTCCCTATGTCTACCTCATGGTATACTTATTTTCAATTCATTTCTACGTCTTTTCGTTACCTTCACGATATGCCAACACACCTCGAACTCTTGCCTCGAGCCAATAAATCCCCTTTTCTGGAGCTTGAAACGTCATAGCTCCTTTCAAGTCTGGTATGTTCTTCTCCCCTTATTAAGGAGGTCCCAATACACCAATAGCTTTCGAATGTCCATCGTCTTCGGCAATTATCTACCGCCCTTCATGACCTTCTCAAGGTCGAGGTTCTGTCATTGTATGGTCTGCCTTATTTATCCTTTTTGCTCGCTACACTCTTGTGTTCAATTGGAATAATCATAAGGATATCCAATTCCGACGCCTTCTTTTCCGTCTTTTCACACCTCTGTCTTTTTATGACTAAAGGTTTTCCAAACCTGCAAGTTAATGGGGACACCTAGATTCACCACGTCCTTTATGAAGTCTTCGATTATTGAGTTCTCCTTCCATTTATGTCTATATCATCATTTTGTCAACATTTCCATACCCTTCCATCCACTACTAGTCCTTTCAGCCGCTCAACTCACTTACTCGTAATCCTTCTTAACTACGGGTTTCAAGGCAAACTCACAAGGATGACAGAGAGGATGACAGATCCAAGGACGGCTTGCACCGGAAGAGATAACAATTGTAACAAAAGCAACAAAGATTAGTGGTTTGGTAATTTTCGGAGAAAGGAAGAATGCTGCTCTTATGAATGGAAGTAAAAGAGTTCACCGAGTATTAGAAAAAAAAATTCATGGATCGCTAATTATACTAAATGTAAGAGCATATGCTATGGAATTGTATGAACCGTCAACATGAAGCTATGCCCAACTATAATTGTAGAAAAGCCATATCAGAAAGTCAATAAAGAATAATGACGGATGAAGCGACCTCCAATACAAGGAAATCGAAGCTTGAAACGTATATATATATATATATGTTGTAAGAGAGTCGTAATGGAGTAAGAATTGTTGTAGCCCTATGCTTTTGGGTTGTATTGCGAGATTTGAAGGAACTCAAAATGGAGGTTAACGAAACAGTTGTGGCAGGAGCTCAAACATGTGGCGAGTAACAAATTTAGTTGAACTCCAATTATGAGTTGCCATAAGTGTAACTGGACTGCAAAGGATAATAAATGACGAAGAAACATCACGTATATGCACATTTTGGATAATGATATAACTGGCCTTAGAAAAGAACATAACCATTATACTCGGTAGCGACAAAGTCATGTTGGATAAACACTTGCAGTGTAAAGGTAAGAGAGATAGTGACAAGGATGTAAGTACTAATGAAGCTGACCAATGAACTACAAGGAATCAGTACGACATATATCTAAGATCAACGGGTACAAAAATGATAGCCCGAGATGGCACCGAAGGAGTAAACGCAAGGAGGACACTGTAGAGAGAGAAAGGTAGCTGCTCACTAACAAAGGAACAAGGAACGAGAAAAAGAGAAATACTTACGAGCTGATGAATAATTGTGGCACGATAAGTTAAGATTACAAGAATGGAGAAAAATTGAGAGTGGGATGTGAGTTAATTTCCGATCATGTACATGAGGACAAGGAAGTGAAAGAAGATGACTGAAGGCACTAAAAAAAAGGTTAAGGGAAGATGAGAAGAGACTGAATCAAGTTATAGTCTAAGCAAACGGTAATCGAGCTCTAAGGGAAGAATAACAGTTCAAAGGAATCAAAGATGGTGTTTTGGGTTAGCAATACTGCAACATTCGAGGACGAATGCTTCCAAGGGGGGAAGAATGTTACACCCCGGAAAATTTTGCATTACCAAGACTGTCGACGGCTTAGTATGAGCTCAAGGGAGAGGAAAGTTATACAAGGATTAGGGATGAAGATTATATTATCTGAGTATAAGAATATATATATGACATTTGGAGATCGTATGGGGTAAATTAGTTAACAAGTTACTTGATGATAGCTCTCGTAACCATGAGTTAAGGTGGGACCCACATGTCGGGATTTTATAAAGGACATATGAAGAGATATATGAGTAGTATATGTGAAGTTGAGAATGTCCTAAGAAGAACCCATAAGCCAAATATGGGTGTAAGCCCTCTAAAAGAATGATTTAAAGATACGTATTCGGATGACCTGACTTGGAGGGCCAGAAACGCTATTGTACGTTTGGAATTTGGAAAAACACAAATAATTAAAGTTGTAGATAATTGAAAGATCTTTCCAACTATAGGTCGTGGGACCTCACACCTTATCAGGATCAAAATATATGGCCATTTTAAGAACAAGACCTTAAGCTGCCAAAATGGCTCTGCGGACCCCCATAAACCTCATTTTTTCAGAATAATAACATTCCAAAAGGTCCTAGAAAATTCTCCACACCTCCCCCAAACATTATAGTCCAATAAATCAAGAATTTGACAAGATTACGCCAAACTAGTCCTTGAAAGGTGATTGTTCTTGCATCTACTTAAGCTTGGTGTTGGAATAAGTTGATGTGGCTGACTTGCTTCAAGTATAAGGTATGTTATTCATCCTATATCCTATGTTGAGTTTATTTGAAGGTCTAGCAAGCCTTAAAAATGAAAATAGTTATGGAGGAAAGGTCATAAAGTGTTGTGTTGTAGTTGTTTTGTTTATGGGCTGTTTTGAACATGTTGTGGCCGTGTGGCTGGGCTGATTTATATGTATAGAGATGGTATCTAATGTTGTTGGTGTGTTGATGAAATTATACTCCTTGATTGGGATGAAAGGAAGTGTATATTGTTGTTGTATGTTGAAAAACATGGTGTGGGATGTTTATGGAATATATTGGTATGGATAATAGTGTTGTTGACATTGGTATTGTTGTTGTTGTTGATTGGTTGCTGAATTGTAATTTTGGGCTAGGCATATAAACAGGGGAGATGCTGCCCGATTTTCGGCAGAATATAGAATTGTCTGATTTGAAGCTTGGAACAAGTGTGCAATAAAGAGTCTAACATTAGTATAAATCCTCTTAAATGTAGACTTATGAGCTTGGACGAATAAGCGTAGCTATGAAGAGGTGGAACAGGTATGTTAAGGCTCGTCCCTTTCTTTCAAAGGCATGATTCCTATGTTACGATTTCATAAATGCTTCCATAACTTCCTTGTTTTCAAAAGTTAGAAGTTTATGATTCCAAGGCATGATCCCTTTCTTGATAACCCGTAAATGTTTTCCAAATGTCTGTATCTTTCCAAAACAAAGGTTTATGATTTTGTAAGCTCTTATGACGACAAGGATGGACATGTTTTTTATCATGATGGCAATGATGCCAAAGATGAGAATATTTTTCTATGATAATTATTATAAGAACGATTTCATGCTTAAAGGTTCCAAGTTTACGATTTTAATGACGGTATAAGAATGTTGAGCTATTTCTTGACCTCTCGACTTTATTTCATGAATGATAACTATTTTTAAAGATTACAAAGTATATGAATTGGTGCTTTATGAGATTTACGATCTTATTCTATGTCCTCCCTTGATGCTATTCTTCATTGATGGTCTCACCTTATAATAATTGTTCTTTCAAGGTGAGACAAAGCGATGATGATTATTCCATAATGTAATCGGAGGTTACCGACCTTACGTCACTCTAATAGAGACATAACTTTCTTTGGGCTCTCCTGCATGCTGCTTATATGATATATGTATATGTAAATGGGGAATATGGGAAAAAGGGAGGAGCATTATATACGCGTAACCACCTAATCAGTTGGTATCAAACCCGGTGATGGGGTAAACCCAGTGGTGGGGAAAACCCAGTGGTGGGGAAAACCTCAACAAGAACGCTGAGTCCCAAAAGGGGGGTGAGTGTAAGGCTTGACTTAGGCGAATCCCACATTGGTTTAGGCGAATCCCATATTGGTTTAGGCGAATCCCACACTGGTTTAGGCAAATCCCACATCGGTTAATATCATCTCATATGATATATTATATTTTCTATATATATGAAACAAAAATGTTTTTCAAAAGAAAGCTAAGCATGCATGGCATCCGCGAAAAGGCACTCACATGTACAGGTTACTCTCTTATCTCATGATATGCTCTTTATTTCCACTCTGTTATTATTGATACTTTACATCCCTTATGAGGTTACCATTCATGCTTTACATACTCAGTACAATGCTCGTACTGACGTCCCTTCTTGTGGCCGCTGTGTTTCATGCCACGCAGGTGTATATAGATGAGTAGAGGACATTGGTAGGAGATGTTCCTGCTGGATTGGCGAGCTCCATTTCCTTCCGGAGTGTTGCCGAGTCAGAGTATCCTTGTTATGGTATCTTGATTGATGTTAGAGACTTTGCAAACAGAGTCATGTATATAACATGTCAGTCTTGTAAGCGGCTCTGCAAGCCGATGTATCATTATGCATTATGTTACATGTTTCATATGATTATAGATTTTACCTGATTCCTGAACGACAAAAAGAATGTTTTTAAAAAGCTTCCATTATGCATTTCATTTCGTGATTTAAGAGTCCAGTGAGATTATGAACACGACGAGAACTAGCGGGTTCGCTCGACTCTAAGTAGGGGGTCGGGTGCCCATCATGCCCCATCAGGAATGGGGTGTGACAGGGTACCCGTCGCGGCCCCTAGCTGGGTCGTGACAAAAGTGGTATCAGAGCGGTTCAGTCATAGGAAGTGTCTACGAGCCGTGTCTAGTAGAGTTTTGTTTATGGTATGTTGCGCGCCACATCAATAAACAAGAGGCTACAAAGCTTTTTGGAAAAATGACCATCTTTCTTCCTATGATATCGTGCGATAGAGCTATGTATAAGATTTTATCCTCCCTAATAGTGTGTTGTGATTCCAGAAATGTCGCCAAAGGGAAAAGCTACAGCCGCCCAGAAGGGTAAGACTACAACAAAGAGGCGAGTGGAAAGAGAGTGTTACACCTCGGAAAATTTTCCGTTGGTACGCAAGAGAATGAACTAGTAATGAATATGAGTGCATGATGTCCATGAGCAAGAAACGACGTTTGATGACCTTAGGCGAGATTTCGAAAGTATCCGATGTGAGATGAGGAAGTTGGCTAAGTTAAGATGAGATACAAGGTGAGCAATGCATGTGCATGGACGGGGGTGATTAAAATGAGAAGTCTAAGAAATATGGGAAGTTGCAGAATTGCAACTGCCCAGTGGTCATATATTGCAAAATACGGACCGTAAAGTGCAATATGGTCCGTAAACTGGTAGTCGTAAACTGCCATGCAAGGCTTTGACTTTCTGCCAGCCGAGGAAATGGTTAAATACGACCTAGTGGACGGACCGTAAAGTGATTTACGGCCCATAAACCATGGTCGTAAACCACCATGAAGGCAGCCCAGCTTCTGGTTCTGGAAATGGCTAAATACGCCCATGGAGGATGAGCCGTATAGTAGAATACGGTCCGTAAACCTCCATGAATGACCACTGTTCACCCAGCACAGATTTCACAAGTCATTAAATAAAGGGACCAACACTTGTTTTATTTCATTACAACATTACACCACTTCTCTAAAAAACTTCTCTCTACATTTATTATATGATTTTTCAAGGATTATAAGCCATCAATAACATTAAGACAAGTGAATCAAGGATAAGGGAATCATCAAGGATCATCCAAGTCAAGAAATCCAAATGGAGAAAAACTAGGGTTTGGCTCAAAGTGGGGTATTATCAACCAAAGCTTGTTCCTACAACTTCTAAGGTAAGATTCATGATTTTTACATGATGTTTAAGGTATTGGAGAATTAAAATACATGGATTGTAGAAAATGTGGTCAACTAGGTCATGAATGGTGAATAGTGATATTTTGAGGAATAGTTTGAATTGAATAATGAATGTTGTTGTGTTACGATATGAATGTATTATAAATGGTACTAAGATCATGAACTCGACACTTTAGACGAATGGACAAAGTTGGAGGTCATGACCATAAATATGGGAGAATTAGAAGCAAATTGAGAAATCTAGATAATGTGGATGATGTGAATGACTAATGGCCATTGTTATGATATTAATGAAGGTATAAACGCTAGCATTGGAAGGGAACGTGCAAGTGTAGAATAGTTCGACGGAAAGGTATGTAAGGCTAACCCTTCTTTCATAAGGCATGGTTCTTGGCCAAATTCCTAATTCCTCTATATGAGTATGTTGTCTTCACATGGTTGACTTTCCGAGCTCATAAGCTCACGACCCTTGATCTGTACTATGATTATACTATGTTCCTCGTATGACGAGTAAGTTTATAATGTAGATGTAACGATAATGATGAGGATAGTAATGATGATGAGAGTAAAATGAGATTAGAGATGCTTACGAGCTATGAGATATGTATATGTATGCCTATGAAGGGCTATGATAAGATCCCGAGCTTATGATGCCGGGTAAGACTATATGTATATGACTATGTATAAAGTATGTATATGATTACGAAATGCGCGCACACCTCTGCAGATGGTACGGATAACCCTGACGCCTTGGTAGGGCCAGGTATGTATGATCTTGAGCCTTGGTTGGCCAAGTATGTATGACACACCGATCCTACGAGGTTGGGTATGCTATGTAAATACTATGTATATGATATGACCATGTATATAATATGAATATGAGTGTGATAAGACTTAGTAAGAGCATGTATACGAATATGAACACAAAGTGGTATGGCTATTATTATGGGATACGAATGACGATGTATGCAAGTAAGCGACATGATGATGATGATATTACTGTCTCCCCTCCTATGTTATTTCATATGATATCTATTATGCTTCTATATTGATGTTGATCATGCTTTGCATACTCAGTACATTCTTCGTACTGACGTCCTTTTGTTTGTGGACACTGCGTCATGCCCGCAGGTGCACAGGGAGACAAACTTGATCCATAGTTGCTTATTCAGAGATTGCATAGCAGAGCTCCATTTCTTTCGGAGCCATAGCTTTTGGGTACTTATTCTTTTGTGTATATAATTATGGGCATAGCGGGGTCCTGTCCCGCTCATACGATATGTCATACTCTTAGAGGCTCGTAGTCATGTGTATGTGGGTAGAGATGTTCGGCCATGTCGGCCCATGTTTTATATATCTTTTGTTAGCCACGTTGGCCTTGTACTTATGATGTGGCATAGATGCCTATGATATGTTAAATGATGATGGTCGTCTAATGGGATCAATATGATTAACGATAAGAAAAGCACTAATTGACTTATGGTTCACCTAGATGTTATGTTATGTATGATAAGGGGGTGCCCGGGTGGGGTAGCACCGGGTGCTCATCGCGGCCCCCTAGCCAGGTCGTGACAGAGAGCCTCCGATGAATGTAGAAGAGGGCGAGTCACATAATGAGGCCCTATCTAATACTTTCTCCGCCCCGCCTAATGTGGAAGGACAAGGAGGAGCTCCAGCTCCAATTCCTCCACCGGTTGCTTCGGGTCAACAAGTGACCGAGGTCATTCAGTTATTGACACAGTTGGTTGCCGCTTAGGCACAGCGGCAAAATGCGGGCCCAAGTGATCGATCAGCCAGTACTAGAGCCCATGATTTCATGACTTTAAATCCTCCGGAGTTCTTCGGATCGAAGCCGGATGAAGATCCGCAAGGCTTTATTGATGAGATGTTGAGGACCCTAAGGATTATTCATGCCTCTGAGACTGAATCCGTAGAGTTGGCATCTTATAGACTCCGGGACGTGGCAGTCTTATGGTATAATTACTGGGTATTATCGAGAGGAGAAAATGTGCGTCCTCCGGTTTGGAAAGAATTTGTAGATGCTTTCATTCGTCATTACTTGCCACCCGAGGTCCGCCGAGCTAGACCGGATAGATTCCTAAATTTGAGGCAAGGAAACATGAGTGCCCAGGAGTATAGCCTTCAATTTAATTCATTGGCCAGGTATGCCCCGACTATGCTGGCCGACATGGGAGACCGGGTACATAGATTCGTGAGTGGCTTAGGGCCACATTTATTCAAAGATTGCTTGACAGCTTTGCTACAAGATGGGATGGATAATTCCCGGATACACGCTCATGCTCAGAATTTAGAGGGGCGACAACAACCACAAAAAAGTGATTGTGATAGTGATAGAAGACAAAGCAAGAGGGCCAGATCTATGAGAACAGGCAGTGATTATAGAGGGGGATCAAGACAGACATATTCTAGGTACTCAGCCCAGTCGGTGACTAGTGCACCTCCTCGATTCGCAGGCAGGAGATTTGATCACTCCTTCCGTTCAGGACAGGGCCAGAGTTCGAGGGCCTCAGATTCCCAGTTCAGGGAAGATTATAGTCAGAGGAGACCCCTCGTACTGCGATATAGCCAGTGCGGTAGATTACATTCCGGACAGTGTCGCTAGGGTTCGGATGCTTGTTATACTTGTGGCCAGGTTGGGCACATGATGAGGGATGATTGCCTGTCGATGAGTGGTAGAGTTAGGGTTCGGCCTACAGGTTCAGCAGCGGGTTCTTCCTCAGTACGCCCGGTAGGGCAGACTTCTCGGACATCAGCAGGAAGAGGTAGAGGCAGAGGGGGAGTACCTACTTCAGGTGCCACTCAGCCCCGTGTATATGCTTTTGCCGGACGGCAGGATCTTGAGTCCTCCCCGGATGTGGTTATGGGTACATTGTCTATATTCTCCCGTGATGTATATGCACTAATAGATTCGGGTTCTACTCTTTCTCATATTACTCCATATGCTGCCGGTTGTATTGGGGTGAAACCTGACCCAATTAAACCTTTTGAGGTATCTACTATGGTTGGTGATCCCATGATAGCAAAACGAGTATATAAAATTTGTGTAATTGTAATATGTGATCGCTAGACCAAAGATGATTTAATTGAACTGGAAATGTTTGATTTCGATGTAATTACGGGTATGGATTGGTTGGCATCATGTTATGCTAATGTGGATTGCCGAACGAAAGTGGTTCGATTCCAATTTTCGGGAGAGCCCGTGCTTGAATGGAAGGGTAATACAACATCTCCAAAGGGTAGGTTTATTTCCTACCTTAAGGAAAGAAAGATGGTAGCAAAAGGCTATATTTATCATCTAGTCTAAGTACGACACCGAGGCAAATTCACCAACTTTTCAATCTGTTCCGGTAGTGAGTGAATTTTTGGATGTATTTCCAGATGAGCTTCCAGGTCTTCCTCCAGAACGAGAGATTGACTTCGCCATTGATGTGTTGCCGGACACCAAGCCTATTTCTATTCCTCCTCATGGAATGGCTCCAGCAGAATTGAAAGAGCTAAAGGCGCAGTTGAAAGATTTGCTTGAAAAGGGGTTTATTAGACCCAGTTCGTCGCCGTGGGGAGCACCAGTCTTGTTTGTGAGAAGGAAATATGGATCCCTACGAATGTGCATTGATTATAGGCAGTTGAACAAGGTGACGATAAAGAACAAATATCCTCTTCCGAGGATTGATGATTTATTTGATCAACTACAGGGTGCCAAATGGTTTTCAAAAATATATTTTAGATCGGGTTATCATCAAGTGAGAGTTAGAGAAGCGGATATTCCCAAAACAGCCTTCAGAACGAGATTTGGCCACTATGAGTTCCGGGTGATGTTGTTTGGATTAACTAATGCTCCGGCCGTGTTCATGAATTTAATGAACAACGTATTCAGGCCTCTCTTGGATTTGTTTGTGATAGTATTTATTGATGATATTTTGGTATATTCTCGCACAAAATCAGAACATGCAGAGCATTTGCGAATTGTTCTTGGAATTCTTCGAGCCCGGGAATTATATCCAAAATTTTCAAAGTGCGAGTTTTGGCTGAATTCTGTAACATTTCTGGGCCATGTTATTTCAGATGATGGCATTCGAGTCGACACTCAGAAAATTGAAGTTGTGAATACTTGGCCAAGGCCTACGACGCCTATAGAAGTTCGTAATTTTCTGGGATTGGCATGTTTTTATAGGAGATTCATAGAGGGCTTTTCATCTATTTCAGCCCTATTGACAAAGCTAACCCAGAAGTCAGCTAAATTCCAATGGAGCGATGCTTGTGAATACAGCTTCCAAGAGTTAAAAGACAGATTAACCTTAGCTCCGGTATTAACACTTCCAGAAGGGTCAGATGGCTATGTTGTGTATTGAGATGCTTCCGTTGTTGGACTAGGATGTGTATTGATGCAACACGGTAGGATTGTTGCATATGCTTCAAGGTAGCTGCGGAAACATGAAAAGAACTATCCAACTCATGACCTCGAATTGGCGGCAATTATTCATGCCTTAAAAATGTGGAGACATTACTTGTATGGTGTACCCGTTGATATCTATACAGATCACAAAAGTCTTCAGTACATTTTCAAGCAAAAGTAGTTGAACCTGCGGCAAAGGTGGTGGTTAGAATTACTGAAATTTTATGATGTTAGGAATTTTATACCACCCTGAAAAAGCGAATGTAGTAGCTGATGCGCTTAGCCGCCGATCAATGGGCAGTATGTGCGAAGTTCCTCCGGAAAAGAAAGAGATGGTTCGTGAGCTCTTTCAACTAGCTAATCTTGGAGTGCGTGTAATCGATTCGGGTAATGTGGGGATTAGTATCAATGATCCCACAATTTCGTCCTTGGATATAGAAGTGAAAGAACGGCAATACGAAGATCCTCAATTGTGTCAATACAGAGACACATCTCATGGAGAAGAGAAGTCTTCATTTGAAGTTTCTATGGATGGAATTCTTAGATACCGAGGCAGGCTATGTGTGCCGAATGTGGTAGAATTGCGCCAACGAATTCTAGAAGATGCACATTGTTCTCGGTATTCTATTCACCCAGGTGCAACCAAAATGTATCATGATCTCAAGATGATTTATTGGTGGGATGGCATGAAGATAGAAATAACGGGATTTGTAGCATAATGCCCAAATTGCCAACAAGTAAAGATCGAACATCAAAAACTAGGAGGCTTATTGCAAGCAATGGAAATCCCTACTTGGAAACGGGAAGTAATCAACATGGATTTTATCATGGGGTTACCTTGTTCCCGTGGAAAGTATGATTCTATATGGGTGATCGTGGATAGATTGACGAAAGCAGCCCATTTTCTTCCAGTTAGAACCACGTACTCAGCAGAAGACTATGCGAGGTTGTATCTCAAAGAAATTGTGCGACTTCATGGTATACCGTTGTCTATTATCACAGATAGAGGTGCACAGTTTACAGCCAAGTTCTGAAAGTCCTTTCAAGACGGTCTTGGCACTCAAGTGAAGCTTACCACGGCATTTCATCCACAGACTAATGGACAAGCCGAACGTACTATTCAGACCTTGGAAGATATGCTATGAGCATGTGTGCTGGATTTCGGTGGTAGTTGGGATGATTATTTATCGTTAATCGAATTTGCATACAACAATAGCTACCATTCCAGCATTCAAATGGCCCCATACGAAGCTTTATATGGGAGGAAATTTAGGTCTCCAATTGGATGGTTCGAAACAGGAGTAGCTTCAGTCAAAGTCTTATGGCGAAACAACAATCGAGAAGAAATGACTTGGGAAGCGTAAGAGAGTATGAAGTCCAAGTACCCGCATTTATTTCAACCCCAGGAGAGATTCAAGATGAAACGCCAACGATATAAGGTATATATGCTTACTTTTCATGCTTTTGGTCGTGTGTGGCCATAGATATGTTGATATTGTGATGTGGCCCTGTGAGGCAATAATATTATGAGTTGTTGTAACAGGATGGTAGTACCATATTAGAGGGGAAACTCTGGCAAACTTTTTCTAGAATCCCCGATGACTTAACATTCGAGGACGAATGTTCCAAAAAGGGAGAAGAATGTTACACCTCGGAAATTTCCCCGTGAACGTACAGTGAATAGACTAACGAAGAATACGAGTATATGATGTTTTAATAAGAAGGGAACGACGTTTGACGATCCTAAGTAAGATTCCAAAGGTAATTGCAATAAGAGATAGGTTATGCTCCACAATGACTAACTATAGGTTCTGAAGACGGGAAAGTTGC
Organism: Lycium barbarum; assembly: GCF_019175385.1. Lineage (NCBI taxonomy): Eukaryota > Viridiplantae > Streptophyta > Magnoliopsida > Solanales > Solanaceae > Lycium > Lycium barbarum. The sequence continues at coordinate 94,571,742 of NC_083337.1, read as the reverse complement.
AGATTTTCACTTCGGCCCAGTCGATCGTAAAATGAAATACGGACCGTAAAGTAGTTTATGGGCCGTAAACTGCCATGTCGTATTTCAACCTACAATACTTCAACTTTCTGCCAAAGACTTAAATGGTTAAATACGACTTGAAATACGACCCGTAAACAGAGTCATAAACCACTATGTCCTCAGCCTGACTTTCTGGTTCTGTTATGTTTAAATACACCCGCAGAATACGGACCATAAACTGAAATACGGACCATAAACTAGGTTTACGACCACTGTGCACTTCAACTACTGTTAATTTTGGATCAGATTTTAAGTCATTAAAAAGGAGACCCAAGCTCATTAATTCATTTCATTTCCACGTTACTTCTCTCTAGAAACCTCTAGAATATTATCCACTATTCATCTACAAGAAAACAAAGCAAATCAAAGATCAATATCAAGAATCCAAGTGAATCAAGTGTATGAAACTCATCAAAGTTCATCCAAGTTAAGAAATTTCAAGAGAAGAAAACTAGGGTTTTGGTGCAAGAAGAGTAATACCACTCAAGGTTTGTTCCTACAACATCTAAGGTAAGTTTTATGGCATTTACATGTTATTTAAGGTATGGAAGAGTTGAAACACTTCGATTATAGAAGGATGTAAGAAATGGGTCATGAAAGTGTGAATATTGGCACTGTTGAGTAAAGGTTTGAATTGAGCCATGATCATTTATAATCTGTGATTATGAAAATGTTATGAATGACATTTAGAACATGGAATAAGTATCCTATGTGATAAAAATGCAATGATGAACCATTTCCATGATTATGGAGAAATTGAAGACAAATTATGAAATACGGATATTGTAAACGAACGATGAGTGTTGTCTATCATATTAAGAATGTTGTTATGAACGTTAGAGAGTTGATATAGAATATGGGAAGAGTTTTATAAACAAAGGAAATGTTGTCCAATTTTCTCTAGCGTTAGTAAGCTGTTTTTATAATCGCAAGCTAATGTCGATACAAATTCTCTTGAAGGTAGAACATACGCACTAAAGGAGAACAAGCAAGTGATAGATTAGTAAACAACAAAGGTATGTGAGGCTAGTCCTTCCTTTCTAATGGCATGAATCCTATAGCATGACTCTCTTTCCTCTTCATGAGCTCCTATATTCAAAAAAGCTAAAAGCCTACATCTATGAATAGCTATATAAGATAAGAGACATGTTATGAGCCCTACAATGATGGTGATGAGTTAAAGTATAAGGATTCTAAAATGTATGATATGATGATCCTATAATGACAATGATGTTATTTATTGCTCACACTCACCTTATATGTTAGTTCCTTCAAGGTGAGGCAGAATGTCAAAGAATGTTCCATAATGAAATCGGGGGATCATGACCTTACGTCACCCCGATAAAGTGTAGTTGTTCTTGAACCATATGCATGTACTATGATAAACATATTATGATAAGTATATTATGATAAGCATACTATGATGAGCATGTATGATGATGATATAACACTACGCCTATATGGCCAGGCAGTCACCGCTAAGGCGGGCAGCGTATACACCATGGCCAAATGGCATGGGCAGACACCACTAGTGGGCGGCATGAGATGATACCCCGGACGTGGGAGGCCTGGACGCAGGCTAATGTTATGATTATCACACTGATTCGATATGGACAGGCAGTTTATACACTATCACACCGTACCTATATGGGCGGGCAACTTATACATTTATGCATATATGATATGACGATGAGTATGAGTAAGACAATATGCATTACTTCTTTTATATTTGACAGTCAGATACAGATGTTTCATATTGATATCTGCTTTCTATCATTGTCTTATTTCATTGTTTATGCCTCTCATACTCAGTACAATGTTCATACTGACGTCCGTTTTCTTTGGACGATGTGTTCATGCCCACAGGTAGACAGGGAGGAGAGCTTGACCCAGATCCGAAGTAGCTGCTAGCTGATTGAAAGCACTCCTTTGTTCCAGATGTGCTTGATTATTCTTTTATGTATATTCATGCATATATATTTTGTGCATGACGGGGTCTTGTCCCGTTCTTGTGTTTAGCATTCCAGTAGAGGCTCGTAGATTCGCAGTGTGGGTTAGATGGTCTCACGAGATTGTTACTATGTATGTATATTATTTTGATGGCTGTGAGGCATATGTATATACATATATATAAGTATTTATGTTCCATATGAAATATGACTTTCCTACGATTTGAGTATAAATATGATAGACGAGCACTAAATGAGCACGATCAGAAATAGAACGAGTGGTACTCGGTGGTTAGCCGCGGGTACCCGTCGCGGCCCCTAGCTGGGTCGTGAATAAAGTGGTATCAGAGCGGTTCCGTCCAAGGAAGTGTCTACGAGCCGTGTCTAGTAGAGTCTTGTTTATCGTGTGTTGCGCACCACATCAATAAACAAGAGGCTACAGGGCATTTTGGAAAAATGACAATCTTTCTTTCTATGAGATCGTGCGATAGTGCCATGTATAAGATTTTATCCTCCCTAATAGTGTGTTGTGATTCCAGAAATGCCGCCAAAGGGAAAAGCTACAGCCGCCCAGAAGGGCAAGACTACGACAAAGAGGCAGGTGGAAAGAGAGCCTCCGATGAATGTAGAAGAGGGTGAGTCACATAATGAGGCCCTATCTAATACTTCCTCTGCCCCGCCTAATGTGGAAGGACAAGGAGGAGCTCCAGCTCCAATTCTTCCACTGGTTGCTTTTGGTCAACAAGTGACCGAGGTCATTCAATTATTGATACAGTTCGTTGCCGCTTAGGCACAGCGGCAAAATGCGGGCCCAAGTGATCGATCAGCCAGTACTAGAGCCAGTGATTTCATGACTTTAAATCCTCCGGAGTTCTTTGGGTCGAAGCCAGATGAAGATCCGCAAGGCTTTCTTGATGAGATGTTGAGGGCCCTAAGGATTATTCATGCCTCTGAGACTGAATCCGTAGAGTTGGCATCTTATAAACTCCGGGACGTGGCAGTCTTATGCTATAATAACTGGGTATTATCGAGAGGAGAAAATGCGCCTCCTCCGGTTTTGCAAGAATTTGTAGATTCTTTCATTCGTCATTACTTGCCACCCGAGGTCCGCCGAGCTAGAGCGGATAGATTCCTAAATTTGAGGCAAGGAAACATGAGTGCCCGGGAGTATAGCCTTCAATTTAATTCATTGGCTGGGTATGCCCCGACTATGGTGGCCGACATGGGAGACTGGGTACATAGATTCGTTAGTGGCTTAGGGCCACATTTATTCAAAGATTGCTTGACAGCTTCGCTACAAGATGGGATCGATATTTCCCGGATACAGGCTCATGCTCAGAATTTACAGGGGTGACAACAACCACAAAAAAGTTATTATGATAGTGATAGAAGACAAAGCAAGAGGGCCAGATCTATGGGAACAGGTAGTGATTATAGAGGGGGATCAAGACAGACATATTCTAGGTACTCAGCCAAGTCGGTGACTAGTGCACCTCCTCGATTCCGTTCAGGACAGGGCCAGAGTTCGAGGGCCTCAGATTCCCAGTTCAGAGAAGATTATAGTCGGAGGAGACCCCCCATACCGCGATGTAGCCAGTGTGGTAGATTACATTCTGGACAGTGTCACCAGGGTTCGGATGCTTGTTATACTTGTGGCCAGGTTGGGGACATGATGAGGGATTGCCCATCGATGAGTGGTAGAGTTGGGGTTCAGCCTACATGTTCAGTAGCGGGTTCTTCCTCAGTACGCCCGGTAGGGCAGACTGCTCAAACTTCAGCAGGAAGAGGTAGAGGCAGAGGGGGAGCACCTACTTCAGGTGCCACTCAGCCCCGTGTATATGCTTTAGCCGAACGGCAGGATCTTGAGTCCTCCCCGGATGTGGTTATAGGTACATTGTCTATATTCTCCCGTGATGTATATGCACTAATAGATCCGGGTTCTACTCTTTCTTATATTACTCCATATGTTGCCGGTTGTATTGGGGTGAAACCTGAGCCAATTAAACCTTTTGAGGTATTTACTCCGGTTGGTGATTGTGTAATTGTGATATGTGATCACCAGACCAAAGCTAATTTAATTGAACTTGAAATGTTGGATTTCGATGTAATTATGGGTATGGATTGGTTGGAATCATGTTATGCTAATGTTCATTGCCGAACGAAAGCAGTTCGATTCTAATTTCCGGGAGAGCCCGTGCTTGAATGGAAGGGAAATACAGCTTCTCCAAAGGGTAGGTTTATTTCCTACCTTAAGGCAAGAAAGATGGTGGCAAAAGGCTATATTTATCATCTAGTCTAAGTACATGACACCGAGGCAAAGTCGCCAACTTTTCAATCTGTTCCGGTAGTGAGTGAATTTTCGAATGTATTTCAAGATGAGCTTGCAGGTCTTCCTCCAGAAAGAGAGATTGACTTCGCCATTGATGTGTTGCCGGACACCAAGCTTATTTCTATTCCTCCTCATCGGAAGGCTCTGGCAGAATTGAAAGAGCTAAAGGCGCAGTTGAAAGATTTGCTTGAAAAGGGGTTTATTAGACCCAGTTCGTCGTCGTGAGGAGCACCAGTCTTGTTCATGAGAAAGAAAGATGGATCCCTACGAATGTGCATCGATTATAGGCAATTGAACAAGGTGACGATAAAGAACAAATATCCTCTTCCGAGGATTGATGATTTATTTGATCAGCTACAGGGTGCCAAATGGTTTTCAAAAATATATTTGAGATCAAGTTATCATCAAGTGAGAGTTAGAGAAGCGGATATTCCCAAAACAGCCTTCAGAACCAGATATGGCAGCTATGAGTTCCGGGTGATGTCGTTTGGATTAACTAATGCTCCGGCCGTGATCATAAATTTAATGAACAACATATTCAGGCCTCTCTTGGATTTGTTTGTGATAGTATTTATTGATGATATTTTGGTGTATTCTCGCACAGAATCAGAACATGCAGAGCATTTGCGAATTATTCTTGGAATTCTTCGAGCCCGGGAATTATAAGCGAAATTTTCAAAGTGCGAGTTTTGGCTAAATTCTGTAACATTTCTGGGCCATGTTATTTTAGATGATGGCATTCGAGTCGACACTCAGAAAATTGAAGTTGTGAAGACTTGCCCAAGGCCTACGACGCCTACAGAAATTCATAGTTTTTTGGGATTGGCAGGTTATTATAGGAGATTCATAGAGTGCTTTTAATCTATTTCAGCCCCATTGACGAAGCTAACCCAGAAGTCAGCTAAATTCCAATGGAGCGATGCTTGTGAATACAGCTTCCAAGAGTTGAAAGATAGATTAACCTCACCTCCGGTCTTAACACTTCCAGAAGAGATGGCTATGTTGTGTATTGTGATGCTTCCGGTATTGGACTAGGATGTGTATTGATGCAACACGTTAGGGTTGTTGCATATGCTTCAAGGCAGCTGCGGAAACATGAAAAGAACTATCTAACTCATGACCTCGAATTGGCGGCGGTTATTCATGCCTTAAAAATGTGGAGACATTACTTGTATGGTGTGCACGTTGATATCTATACAGATCACAAAAGTCTTCAGTACATTTTCAAGCAAAAAGAGTTGAACCTGCGGCAAAGGCGGTGGTTAGAATTACTGAAAGGTGTCACGACCCAACCACATGGGCCATGACTAGTGCCTGAGCTGGACACTCATGTACGTACCTGTTAGATATAGCCAAATTGAAACTATGAACAATATGGAAACTTGCAAAAGAACTCCGAAGGTTCATAACGTCATCATATATATATGTCCAGATAACTGTCTCCTGAGGAGTCACAACTGATCAAATCATAAAATGATACGCAAGCCGACAAGGCTGCCACTACATATCAATATCAAGCGCAAGCCGACAAGGCTGCCGCTACATACGAACATATCCATAGCACATCGTATAGACACAGCTGAACAAACTTATACACAACCCACACACATGTATACAGACCTCTAAGAGTATCGATAGCGAAATATGATGGGACAGGGCCCCGCCGTACCCCTGGGTAAACATATACGTACATCATAAAATTTGTACCAAAAGTCTAGGCTCCGGAACAACAGAGCTTTCCAAGACAGCTGAGTGGAAGTCCTACACTGAAGGGTCACCAAACCGACTATCTGTACCTGCGGGCATGAAACGCAGCCCCCCGAAGAAAGAGGGTCAGTACGAGATATGTACTGAGTATATAAAGTATGAAATACAATAAAGAGGATCATAACTAAAATAGAGATTACCGGAAACAAGTATGACTTTTAAAATATCAATACACTTGCCTTATGAAATGAAAATCATGCATATCAATATCATATATCATATCCGGCCCATTATGGGACTCGGTGAATAAGGCCACAACATACCATCCTCGGCGCCAAAATCACATTATCATATCATCATATCATCACACCATCACTGTTATATCCCGCATTTTGTACATTTGGATAATTTAAGATAATTGCAAGAAGTTAAGGACAAGGCCATATTTTGATCTTGTTTAACACACAAGCTGTTTATGAAAATTTTTGAAGTGTAAATATTAAGAAAAGCTAGGGGTAAAAAGGGAAATTCGGAAGATGGCTCGTAGAAAATATGGAGGAAGGTAAGGGCAAATTTGGAATTAGGAAAATAAATTTTCATGAATTACAAAACAAAAAAAAAAAGTGGGCTTGAATTAATGGGCCATTTGGCCGTCCAAAATGAAGTGGGCCAAGGCCCACATGGAAGAAAAATAAATAAGACCAAAAGATGACTAATTCTTCATATCTCCCATCTTTACTTAGAAGACTCAAGAAACTTGGAGAAGGAGAAAAACAAGGGGCCATATCCGGCCAAGCAAGCAAGAATGGAAGGCTTCAATTTTGATCCAAAAAAATATTTTCTTCTAGCATTCCTACTAATTTGAAGGTCCTCTTTAACGTGGGATAATTGTTGGAGCAAGTAGACCACTCTTTGTTGCAAGTTCATAACCCTAGCCAAGTGAGAAGTTAAAAGAAAAAGGTAAGAATTAATCTTCTTTTTATATGTTATGAATGATTGTGTATGTTGTAGTATGTAGAAATGGGTGGAATTCATGAAAATATGGATGTATGTAGTGGCCGTGTGGTTGTTGTATGGTATAGAAGAGAATGAATCCATTATTTTATCTACTGTTTTGGTTGTTGTTATTGTGGATTCTATGTTGATAATGAAAGTTTGATGATTCTAGTTGAAGTTGTAAGTGTTGGAGAGTTGTTTTAGAAGCCAATGTAATTTGAATGTAGTTTCTTGTATTTATGGAAAATAATTTTGTTAGTGTGTGAGTTGTTGGTGTAGTTCATGAATTTGAAGGAAGGAAATGTGTTGTTATTGTTCTTGTTCCATTTGGAAGGTTTCGGGTGGAATGGCATATTGGTTGGATTATTCTGAATATTGTGCGGATTGCTTGAAGTGTTCTTGAATTTTGTTCGAATGGTTGCGGATTAGTACTTGAACATATAAGCAATTATGAATTGAACGTAAATGAAACGTCGTCGAAGTTTGTAGAAAGAAGTTGCTAACGTTAGTATACTTGTTGAATTGATTGTGGATATTGTTAGAATAACTGTTGGTATTGTTGTTGATAATTTGGCCGAGTTAAATTCTCAGATTTGTTGTTGATGATTTAGCCGAGTTGGATTATCGGGGATAGTAGTATTTAGAGGGAAATGCTACCGAAATTTCTGTAAATAAGTGTTGGTTTAGAATTGGACTCTTAGGTGTTTATGGCTAATGTTTGGTATGTATGAATATTGTTGTAGATCTTGCGAAGCCAAAGACTTACGTTCGGATTAGCGTAGAGAGTGGGCAAGGTATGTAAGGCTTACCCTTTCTTTCTTTTGGCATGATCCTTGTGAAACAAGTAGATGACGTATATGTATGACTTCAAAGAGATTCCTATTCTTAGAGCCACTAGGATGGCTAACGTTCTTGATTTCCGTAAGCTGTTTCATATGGTTTTGATGCGTATCTATGATGTCCGAAGTTCGGTTGATATGTTTCCGAATGGCATTCGAGAGATAATTAATATGACTAATGTCTTGGTTTTCAAATGATAGCACGTTTGATTGTTCCATCGAGTCTTTGATACATTTTGATACGTACATATGGTTCCAAAAGCTCTATCTGATTTGATCCATAACGATATTCGAAAGGTACTTAACATGATTGTTGCTTTGATTTTCTAAAATTGGCTTCTGAAACGTTCGTAGAAGGTTCTGTACGTCTAACGCTCATAACTTTCTTATACTAAATCGGATTGACCCGAAACTTGTTTCTGAGCTTTCAGGTGTCGGTAAGTATGCTTGTCCATGGAGTCTTAGAATTGGTTTATATGCATATGGTTTCTCACTACTCTGCTCGTGCATACTATTGTTATATTGTTCGCCGAGTCCCGGGCCGGTTATGTCATTGTGCGCACTATGTTATACTCGGCACTAACATGTTATGTTACATATGGATCACACTAATATGTTATGTTATATTTATGGATCGGGCCATACGTTCCTCGGCACTAAAACGTTATGTTATATATGGATCGGGCTGTACGTTCCACAACACTACCAGCTATATTATAATCTATGCCTATCATACGCCGTAGAGTCAGTTTCTGTCATATAGAGTTATGCAGATATTCTCAGATGTTAGTCAAAGATGCATTCTATTATTGAGGCTAGTTTTCATGATTCATCTGTACTTGATGTTCTTATGCCTTACATGCTCAGTACATATTTCGTACTGACCCCCTTTCTTCGGGGGCTGCGTTTCATGCCCGCAGGTACAGACGTTCACGTGAGTGACCCGACAGCTTAGGCCATCCGTTCTGCTGCTTTGGAGTGCTCCCTTGTTCTAGAGCCTACATTTTGGTACAGACTCTTCCGTTGTACATATGTATGTATATATTCAGGGGTACGGCGGGGCCCTGTCCCGTCATATGATTTTGTTGTCTTTGTTAGAGGCCTGTAGACATGTATGTGGGTCATGGGTCGTTATTGTTTGGTTATGTCTGTGTGATATGCTTCTCAAGCGATTCCATATGATATGTCAGCCTTAACGACTTGTATGTGTGAATACGTATGTATATATTTTGGGCGATATGTTTTACAACAACCTTGGTGGCTTTTGTATGATATGTATGTTATATGTGACTGCTTAAGACGACATCTGATCTTTGTATCTGTATAAGTCAGTGTATGCCAATTCTGGTAAGTGAGTACGTCTGGGTGTCCAGCTCGGGCACTAGTTGCGGCCCATGGGGTTGGGTCGTGAAAAAAGTGGTATCAGAGAGGTTTGTCCTCGGAATGTCTACAGGCCGTGTCTAGTAGAGTCTTGTTTATCGGTGTGTTGTGCACCACATCTATAAACAGGAGGCTATAGGACATTTAGGATGTTACCCTTCCTTCTTATCTTAGATCGTACGATAGAGCTGTATTATTAGGATGATTCCTTCCTAATGAATTGTTATGTTTTCAGCGATGCCTCCGAGATAAGCGACAGCTGCCCAGAAGGGCAAGTCAGTGGCAGCTGGAGAGACTAGCCAGGCCCAGAGAGTTACCAGGGCCCGTGCTCAGTCTATGCCTGAGGATGTGCCCCCGTCAGCCGGTTCTGCTACACCGCCATTATCAGAGGAGATTGGAGCAGCAGCAGCTGCCAATCAGGGGGCGGCTCTACCGCTAGCTCCTGGGGTTCCAGTACCCGAGCCTCCAGCTCCACAGCCAGGGGCGGAGGACAGGGCGATGAGAGATGCAGTACATTTGTTGACTAGATTATTAGCGGGGCAGGCTCGCAGACGCGGGCTAGGGGGTGATGATGTGAATAGATATGACAGCTTGAGAGTTCGTGACTTTTTTACTTGTAATCCCCCAGAGTTCTACGGGTCAAAGCCCGAGGAGGATCCCCAGGACTTTATTCGACAGATGCAGCGTACGCTGAGGTTAGTTAGAGCTTCTGAGACTGAGTCTGTCGAGCAGGCTTTATATCGATTGCGCGATGTAGCTATTAATTGGTATGATTCCTGGGAGCTGTCTAGGGGTGAGGATGCTTCCCAAGCGGTGTGGGCCGAGTTTACAGAGGCCTTTCTTGGCCACTTTCTGCCTCCCGAGGCGCGGCGAGCTAGGGTTGAAAGATTTCTACAGTTGAGACAGAGGGGCAGAAGTGTTCGGGAGTACAGTTTAGAGTTCGACTCGTTGGCTAGATATGCACCCACTATTGTAGCAGATATGACTGACAGGATGCACCGATATGTGATGGGGTTGGATGATTACCTGATTGATAGCTGTATGGCGGTGCCATCCCAGCCTGGGATGGATATTGCTCGGGTGCAGGCATATGCTCAGGGGATGGAAAATAGACGTAGAGGGCGTCAGCCCGACAGAGATTATGACCGGGGCCAGCCCAAGAAGGCTAGACCAGCTTGTTATTCTGGGGAGTTGCGAGGCAGACAACCTCAGCAGTAGCATAGCAGATACCCTTCCCAGTTAGCATGGAGTACACCCCCACAGTCTACGGGCAGGAGACCAGACAGTGCAGGGTATTGAGGAGCAGGTCAGAGCTCCAGGGCTTCGGGCTCGCAGTTGGTCAGAGGTTCCGGTACCACGGGTGCTTGTTTTACTTGTGGCCGTCAGGGCCATTTTATGAGGGATTGTCCGCTTAGGAGGGGTTCAGCTAGTGCAGCTCAGCCTACCGGGTCAGTTGCTGGTTCATCGCCCTCGTCTGTAGCCATGCGCCCTATGGGGCGGGGTACACCGACACCAGCGAGCCGCGGTAGAGGTCGTGGCGGAGCTTCCAGTTCTAGCGGTCCTTCGAACCGCTTATATGCTTTGGCCGACCGACAGGACCAGGAGGCGTCACCAGACGTGGTTACAGGTATACTGTTGATCTTCTTCTGAAATGTATATGCATTGATACATCCAGATTCTATTTTATCATATATCCCCCCCCCCCTGATTGCTAGTAGAATTGAGATAAGACCCGAATCGATAGAACTGTTCGAGGTAGCCATACATACGAATGAAAAGTGAATATTGAGGATTTAAAAGGCTAACACGGTAATTGTATAGTCAGAAAAGTAAAAGGACCCTCCCTAGATCGGAGAGAGACACGCTACGAGAATAGTTTGAAAGTTGTTAAGACCACAACTTGCCCTAGATTACGTGATAAAGGTCGTGATGGGAAGTGGATGCAATTATACTAGCATTAACGCACCAAAATGCATCGGAGTTCCGAGGTTAAGCGTGCTAGGGCGAGAGAAATTCTAGAATGGGTGACCCCCTGGGAAGTGCACTAAAAATTCTACAAATGTAGATATAAGAGATAAACAGGAAAATTAGGGTAACCTAAAGGAAATTATAATATGCGGAGTGGTTAGAAACCTTAAAGAGGTCGCGTAGGCTGAGGCGGACTAGACCGGTACAGAGGAAGAAAGCGCAACGCAACTCTGGAATCAGAGTAAGTTTGAATAGTGTTTGGAAATATTTGTAAGCGAAAGGATGGTGGACATATATGTATGCATATGATATCCTATGTATGACTGTATAAATCGGTAGGTGAATCTTGGAAACCGGTGTTGCGATATATAGAAGACATTAATTGAACGGAATTCAAAAGACAAGCAAAAGGTATAGTACAGATATTATAAGGTAAACTCATACTGGTTCCATCACTGGTTAAAGTTGGAAAGTCCTAATACAACGATATCTGGGAACAGAAAGAAAGCCAGTACGTGAAGGGTAAGGAGCTTCGGAGTATCAGAAGTGTCAAAGGAAAGGAATATGGGGGAGTAAAGCCTCAGGAGAGCCGAAGGGCAAAGCACGAAACTATTTGCATAGAAATTTGAAGGACAGGTCTCTAAAAAGAATTAGAATGTGATAGTATGGAACAAAAAGAGGAACAGACCTGAGGAGGGTTAACGGTAAAAATAGGATGCGCATATGGGAGTACGGAGGATACTTTGATGAGTTGGTGATAGCAAACCGATTACTTGCCAAGGAAAGGACAAGGATGGTGAGTTGGTTCAAGTAATAAGAAAATCTATGACATGGAATGAGGATTCATGTGAAGACCGAGGAATTCGATTATCGAGAAAATAGAGTGAAAGATAAAGAACGGGCATGAAGGAAAGGAAAACTTGGCTGAATCCTCTATTATAGAAGGATATAATTACAAAAGGATAAATGCATAGCCATATCGATATGGTTGCTTTGAACATAGAGAAGCCTTTCCGGAGGGTGACTTAGGAATGGAACCGATTCGCGCGTATAAAAGAATACCTTGCGAACTTCAGAGCTGATGCTACAAACAACAAAAGAAGAAAGCTACTCCCCAAGAAAGATTAAGGATACTGATGGCTTGATCAAGGGAAAAGAGAGTGGTTAGGAAGAAAGTATCTGAAAACGGTTAGGCATTAAAATGGTAACGACACTATTAGACATAAATGACAGGGGTACGTTAAAGTGGAAAGATCAAGCGTCGGAAATGAATGCCCTTATAAGTATTCCGATTAGATATGAGAACGTAGTTAGCAAGGAGATAGACATGATAAACTCCGCGATGAAGGAACTTCAATTGTAAGAAGATCGCGGAAGGCAATGGTTACCTAAGAGGCATAGGCGTATATAGACCCTCATAATAAGGGGGGGGGGGGAGAGAACACGCTAGACTTAGAATGAATTATGACGATTCAAGCTCCATAAAAGGAGACTTATTAGTTTGGAGCTAGAGTTCGGGTATGTTGGCATATCGTGAAGGTTACAAAGAGACGTAGAAATGGATTGACAATAAGTGTACCATGAGCAAGCTATAGGGAGAAAATATGGAAGAAACCTGGAGAGGTCAACAAATATAAAAGGACAACCCGAAACGGCACCATATGAGGCTCTGCATGACAGGAAGTACAAGTCACCAATCAGTTGCTTCGATATTGACGGAACTAAGTTAATTGGCAGATATGATCCAGTAGACAGTCGATAAAGTGAAACCCACACGGGAACGGTTTGTGATAGAAAGGAGATCTCCCCGAAGTGTTATGAGACCCCATAAGGCCAATTTAACATTCGAGGACGAATGTTTTAAAGGGGGGGAAGATGTTATATCCCGCATTTAGTACATTCGGATAATTTAAGATAATTGCAAGAAGTTAAGGACAAGGCCATATTTTGATCTTGTTTAACACACAAGCTGTTTATGAAAAATTTTGAAGTGGAAATATTAAGAAAAGCTAGGGGCAAATAGGGAAATTCGGAAGATGGCTCGTAGAAAATATGGAGGAAGGCTAAGGGCAAATTTGGAATTAGGAAAATAAATTTTCATGAATTACAAAACAAAAAAAAAAAAGTGGGCTTGAATTAATGGGCCATTTGGCCGTCCAAAATGAAGTGGGCCAAGGCCCACATGGAAGAAAAATAAATAAGACCAAAAGATGACTAATTCTTCATATCTCTCATCTTTACTTAGAAGACTCAAGAAACTTGGAGAAGGAGAAAAACAAGGGGCCATATTCGGCCAAGCAAGTAAGAATGGAAGGCTTCAATTTTGATCCAAAAAAATATTTTCTTCTAGCATTCCTACTAATTTGAAGGTCCTCTTTAACGTGGGATAATTGTTGGAGCAAGTAGACCACTCTTTGTTGCAAGTTCATAACCCTAGCCAAGTGAGAAGTTAAAGGAAAAAGGTAATAATTAATCTTCTTTTTATATGTTATGGATGATTGTGTATGTTGTAGTATGTAGAAATGGGTGGAATTCATGAAAATATGGATGTATGTAGTGGCCGTGTGGTTGTTGTATGGTATAGAAGAGAATGAATCAATTATTTTATCTAGTGTTTTGGTTGTTGTTATTGTGGATTCTATGTTGATAATGAAAGTTTGATGATTCTAGTTGAAGTTGTAAGTGTTGGAGAGTTGTTTTAGAAGCCAATGTAATTTGAATGTAGTTTCTTGTATTTATGGAAAATAATGCTGTTAGTGTGTGAGTTGTTGGTGTAGTTCATGAATTTGAAGGAAGGAAATGTGTTGTTATTGTTCTTGTTCCATTTGGAAGGTTTCGGGTGGAATGGCATATTGGTTGGATTATTCTGAATATTGTGCGGATTGCTTGAAGTGTTCTTAAATATTGTTCGAATGGTTGCGGATTAGTACTTGAACATGTAAGCAATTATGAATTGAACGTAAATGAAACGTCGTCGAAGTTTGTAGAAAGAAGTTGCTAACGTTAGTATACTTGTTGAATTGATTGTGGATATTGTTAGAATAACTGTTGGTATTGTTGTTGATAATTTGGCCGAGTTAAATTCTCAGATTTGTTGTTGATGATTTAGCCGAGTTGGATTCTCGGGGATAGTAGTATTTAGAGGGAAATGCTACCGAAATTTCTGTAAATAAAGTGTTGGTTTAGAATTGGACTCTTAGGTGTTTATGGCTAATGTTTGGTATGTATGAATATTGTTGTAGATCTTGCGAAGCCAAAGACTTAAGTTCGGATTAGCGTAGAGAGCGGGCAAGGTATGTAAGGCTTACCCTTTCTTTCTTTTGGCATGATCCTTGTGAAACAAGTAGATGACGTATATGTATGACTTCAAAGAGATTCCTATTCTTAGAGCCACTAGGATGGCTAACGTTCTTGATTTCCGTAAGCTGTTTCATATGGTTTTGATGCGTATCTATGATGTCCGAAGTTCGGTTGATATGTTTCCGAATGGCATTCGAGAGATAATTAATATGACTAATGTCTTGGTTTACAAATGATAGCACGTTTGATTGTTCCATCGAGTCTTTGATACATTTTGATACGTACATATGGTTCCAAAAGCTCTATCTGATTTAATCCATAATGATATTCGAAAGGTACCTAACATGATTGTTGCTTTGATTTTCCAAAATTGGCTTCTGAAACGTTCGTAGAAGGTTCTGTACGTCTAACGCTCATAACTTTCTTATACTAAATCGGATTGACCCGAAACTTGTTTCTGAGCCTTCAGGTGTCGGTAAGTATACTTGTCCATGGAGTCTTGGAATTGGTTTATATGCATATGGTTTCTCACTACTCTACTCGTGCATACTATTGTTATATTGTTCGCCGAGTCCCGGGCCGTACGTTCCTCGGCACTAATATATTATATTTATGGATCGGGTCGTACGTTCCTTGGCACTAATATGTTATGTTATATTTATGGATCAGGCCGTATGTTCCTCGGCACTAATATGTTATATTTATGGATCGGGTTGTACGTTCCTCGGCACTAAAACGTTATGTTATATATCGAACGGGTTGTACGTTCCACAGCACTATAAGCTATATTATAATCTATGCCTATCATACGCCGTAGAGTCAGTTTCTGTCATATAGAGTTATGCAGATATTCTCAGATGTTAGCCAAAGATGCATTCTATTATTGAGGCTGGTTTTCATGATTCATCTGTATTTGATGTTCTTATGCCTTACATGCTCAGTACATATTTCGTACTGCCCCCTTTCTTCGGGGGCTGCGTTTCATGCCCGCAGGTACAGACGTTCACGTGAGTGACCCGACAGCTTAAGCCATCCGTTCTGCTGCTTTGGAGTGCTCTCTTGTTCTGGAGCCTACATTTTTGTACAGACTCTTCCGTTGTACATATGTATGTATATATTCAGGGGTACGGCGGGGCCCTGTCCCATCATATGATTCTGTTGTCTTTGTTAGAGGCCTGTAGACATGTATGTAGGTCATGGGTCGTTATTGTTTGGTTATGTCTGTGTGATATGCTTCTTAAGCGATTCCATATGCTATGTCAGCCTTAACGGCCTATATGTGTGAATACGTACGTATATATTTTGGGCGATATGTTTTACGACAGCCTTGGTGCCTTCTGTATGATATGTATGTTATATGTGACCGCTTAAGACGACATCTGATCTTTGTATCTGTATAAGTCAGTGTATGCCAATTCTGGTAAGTGAGTACGTCTGGGTGTCCAGCTCGGGCACTAGTTGTGGCCCATGGGGTTGGGTCGTGACAATCACATCATATATATAAGATAATCAAAATGATCCATCATTTGAAAATTTAGACGATAGTCACATCAAGTACCTTTCGAATGTAACTACGAATTATATTAAATATAACTTCTGGAATCATATACACGTATCAAGACATAATGAAATAGCTTCTGGAAGTCAAGAACATTAGCCATCCTAGTGGCTCTAAGAATAGGAGCATCATTGGAGTCATGTACATACGTCGTCTATTTGTTTCATAAAGATCATGCCAAAAAGAAAGAAGGGTTAGCTTTACATACCTTTAACGCTTATTTAACTGTACAACGTCTACTGCTCGAGCTCGTAGGTCTAAAATTAAGATAACATAAGCCACAGTTAGATCATCCACATCACTTACTAACCAATCCAAGTACGAATGAAACTTAACAAAATTCAGGCAGCATTTCCCCTGAAAACTTAACAATCCTCGAGATTCAAATTTAGCCAAACATCGATCAAAATACAAACAACAACAACACCAACAATTTCATATCAAACTAGAATTAAATCCATTCTTAAATCACTTCCAAAATAGCCCAATATACGTTCGTAGACCAATGCTTGTATACACTTATTTATTTTCGTACATCTATAGAATAACAACAAACACAACAACAACAACAACAACTACAGCCAATCCCATGATATTCTAGCCCACAAAACCATTCATAACAACCACCAAACAGCCCCAAAATATTGTCACAAAACAACCACGAAAATCATATAAAAACTGCCCGGTATACGCTTTGTATATGATATCTTCATACACTTTATTCTCCCAAATTCAAGAACAGCAACTTGTCAGCAACATCAACAATTATTATACATCATAACTCAGCTAATTCCATCCATTTAGTCCAACTAAAACAGCCCCCGATCCATAAATCTCAATAAAATAACAAACGAATTTATAACGCTATTTTCTCCGTTCTAATCCATTAAAACTCTAAATAAATTATTAACAATGAAAAAGGGACCTTAATCTTACCTTAAGTATGCAGCAACCACGTCAACACTCTTCTTCTTTGCTGATTTTTAGCTCAAATTGAAGGCAACGCAAGGTACAACACTTTTCTCTGCATGAGCTTCGGCATTCGGGGCTCGGATTTTGATCAACATTTGGTTTTTCTCTCTAAGGCTTTCCTCCCTCTCTCTCTCTAGAATTTTCTGGGTCTTTTTGGTCTGAAAATGAGGAGGCGAAGGATGAAACTTTCCTTAAATAACAAGGAAAATGGACCTGACCCGGATTGGAATCGGGTTCGGCCCATTTCACCGCCCAACTTGACCTTTCTGCCTTAAAACGTCCATAACTCTTTATCCCGATGTCACATACAGGCCCACGACCTATGGTTGGAACGGTATTTCAATTATATACAACTTTCATTTTAGGAGACTTCCCAAATTCCCAAATATTGATGGGGTTATGGCCTCCCGAAGTCAGATCACCCGAAAACGTAACTTAAAAACATCCTTTTGGAGGGCTTACACTTGGATTTGGCTCAAGGGTCCTTCTTGAGTTGTGTTTAACTTCACATCTATTGTCCGTATAACTTATCATATGTCCTTTATAAAAATCCCATCATGCGGGCCCCACCTCAGCTTACGGTTACGAGGCTATATATCTTTTAACGTATTATTCCAATCATATTGTACGAATTAAAAATATCATACTCATGCTACTACAGTAGAATTTCATTCTTTATACTTGTGATATTTGCTCCTCCTCGAGCTCACATTAAGCCGCCTGTAGCCTTAGTAACACGAAATTTTCTAGGGTGTAATATCCTTCCCCCCTTTGGAACATTCGTCCTTGAATGTTAAACTAATTCTGCACTTCCAATACTTCCTTAAATGTTCTTTTACTGAATTATGCCCTGCACATGCCTCCTTCATTGGTCGATCCCTTCAGTTTATTAGAACGCATTCCCGATCTCTAAGTAACCATTCCCATAATATTTGTTCTTGCCCTTTCCTCTCGTGATGGCAATTCCACGTCGTTGTCTTTACTCTCTCTTTCATTTCGCAGTTGGTTGACGGTTGTATTGCGAGCTCTTCCGCTGAAATCTTACTTTCTCCCTGGTGCACTTAGTTTTAACTCGACTCTTTCTTCTTCTATAGTTACTCGCTTAAGATTTATCGTTCACTTGATCTTACCTCATAATCTTTAAATGAGATTTTTATTACGCGCAGACGTCCCTCGTCGATTTATTAGACTTTACTATCCCTGGAGTATTTCATGCCTCTGGTAACCTGTAGACCCTTCGCTGATTCTACCAGTAAAAAAACATTTCCCTTGGTGTGGCATTATTTTACTTTAATAACCTTACATTGCTCTACTGTACTGTCCATATTCTGGAATCTTCAGCATCATGTGTTACTCTTCGACTTTCTTTTAAAGGTTTTTAACTGTCACTTTGCTTTTAGCTCTTAATCTCAATCCTTAGAGCTGGCTATCAAGTAGCGCTGGAGTTTCTTCGTTTTATAACTTTACATAGCTGCTCTGTGATCTGACTATCATTAACTGGTATAATTCTGAAAGAATTTCTTTTGATTTGACATATAAATTCACTGTCATCCAGTAACCTACTTGTTCTGATCGTCTCGCTTAAACCATTTCCCTTAATCCAACTTACTACACTTTAGGCATATTATCTCGTGTCGTTTCTTTATCTTTTACTTCAGACTCTTCTATTGCCCCTTTACTCAGACTTTGCTCTTAGTCCCCCTATCACGCATCAGAATATGGGTAAGTGCTCAAATGAGCCCAAGAGATGTCTTAGCGTCGTCTCAGTAGTCTTTATGCAGATCTTACATTCTCCTCCTGTATCTTTCAATTGATATCAGGGCTCAACTATGGCTTTTGCCCTCAGTACTAATCCTATCTCTTAACCTTGGTTCAAACCATCTTACACCTTTCCTTAATGTATCCAAAATAACGCAACCGTATTGTTATTACCGAATCCTTACTCTTCTTATCAAGTACTCACTTGGTCTCATTATTAGCATACAAATACTCATAGGTTGTATAACTATTCTTGTATAATTTGTACAAAGTACATCCAATCTTAGTCATAGTCTTTCCTTCTCCTAGTTTATTCTGCTTTACATATCTTATTTGTACTAAAACTCACTTGGTGTCTATCTTGTAATACTCCTTTCCCTTCCTTTATTCACCATTTGATTTTCTCATATCCTACTATAGGAGATTTCCTAACCCTTTTCCTTTGCTACTTATAAGTTACAGTATCATTAGTAAACAACCCCATTGCCAACGTCTTAACCTCTAATCCAGTATAGTGTTGCTATCCTTCGTAATATTGCTTAAATTACTCGTTGCCTTTCTCTTATCATACTCTTTACCTACCTTTTAATGTCATATTATTCAAGATCTTTACAGATGCTTCTCTGCACCATCTCAAATATCATCCTGACTTCTATCCATTCATTGCTGGCTTTCAGATCTTACTAACTTGTTTCAGCAAGGGATCTCACTTGAAGTTTAAGTATCCATAACATATTGCAGTGTCAATTGCTTCCATCTTACACTTGATTTTTCTCACACCCGCTTCCTCTCTTTAGGGTGTACTTATACCATTATCTGTTTATATTCCGCTCTACGTCCCTTTTTCTAATATTCAAAATCATCTGATCCTCTTTCCAATTCACTTGGTATACTGTACAATATCTATGTCTTTTATTTATAATTTATAACTTTGATTATCCATGTACGAAACCTTAACAAAATCACGAAGCGACGAAAACCTTCCTATATATAGTACGAAATCTCATCCGATAATCTGTACCCGAGTAATGCAACCAATGTTGCAACTCATCCAAGGTCACATTCCACTGAATGTAATCGATAATTAATGAGTGCTTGTAGTCATTCCAAGTTCTCAATTAGATAGCACTTATTTTCCGATGATAAGTGTCCAAAGTTCTTGTAATATTATCTTTATCCCAACCTATATCATCTGTTCCCTTTGATAAATTTACAACACATTATTTGTTCCTCAGGCCTACAGTCTTTGTCCTTTAAGGATTTCACTATATCTGAGGTGAAATCATATACGCAGTACTCCTTTGTGCTTTATGCTCTTTTACCCTTGTTGTGTACCCAACACTGGCTTCTAACTTACTTAAAATCATATCAAGTTCGTCTTAATCATGGTCTTATCTTATCACCTTGTCGTCGTATTACACCTTTAAGTTCATAGCTATATATTTCTCTTTTGTGCTATACACGTACTCAATTAATCATGTCTATCTTAGGTGTTTCCTTTTTGAATTCTCTTACCATTTCTCCAGTATATGTCCATCTTTTATTCTGTACACGAGGAATCTCGTTCTACCTCTGTACCCTTCGGAAAACACTACTTCTGCATAATCCCTTCTGTATTCTCTTCATCCTATTTGTTCTTATCATACCAGTCATTTTCTGGCACTTATTCTGCTTCGTTGCTCATCTTTCTGTAGTTTGGTCATTCACAATTCTGTCACTTATATTACTCGTGTTCTCGACTATACATGCCGTAACTTATTACTGCACTGTTATCTCGCTGGTTTCCTTCTTTCAATTAACTCCTTTTTTTCTTGTGCTCGCTTTCATTTTAGTTATCACAAAATCTGTATTCTGAACCTTTCCTATAAAAGAACTTTATAAGTCTTTCTTATTCGTTCTATACCTTGCCTTTCCATTTCACATTTTCCTTCATACCTCAGCCGGGTATACCATGTCATATCCTTTAGTCACTTCCTCACTGGTCTTTACTCATTTTCATAACAATCCTTATTGTATTCACATAATATCCTGTTCGTAATTAATCCTATGGTGTAACACTTCTTAACCTTAAGGATTCACGACTCTTACTATGGTTTAATTACACTCTTGGAGTAGGCGTACTTAACCCTTTTACCCTTTCTGATTAAGCTTAGCTTTAATACCTCACGGGCTGTCATATCAATACATTCATATTCGTCACAATTCTTCCTCCTCCGTACTCTTGTCTCAATCATACTATTACTCCTTTTAACTATAAACTCGTCGTAATTTATCCATACTGATCAATGCAGTTGATATCTCAATATAACACTCTATTAAGACTTGCCAGCCATTTCTAAATCATCTTTTAGTATCTCATGCCCTTCCAAATAGGTTGGTTGTTGACCAACGGAAAGCATGGGAGAAAGATGCACAAACGAAAAAGGGCTCAAAAACAAAGTTGGAATTTTTTACCCTAGCATTTCCCGTTTTACCATATTGATACCGATCTCATAATTACTATTACCATCAATTCAACGGTTAACTTATTTCTCAAAGCCAGTCGTACTCGCAACTTAGTCAAATCTTATCATCACTATTGACACGACCTTTCAAGAATATTACGAACTTATATCTCATTCCCTTTTTATTTGTAAGAAAATTTTGGCAGAGTTTCCTCTGTATTTCTTACTATCTCAAAACCTGCACGCACGAAATACCAACAATGCCTCACATCGCCAACATATATACGTATCTATTATATTATATCATAGCCACACAGGGCTCCCAATCTCAAGTAAAAGTATAAAGATGTCGAAACTTACCTCATATATCACACCTCGAGACGTACTTGATCCTTTAGCGATCTGTCCTGTTATACCTTCCTATTTACCTTCCCTTTCATTCTTCAACTTTACATTATAATCATAATTCAATATTCTTACCTTATCCGACATGCATCTTTCGCACTGTTACTTACCTGTGTGCTTTGTAACTTCCAATATCATCAGTTACTTTCTTCTGTCGATGCCGTTCTTCAGCTGAAATCAAGGGTTAGTACAAGGAATTTCATTTCCTATGGCTGGGCTCTATCGCACGATCTTGGATATGAAAGAAAGGTAACATCCTAAATTTCCTGTAGCTTCCTATTTATAGGTGTGGTGCACAACACACCGATAAACAAGACTCTACTAGACACGGTCTGTAGATACTCCGAGGATGAACTGCTCTGATACCACTTTTGTCACGACCCAACCCCATGGGCCATGACTAGTGCCCGTGCTGGACACTCATATACGTACCTGTTAGATATATCCAAATTGAAACTATGAACAATATGGAAACTTGCAAAAGAACTCAGAAGGTTCAGAACGTCATCATATATATATGTCCAGATTGTCTCCTGAGGAGTCACAACAGATCAAATCATAAAATGATACGCAAGCCGATAAGGCTGCCACTACATACGAACATATCCATAGCACATCGTATAGACACAGCTGAACAAACTTATACACAACCCACACACATGTCTACAGACCTCTAAGAGTATCGATAACGAACGAAATATGACGGGACAGGGCCCCGCCGTACCCCTGGGTAAACATATACGTACATCATAAGATCTATACCAAAAGTCTAGGCTCCGGAACAACGGAGCTTTCCAAGACAGCTGAGTGGAAGTCCTATGATGAAGGGTCACCAAACCGACTATCTGTACCTGCGGGCATGAAACGCAGCCCCCCGAAGAAAGGGGGTTAATACGAGATATGTACTGAGTATATAAAGCATGACATACAATAAAGAGGATCATAACTAAAATAGAGATTATCGGAAACAAGTATGACTTTTAAAAAATCAATACACTTGCCTTATGAAATGAAAATCATGCATATCAATATCATATATCATATCCGGCCCATTATGGGACTCGGTGAATAAGGCCGCCACATACCATCCTCGGCGCCATAATCACATCATCACATCATCACATCATCACATCATCACATCATCACACCATCACATCATATATATATATATACACCGTATCCCGGCCCTCTAGTGAGGGACTCGGTGAACAATGCAGTGAAACTGTGCACGAGAACGTATCCTGGCCTGGGACTCAGTGAAAGATGTATTGAGGCATGCACGAGTAGAGTAGTGAGCAACCATATGCAAATTAAATCATATCTGAGACTCAACAAGATAATCAAAATGAACTATCATTTGAAAATTTAGACGATAGTCATATCAAGTACCTTTCGAATGTCACTACGGATTATATTAAAATAGAACTTCTAGAATCATATACACGTATCAAGACATAATGAAATAGCTTCTGCAAGTCAAGAACATTAGCCATCCTAGTGGCTCTAAGAATAGGAGCTTCTTTGGAGTCATATACATACGTCGTCTATTTGTTTCATAAAGATCATGCCAAAAAGAAAGAAGGGTTAGCTTTACATACCTTTAACGCTTATGTAAATGTCCAACGTCCACTTCTTGAGCTCGTAGGTCTAAAATTAAGATAACATAAGCCACAGTTAGATCATCCACATCACTTACTAACCAATCCAATTACGAATGAAACTTAACGAAATTCGGGCAGCATTTCCCCTGAAAACATAACAATCCTCCAGATTCCAATTTAGCCAAACATCGATCAAAATACCAACAACAACAACACCAACAATTTCATATCAAACTAGAATTAAATCCATTCTTAAATCACTTCCAAAATAGCCCAATACACATTCATATACCAATGCTTGTATACACTTATTTATTTTCGTATATCTATAGTATAACAACAAACACAACAACAACAACAACTACAGCCAATCCCACGATATTCCAGCCCACAAAACCATTCATAACAACCACCAAACAGCCCCAAAATATTGTCACAAAACAGCCACGAAAATCATATAAAAACAGCCCGGTATACGCTTTGTATATGATATCTTCACACACTTTATTCTCCCAAATTGAAGAATAGCAACTTGTCAGTAACATCAACAATTATTATACATCATAACTCAGCTAATTCCATCCATTTAGTCCAACTAAAACAGCCCCCGATCCATAAATCTCAATAAAACAACAAACGAATTTATAACGCTATTTTCTCCGTTCTAATCCATTAAAACTCTAAATAAATTATTAACAATGAAAAAGGGACCTTAATCTTACCTTAAGTATGCAGCAACCACGTCAACACTCTTCTTCTTTGCTGATTTTTAGCTCAAATTGAAGGCAACGCAACGTACAACACTTTTCTCTGCATGAGCTTCGGCATTCGGGGCTCGGATTTTGATCAACATTTGGTTTTTCTCTCTAAGGCTTTCCTCCCTCTCTCTCTCTAGACTTTTCTGGGTCTTTTTGGTCTGAAAATGAGGAGGAGAAGGATGAAACTTTCCTTAAATAACAAGGAAAATGGGCCTGACCCGGATTGGAATCGGGTTCGGCCCATTTCACCGCCCAACTTGACCTTTCTGCCTTAAAACGTCCATAACTCTTTATCCCGATGTCACATACAGGCCCACGACCTATGGTTGGAACGGTATTTCAATTATATACAACTTTCATTTTAGGAGACTTCCCAAATTCCCAAATATTGATGGGGTTATGGCCTCCCAAAGTCAGATCACCCGAAAACGTAACTTAAAAACATCTTTTTGGAGGGCTTACACTTGGATTTGGCTCAAGGGGCCTTCTTGGGTTGTGTTTAACTTCACATCTATTGTCCGTATAACTTATCATATGTCCTTTATAAAAATCCCATCATGCGGGCCCCACCTCAGCTTACGGTTACGAGGCTATATATCTTTTAACGTATTATTCCAATCATATTGTATGAATTAAAAATATCATACTCATGCTACTACAGTAGAATTTCATTCTTTATACTTGTGATATTTGCTCCTCCTCGAGCTCACATTAAGCCGTCTGTAGCCTTAGTAACACGAAATTTTCTACGGTGTAACATCCTTCCCCCGTTTGGAACATTCGTCCTTGAATGTTAAACTAATTCTGCACTTCCAATACTTCCTTAAATGTTCTTTTACTGAATTATGCCCTGCACATGCCTCCTTCATTGGTCGATCCCTTCAGTTTATTAGAACGCATTCCAGATCTCTAAGTAACCATTCCCATAATATTTGTTCTTGCCCTTTCCTCTCGTGATGGTAATTCCACGTCATTGTTTTTACTCTCTCTTTCATTTCGCAGTTGGTTGACGGTTGTATTGCGAGCTCTTCCGCTGAAATCTTACTTTCTCCCTGGTGCACTTAGTCTTAACTCGACTCTTTCTTCTTCTATAGTTACTCGCTTAAGATTTATCGTTCACTTGATCTTACCTCATAATCTTTAAATGAGATTTTTATTACGCGCAGACATCCCTCGTCGATTTATTAGACTTTACTATCCCTGGAGTATTTCGTGCCTCTAGTAACCTTTAGACCCTTCGCTGATTCTACGAGTAAAAAAAAATTTCCCTTGGTGTGGCATTATTTTACTTCAATAACCTTACATTGCTCTACTGTAATGTCCATATTCTGGAATCTTCAGCATCATGTGTTACTCTTCGACTTTCTTTTAAAGGTTTTTAACTGTCACTTTGCTTTTAGCTCTTAATCTCAATCCTTAGAGCTGGCTATCAAGTAGCGCTGGAGTTTCTTCATTTTATAACTTTACATAGCTGCTCTGTGATCTGACTATCATTAACTGGTATAATTCTGAAAGAATTTCTTTTGATTTGACATATAAATTCACTGTCATCCAGTAACCTACTTGTTCTGATCGTCTCGCTTAAACCATTTCCCTTAATCCAACTTACAACACTTTAGGCATATTATCTCGTGTCGTTTCTTTATCTTTTACTTCAGACTCTTCTATTGCCCCTTTACTCAGACTTTGCTCTTAGTCCCCCTATCACGCATCAGAATATGGGTAAGTGCTCAAATGAGCCCAAGAGATGTCTTAGCGTCGTCTCAATAGTCTTTATGCAGATCTTACATTCTCCTCCTGTATCTTTCAATTGATATCAGGGCTCAACTATGGCTTTTGACCTCAGTACTAATCCTATCTCGGTACCTTGGTTCAAACCATCTTACACCTTTCCTTAATGTATCCAAAATAACGCAACCGTATTGTTATTACCGAATCCTTACTTTTCTTATCAAGTACTCACTTGGTCTCATTATTAGCATACAAATACTCGTAGGTTGTATAACTATTCTTGTATAATTTGTACAAAGTACATCCAATCTTAGTCATAGTCTTTCCTTCTCCTGGTTTATTCTGCTTTACATATCTTATTTGTACTAAAACTCACTTGGTGTCTATCTTGTCATACTCCTTTCCCTTCCTTTATTCACCATTTGATTTTCTCATATCCTACTATAGGAGATTTCCTATCCCTTTTCCTTTGCTACTTATAAGTTACAGTATCATTAGCAAACAACCCCATTGCCAACGTCTTAACCTCTAATCCAGTATAGCGTTGCTATCCTTCATAATATTGCTTAAATTACTCGTTGCCATTCTCTTATCATACTCTTTACCTACCTTTTAATGTCATATTATTCAAGATCTTTACAGATGCTTCTCTGCACCATCTCAAATATCATCCTGACTTCTATCCATTCATTGCTGGCTTTCAGATCTTACTAACTTGTTTCAGCAAGGGATCTCACTTGAAGTTTACGTATCCATAACATATTGCAGTGTCAATTGCTTCCATCTTACACTTGCTTTTTCTCACACCCGCTTCCCCTCTTTAGGGTGTACTTATACCATTATCTGTTTATATTCGGCTCTACGTCCCTATTTTTAATATTCAAATTCATCTGATCCTCTTTCCAGTTCACTTGGTATACTGTACAATATCTATGTCTTTTATTTATAATTTATAACTTTGATTATCCATGTACGAAACCTTAACAAAATCACGAAGCGATGAAAACCTTCCTATATATAGTACGAAATCTCATCCGATAATCTGTACCCGAGTAACGCAACCAATGTTGCAACTCATCCAAGGTCACATTCCACTGAATGTAATCGATAATTAATGAGTGCTTGTAGTCGTTCTAAGTTCTCAATTAGATAGCACTTATTTTCCGATGATAAGTGTCCAAAGTTCTTGTAATATTATCTTTATCCCAACTTATATCATTTGTTCCCTTTGATAAATTTACAACACATTATTTGTTCCTCAGGCCTACAGTCTTTGTCCTTTAAGGATTTCACTATTTCTGAGGTGAAATCATATACGCAGTACTCCTTTGTGCTTTATGCTCTTTTACCCTTGTTGTGTACCCAACACTGGCTTCTAACTTACATAAAATCATATCAAGTTCGTCTTAATCATGGTCTTATCTTATCGCCTTTTCGTCGTATTACACCTTTAAGTTCATAGCTATATATTTCTCTTTTGTGCTATACTCGTACTCAATTAATCATGTCTATCTTAGGTGTTTTCTTTTTGAATTCTCTTACCATTTCTCCAGTCTATGTCCATCTTTTATTCTGTACACGAGGAATCTCATTCTACCTCTGTACCCTTCGGAAAACACTACTTCTGCATAATCCCTTCCGTATTTTGTTCATCCCTATTTGTTCTTATCATACCAGTCATTTTCTGGCACTTATTCTGCTTCGTTGCTCATCTTTCTGTAGTTTGGTCATTCACAATTCTGTCACTTATATTACTCGTGTTCTCGACTATACATGCCGTAACTTATTACTGCACTGTTATCTCGCTGGCTTCCTTCTTATTTCCTTCTTTCAATTAACTCCTTTTTTTCTTGTGCTCGCTTTCATTTCCGTTATCACATAATCTGTATTCTGAACCTTTCCTATAAAAGAACTTTATAAGTCTTTCTTATTCGTTCTATACCTTGCCTTTCCATTTCACATTTTCCTTCATACCTCAGTCGTGTATACCATGTCATATCCTTTAGTCACTTCCTCACTGGGCTTTACTCATTTTCATAACAATCCTTATTGTATTCACATAATATCCTGTTCGTAATTAATCCTATGGTGTAACACTTCTTAACCGTAAGGATTCACGACTCTTACTATGGTTTAATTACACTCTTGGAGTAGGCGTACTTAACCCTTTTACCCTTTCTGATTAATCTTAGCCTTAATACCTCACGGGCTGTCATATCACTACATTCATATTCGTCACAATTCTTCCTCCTCCGTACTCTTGTCTCAATCATACTATTACTCCTTTTAACTATAAACTCGTCGTAATTTATCCCTACTGATCAATTCAGTTTATATCTCAATATAACACTGTATTAAGACTTGCCAGCCTTTTCTAAATCATCTTTTAGTATCTCAAGCCCTTCCAAATAGGTTGGTTGTTGACCAACGGAAAGCATGGGAGAAAGATGCACAAACGAAAAAGGGCTTAAAAATAAAGTTGGAATTTTTTACCCTAGCATTTCCCTTTTTACCATATTGATACCGATCTCATAATTACTATTACTATCAATTCAACGGTTAACTTATTTCTCAAAGTCAGTCGTACTCGCAACTTAGTCAAATCTTATCATCACTATTGACACGACCTTTCAAGAATATTACGAACTTATATCTCATTCCCTTTTTATTTGTAAGAAAATTTTGGCAGAGTTTCCTCTGTATTTCTTACTATCTCAAAACCTGCACGCACGAAATACCAACAATGCCTCACATCGCCAACATATATACGTATATATTATATTATATCATAGCCACACAGGGCTCCCAATCTCAAGTAAAAGTATAAAGATGTCGAAACTTACCTCATATATCACACCTCGAGACGTACTTGATCCTTTAGCGATCTGTCCTGTTATACCTTCCTATTTACCTTCCCTTTCATTCTTCAACTTTACATTTTAATCATACTTCAATATTCTTACCTTATCCGACATGCATCTTTCGCACCGTTACTTACCTGTGTACTTTGTAACTTCCAATATCATCAGTTACTTTCTTCTGTCGATGCCGTTCTTCAGCTGAAATCAAGGGTTAGTACAAGGAATTTCATTTCCTATGGCTGGGCTCTATCGCACGATCTTGGATATGAAAGAAAGGTAACATCCTAAATGTCCTGTAGCTTACTATTTATAGGTGTGGTGCACAACACACCGATAAACAAGACTCTACTAGACACGGTCTGTAGATACTCCGAGGATGAACTGCTCTGATACCACTTTTGTCACGACCCAACCCCATGGGCCATGACTAGTGCCCGTGTTGGACACTCATATACGTACCTGTTAGATATATCCAAATTGAAACTATGAACAATATGGAAACTTGCAAAAGAACTCAGAAGGTTCATAACGTCATCATATATATATGTCCAGATTGTCTCCTGAGGAGTCACAACAGATCAAATCATAAAATGATACGCAAGCCGACAAGGCTGCCACGACATACGAACATATCCATAGCACATCGTATAGACACAGCTGAACAAACTTATACACAACCCACACACATGTCTACAGACCTCTAAGAGTATCGATAGTGAATATCATATCCGGCCCATTATGGGACTCGGTGAATAAGGCCGCCACATACCATCCTCGGTGCCATAATCACATCATCACATCATCACACCATCACATCATATATATATATATATATACACCGTATCCCGGCCCTCTAGTGAGGGACTCGGTGAACAATGCAGTGAAACTGTGCACGAGAACGTATCCTGGCCTGGGACTCAGTGAAAGATGTATTGAGGCATGCATGAGTAGAGTAGTGAGCAACCATATGCAAATTAAATCATATCTGAGACTCAACAAGATAATCAAAATGAACTATCATTTGAAAATTTAGACGATAGTCATATCAAGTACCTTTCGAATGTCACTACCGATTATATTAAAATAGAACTTCTAGAATCATATACACGTATCAAGACATAATGAAATAGCTTCTGGAAGTCAAGAACATTAGCCATCCTAGTGGCTCTAAGAATAGGAGCTTCTTTGGAGTCATATACATATGTCGTCTATTTGTTTCATAAAGATCATGCCAAAAAGAAAGAAGGGTTAGCTTTACATACCTTTAACGCTTATGTAAATGTCTAACGTCCACTTCTTGAGCTCGTAGGTCTAAAATTAAGATAACATAAGCCACAGTTAGATCATCCACATCACTTACTAACCAATCCAAGTACGAATGAAACTTAACGAAATTCGGGCAGCATTTCCCCTGAAAACTTAACAATCCTCCAGATTCCAATTTAGCCAAACATCGATCAAAATACCAACAACAACAACACCAACAATTTCATATCAAACTAGAATTAAATCCATTCTTAAATCACTTCCAAAACAGCCCAATATACATTCATATACCAATGCTTGTATACACTTATTTATTTTCGTATATCTATAGTATAACAACAAACACAACAACAACAACAACTACAGCCAATCCCACGATATTCCAGCCCACAAAACCATTCATAACAACCACCAAAAAGCCCCAAAATATTGTCACAAAACAGCCACGAAAATCATATAAAAACAGCCCGGTATACGCTTTGTATATGATATCTTCATACACTTTATTCTCCCAAATTCAAGAACAGCAACTTGTCAACAACATCAAAAATTATTATACATCATAACTCAGCTAATTCCATCCATTTAGTCCAACTAAAACAGCCCCCGATCCATAAATCTCAATAAAACAACAAACGAATTTATAACGCTATTTTCTCCGTTCTAATCCATTAAAACTCTAAATAAATTATTAACAATGAAAAAGGGACCTTAATCTTACCTTAAGTATGCAGCAACCACGTCAACACTCTTCTTCTTTGCTGATTTTTAGCTCAAATTGAAGGCAACGCAACGTACAACACTTTTCTCTGCATGAGCTTCGGCATTCGGGGCTCGGATTTTGATCAACATTTGGTTTTTCTCTCTAAGGCTTTCCTCCCTCTCTCTCTCTAGAATTTTCTGGGACTTTTTGGTCTGAAAATGAGGAGGAGAAGGATGAAACTTTCCTTAAATAACAAGGAAAATGGGCCTGACCCGGATTGGAATCGGGTTGGGCCCATTTCACCGCCCAACTTGACCTTTCTGCCTTAAAACGTCCATAACTCTTTATCCCGATGTCACATACAGGCCCACGACCTATGGTTGGAACGGTATTTCAATTATATACAACTTTCATTTTAGGAGACTTCCAAAATTCCCAAGTATTGATGGGGTTATGGCCTCCTGAAGTCAGATCACCCGAAAACGTAACTTGAAAACATCTTTTTGGAGGGCTTACACTTGGATTTGGCTCAAGGGTCCTTCTTGAGTTGTGTTTAACTTCACATATATTGTCCGTATAACTTATCATATGTCCTTTATAAAAATCCCATCATATGGGCCCCACCTCAGCTTACGGTTACGAGGCTATATATCTTTTAACTTATTATTCCAATCATTTTGTATGAATTCCAAATATCATACTCATGCTACTACAGTAGAATTTTATTCTTTATACTTGTGATATTTTCTTCTCCTCGAGCTCACATTAAGCCGTCTGTAGCCTTAGTAACACAAAATTTTCTAGGGTGTAACAAAAGGTTATGATGTTAGCATTTTATACCACCCCGAAAAAGCGAATGTTGTAGCTGATGCGCTTAGCCACCGATCAATGGGCAGTATGTGTGAAGTTCCTACAGAAAAGAAAGAGATGGTTCGTGAGCTCCGTCAACTAGCTAATCTTGGAGTGCGTGTAATCGATTCGAGTAATGTGGGGATTAGTATCAATGATCCCACAATTTCGTCCTTGGATATAGAAGTGAAAGAACGGCCATATGAAGATCCTCAATTGTGTCATTACAGAGACACATCTCATGGATAAGAGAAGTCTTCATTTGAAGTTTTTATGGATGGAATTCTTAGATACCGAGGCAGGCTATGTGTGCCGAATGTGGTAGAATTGCGCCAACGAATTCTAGAAGATGCACATTGTTCTCAGTATTCTATTCACCTAGGTGCAACCAAAATGTATCATGATCTCAAGATGATTTATTGGTGGGATGGAATGAAGATAGAAATAGCGGGATTTGTAGCATAATGCCCAAATTGCCAACAAGTAAAGATCGAACATCAAAAACTACGAGGCTTATTGCAAGCAATGGAAATCCCTACTTGGAAACGGGAAGTAATCAACATGGATTTTATCATGGGGTTACCTCGTTCCCGTGGAAAGTATGATTCTATATGGGTGATCGTGGATAGATTGGCGAAAGCAGCCCATTTTCTTCCAGTTAGAACCACGTACTTAGCAGAAGACTATGCGAGGTTGTATCTCAAAGAAATTGTGCGACTTCATGGTATACCATTATATATTATCACAGATAGAGGTGCACAGTTTACAACCAAGTTCTGAAAGTCCTTTCAAGAAGGTCTAGGCACTCAAGTGAAGCTTAGCACGGCATTTCATCCACAGACTAATGGACAAGCGGAACGTACTATTCAGACCTTGGAAGATATGCTGCGAGCATGCGTACTGGATTTCGGTGGTAGTTGGGATGATTATTTACCGTTAATCGAATTTGCATACAACAATAGCTACCATTCCAGCATTCAAATGGCCCCATACGAAGCTTTATATGGGAGGAAATTTAGGTCTCCAATTGGATGGTTCGAAACAGGAGTAGCTTCAGTCAAAGTCTTATGGCGAAACAACAATCGAGAAGAAATGACTTGGGAAGCGTAAGAGAGTATGAAGTCCAAGTACCCGCATTTATTTCAACCCCAGGAGAGATTCAAGATGAAACGCCAACGATATAAGGTATATATGCTTACGTTTCATGCTTTTGGTCGTGTGTGGCCATAGATATGTTGATATTGTGATGTGGTCCTGTGAGGCAATAATATTATGAGTTGTTGTGACAGGATGGTAGTACCATATTACAGGGGAAACTCTTGCGAAAGTTTTCTAGAATACCCGATGACTTAACATTCGAGGACGAATGTTCCAAAAAGGGGGAAGAATGTTGCACCTCGGAAATTTCCCCGTAAACGTACAGTGAATAGACTAACGAAGAATACGAGTATATGATGTTTTAATAAGAAGGGAACGACGTTTGACGATCCTAAGTAAGATTCCAAAGACAATTGCAATAAGAGATAGGTTATGCTCCACGATGACTAACTATAGGTTCTGAAGACGTGAAAGTTGCAGATTTGCACTTCGGCCCAGTCGATCGTAAAATGAAATATGGACCGTAAAGTAGTTTACGGGCCGTAAACTGCCATGTCGTATTTCAACCTACAATACTTCAACTTTCTGGCAGAGACTTAAATGGTTCGACTTGAAATACAGCCCGTAAACTGAGTCGTAAACCACCATGTCCTCAGCCTGACTTTTTGGTTCTATTATGTTTAAATACGCCCGCAGAATATGGACCGTAAACCGAAATACGGACCATAAACTGGGTTTACGACCACTGTGCACTTCAACTATTGTTCATTTTGGATCAGATTTTAAGTCATTAAAAAGGAGACCCAAGCTCATTAATTCATTTCATTTCCACGTTACTTCTCTCTAGAAACCTCTAGAATATTCTCCACTCTTCATCTACAAGAAAACAAAGAAAATCAAAGATCAATATCAAGAATCCAAGTGAATCAAGTGTATGAAACTCATCCAAGATAAGAAATTTCAAGAGAAGCAAACTAGGGTTTTGGTGCAAGAAGAGTAATACCACTCAAGGATTGTTCCTACAACTTCTAAGGTAAGTTTTATGGCATTTACATGTTATTTAGGGTATTGAAGAGTTGAAAAACTTGGATTATAGAAGGATGTAAGAAATGGGTCATGGAAGTGTGAATAGTAGCACTGTTGAGTAAAGGTTTGAATTGAGCCATGATCATTGATAATCTGTGATTATGAAATTGTTATAAATGACATTTAGAACATGGAATAAGTATCCAATGTGAGAAAAATGCAACGATGAACCATTGCCATGATTATGGAGAAATTGAAGACAAATTATGAAATACGGATATTGTAAACGAACAATGAGTGTTGTCTATCATATTGAGAATGTTGTTATGAACGTTAGAGAGTTGATATAGAATATGGGAAGAGTTGTGTAAACGAAGAAAATGCTGTCCAATTTTCTCTAGCGTTAGTAAGCTGGTTTTATAATCGCTAGCTAATGTCGATACAAATTCTCTTGAAGGTAGAACGTACGTACTAAAGGAGAACAAGCAAGTGATAGGTTAGTAAACGAAAAAGGTATGTGAGGCTAGTCCTTTCTTTCTAATGGCATGAATCCTATAGCATGAATCTCTTTCCTCTTCATGAGCTCCTTTATTCCAAAAAGCTAAAAGCCTACGTCTATGAATAACTATATAAGATAAGAGACATGTTATGAGCCCTACAATGATGGTGATGAGTTAAAGTATAAGGATTATAAAATGTATGATATGATGATCCTATAATGATAATGATGTTATTTATTGCTCACACTCAACTTATATGTTAGTTCCTTCAAGGTGAGGCAGAATGTCAACGAATGTTCCGTAATGAAATCGGGGGATCATGACCTTACGTCACCCCGATAAAGTGTAGTTGTTCTTGAGCCCTATGCATGTACTATGATAAACATATTATGATAAGTATATTATGATAAGAATACTATGATGAGCATGTATGATGATGATATAACACCGCGCCTGTATGGCCGGGCAGTCACCGCTAAGGCGGGCAGCGTATAAACCATGGCCAGATGGCATGGGCAGACACCACTAGTGGGCGGCATGAGATGATACCCCGGATGCGGGAGGCCTGGACGCAGGCTAATCTTATGATTATCACACCGATTCGATATGGACGGGCAGTTTATACACTATCACACCGTACCTATATCGGCGGGCAACTTATACATTTATGCATATATGATATGACGATGAGTATGAGTAAGACAATATGCATTACTTCTTTTATATTTGACAGTCAGATACAGATGTTTCATATTGATATCTCCTTTCTATCGTTGTCTTATTTCATTGTTTATGCTTCTCATACTCAGTACAATGTTCGTACTGACGTCCGTTTTCTTTGGACGCTGTGTTCATGCCCACAGGTAGATAGGGAGGAGAGCTTGACCCAGATCCGTAGTAGCTGCTAGCTGATTGAAAGAACTCTTTTGTTCCGGAGGTGCTTGATTATTCTTTTGTGTATAATCACGTATATATATTTTTGGGCATGACGGGGTCTTGTCCCGTCCTTGCGTTTAGTACTCCAATAGAGGCTCGTAG
The DNA here is from genome assembly GCF_019175385.1 of Lycium barbarum. Lineage (NCBI taxonomy): Eukaryota > Viridiplantae > Streptophyta > Magnoliopsida > Solanales > Solanaceae > Lycium > Lycium barbarum. Next base: position 94,536,646 of record NC_083337.1, on the reverse strand, counting down.
ATACGCAGTGTGGGTTAGATGGTCTCATGATATTTTTACTTTGTATGTATATTATTTTGATGGCCGTGAGGCATATCTATATATATATAATTATTTATGTTCCATATGAAATATGACTTTCCTACGATTTGAGTATAAATGTGATAGAAGAGCACTAAATGAGCATGATGAGAAATAGAACGAGCGGTGCTCGGTGGTTAGCCCCGGGTACTCGTCGCGGCCCCTAGCTAGGTCGTGACAAAGGCAAGCTTAGTCGTCGATATATTGGGCCTTATGAGATTGTACGCAAGGTAGGCCAGGTGGCCTATGAGTTAGATCTAACCTCGGATTTGGAGTAAGTCCATCCGGTTTTCCATTGTCACACCCTAATTTCCCTAGGGTGTGATGGGCACCCGACCCTTACTTAGGGCCGAGCGAACCCTCAGACCTTTAGTGCACACATAAACTTCATAGAATTTTACATCAAATAGAAATGAAATACATAGTATAGTTTTCAGAAATATTCTTTTTCTTTGTTCTCAATTCAAACAAAATCTGTAACCACATGGGATTTATCACATACTACAGAATAACACATTGGCTGATGGAGCCGATTACAACACTGACATTCTATACCCAAGACTCTGTCTGCAAAGTCTCTAACTTCGGACAAACATCATAGCACATATATTCTGACTCGGCAACACTCCAGGAGCAAATGGAGTTGCCAATCCAGCTGAAGCATCCTTTAGCAATGTCCTTTACTCATCTGGGTGTATCTGCGTGGCATGAAACGCAGCCCCCGAAGAAAGGGGGTCAGTACGGAATATGTACTGAGTATGTAAAGCATGGAATACAGAAAACAGAACCATAATCGAAACAAACAGTATAAAAGTAAGTACATTTTCAGAATACCAAAAGACCTATCTTTTTCAGAATGCAAATCGTGTATACCGATGTCATGTGTCAGAAGAAGTACAGAAAACAAGTAGATCATCCAGAGTGCCAAAATGCGTATTTTCCAAACACAGACCGTGCGTGCCAACATCGTATGTCATCATATACATACACACATAACTGATTCATATATAACAAAATAATGCCGAGGAACGTACGGCCCGATTCATATATATAACATATTAGTGTCGAGGAACGTTCGGCCGGATCCACAAATGTATTTGCTGCGGAACGTGCAGCCCGATCCACATACACATGTTATATTTCTGTGGCACGTGCAGAAGGTTAGTATAGACCATAAGCACGATATGCAGTGTAATAGAAACAACTTACTGGAAACACGAATCATGCATGGCAAGAACAGTATCCGGCCCCTTACGGGACCCAGAGAACGTGGCGCCACCCTGCCTTTGGCGCCACACACATCATACTCCAGAAGATTTGCTCTGTAATCTCCGTCACACATCATAATATCACATCATAAGATCAGAATATACATATACACATATATGGTTCGGCGAACCATGAACACATCATAACACCATAACACATCATACTCCGAAATACATATATGGCACCCGGCCCTCAAGCAAGGGACCCGACGAACCATGCGCACGATATATACCAGCCCGAGACTCGGTGAAAGAGATCACGACACATGCACGAGCAGAGTAGTGAAACTATATGCACATAAATCAAGACTCGATGGATACGTACACTTACCGACATCTGAAGGCTCAGAAACAAGTTTCAGATCAATCGGAGTTAGTATAAGAAAGTTATGAGCAATTGAAGTACAGAACGTTCTATAAGCGTTTCCGAAGCCATTTTTGAAAAATCAAGGCCATAATCATGTCAAGTACATTTCGGATATCGTTATGGATCAATTAAATTAGAGTTTTTGGAACCATATGCACATATCAAAATATATCGAAGACTCGATGGAATATTCGAACGTGCTAGCATTTGAAAATCAAAACTTTATGCATATTAATTATTTTTCGAATGCCATTTGGAAACGTATCAACAAACTTCGGACATCATAGATATACATCAAAACCATATGAGACAACTTAGGGGAGTCAAAAATATTAGCCATCCTAGTGGCTCTAAGAATGGAAATTTCTTTGAAATCATACGTATACGTCATTTGCTCGTTTCATAAAAATCATGCCAAAAGAAAGAAAGGGTAAGCCTTATATACCTGCTCCACGTCCTATTAGCTACGTTTATTCGTCCAAGCTCGTTAGTCTACATTCAAGGAGATTTACATAATCATTAGACATATTGTCATACACTTATCTTAATCTTTCAAGTAAACTCGCTTATAATCTGCCGAAATTTCGGCAGCATTTCCCCTGTAAATACACCATCCCCGAGAATCTAACTCAGCCAAATCAACAATCAACAATCCGAGAATTCGACTCAGCCAAATTATCAACAACAATACCAACCATCACACTAACAAATTCAACAATCAATCCAAAAATATGTATATTCTAACATTAACAACCTTCGTCACACAATTCGATGGCATTTCATTTACACTCAATTCCATCACATATATTCAAGTTAACACCAATGATCCCACATTCAAATATTAATCCGAAATCATCCTAACATGATTCAAGAATACTTCAAACAATTTACATAATATTCAAAACAACCCATTCAACATCCTACTTCATCCGAAACCTTCCAAATTCAACAAAACAATGACAACTCATTTCCTTCCTTCAATTCATGGGCTATACTAATAATTCACATACTAAAACATTATTTCCATAGATACAAGAAATGATATTATAGTCACATTAGCTTCCAAAACCACCTTCCAACACTTATAACTTCAACTAGAATCATCCAACTTTCATTATCAACATAGAATCCACAACAACAACAATCAAAACACTAGACAAAATAATTGGTTTACCATTCCTACACCACACACCTATACACGGCCAACTCCACACCACACGGCTCAACACAACACACATTATTTTCATGATTTTCATTCGTTTCTACATACTACAACATACACAAACCTTCCATAACATATAAAAGAATATGAATTCTTACCTTTTTCCTCAATTTCCCACTTGACTATAATTATGAACTTGCAACAAAGAGGGAATTTCTTGCTCCAACAATTGTACCACGTTCAAGAGGACCTTCAAATTAGTAGGAATACTAGAAGAAAATATTTTTTTGGATCAAATTTGGAGGCTCCAATTTTTCTCTTTGTTTGGCCAAATGGCCTTTATTTTTGCTCTTCTACAAGTTTCTTGAAAGGTCTAAGTGTTAAGAATGAAAAAGATGACTAATTGGTCATCTTTTTATGAATACATATTAGGCCTCCATGTGGGCCTTGGGCCACCCCGCATGGCCGGCCACTTTGGCCCAAATTAGTCAAGCCCACTTTCTTTTCCCTTTTTTTGTTTTGTTATTCATGAAAAAATTATTTTTCGAATTCCAAATTTTCCCTTAGCCTTCCTCCATATTTCTATGAGTCATCTTGCGAATTTCCCTTTTTACCCTTAGCCTTTCTCAATATTTCCATACTAGTAAACAACTTGTTCATTGAAATAATTTTTGGAAAATAGTCTTTCCTTTGACTTTTCGCAATTATCTCGAATTATCCGATCGTACGAAATACGGGTCATAACATCCATGTATCGATGTTTCGTAAGTGCATTGGAGATCATTCAAGAATTTGACCAGTATATGATGTCCAAGTCACCGAGCAATTGACCTACGAAGAAGTTCCCATGGCCATTCTAGATAGGCAAGTTCGGAGACCCAGAACCAAAGATGTAGCTTCAGTTAAAGTATTATGGAGAAATAATAATAGAGAGGAAATGACCTGGGAAACTAAAGAAGACATAAAATTCAGGTATGCACATTTATTTCAACCCCTAGAAGAGACTCAGGCAGAGACGCCATTGTCCTCAGGTACGTAATGCTTTCTTTTGATGATTTCTTAGTTGTGTCTGGCCATTGTTATTGTTGTATCCCTGTGAGGCGATATACTTTGGGTTACTGTGATAGGATGGTAGTGCCATATTACCGGGGAAACGCTGGTGAAATTTTTGTAGAATCCCTAAGAGTCTAACATTCAATGACGAATATTCCTAAAGGGGCAGGAATGTTACATCTCAAAAAATTGAGTCGTTGCATTATGAGTAAGACTAATGTAAGATTAAAGTAGACATGAAGTCCTTATGTGATTAAGGAGAGTATTTGATAACTTTATGTGCGTACATTAAGGTTTTGAAGTCATGAATCAGTGGATTTAAGTTCATTGAGGGAAGTAGAACATGAGTCATGTTTGGGATGATTTTGCATCAATTGGGTTATAATTTGTTTAGATATTACTTGAGGACCAGCTATAGGGGCCCTTAGATGGTTAATGAAGTGTTATACAAGTGGCCAGAAGGTTCTACAAGGATTGGGAGTCAAACGAATCAAACGAGCAAATTGTCGTGAAAGGACAATTTGACGGACCATTGACGGACAGTAGGACATTTGATGGCCCGTCAAATAGTGGAGCTCCACCGCAAAATAGTCATCGTGATCCATGTGGCACTGGGTAGTTTGACGGTGCATTTTGATGGACCGTAGGAATTTTGACAGTCCGTCAAAGTGAGCGTGGAATTGCCCGACGGGATTTTAAGTTATGCTTTACATATTTCATTTCACTTCATTTGAGCACATTATTTCCCCAAATCATATTCTAGAGATCTCCAAAACTTCTCTACAAGTCCATAAACTAATCCAAGCCAAGATCCAAGAAAATCAAGTGAATCCAAGAGAATCAAGTGCTAGGGAGCCCACTAGGTTTGTGAAACTCAAGATTCCCTTTTGTGTTGGTATTGGAGACTTCACTTTAGTGGAGTAAGTTGATCCAAGACTTATTCTTAAGGGATTAAGGTAAGTTTTTACATCTCTTTCCTATGATTAAGGTTGCTTGGTAGTTGTACCATTTCGTTGAAGGAAGAAAAAGCGAAAATGGATTTCAAGTATGAATTTGAGGATATTATGAGTCATAAGTTAACTTGAATTATGATTATTGGCATGTTATGAGTATAATCTTGTTGTGTACGGTATTAATGATATCGAGGAAGTATTGTATGTAAGTATATATGGTGTTGTGTTTAGTTATTGTTATGAGTGATTTTGAAAAGGAGTTTTAGGGATTGAAGGAAGCCTAACTTAAATGAAGTTTGTTAATTATGGTATTGTTGATAATGTCGTTGTTGTTTGGGAGTTGTTTTGGAATTTGGTAGAAGTAGATGAAATAGGGAAAATGCTGCCCGATTTTCATTAAGTTACGAATTATACTACTTTGGACTTAAGAGTGTCTTTGAGACCTAACCTTGGTATGACCCATATTAAATGTAGATCCTTCGGGCTTCGGAGAAGAACATTAAGTAACTAAGGAGACATAAAGGTATGTAAGGCTAACCCTTCCTTCTCAAGGAATGATTCCATTGTTGTACACCTATTCATGAAATGCACCATGTCTTCCATGACACGTCCATTTCTAGAAGTGTTAAAGCTCTTAAGTCTTGATACTCTCATGATATTATTGATCTCATCCTGTGATAGTTGACCCTCTAAGGAAAGATATAGTGATGATGATGTTGATGATACTTAGGTACTCCTATGTATACATACACACACACACAAACACATATATAAATGTATGGCTATTTGGTAATACCGAGCATATGTGGCTGGGTATGATATCTACTACGCGCACACCACTACAGTTGGGTACGTATAAGACCGAGCCTTGTGATGGCTGGGTATGTATAACACTGAGCCTTGTTACGGCTGGGTATGTATGACATCGAACCTACATGGTCGGGTATAGTACTAATATATGTATATGTGTATGAATGGAGGGTTTTCATTAGACAAAAAGGTAATTAAGTGTGATGAGCGTCTCAAGAGGTATAAATGGATCCACTATTCCATGATTCCTTTATGCTTTCATAATGTTATTACTTATGCCTTACATATTCAGTACATTATTCGTACTGACGTCCTTTTGATTGTAGACACTGCGTCATGCCCGCAGGTGGATAGAGAGACAGACTCGACCCATAGCTGCCTTATCAGAGATTGTCTAGAGGAGCTCCATTTGAATCGGAGCTGTAGCTGTTGGTACTATTATTTTGTGTACATATATGGGCATGGCGGGGCCCTGTCCCGTCATTATGATGATACTTACTCTTCCTAGAGGCTCGTAGACAGTTGTGTATAGCTCGATGTCTCTTAGCTTTGTCAGCTTATACTTTTTTATATCATTTTGTTAGCATCGTAGGGTTGTGTGTGTGTGTATATATATAATATGCCTTAGCCCGATGAAAATTGTGATATTGATGCATAGATATTATGAGTAGGACATGTGGCTCACCTAGATAGAATTGTGGAAGTACGATGAGAGGTGCCCGTTTGGTTAGCTCCGGGTGCCCGTCATGGCCCTCTGGTTGGGTCGTGATAGAATCAGACCCAGAAGAAGAGTTGAAGCCTCAACAGGAAGCATTTGAACCCATTGAGGAGGAAGAGCCAGAAGAGGAAGAAGAAAAACCTCAAGATATCAAGGAAGAAGAATTGGAGCCTATCGACATAGAGGAGAAGAATTGGAGCCTATAGACATAGAGATCGAGGAAGAAGAGGAACCATTTGAGATGTTTCTCAAATTTCAACAAGAAGAGAATAATGTGAATGATGAATCTAACTATTATGCCCCAACCAACGAGGGGTCTGAATTTTATGCACCCTCACATATGCTAGTCGTTACACCTCCTGTTTTATTGCAAGGAGATTTGGCTTATTAGTGGCGTATACCTTCAGTTCGATAGTCCGCACCAGAACTTTGGTCATGAGATATTTAAATTTGTATGTGTACAGGAGTATAAGTATGCATTTTTGACATTACGACGGAATCAGAAGTGAAATGAATCAAATCGGAGCAAAATGGAGCAGTTCAGAAAACTACTGAAACCAGTCAGCGTCGACGGCCCAAGGGACGGACAGTCGACACATCGACGAGCTGTCATCTAGCACCGTCGACGAGGTTCTACACTCAGACATTTCAGTAGGCAGTTCGACGAGGCATGTCGATGGACCATCGACACGTTGACGACCGTCGACCCTACTCGTCGACCCGCGGATCTGGAACTTTCTAGCCCTGGCTATAAATATACGATCCCACGTTTTATTCCATTATTTCTCCCAAAAACAGATCATATGTATCTCTAGAACCCTCTAAAACCCTCCCTCTATTTTCTACAACAAATCTATACTAAGAAATCAAGATCAAAAGCAAAGACTAAGAGATTCATGTACTAGGAAGCCTATTAGGGTTTGTGAAGAGTAAGAATTTCTTTGGCATGCAAGTGGAGGATTTCATTCAAATGGAGTAGAATGACTCAAGGCTTATTCCCAAGTGATTAAGGTGAGTTTTATGTTTACTTCATATTATTGAGATTATTGAGGGGTTGAAAGACTTGGATTATGGAAAGGGGGAGAATAGAGAGTGCTAATATGAAAATAATGATATTCTTGACTCATGACTTGACTTGAATCATAGTTCTTGATATGTAATGAGTACAATCTTGCTATAAATTGTATTAAAGATGTTGTAGAGGCATTGTATGAGGACGAATACGGTAGGTTGCTATAGTTAGGGTTATAAAGGAGTTTGACAGGGAATGTTGTGAATTTAATACTGTCTAGCTTGATGAAGTTATTGATTAAGATATTGTGGGAGATGTTTATCATGTGGAGGAAGTGATCGAAATAAAGGAGGTGTTACCCAGTTTTCGTTAGCTTTAGCTTAAGCCTAAGTATGCATTCAATTATCTAATCTTAGTACGAATTTCGCTGAAGGTAGAATCGCAAGCTTGAGAGGCACGTAATTAGACGATAGAGTTGAAGAGACACAAAGGTATATAAGGCCAGTCCCTTGTTGTTCTAAGGCATGACTTCTATAATGCAATTTTCCTTGACTTTCCATGATGCTCTCATATCCTGAAAATTATGATCCTGTAACTACTAAGAAATATTTATGAGATAGAGATGAGAGATATGTTACGAATATGATAATGATGAGGTATCTACTCCGGTTGGTGATCCTGTAATAGCTAGACAACTATACAAAAGTTGTGTGGTGGTGGTATGTAATCGTCAGACTATTGCTGATTTAATTGAGCTGGAAATGTTTGATTTTGATGTGATTATGGGCATGGATTGGTTGGCTTCTTGTTATGCTAATGTGGATTGCAGAACAAAAATAATCCGATTTCAATTTCCGAGAGAACCCGTGCTCGGATGGAAAGGTAATACAGCGTCTCCCAGAGGTAGGTTTACTTCCTACCTCAAGGCAAGGAAGATGATAGCTAAAGGCTACATTTATCACCTAGTTCGAGTTCATGATACCGAAGTCAAGCCATCGACTTTTCAATCCGTCCCGGTAGTAAATGAATTTCCGGATGTATTTCCAGATGAACTTCTAGGCCTTTCTCCGGAAAGAGAGATTGATTTTGCTATTGATGTATTACCGGACACTAAACCAATAAACTAATCTCTATTCCTCCTTACAGAATCGCTCCTGCAGAATTGAAAGAGCTAAAGGCACAACTGAAAGATTTTCTCGAGAAGGGATTAATTAGACCCAGTTTATCACCGTGGGGAGCACCTGTCCTATTTATGAGAAAGAGGATGGTTTCCTACGGATGTGCATTGATTATAGGCAGCTAAACAGGGTAACGATAAAGAATAAACACCCGCTTCCAAGAATCGATGATTTATTTGACCAATTACTGGGTGCTAAATGGTTTTCCAAGATTGATCTAAGATCGGGGTATCATCAAGTGAGAGTTAGAGAAGCGGATATTCCTAAAACAGCATTCAGGATGAGATATGGCCACTACGAATTTCTGGCCATGTCATTTGGATTGACTAATGCTCCGGCGGTGTTTATGAATCTGATGAATAATGTGTTCAGGCCTCTCTTAGATATGTTCGTGATTGTGTTCATTGATGATATTCTCGTATACTCTCGAACAGAGGCCGAGCATGCAGACCATTTACGCATTATCCTTGGAATTCTTCGAACTCGAGAATTGTATGCTAAAATTTTCAAAATACGAGTTTTGGCTAAATTCTGTGACGTTTTTGGGCCGTATTGTCTCAGCAAATGGCATTCGAGTTGACAATCAGAAAATAGAGGTTGTGAAGACTTGGCCAAGGCCCACGACACCTACAGAAGTCTGTAGTTTTCTGGGATTGGCAGGTTACTACAGAAGGTTTGTGGAAGGGTTTTCCTCTATTTCAACACCATTGACGAAGCTAACTCAGAAATCAACAAAATTTCAATGGACTGATGCTTGTGAACGCAGTTTCCAGGAATTGAAAGATAGATTAACTTCAGCCCCAGTCCTGACACTCCCAGAAGGGCCAGATGGTTATGTGATGTATTGTGCTGCCTCTGGTGTTGGTTTAGGCTGTGTGATGATGTAGCACGGCAATGTTATTGCCTATGCTTCCCGATAGCTGTGAAAACATGAAAAGAATTATCCTACCCATGATCTTGAATTGGCCGCAGTTATTCATGCACTAAAGATGTGGAGACACTATTGTTATGGCCTATATGTTGATATTTATACGGATCACAAGAGTCACTAATATATTTTCAAGCAGAAGGAGTTGAATCTTCGGCAGAGGCGGTGGTTTGAACTACTGAAGGATTATAATGTGAGTATCTTATACCACCCCGAAAAGGCGAATGTAGTAGCTGATGCACTTAGCCATAAATCAATGGGAAGTCTATGTGAGGTTCCTTTGGAGAAGAAAGAATTAATTCGTGAGCTCCACCAACTGGCCAGCCTTGGAGTTCGCCTAATTGATTCAGGCAATGCAGGAATTGGTATTCACAACCCAACTGTTTTATCCTTAGATCTGGAGGTGAGGGAGCGCCAATATGAAGATCCTTAGTTGAGCTGCTCTAGAGATACGTTTCATGAGAAAGAGAAGTCGCCATTTGAAATTTCTACAGATGGAGTTCTTAGATACCGAGACAGGCTATGTGTTCCGAATGTTGCTGAATTATGTCGTCGGATCCTAGAAGAAGCTCATTTCTCTCAGTATTCCATTCAACCGGGAGCGACAAAGATGTACCATGATCTCAAGTTGATGTATTGGTGGGATGAAATGAAGAAGGACATAGCAAAATTTGTGGCTCAATGTCCGAATTGCAAACAAGTGAAAATTGAGCATCAAAAGCCAGGAGGATTATTGCAAGCAATGGAGATGCCAACCTGGAATGGGAAGTGATTAAGAAGTATTTCATTGAAGGGTTACCTCGCTACCGAAGCTAGTATGACTCCATATGGGTGATCGTGGACAAACTCACGAAATCAACTTATTTTCGTCCAGTCAGAACCATATATTCAGCAGAAGATTATGCAAGGATGTATCTTAAAGAGATTGTGCGACTTCATGGTGTCCCGATATCTATTATCACAGATCGAGGAGCACAATTTACAACTAAATTTTGGAAGTCGTTCCAATAAGGTTTGGGTACTCAGGTAAATCTTAGCATAGCGTTTCATCCACAAACTGATGGGTAAGCTGAACGGACTATTCAGACCTTGGAGGACATGATACGGGAATATGTGCTAGATTTCGGGAGTAGTTGGGATGACCACTTATCTCTCATTGAGTTCGCATACAACAACAACTATCATTCCAGTATTCAAATGGCCCTGTATGAAGGTCTATATGGCATAAAATATAGATCCCCAATTGGGTGGTTTGAAGTAGGAGAGGTCGCAGCTAATAGGCCCTGAGTTGATTCAACAAGCGGTGGAAAAGGTCAAGGTTATCCGAGATCGACTATTGACAGCTCAAAGTTGCTAGAAATCTTATGCAGACAACCTTCGGCGAGACATAGCATTCCAAGTTGATGATTGGGTATTCTTAAAGGTATCACCAATGAAAGGCGTGATGAGATTTGGTAAGAGGGGACAATTACGTCCTCGATAGATTGGACCTTATAAGATTGCCCGCAAGATAGGCCAAGTGGCATATGAACTGGACTTACCCTAAAAACTTGAATCAGCCCATCCAGTCATGTATTAATGCTCCGCAAATGTGTCAGAGATCCCATGAGGATTGTGTTGGTAGGTGATGTTCAAGTTACAGAAAAGTTGGCTTATGAAGAAGTACCCATTGCCATACTAGATAGGCAAGTAAGGAGACTTAGAAATAAAGAGGTAGCCCAAGTTAAGGTCTTATGGAGAAACAATAATCGAGAAGAAATGACTTGGGAAGAAGAACAAAAGATGTAGTCGAAGTACCCGCACTTATTTCAACCCCCGGAAGAGATCCAAGATAAGACATCAATATTATGAGGTATATATGCTTTCTTTTTATGCTTTTGGTCATGTGCGGCCATAATTTCTTACTATTGTGTTGTAGCCCTATGAGGTAATGTTATTATGGGCTGTTGTGACAGGATAGTAGCACCATATTACAAGGGAAGCTCTGGCGAAATTTCTGTTTAATTCCCGAGAACTTAACATTCGAGGACGAATGATTTTAAAGGGGGAAGAATGTTACACCTCCCGTTTTAATGCAAGGAGATTTGGCTTATTGGTGCTGTATACCTTCAGTTCGGTAGTTTGCACTAGAGCTTTGGTCACGAGATATTTTACTTTGTATGTGTACAGGAGTATAAGTATGCATTTTTGACATTACGAGGGAATTAGAAGTGAAACGAATTGAATCGGAGCAGTTCAGAAAACTGCTGAAACCAGTCAGCGTCGACGGCCCAAAGGACGGGCCATCGACACGTCGACGAGCCGTTGTTTGGCACCGTCGATGAGGTTCTGCACTCAGATATTTCAGGCGGCAGTTCGACAAGGCATGTCGACGGACCGTCGACCCTGCTCCTTGACCCACGGATTAGGAACTTTCCAACCTTGGTCATAAATATAAGATCCCACTTTTTATTCCATTATTTCTCCCAAACACAGATCCTACGTCTCTCTAGAACCCTCTAAAACCCTCTCTCTATTTTCTACAACAAATTTATACCAAAAAATCAAGATCAAAAGCAAAGACTAAGAGATTCATGTACTAGGAAGCCTATTAGGATTTGTAAAGAGTAAGAAATCCTTTGGCATACAAGTGGAGGATTTCGTTCTAATAGAGTAGAGTGACCAAGGCTTATTCCCAAGTGATTAAGAGTTTTATGTTTATTTCATATCATTGAGAGTATTGAGGGGTTGAAAGACTTGGATTATGGAAATGGGGAGAATATGGAGTGCTACTATGAAAATAATGATATTCTTGAATCATGACTTGACTTGAATCATAGTTCTTGATATGTAATGAGTATAGTCTTGCTATAAATAGTATTAAAGATGTTGTAGAGGCATTGTATGAGGACAGATACGGTATGGAGCTATAGTTAGGGTTATAGAGGAGTTTGATAGGGAATGTTGAGAATTTAATAATTTCTAGTTTGATGAAGTTATTGATTGAGGTATTGTGGGAGTTGTTTATCATGAGGAGGAAGTCATCAAAATAAAGGGGGTGTTACCCAGTTTTCATTAGCTTTAGCATAAGCCTAAGTATGCCTTCAATTATCTAATCTTAGTATGAATTTCCTTGAAGGTAGAATCGCAAGCTTGAGAGGCACGCAATTAAATCATAGAGTTGTAGAGACACAAAGATATGTAAGGCCAATCCCTTCTTTTTTTAAGGCATGACTCCTATAATACAATTTTCCTTGACTTTCCATGATGCTCTCATATTCCGAAAATTATTATCCTATAACCACTAAGAACTATTTATGAGATAGAGATGAGAGATATGTTACGAATATGATAATGATGATGATTAGTCTAAGCCCAGAAAATCCAAAGCTCATGATATGTTATTTTATGAAGCTAATGATCCTTATACGACTCGTTGAAGTTATACATTGTTGCTAGACTCACCTCATGATGCTAGTTCCTTCAAGGTGAGGTATGATGATTATGATTACTCCATAATAGAATCGGGGGTTCTCGACCTTACGTCACCCCGATAGAGTTGTAGTGTTTAATTGATTCCTTATGCATGCTTCATGATAAGTATACGATGATGAGGTTACACCGCGCCAAGATGGCCGGACATGTCACCGCGAAGGCGGGCTGTATACGATTCCACCGTGCCTAGACATGTCACCGCTAAGGTGGGCTGCTTATGATTACATCGTGCCTAGATGGCCGGACATGTCACCGCTAAGGCGAGCTGCTTATGATTACATCGGGCCTAGAGGGCTGGAAATGACACCAATAGTGGGCAGCGTGCGATCGTTACCCGGATGCGAGTTAACGATGACGGTATATGTGATATGTATTATATGTGTTTCCTCTTAGAAGTCAAACAGGTTCTATCTTTACCTCATGTTTCATGATTTCTTTATAATGTTAGTATTATTCATTCCTTACATACTCGGTACAATGTTCGTATTGACGTCCTTTCTTTTTGGACGCTGTGTTCATGCCCACAGGTAGACAGGGAGACGGTGCAGATCCGTAGGAGCTTATCAGTGGATTCACAGGAGCACTCCACTATTCCGGAGGTGCTACTTGTGATCATATTCTTTTGTGTATATATTTGGGAACAACGGGGTGTTTTCCCATCCTTATGCGTAGTATTCTAGTAGAGGCTCGTAGATACATACGTGTGGGTAGCAGATGTCCCATGATGACTACATTGCACTTTTGTATATCATTTTTGTAACCGTGAAGGCTTATGTATATAGATATGTGTTGCTTTCGAGGCTGTATATATATGTATGTTAGGTTGAGTATAATGATTAGCATAATGAGTGGTGCTCAGTTGTCACGACCCAACCGGAGGGCCAAGACGGGCACCCGGTGCTAACCCACCCTGGTACCTCTTGTCGTACACTCATATTCACATCTAGGTGAGCCACATAGCTTATTCATAATTTATATGCATCAATAGTACTAATCTCATTGGGCAACAACACATTTATATCATCATCAATAACAATGCCCATATCCATATATACAAGCCGACGAGGCTATCAAAATTATATAAAAAATATAAGCCGATAAGGCTAAGGACTTCTAATCATACACAACTGTCTACGAGCCTCTAAGAAGAGTATGTCACATCATATAGGCGGGACAGGACCCCGCCTTGCCCATGGGTATGTACACAAAGGAATAATACCAAAAGTTGTAGCTCCGGAATGAAATGGAGCTTCTCTATGTAGTCGCTGAGTGAGAAGTTTATGGATCAGTCCTGTCTCCCTGTCCACCTGCGGGCATGACGCAACGTCCACAAACAAAAGGATGTCAGTATGAATAATGTACTGAGTATGTAAAGCATAATCAACATCGTAATATGAGCATAAAAGACAGCACAAGAAATAGCATAGGATGGGGGAATCGGGGAGTAGTAGAGCCATCATCATAATTACTTACTTGTCTTTCATAGGGACCTTCCATTTCTATTGTGTGCTTGTGTACATACATATATGCGTATACCTATGTCCATATCCGTATACATATCCATGTCCATGATCATATACATATTCGCATCCATATTCATATTCGTATTCATATACATATTCGTATTCATATACATCGTCATAACCATAGCATACCCGACCATAAAGGTTCGGTGGTTTCACATACCCGGCCATGACAAGGCTCAGTGTCATACATACCTGGCCCTACCAAGGCTCAATATTATCCGTACCCAACTGTAGTGGTGTGCGCGCAATAGGTATCATACCCAGCCATATAAGCTCGGTGTTATATAATAGTCATACATAATTAAATCTGTATACGTAGGAGTTCATTAGTATCATTGTCATCATTGGCATCATCATTTTCATTATATCTATCCTTAGAGAATCAACTATCATATAAGAGAGACAATAGAATCGCGAACGTATAGAGAATCGTAAGCTTTGGTAATCTTAGAGATAGAGTCATTTGGAAGACTTTATAGAACTCATGAAAGGATACATATATATATATATCAAGGGAACCATGCCTTAATGAACGAAGGGTTAGCCTTACATACCTCTTTGTCTCCTTAACTATTTAACATTCCCCGTTGAAGCTTGAATCATCTACATTTGGAAGGATTCACAGCATGGTTAAGCCTTAGTGATACTCCTAAATTCAAACTAGAATAATTCATGACCTAATGAAAATTGGGCTGCATTTCCCCTATTTCGTCAACTTCCACCATATCACAAAACAGCTCCCAACAACCACGATAATATCCACAATATCATAATCGAGTATTCCCATTCGATTTAGCCTTCAAAATTCATCCTTGTGTTCAACTTATGCTAGCGACTTCATACCCATTTAGCACATTTTCATATAATGTTTCTTCATCACCATTATTACTTTCCATAGCAAGATTATATCCATATCATACTAAGAATCATATCTCAAGTTAGCTTACTACTCAAAACTTCATAAAAATTACATTTAGAACTCATCTTCCACTCTTTCCTTCTACCCAAGTTGTTCAACAAATAAACATTCTTAATAGTATGTAATAAGTATGAAAACTAAACTTTTATCTCATAAGATTGAGCTTTGGTGCAAGCTATCAACTTATGCGAAAACCCTAACTTCAATATCCAACGAATCCTTGGAGTTTATTAACCCTAGCAAGACTACTAGCACATGGGTATCTTGATTCTTGCCTCTTGATATTTAATCTATCTTGGATTTGTCTTGGATTAGTTTATGGAGTGGAAGAGAGGGTTTTTGGAGAGCTTTGGATCCGATTTGGTAAAATAATTTGTCCAAATGAAGTGGAACGAAATATATAAAGCGGAACTTAAACTCCAGTCGGGCAATTTTGCGCCCATTTTGATGGGCCGTATAAATTCCTACGGACAGTCAAAATGGTCCGTAGAACTTCCTTCCTAATTTACAGGATTAGAAGTTGAACGAATCGAATCGACGCAATCCGAACTGATTCAGGGAAACCTGCTGATATCAGTCAGCGTCGATGGGCCGTCGACATGTTCACGGATCGTCATTGTGCGTCATCAATAGGTCTCTATAGCTTATGATCTGCAGGTGCAGATCGACGGAGCAAGTCGACGGACCGTCGAGACGTCGACGGGTCGTCGACTCGCTCGTCGAACTGCATCGCTGGAACTTTATAGTTCCAATTATAAATATAAGACCCCACGACTTATTCCTCATTATCATACCATAGAAAACCCTTAAATATTCCTTTTAATACTTTCCATTGATTTAGTGAAGATTTAGTAAGATCCGAGCCCGTGATCCAAAGCTTGTGAAGAAGAAGGTTGTTCCTAGGGTTTCTTTAAAGTTGTGAAGCTTGGGGAGTTGGAGTTGAAGTTGAAGTTAATCCTTAGAATCTTAGACCCCTCAAGGTTAATAAATGATTTCTACCTTTGTACTTAAGTTAATCACTAAGAGTTATAGTGGTTTTAAGTTAAGAGAAGATACTTATGAAAGTGGTAAGTTGATGAAGGGTAAGATGGTCATTTAGGGCTATTTTAAGAAATTATTGGGAATGTATTTGAGTATATCTTGATATGTAGGTGTTGTCATTGTTGTTGTTGATATGGTGGTTGAGGTTGGATTGAATTGGGAGTGGAAGGATTGTTAAGTTTACAAGAGAAATGTTGTCCATAATTCGCTAAGCTCTTTTTGTATTTAAAATGGTTAGTAAATGAAGTAAATAGTCTAATTAAGGCCTATGTTATCTTAATTGTGGACTTACGAGTTCGAGAAGTAGAAGTTGGACAATTGGATACACTTCAAGGTGTGTTAAGGCTATTCTTTCTTCATTTTGGCATGATCCTATTGTCAGGACCCCACTAGGGGCCATGACGGGTACCCGGAGCTACCCTACCGAGCACCCCCTATCGTACTTGCCATCAAACTCAACCTGAACATACACTGTTCCCAACACGAAACTTATCATGAGATGGTCAAACACTGGCATAGTCATGAGACATCTACTACCCACGCATACGCATCTACGAGCCTCTACTGGAGTACTGAGATATAAAGACGGTACAGGACCCCGTCATACCCAAATATGTACACAAAAGAATGTATCAATAAATGGCACCTCCGGAGTAGTGGAGTGCTCATGTATAGCTGCTGATAGCCTCCTATGAATCTGCACCGTTTCCCTGTCTACCTGTGGGCATGAACACAGTGTCCATAAAAGAAAGGATGTCAGTACGAATAATACTACTGTTATATCCCGTATTTTGCACATTAGGATATTTTGAGATAATTGCGACAAGTTAAAGACAAGGCTATATTTTGATCTTGTTTAATACATAAGTTGTTCATGAAAATATTGATGTGGAAATATTAAGAAAGGCTAGGGGTAAAAAGAAAAATTCGCAAGATGACTCATGGAAATATGGAAGGAGGCTAAGGGCAAACTTGAAATTTGGAAAATAGTTTTCATGAATTGCAAAAATTGGTCTTGAAATAAATGGGCTTGGAAAAACAAAGGGGGCCCAAGTGTGGCCGGCCACCTTGGATGGGCCAAGGCCCACTTGGGGACTTAATACTAGTAATAAAAAGGGATGACCCATTACCATTTATCATCTCCAATTCAAGAATATTCAAGAAAAAACTTCAGACCAAATAAGAAGGGCCATTCGGCCAAGAAAAAGAAAAGAAGAAATATTTTGAAGCCTTCAATCTTGATCAAAAAAAATATTTTCTTCTAGTATTCCTACCAATCCCAAGGTCCTCTTTAACGTGGTATAATTGTTGGAGCAAGAAAACCTCTCTTTGTTGCAAGTCCATAATTCTAGACAAGAGGGAAATCAAAGGAAAAAGGTAAGAATTAATCTTCTTTTTGTATGTTATGGATGGTTATGTATGTTGTAGTATGTAGAAATGGGTGAAATTCATGAAAATATGGAAGCTAGGTTGTGGCCGTGTATGTAGTGTTGTGGCCGTGTATATGTGTGGTGTGTAGGAATAATGACTCAATTATTTTATCTAGTGTTTTGGTTGTTGTTGTTGTGGATTCTATATTGATAATGAAAGCTTGATAATTCTAATTGAAGTTGTAAGTGTTGGAGAGTTATTTTAGAAGCTAATGTGACTATAATATTACTTCTTGTATTTATGGAAAATAATGTTGCTAGCATGTGAATTGTTGGTATAGTCCATGAATTTGAAAGAAGAAAATGTATTGTTGTTGCTTTTGTTGCATTTGGAAGGTTTCGGGTGGAATGGAGTTTTGGTTGGATTGTTTGAATGTTGTGCGGATTGTTTGAAAAGTTCTTGAATCTTGTTTAAATGACTTTGGATTAGTGTTGGAATATGCGAGCATTGGCGTTGGTTTGATTGTATGTAATTAAAGTGAATGTAAACGGAATGTCGTTGAATTATGTTAAAGCAGGTTACTAATGTTAGAATATATTTCAAATTGATTGTTGGTATTGTTGGAATAATTGTTGGTATGGTTGTTGATAAATTTGGCCGAGTTAGATTCTCGGGGATGGTGTATTTACAGGGGAAATGCTGCCGAAATTTCGGCAGATTATAAATGAATTCATTTGAGAAGCTAAGGCAAGTGTGCGACAATGAATCTAATGATTATGTCAATTCTCTTGAATGTAGACTAGCAAGTTTGGACGAATAAGCGTAGCTAATTGGCGCGGGACAGGTATGTAAGGCTTACCCTTTCTTTCTTTCTTTCTGGCATGGTCTCTTTGAAATAAACAGACGATATGTATATGACTCCAAAGAAATTCCTATTCTTAGAGCCACTAGGATGGCTAATGTTCTTGATTTCCATAAGCTGTTTCATATGATTTTGATGCGTATCTATGACGTCCGAAGATCTATTTGATATGTTTCCGAATGGCATTCGAGAGATAAGTGATATGACTAATGTCTTGATTTTCAAATGATAGCACGTTCGAGTATTCCATTGAGTCTTTGATTTATTTTGATACGTACATATGGTTCCAAAAGCTCTATTTGATTTGATCCATAACGATATCCGAAAGGTACGTGACATGATTATGGCTTTGATTTTCCAAAAATGGCTTCTAAAAAGCTCGTAAAAGGTTCTGTACTTCAAACGCTCGTAACTTTCTTATACTAAGTCGGATTGACCCGAAACTTGTTTCTGAGCCTTCAGGTGTCGGTAAGTATACTTATCTATCGAGTCTTGATTTATATGCATATAGTTTCGCACTACTCTGCTCGTGCATGTGTCATTACCTCTTTCGCCGAGTCCCGGGCCGGTATATATCGTGCGCATGGTTCGCCGGGTCCCTTGCTTGAAGGCCGGGTGCCATATATGTATTTCGGAGTATGATGTGTTACGGTGTTATGATGTGTTACGGTGTCATGATGTGTTCATGGTTCGCCGAACCATATATGTGTATATGTATATTTTGATCTTATGATGTGATATTATGATGTGTGACGGAGATTACGGAGCAAATCTTCTGGAGTATGATGTGTGTGGCGCCAAAGGCAGGGTGGCGCCACGTTCCCCGGGTCCCGCAAGGGGCCGGATACCGTTCCTAGCATGCATGATTCGTTTTTCCAGTAAGTTGTTTTTATTATTCTGCATATCGTGCTTATTGTCTGTACTAACCTGCCGAACGTTCCTCGGCACTAATATGTTATATATGGATCGGGTTGTACGTTCCTCGGCACTATTATGTTACATATGAATCAATTATATATATATGCATATGATGACATACGATGTTGGCACGCATGGTCTGTGTTTGGGAAGTAAGTATTTTGGTACTTTGGATGATCTACCTATTTTCTGTCCTTCTTCTGACATATGACATCGGTATACACGAGTTGCATTCTGAAAAATAAGCATTTTGGTATTCTGAAAATGTACTTACTTTTGTACTGCTTGTTTCGATTATGGTTCTGTTTTCTATATTCCATGCTTTACATACTCAGTACATATTCCGTACTGACCCCCTTTTCTTCGGGGGCTGCGTTTCATGCCGCGCAGGTACACCCAGATGAGTAGAAGCCATTATAGAAGATGTTCCAGCGGCGTTGGCAAGCTCCATTTGCTCCTGGAGTGCTGCCGTGTCGGAGTATATGTGCTATGAATTCTGATTAATGTTAGAGACTTTGCAGACAGAGTCGTGGGTATAGAATGTCAGTTTTGTAAGCTGCTCCATCAGCCGATATGTCATTCTGTGTTATGTGATAAATTCTACATGATTACATATTTTATTTGATTTGAGAATAACGATGAAAAAGAATATTTCTGAAAGCTGTACTATGTATTTAATCTTTATTTGATTTAAAAGTTTAAGAAGATTATGTGTGCACTAAGGGTCTGAGGGTTCACTCGGCCCTAAGTAAGGGTCGGGTGCCCATCACACCCTAGGGAGATTAGGGTGTGACAAAGTGGTATCAGAGCAGGTTGTCCTAGGGGTTGTCTGCAAAGTCGTGTCCAGTAGAGTCCTATTTATGGGTGTGAAGCCGGCCACATTTATAAATAGGAGGCTACAGGGCATCTAGGGATTGTTGACCTTCTTTCTGTCTTAGAACGTGCGATAGAGCCAAGTCATTGGAAATTAGAATTCCTTATATAAGCTTTATATACGACGGAAGGAGGTAAGTAATGATATGGAAAGTTATAGAAGTAAGCCTTGATATATTTGTTCTGTTATCTGGAAATTGGAAGCTCTGGGTGGCTGGAATATGTCGTATGACTGTATGCCCTGTGAGGCATTGTTGGTATTTGTTGTGTGTGGATTCTGAATAGTAAGAACTGTAAAAGAAGATTCTGCCAGAATTGTTCAAAAAAATCAGGTCATTTAGTTAAGTACGCCTAACAGGAAGAAGTGTGGAAAGGGAATATTGTGAACAGATCATAAGTGGGATGTAATATTTTAGAGAAGCTATGGATTTGGCATGGTATGAAGAATAATAACGAGAAGGACGATTACCAGTCTGAAGGATTGCAATGGATAACATTCGAGGCTTAGTAGGAACAAGGTCTGTTGGAGGATTCAGAAAGTCGACAATCAGTTTTGCTATAAATTATTATACAAGAATAGTGAGTGGGAATCCCAACAGACTGATATCCGAATACTTACAAGTAACGGCGACGAAGGTATATTTTTTACCATCGGGAATCTTGGAATCTAGGACGAAAAGTAGTACACATATAAGTGAAAAGTGAATATTAAGGATTGAAAAGGGTAAAATAGTAATTGTAAAGGAGAAAGACGTGTTACGAAAATGTCTCGGAATCTGTAAGACTTCAATTTGCTCTAGATCATGTAATAAAGGTCATGCGAGGAAGCGGGTGCGATTATATCAATATTAAGGCACCGAATTCCATCAAAGTTACGAGGTTAAGCGTGCTAAGGTGAGGGAAATCGTAGGATGGGTGACCCCCTGGGAAGTGAATTAAAAGTTCTATAAATTGAGACATAAGAGGCAAATGAGAAGCTAGAGTAACCTAAGGGGAACTAGAGTGTGCGGGATGGTTGGAGACCATAAGAGGCCGCGTAGGACGAGACAGGCTAGACTGGAGAAGAGACAGAAAATGCGTCACAGCTTTGGAATTTGGATAGGCCTGAATAGCGTTTGGAAGTATTTGTGGGCTAGTTGATAGTAATTATATATATATATATATATATATATATATATGAATGTGTATGATATCTCATATGTGATTGTATCGATGGACATGTGAGTCCCAGCAACCGGCGCTACGGTAAAGAAGGCATTAATCAAGTAATGGTACCAAAGCTCAAGTTACAGCAAAAATAGATGGTACGAGTGTTACAAGATAAGCTGCTATTATTTTTACTATAGGCTAAGATTGGAAATTTTAATACAACGATAATTGGGAAAGAAAGAGTGGGTAAATGGAAGGCAAAGAGACCAAAATCTCGGAAGAAGGTGAGAGGTAAGAAACCTCAGTGAGTGAAGCTCCCGAGAGAAACTACCGGCAAAGCACGAGACTATTTGGGTAAGAATTCAAAATAGGCCTATGATAAGGATAAAGTGTGGTGATATGGAACAAAAGAGAAATGTGTGAGGTTCGAGAACCGGTTCCAATAAGTAGGGCTAAAGGAATAGTGACCACGACAAGGAATGTGAAGTAAGAGAAAGAGTGATAAAGCCTTGTGACAATGCTAGGAGATTTAGATCCTTGAAAGGTATATAAAGAAATAAATGTGTAGCTGCATTAATATGATTGCCTCGAAAATGGAAGTGTTTACCCGAAAGGACGACTTAGCAATGAAACGGATTTGTGAGCTTAACGTAATATTTCACAAACTTCAGAACCCATACGGCAAATAATAAGAAAAGGAAAATGCTCGAGAGGGAAGGAACCCAAAAAAGTTAAGGATGAAAGTAGGAAAAATATAGTAACGAGTTAGTCGCAGGAGGAAGAGAACGTTTGGGAGTAAAATAATAGGAACCCGATTACGAATTGAGGGAAGAATAAGGATAATGGGTCAACACTGTTGGTTTGGAAATTATATGTCACACCCTAACCTTACCAGGGTGCGATGGGCACCCGACCCATAGTTAGGGCCGAGCGAACCCGCAGACTCTTATTACACACATGATCTCTTTGGACTTTTATATCAAATACAAATGAAATTCATAGTAAATGCTTTCAGAATATTCTTTTCATCTTTTTTTTAATCAAATAAAATCTGTAACCACATGGACTTTATAACATAACACAAAATGACACACCGGCTGATGGAGCCGCTTACAGACTGACTTCCAATACCCACGACTCTGTCTGCAAAGTCTCTAACATTTATCAGAAATCATAACACATATACTCTGACTCGGCAGCACTCCAGGAGCAAGTGGAGCTTGCCAACGCCGCTGGAACATCTTCTATATTGACTTCTACTCATCTGGGAGTACCTGCGCGGCATGAAACGCAGCCCCCGAAGAAAGGGGGTCAGTACGGAATATGTACTGAGCATGTAAAGCATGAAATACAGAAAAAAGAACCATAATCAAAACGAACGGTACAAGAGTGAGTACATTATCCAAATTACCAAAGCGCTTATTTTCCAATCACAAATCGTGTATGCAGATGTCATATGTCAGAAAAAGTACAGATCCAGAATATCATAATGATTGTTTCCCAAGCACAGATCATATATGCCGAAGTCATATGTCAGAAGAAGTACGGATCTAGAGTGTCAGAATATTTGTTTTCCAGACACAAATTATGTATATCAGAATTGTTATATCCCGTGTTTTAACACGTTGGAAAAATTTGGAAATATTCTTGGCTTGTAAGAAATAAGGTTATAATTAATTTTTATTTGACATAGGAGTTGTGTATGAAAGGATATTAATGTGGAAGTGTCGAATAAGGCCAAGGGCAAATTTGGAATTTTGGGAATTAGTTTCGGAAATTACAAAATGTGACTTATAAGTCATTGGGCCAAAATAATTCAATGAAAAATTAAGGCCCAATGCTAAGGGGTGGCCGGCCAACATAGTGGCCAAGCCCATGATTTTATTAATTTTCCCATGTGTTTAATTAATAAGGGGACCGTGTTATATATATATATCATCTTATCCCTTAGATTGTTCAAGAAGCATAGAACAAACAAAAAGCAAAACAAGAGAGAGCAAGAAGAAGAGGGCTCGGGTTTGGCTTGGAAAAATCACCCCCAAAAATATTGCTCCTAAAATTTTTCTCTTGGTGAATTTCTACTAAGTTGAGGTCCCTTTATAACTTGGTGTAGTTGCTTTGGAAGAAAGAACACTTGGTGCCTCAATTTGATCACTTATTCAAGTGAAGAAGACTAGAAAATAAGGTAAGAATTTATCTCTTTTTATTGTGTTATGATGTTTTGTTTGTGTTGTAGTATGTGGGAATGAGTTGATTGTATGGAAAATTGGAAGATTTCAAAGTGGGATTGGAATATGGTGTGTAGCCGTGAGGGTATATGTGTTGTATACCTATAATGTGTTGAACTATGTTATATTTTAGTTGTGAATGTGATGGAATTCATATTGTGGATGAAAGTTGAATAAATTTGGTTGAATTGATAAATAGAGCAATTGGCCGTGTGGTATATTGGAGTAGGAATAGAAATGGATTAAGTTGTTTAGTGTGTTATTGTGATGCTTTCAATGTAAATGAAGATGGGATAATATGAGTTGGTATTGAAATGGAATGTAGAAACTTATGTCGTTTTAGTATGATTTTCCGACATTAGGAAAATGAAGTTATTTGGTTGTTAGTTGTGTTGATCATTGATGAATTTGGAAGTTGGAAACATGTTATTAATATGTATGCCAAAGATTTGATGTTTTGAACAAGTTATGACTTTGGCGGAAAGTTGTATATTATGTATATCGTGTGTATAATTTAAGAAATCGATATGAAATGCTTCTAAACTATGTTGTGGTGATCTAGATTGATAATGAATGTGAAATCGTTGAGATTAGTTTGAAAGTTAAGGTTAAAGTAAAGGTTATGGCATTATGTCGGCAAGTAGAACTAGTTGTGCCATATTGTGTTTCTAGTGTTTGTTGTTGATGTTGATGTTGTTGTTTGGGTTGTTGTTGATGATTGTGAGCCGAGTTGAATTCTCGGGGGTGCTATATGTATAGGGGAAGTGCTGCCGAAATTTCGGTAGACAAATATGAGTTGAATTGAATTCGTAGCATCTATAGCTTACAATTGGTAAATGTGACCATTTGCAGATTTTCGACGAAACGGAGAGTGAGCTCGGATAGGCTTAAAAAGCTCAAAAGGTATGTAAAGCTACCCCGATCCTTCTTTTGGCATGCCTAAGTGTATTAGGATCGAATTCGGGCCTCGAAAGACTTTCTGCCCCTCGGAATCCGCAAGTGAAAATATCACTTTTTCTTTCAGTAAGATTGAACTCTTTTCGTATGTTTTCTTGGAAATTATGCAAACCTTCTCTAAACTCCTTGGAAAGCTACAGAATGTCCGTAGAACCTTTATAGGTGATCCCATAAGCTTAAAGGGCGTAATTTGGACCCATCGCCTTGCTTGTCCCGAGGTGGGCCCACTATTCCCGGTTTTGCCCTTAATGTACTTAAGTCTTCTTTTCGAATAGTTCTTAAAACAAACGTTTTTACTACCATTCTAATTACCTAACAAACGTTGTTTTAAATATCCCATTAAGTCTGATAAATTGTTTTGATACTCGAAACTCATTTACTATGATTCCTTCCGACTTCATTGGATCGGTTTGTCTTTGATATGCCTCATCGAGTCTATGGAAACATTCATGATATTTTAATTGCATTAGTCTCTCACTACTCCATTCGTGGATGCCCCAATGTTTCCCACACTGAGCCCGGGCCAGGATATGTTGTCAAGCGTGATCCTTTGCATTGTTCGTCGTGCCTCGATGTGAGGGGGCAGGTATACGCGTACATGGGTTTGTGGAGTATGTTGTGCCATGTACGCTTGTTCTGATATGATTTACTATGGCCATCTGATATGACATATTATGTTACGGGGTTATGCCCCTATTCGGATTCTTCTGTGTTGTGGCACCAGCGTCGGGAGGGTGGCCACGTTCTGTCTACCGAGTCCCTTGGCAGGGGCCGGATTTGATATGACATATGTTTCTGTACACACTCTGCATGTTTTGAAATTATGTATCTGATACTTTGGATTTTTCTGTTTATTTCAGTACGTTCTATACCAGTTATGATTTTGTTTCTGCAACTCAGGTTTTACATATTCAGTACATATTTCGTACTGACCCCCTTTCCTCGGGGGCTGCGTTTTCATGCCGCGCAGGTACCGACGACAGGTTTGCTGATCCGTCCGCTTAGGATCGCATTCTGCTATTTTTGGAGCGCTCTTTTATTCAGAGCCATCTTTTGGTATAGTCTGTCACTTCTATATATGTATATCCTCGTTCATCGGTACGGCGGGGCCCTGTCCCGTCGTATGATTCTGTCGGTCTGTTAGAGGTCTGTGGACATGTTTGTGGGTTGGAATTCTTCTTGTACAGCTGTGTGTATATGTTGTGTTTAGGCGATCCCATTCACCGCGGCGGCCGGTCCGCATATATTTAAATATTACTTTGTTGGCCCTGTGTGGCCTTTGTTGATATTTTCTGCGTGCAGGGTATATGGGATAGTCCGTAAAACAAAGGAAACTCTACCAAAATTTTTCTGGAAATTAGCTAAATTTGAAATAAAGCCTCGTCGGCTTCTGCTGTATATTAGAATGTGTTTGAGTGCCCAGATCGGGCATTAGTCACGGCCTACGGGGTTGGGTCATGACAAAAGTGGTATCAGAGCGGTTCGTCCTCGGAATGTCTACAGACCGTGTCTAGTAGAGTCTTGTTTATCGGTGTGTTGTGCACCACACCTATAAACAGGAGGCTACAGGGCATTTAGGATACTACCCTTCTTTCTGTCTTAGATCGTGCGATAGAGCTGTGTTATCAGGATGATTCCTCCCTAACGAA
This sequence comes from Lycium barbarum, assembly GCF_019175385.1. NCBI lineage: Eukaryota > Viridiplantae > Streptophyta > Magnoliopsida > Solanales > Solanaceae > Lycium > Lycium barbarum. Next base: position 94,510,170 of record NC_083337.1, on the reverse strand, counting down.
TTGTTACATTTGCAGTTATGCCTCCAAAAAAGGCGACAGCGGCCCAAACGGCCAAGGCAGCAGCTGTGGGAGAGACTAGTCGGGCCCAGAGGGTTACCAGGGCCCATGCTCATATTGCTCCTGATATTTTGCCCCCGGCAGAGGGCTCTTCCACACCGCCACACGTAGAGGATATTGGGGCAGCAGCGGCTGCAGGTCGAGGGGCGGCTCCACCGCCAGCTCCCGAGATTTCAGTACCTGAGCCTCCAGTTCCACGGCCAGGGACTGAGGATCAGACTATGAGAGAGGCAGTCCAGCTATTGACCAGACTTGTGGCGGGACATGTTCAGGGGCACGGATTGGGAGGTGACCGAGCATATAGGCGCGACAGTTCGAGAGCTCGTGAGTTCTTGACTTGTGGCCCTCCAGAGTTCTTCGGGACAAAGCCCGAGGAGGATCCCGAGGAGTTTATCAGGAAGATGCGGCGCACCTTACATTTTATTAATGCTTCCGCGACAGAGTCAGTCACATTGGCTTCGTACCGGTTGTATGATGTAGCGGCAAATTGGTACGAGTCATGGGAGTTATCCAGAGGCGACGGCGCTCCCCCAGCAGTTTGGGATGATTTTTCTCATGCTTTTCTTAGTCATTTTCTGCCTCCGGAGTTACGGCGGGCCAAGGCTGACAGATTCTTATTGCTGAGACAGAGGGGTCGCAGTGTTCGAGAGTACAGTATGGAGTTCGACTCATTGGCCCGATACGCACCTGCTGTGGTAGCTACTATGGTAGACAGGATGCACAGGTATATTATGGGGCTGGACCGTTATTTTGTCGACAGCTGTTTGGTATTGGCTGCTCAGCCCGACATGGATATTGCCCGGATTCAGGCCCACGCCCAGGGCATGGAGGACCGGCATAGGGAGCGTCAGCCTGATAGGAGCCAGGATCGGAGACAGCCCAAGAAGGCCAGATCATCTGGGTATTCTGGAGATTTTCGGGGCAGGCAGCCTCAGCAGCCGCAGCAGCCTAGCAGACATCTATCCCAGCCGGCACAGAGCGCACCTCCACAGCCTACAGGTCACAGATTTGATAGCCCAGGTTATTCAGGAGCAGGTCAGAGCTCCAGGGCTTCAGGTTCGCGGACAGACAGGGGTTCTGGTCAGACGAGGCCACCTAGGCCTCAATGTTCTTACTGTGGAAGATACCATCCTGGGGAGTGCTACAGAGCCACCGGTGCATGTTTTTCTTGTGGCCGTCAGGGCCATTCTGTGAGAGATTGCCCGTATAAGGGTAGTTCGGGTGGTGCAGCGCAGCCTACCGGATCAGCCGCCGGGTCTTCATCTTCATCAGTGGCTATGCGCCCTAAGGGGCCGGGTACTTCAGCACCAGCGGGTCGCGACAGAGGCCGTGGTGGAGCTTCTAGTACTAGCGGTCCTTCGAACCACATTTATGTTCTGTCCAGCCGCCAGGATCGGGAGGCATTGCCTAATTTCGTTACAGGTACATTATTGGTTTTCTCTCGGTCTGTGTATGCATTGATTGATCCAGGTTCGACTTTGTCATATATTTCGCCTCTGGTTGCTAGTAAAATTGGTATAACGTCTGAACCTATAGAGCCGTTTGAGGTAGCCACACCGATTGGGGACTTTATTGTTGCAAATCGGGTATATAAAAACTGTTCTGTAATTGTATGTGGCCGTGACACTAAGGCAGATCTGGTGGAGTTAGATATGGTCGAGTTCGATGTTATTATGGGAATGGACTGGCTAGCCTCCTGTTATGCTAATGTTGATTGCCAAAATAAAGTAGTTCGTTTCCAGTTTCTCGGGGAGTCAGTTATAGAATGGGCCGATAATACAACATCGCCGAAAGGTAAGTTTATTTCATACCTTAAGGTGAAGAAAATGATCAGGAAGGGTTATTTTTATCATCTGGTTCGGGTACAAGACTTGACAGTAGAAACGCCGACTCTTCAGTCAGTTCCCGTGGTTAATGAATTTCCAGATGTGTTCCCAAAAGAGCTTCCAGGCCTTCCTCCAGAGCGGGAGATAGATTTTACTATTGATTTCCTTCCAGATACTCAGCCGATATCTATTCCCCCGTACAGAATGGCACCAGCAGAATTGAAAGAACTGAAAGAGCAGTTGAAGGATCTGTTAGAAAAAGGCTTTATCAGGCCCAGTACTTCGCCTTGGGGAGCCCCGGTATTATTTGTGCGTAAGAAAGACGGGTCGCTGCGTATGTGTATTGATTATCGGCAGCTGAATAAGGTAACTATAAAGAATAAATACCCCCTCCCCAGAATTGATGACTTGTTTGATCAGTTGCAGGGCGCCAGATATTTTTCGAAGATAGATCTTCGGTCAGGCTATCATCAGGTACGGGTACGAGAGGCTGATATTCCTAAGACAGCGTTCCGGACCAGATATGGGCATTATGAATTCGGAGTTATGTCTTTTAGGCTGACTAATGCTCCTGCGGTATTCATGGATTTAATGAGCCGGGTATTCAGGCCATTCTTAGACATGTTCGTAATTGTATTTATCGATGATATCCTGGTTTATTCTCGGTCTGAGGCAGAGCACGCAGATCATCTGAGAGCGGTACTTGGGGTACTTCGGCATCGGAAATTATATGCAAAATTTTCTAAATGTGAATTCTGGCGGGCTTCAGTGGCATTCCTGGGGCATATTATTGCAGCTGATGGTGTCCGGGTGGATACACAGAAGATTGAGGCCGTGAAAAATTGGCCCAGACCCACGACGCCCACAGAGGTACGTAGTTTCCTGGGGTTAGCTGGCTATTACAGAAGATTTGTGGAAAAGTTTGCTTCGATTTCAGCGCCTTTGACAAGGCTAACTCAGAAGGGAGCCAAGTTCTAGTGGACTAATGCTTGTGAACGAAGCTTCCAGTTGCTGAAAGAGAAGCTGACTACAGCCCCAGTTCTGACTCTTCCAGAGGGACCCGATGGATATGTTATTTATTGTGACGCTTCTGGCGTGGGATTGGGCTGTGTATTGATGCAGCATGGCAGAGTTATAGCTTATGCTTCTCGGCAATTGAAAAAGCATGAAAAGAATTATCCTACTCACGATCTGGAGCTTGCAGCGGTGATCCATGCCCTGAAGATATGGAGACATTATTTATATGGCGTTCATGTTGATATCTATACAGATCATAAGAGTCTCCAGTATATTTTTAGGCAGAAAGAGCTTAATTTGCGGCAGCGGAGGTGGCTGGAGCTCCTGAAAGACTATGATGTGGATATTCTGTATCATCCGGGCAAGGCTAATGTTGTTGCAGATGCGCTTAGCCGGAAATCTATGGGCAGCTTGGTAGATTTACAGCCAGACAGGAGAGAGATAGTACGTGACATTTATCAGTTGGCTAATCTTGGGGTTCGTCTGGCCGATTCTGGAGGTACACGGATTTCTGTCCGAGGGGTTTCTGAATCATCTATTAAGAAAGATATCAAGCGGCATCAATATGAAGATCCTGTTTTGGCACGATACAGAGACACAGCCTATGATAAGGAGAAGACTCCGTTCGAGTTCACTCCGGACGGGACTTTATTATTTAGGGGCAGGTTGTGTGTACCTGATATTGCAGGTCTTCGGTAGCAGGTTATGAGCGAGGCACATTATGCTCGCTATTCGGTCCATCTTGGGTCTACGAAGATGTACCATGATCTCCGATGCTTATACTGGTGGGATGGCATGAAACGGGATATCGCAGAGTTCGTCGCCCAGTGTCCCAATTGTCAACAGGTCAAAATTGAACATCAGAAACCGGGTGGACTGTTGCAGGAAATGGAAATTCCGACATGGAAGTGGGAGATCATTAATATGGACTTCATTACAGGGTTTCCTCGCACTCCACGGAAGTATGATTCCATCTGGGTTATTGTTGATAGGCTGACAAAATCAGCCCATTTTCTCCCCGTCATAACTACTTATTCCGCCGAGGATTATGCCAGGCTTTATATTAAAGAAATAGTGAAGCTTCATGGAGTTCCTATATCTATTATCACGGACAGAGGTGCTCAGTTCACAGCGAACTTCTGGAGATCTTTTCAGGAAGGATTAGGGACTCAGCAGAGCCTGAGCACAGCTTTCCATCCTCAGAGTGACGGACAGGCCGAGCGCACTATCTAGACGCTTGAAGATATGTTGCGGGCCTGCGTTATTGATTTCAGAGGTAGCTGGGAGGATCACTTGCCATTGATTGAATTTTCTTATAATAACAGCTACCATTCCAGCATCCAGATGGCTCCGTACGAGGCTTTATATGGTAGGAAATGCAGGTCACCTATCGGCTGGTTTGATATTGGCGAGACAGAGTTAATTGGCCCAGATATGATCCAGCAGGCAGTTGATAAGGTGAAACTTATCCGGGAACGACTATTGGCAGCCCAGAGTCGACAGAAATCATACGCGGA